>NC_081358.1:78672457-79383707 GCF_030684315.1 Stegostoma tigrinum
AGTTTTCAGAATCATTGTGTACTTCGTCAATTTATAGGACAACGAAAGCTACACCAGAGCATGCCAAGTTGTGTGGAACTCTTGTCCGGTCAGTTCATTTTAAAATTAGCATGAGTTCCCAGACAACTTTGCTTTATCCCAGCACTAAACTAAAAGCATTACTGGTTGTGCTAATATTGGTTGAGCTTATTATTTACAGCTGCAAGGCACCTCTGTTCCTTAATTCGAATCTTACTGGAGAAAGTTGACATTTTCCTTCAAACTCAACAAACTAAATAATACACAATTATGGACACTGATTTTTAGTTTCAAACTGAAAACTGTAAAACATAATTAACATTTAAACATACCAGCATTTAATATACCATCTTATCACTCACCGACAAGCATTTCATACAGGAATACTCCAACTGACCACCAATCACACTCTCTCCCATAATAACCATCTCCTCCTTGAGATTTCAGCACCTCAGGCGAAATATAATCCGGAGTCCCCACTGCAGTATCACATCGTACCATCCCTTCCTGCAATAACAAATAAGATAGTTAGCTAGCAGCAACTTGCATCTATATAGTAAAATATGCTATCCTAAAAATTCATAAAGAAATATGAAACAAAATTTGACACCAAGACATATAACAGGTATTGGACCAGAACTTAGAGCTTAAGCAGCCGAAAGCACAGCAGTTAATGGTGGAATGATTAAAAACCATGAATGCTCAGAAAGACAATTAATAGTGTGAGCACACAGCACAGCCAGGAAGGAAAGGTGAGTGGTTAGCAGGTTTTTTTCCCCTCAATCCATTTTTGTGGGATGTGACCGCATTTATTGCTTATCCCTAGTTGCCCTTGAGAAGGTGATAGTTAGCTGCATCTTGAACCTCTACTGTCCACCTGCTGTGGGATGAGCCACAAAGCCATTAGGGAGGGAATCGGTTAATCAGATTGGGTCTGAAGGACAATGGTAGCTCACAGAAAGTGTAAGGAGAGAAACTTCAGAAAGGTGTAAAGTCAAGGGGAAATTTAGCACAAACTGACTTGACAGTCCAGTGTAAAGGATGCAAGCAACAGAGGCACCTGATTGCATGGGGTCAATCTTTGTAACAAAAAGAATCTGGAGTCAATTGACTTTTCCATGAGGAAAAAAATGTTTTATAACATATGGCAGAATACAGAATTAAATCTGAAATGATCAAAGATTTAGATGAACAAGCTGGTGATAACTCTTGTTTTGCAACAGCACTCTTGCCTCAGTACAACCATCTTGAATTCAAACCTAACTGTAAGATTGAGTATTTAATCTAATCAAATACTACAGGACAAAATTAAAGAAATACTGAATTGTCCAGTGTATAATCTTTTCAATGAGGTCTTCTCGGATGGATGAATAATGTGAACTAAAGCAACAATTAACCTTCACATACCAAAAAATATATTTACTGGGTCACTTACTTGCAAACTGGCAGTTTGCTTAAGTGACCAAGGTGACCATCACTTGAAACGTAATCATTGGTTTTGAACGGGTTAAATCTGTAAAGGGTAAGACTTTAGCCAAATAGTCAGTAACAAGTAAGCGTACAAAGTAGATGAGAACTAACAAACAAAGGCTATCAAGGTTAATAGCTAGCAAGGCCTTGGATAAAAACAAACAGTGCCTACAAAATGTATGTAAAACAGATAACACGAGACATATAGAAAATGAAGTGTGGAAATTATAACTGTAACTGTGACATGCATGCTGTAATCTGTAAAAAGCATGAAGGAGTTCTATAAATCTTCACAGTGAGCTTTTACCCATGTTAAAACTTATTTCAAGCTCACTTGAAAAGAAAACAACTGTTATTTATTCTAAGGCAACTCATTATTTAAATGGAGAGAAGATTCAAAATGCTTCGATGCTGGGTTTCCTTATGCCTGAATTGGAGAAAGCTAGTATGCAGGTAGGACAGGCAATAAGCATAGTAATTGGAATTTTACCATTTAATGCTAAGGGAATGGAGCACAGAAGTGGGGAAGTATTGCTGTAACTTTGGAAGGCATTGATGAGACAGCACCTAGAGTGCAGCGTACAGTTTTGGTGAGAAAGCAAGCTAACGTTTCAAGTATAGATGACTCTTCATTTGAGCTGACATGAAGTGTGGAGAAGACAGGATTTACGCAATAGTGGGGGGAGTGGCATTGAATGCTGGGGGAGAAGGAATATCGATACTTCAGAAGAGGAGATCAGAAATTATTCTAATCTGAACTATCAACATACTTACTCCCCCAGCTCTCCACCAACCCCTCTCCCAACAACAATTACATAAACGCTACTCCCTCCACACTTCACATCTTTTGTGATGAAGAGTTATTTAGACTGGATTTGTTAGCTTGTTTTCTCTCCATGGGTACTGTCTTGTCCGAAGTGATCTCCAGCGTTTTCTGTTTTCAGTACAGATTCCAGCATCTGCAATAGTTGCTTTTATACAGCTTTGGTCCCTTAACTGAGGAATAACTGCGTTGGAAGCAGTTCAGAGAAGGTTCACTAGATTAATTCCAGCGATGAGTAGTTTGTTTAACGAGCAGAAATTAAACAGATTAGGCCAATACTCGCTTGAGTTTAGAAGAATAAGGGGGGATTTAATTGAGGTAATCGAGATGCTAGAGACGATTTACATAAGGTGGATATTTCCCCTTTTGGGCAGTCTTGGATGAGAGGTCATAATTTAAGACCAAGAGATGGCAGATATAAAACACAGAGGAGGAGGAATTACTTCTTTCAAAGGTTCATGAACCTGTGACATTCACTGTCCCAGTGTGTGGTGAACACTGAGACACTGAATAAGTTTGAGGAGATAGATTTTTAATTGCTAACAGATTAAAGGGTTATGGGGAGCCAGGAGCAAAGTGGAGTTGAGGTCGACTTGGGATCAGCCATGTTTGTATTAAATGGTAGAACCAATTATATAATTGCAGCCAATATGTAAGGTGAAAAAAAATCTAAAATCTGTAACCATTAATTTAATTTATAAGCAATAGTGGCATTACTGAAAGTTTGTGATCAAGACAGTGATAGAACTAAAAGCAGAGTTGTAAAGCGACTCTCATAGAGCCCATTCAGACGTAAGATGGATTTCAAATATCTAATATTTTCCCAAAGGAGCAATTTATTTTCTGAGGTGAGGGAACTAATTATTAGTTTAAGATTTTCTCAGATGTAAGTAAGTTATGTCACAAAGAAAAAACATTAATACACACAACTATAAAATGGATATGTCCTAACCTCATTTTCAGTGTATCTAGGGAGAGAAGAACAATTGCAGCAAAAGCAGCAACATGCAGAATCCTAAGGTCACCATCAACCATAAATTTAACCAGAGCAAACAAATAAATGCAGTGTCAAAAACAGAAGTTGCTGGAAAAGCTCAGCAGGTCTGGCAGCATCTGCGAAGAAAATAATCAGAGTTAACCTTTCAGGTCCAGTGACCCTTCCTCAGTTCTGCAGCAAGTGCTCAACGTTAGTCAGAACTGTGCAGTCCACTCGACTGGCATTCCATCCGCCACGTTAAACATTCACTTCCTCCATCACCAGTATCTAATATCAGCTGTCTGTACCATCTAACATGCACCACAGAAACCTGTTAAGCCTTGTTCTGAGCACCCTTCAAACGTGCAAATATATCCACATTCGAGGAAATAGGCAGCAGACACATGGGAATATGGCCAACTGCAAGCTCCCTTCCAAGTGACAAACAACTTGTTTTGCACCTTCAATCACTGGGGCAAGAGCCTGGAACTCCTTTGTTATCAACACCGTAAGTCAATCTGCACTCAATGGATTACAGTCATTTAAACAAGAGGCTGATATCACCTTCTCAAAGGCAATAAAGTATGGGCGACAATTGCCATCCCGTGAGTGAAGAAACTATAAGCACGAGCAATGAAAATACGTAACAGGAGTAGGAGAATAGCTTCTAACCAAAGCATGCATAACAAGAAGTTCTGCATTCCTTCCTTCTGCAGAATCACAGGAATTTAGACTTGAATTATATGAACAAACAAAAGATAAAGCACATAAACCACAGAAAGATAACGAAAATGCAGATCTTTGCTAGACAGAAAGAATAATTGCTAACAATCACATGATTCACTGAGAACCGTGACAATATTACAATCAGATGTAAGTAAACTTGTAGATGGGGCAAATAGTTAACAAATTAAGTTCAACACAGATGAATGTGTGATTTAGGACACTGTGATAGGTGGAACAAGAAGGTCACTTGCAAGATGAAAGCCTAAATGGGTAGAAGCACAAAGAATGCTCAGAATACAAATACATCAATCACTGAATGTTGTGCCACAGGTTGGCAAGGTTATTACTGGGAAAAAAGCAAAGCAAGAGCTTAGCTTTATTCCCAGTGAGATAGAATTTAAAAGTGGGCCAGTTATCTTAAACTTGTAAGGCATGTTACTTAGAACACATTTAGAATATGGCAGGGCTGGTAACCATATTATTAAAAACAGGACAGAGAGGTTCTGAAGAGGGTGAAGGGAAGATTTGCAAGGGCAATATCAGAAATATGTGGATATACACATCACTAACAGATCTTCTCTCTTGAGAAGCGGTGGAAAGTAACCTCTTCAAAATATTTAAAAATATCAAATGTTTTGGATATGGACAGAATGTTTCCTCTTATGACAAAAAAATAACAAGAGGTGATCATAATAACATGCAAGCATAGTTATATTACAGCATTTTATACTAAGGAATCCAAAAAGGAATTCAAAAGAAAATTTGTCACTTAAAGGCTGGTGAGAATATGCAGTTTGCATTAGACCTAAAGCCCTCTAGAGCTTTGCTATTCATGTACCCATCCAATGTCCTTTATATGTTGCACTGTGCCTGCATCTACCACTTCCTCTGGCAGTCTATCCCACATATGAATCACCCTGTGAGGGGTGGGGGTCAGATCAGTCATGACCATATTAAATGGTGGAGCAAGTTCAAAGGGCCAAATTGCCTATTCCTACTCTTAATCATTATGAATAAAGGAATGAATGACAGACAGGAAACAGATTTGCTTTAAATGGGTTTTTTTCATGTTGGTGAACTGTAACTCCACAGGAACAAAAACAGAAGTTGCTGGAAAAACTCAGCAGGTCTGGCAGCATCTATGAAGGACCCGGACCTGAAACTTTAACTCTGTTTTTTTCCTTCACGGATGCTGCCAGACCTGCTGAGCTTTTCCAGCAACTTTTGTTTTTGTTCCTGATTTACAGCATCCACAGTTCTTTCGGTTTTTATTTAGTATGTAATTCCACAGGAGTGCAGTGCTTGGGCCCCAACTACATACAAACTGTATTAATGACTTGGACGAGGAACTGAAGGTTAGCAAATCTCAGTACCAAGATAGATAGGAAAACAAGATGGGAGGGTGTCACAGAATCTGCACAGGGATTCAGACAGGTTAGGTGAGTGATCAAAGAAATTCACAAGTAGTACGTAATGCAGGAAAATATGAGCTCTTGTACATTGGTGGGAGGAACAGAAAAGTGAATAAATAAATTAATATTTAATGCAGATAAACTAGAAAATCTTGATGTACAGAGGGATCTGGATATCCATGTACATGAAGTTAGCATGAAGGTACAGCAAGTAATTACGAAGGCAAATGAAGTATTGGCTTTACTAGAGAGTAAATGGAATATGAAAGTAAGGAATTCTTGCTACAACTGTGCAGAGATTGATAAGATCCCTTGTAGAGAAGATGTACAGTTTTGCTTTCCTTATTTAAGTATGTTTGCATTAGAGACAATTCAGAGAAAGTTGGTTCCAGGGGTGAAAGGGTTGTCTCGTGAAGAATAGTTCAGTCTATCCTCGTTAGAGCTTATAAAGTGATAGTAATGTTATTCAAACACAAAACATTCCACGGAGCTTGGCAGGGTAAATACAAAGGATGCTCTTCCTTGTGAGGAATCCCAGAATTTTGAGGCACAGTTCCAAAATATTGGGTCTCGCACCCAAGATGGAAAAGAAGAAGAATTTCTTGTCTTCAAGAGCCATTAATCTTTGTTTGCTCCAGACAGCATGGAGGCTAGGTCTTTGGATATATAGAAAATTGAGTTGGCATCGGATGGTAGCTAAGGCAACAATTGGGTCAGTCATGAGTTTACTGAATGGTGGGGACAGGCTCATGGGACAAAATGGTTTGATATGTTTTGTTCTCATTTGCTTATGAAACCAGACAGTTACGTGGGGAAGAAAGGAAAAAATGATTATAATGGTAGATTTAGATCAGAAAAGATGACATGTTCAATTACAGTATAACCAGCATAGAATGACTGGGTTCAAAGGCCTATTTCTTTGTTCCACATCCTATGAGCATGCAAGTGCAGCAGGCAAAGAAGAAGACAAATGGTATGTTGGCCTTCATTGCAAGACGTCTTGAGCGCAGGAGCAGGGACGAGTTGTTGCAGTTGTACAGGGCCTTGGTGAGATTACACCTAGAATATTGTGTGTAATTTTAGTATTCTTTTCTGATGAAGGATGCTGTTGTTCTTGGGGGAGCACAGCAAAGGTTTACCATGCTGATTCCGGGGATGGTGGGTCTGACGTATGTGGAGAGATTCAATAGGTTGGGATTGTTGTTGCTCGAGTTCAGAAGAATGATGGGGGGGGGGGGGTGGGCGGATCTCATAAAAGGATTAGACAGGGTAGATGCAGGGAGGATGTTCCCAATGGTGGGTCTATCCAGAATGCTAGGTCACAGTCTGCGGATTCAGGGTAGGGATGATTTAGGATGGAGATAAGGAGACATTTCTTCACCCAAAGAGTGGTGAGCCTGCGGAATTCATTACCATGGGAAGCTGTTGATGCCAAAACACTGAACGTATTCAAGAGGTGACTAGATATAGCACTTGAGGCGAATGAGATCACTGGTTATGGGGAGGAAGCAGGATTAGGCTATTAAGTTGGATGATCAGCCATGATCGTGAAGAATGACAGAGCAGGCTCAAAGGGCTGAGCGGTCTCTTCCTGCTCCAACTCCTATGTTTCTATGTTAATACATATCCTATTTAAGTCCAAATCAATACAGAACTCACAAAGTATTTGTTGGCTGGGAAATTTTCACTGGGTTCAGAATATCTGATTAAAACACGAGCTGTGTTGTGAACTGATCCTTTAAAAGCTTTATATTTAGCAATAATTGTATCTTGTATTACTCAAAACAAGACAATGGTTGGTTATGTAATTCAACGTTATATTAATATGATATCAACACAACAAATGGAAGACAATTCAGCAAACTTCAAAGTACCAGGTTCTGAAAAAGCATCAAAAATTAACTGACAATTTCAAGGGAAAATTATCCAACACGGGATAAAGCAACTTACTTTATTCATCTTCATGCAGGTTCCAAAGTCTGCCAGTTTTAAGTGACCAGCTTTGTCAAGCAACATATTATCTGGCTTCACATCTCTGACAAAAAGACAATAAAGGCACTGTCATTATGAAATACTTTTGTAAAATACAGGGTAGCTTAAATGCTAGTAATCAAGTTCTCATAAACATGTAATTTAGACACATTGTACACACGCAACATGCACATGTTCTCCCAAACAAATAATGCAGCTAATTTCACAACATTAGGATGGCCTAAAGCCCTTTACATTTTCTTGATGTGTAGTCGCTATTGTTAAGTAATTAATATGGCAGCCACTATGCTCAGAAAAAATATGTTCGTAATGAACTGATCTGTTTTAGTGATGTTGGATAAACAAAGTACAAATATTGACAGCAAATCATGGAAAATTCTCCTGCTCTTCTTCAAGACAGTACCTTGGATCTTCTGTATCAATCTCAGCGGGCAGAAAGGACCTAATTTTAATGTCTCATCTGAAATATGACATTAATGAGAGTGCAGCATTCCTCAGTACTGTAGGCTGGAGCTTGCACTCAAGTCTCTAGAACAGCAGCTAAACATGCAAAGTTCTGATCTAGATGAAGATGCTGCCACTGTGGTACCAAAAGTCACAGACATATTGGTTATATGAATCCATCTACACACTTTGTACTACATTAAAAACGTAAATGCAGCTGCGAGAAATTTGGACTATCAGTTCAATTTATAAGTAAAGTTAACTATCGGAGGAGATTTATTACCTATGAATGAAACCCATAGAATGAATGGCATCCAGGGCAAGTACAACTTCTGCTGTATAAAATCTGGCCCATTTTTCAGGCATATCATAATTACTCATTAAATTTACGAGATCCCCACCAGGCATATACTCCATCACCATGTAGAGGTAGCGATTATCTTGGAATGCATAGGATAGCTAATCAGAGAATAACAAAACATTTATTATTTCATATAGTCATCATTGTTATTAACTACAGTGCAAAGGAGAATAAACACTCATGTTGTATCAAAAACAAATTTTTGCACCTGTTGTAAATGAAAATAGAAAATTCTGGAAATATTCATCATCTATGATGAGAGATAAGAGTTTATTTTTCATGTTCATGATATTCAGTATTGCTGTAAAGGGAGAGATGTAGCTGAAGCTTTTTGTCATGCATCATTAGGATAAACACAATTTCAAATTTCAAATCATCACAGCAATGTAAATGAACGGAGAAAAGGTTCTGAATGGTTAGCATGTTGACTCAAGATTCCACAGCAATTGCTGCCCAATCACAAAATTACATCTAATAACATGTATTTTGTCATGGATATGCAAGCAAGGACTGGTTGAGTGTTGTCCTGTATAACCAAATAAGTGATATGGCGAATCGATCCCTCTCATTCCATGTCATACTGTTCCATAATTCTTTTCGACAGACCTCCTTGCCATTCCTCATCCTTGCTATTTTCTGACCTCTTCTATTTTTGTCACCCCCAAGATATCCTCCTCATTTCCAACTTTCACTTGTTTTGCATGCAAGTCTTCTTTCTGTATGTGAGTGGTCAGATGCTCAGAGACCTAAATGCCTTTCAAAGACCTTGCTGTTCCAACAGGCTCCCAACCACACTGACCACCACCACCCCCACCAACTCCCCCTTCCCCCATCCTCGACCTTGCCAGTCTTGAGCGGACCAATCCTTGTTCCTGTTCCTCACTGCCCAAATGCTGATTACTTGTCCAGTTCTCAGCTGCAAGTTGTGGTTGGAGAAGATTTTGCAGCTGCAAGTGGGAGAGACAGAACCAGTGATTTGAACAGCAGCTCTTTCCTTCTCTCTCTCCAGCCTCCAATTATTGACATGCACTCAATTCCCACTCTTAGGAGCTGCCAGGTTCACATTTGATGTTCCTTTCTTAAAAAAAAGGACTAGCAGTTGCTTAGAGCAGCTTCCTGATTGGCTGTTTTATGATTTGCCAGTTGGCTTGCACTCAAATGGATAAACTGCCTCTCACCAACTCTGTGGATTTCAAGCCAGTCAAGTTGAAAATAAATGAAACTAACAGAGGTCCTTTACTGAGAGTTCTCATTGCCCTTCAGCCTCACTGGCCAAAAATCAACAAAACTGCCTGGGAATCAACATATTCCAAGTGACTATCAGTCAGTGCCAGTTCAATATGTTAAAACTTTCCAAAGGTTGGATCAAAGAGTTCCAAATGGATGATTTCCAAATTCCCAAACCTGAAAATCCACCATTTGGTGGAAATTTCTGATTCATAGCTAAATACAGCTTTCTCCATTAGATCATTGAAATTTTCACACCAAAGTTCTCACTTTACCTCAGATTACACTGGAAAGGCAAAATATCTAAAAAATAATTTGAACAGGTAAAGCAAGCAATTTCACACTGCTACAGTACGGAGTCTACAGGTTCTGCCATTAGCCCAAAATAGACATTTTGATGACCACAAAATTTAAATCATTATTTCAGAGATACCAGGCACCAACAATTGGCTGATTAAAGCAACATGTTCCTATGGTTGCGTATAATAGGAATGAACAGATAATACTCAACTAGCTTGCACATGAAAAACCCAAAGCAAAACAACTGATGTGATTCCGTGAGAGTAGGGAGGTCCGAAATAAAGTTTCAGGGATGCAAGATGGCACCGGCAAGCACAAAGTTGGTTTGAAGTGTCTACTTCAAAGCCAGGAGCATCCGGAATAAGGTGGGTGAACTTGCAGCATGGGTTGGTACCTGGGACTTCGATGTTGTGGCCATTTCGTAGACGTGGATAGAGCAGGGACAGGAATGGATGTTGCAAGTTCCGGGATTTAGATGTTTCAGTAAGAACAGAGAAGATGGTAAAAGTCGGGGGAGGTGTGGCATTGTTGGTCATGGACAGTATTACAGTTGCAGAAAGGATGTTTGGGGACTCGTCAACTGAGGTAGGATGGGCTGAGGTTAGAAACAGGAAAGGAGAATCACCCTGTTGGGGGTTTTCTACAGGCCTCCGAATAGTTCGAGATATGTAGAGGAAAGGATAGCATAGATGATTCTCGATAAGAGTGAGAGAGACAGGGTAGTTGTCGTGGGGGACTTCAACTTTCCAAATATTGACTGGGAACACTATAGTTCGAGTACTATAGATGGGTCAGTTTTTGTCCAGTGTGTGCAGGAGGGCTTCCTGTCACAATATGTAGACAGGCCAACAAGGGGCCAAGCCATATTAGATTTGGTTCTGGGTAATGAGCCTGTCCAGGTGTCAGATATGGAAGTAGGTGAGCACTTTGGTGATAGTGATCACAATTCTGTTATGTTTACTTTAGTGATGGAAAGGGATAGGTGTATACCACTGGGCGAGAGTTATAGCTGGGGGAAAGGCAATTACGATGAGATTAGGCAAGATTTAGGGAGCATAGGATGGGCACATTAGAAATGTGGAGCTTATTCAAGGAAAAGCTCCTGTGTGTCCCATATAAGTGTGTACCTGTCAGACAGGGAGGAAGCTGTAGAGCGCGGGAGCCATGGTTTACGAAGGAAGTGGAATCTCTGGTCAAGAGGAAGAAGGCGGCTTATGTTAGGATGAGATGTGAAGGCTTAGTTAGGGCGCTTGAGGGTTACAAGGTAGCCAGGAAAGACCTAAAGAGAGAGCTCAGAAGAGCCAGGAGGAGGCATGAGAAGTTGTTGGCGGATAGGATCAGGGTAAACCCAAAGGCTTTCCTATAGGTATTTAAGGAATAAAAGAATGACGAGAGTAAGATTAGGGCCAATCAAGGATAGTAGTGGGAAGTTGTGTGTGGAGTCAGATGACATGGGGAAGCACTAAACAAATATTTTCTGACAGTATTCACTCTAGAAAACGACAATGTTGTCGAGGAGAATACTGAGATACAGGCTACTAGACTAGGTGGGATTGAGGTTCACAAGGAAGAAGTATTAGAAATCCTACAGTGTGAAAATAGATAAGTCTCCTGGGTCGGATGGGATTTGTCTTAGGATCCTCTGGGAAGCCAGGGAGGAGATTGCCGAGCCTTTTGGCATTGATCTTTAACTCGTCATTGTCTACAGGAATAGTGCCAGATGACTGGAGGATAGCAAATGTGGTTCCCCTGTTCAAGCAGGGGAGTAGAGACAACCCTGATAATTATAGACCAGTGAGCCTTACTTCAGTTATTGGTAAAGTGTTGGAAAAGGTTATAACAGATAGGATTTATAATCATCTAGAAAATAATAGTTTGATTAGGGATAGTCAGCACGGCTTTGTGAAGGGTAGATCATCCCTCACAAACCTTATTGAGTTCTTTGAGAAGGTGACCAAACAGGTAGATGAGAGTAAACCGGTTGATGTGGTGTATATGGATTTCAGCAAGGCTCCCCACATTTCAGCAAGGTTCCCCACATTAGGCTATTGTACAAAATGCGGAGGAATGGGATTGTGGGAGATATAGCAGCTTGGATCAGAAATTGGCTTGCTGAAAGAAGACAGAGGGTGGTGGTTGATGGCAAATGTTCATCCTGGAGTCCAGTTACTAGTGGTGTACCGCAAGGGTCGGTGTTGGGTCCACTGCTGTTTATCATTTTTATAAACGATCTGGATGATGGCGTAGAAGGATGGGTTAGTAAATTTGCAGACGACACTAAGGTCGGTGGAGTTGTGGATAGTGACGAAGGATGTTGTAGGTTGCAGACAGACATAGATAAGCTGCAGAGCTGGGCTGAGAGGTGGCAAATGAAGTTTAATGCAGACAAGTGTGAGGTGATGCACTTTGGTAGGAGTAACTGGAATGCAAAGCACTGGGCTAATGGTAAGATTCTTGGTAGTGCAGATGAGCAGAGAGATCTCAGTGTCCACGTACACAGATCCTTGAAAGTTGCCACCCAGGTTGACAGGGCTGTTAAGAAGGCATACAGTGTTTTAGCTTTTATTAATAGAGAGATCGAGTTCCGGAACCATGAGGTTATGCTGGAGCTGTACAAAAAACTCTGGTGCGGCCGCACTTGGAGTATTGTGTACAGTTCTGGTCACCGCATTATAAGAAGGATGTGGAAGCTTTGGAAAGGGTGCAGAGGAGATTTACTAGGATGTTGCCTGATATGGAGGGAAGGTCTTACGAGGAAAGGCTGAGGGACTTGAGGCTGTTTTCATTAGAGGGAAGAAGGTTGAGAGGTGACTTGATTGAGACATATAAAATAATCAGGGGGTTAGGTAGGGTGGATAGAGGGAGTCTTTTTCCTAGGACGGTGACGGTGAGCACAGCTTTAAATTGAGGGGTGAAAGATATAGGACAGATGTCAGAGGTAGTTTCTTTACTCAGAGAGTAGTAAGGGAATGGAACACTTTGCCTGCAACGGTAGTAGATTCGCCAACTTTAAGTACATTTAAGTTGTCATTGGACAAGCATATGGACGTACATGGAATAGTGTAGGTTAGATGGGCTTCAGATTGGTATGACAGGTCGGCACAACATCGAGGGCCGAAGGGCCTGTACTGTGCTGTAATGTTCTATGTTCTATTGCACGCATGCGCTGGTGTCAGCGAACACAGCCAATGAAATATGTTAACGCTTTGTGCTTTATTTTGAATTGCCTAGAAATTTGTTGAACGTATAGTTCCATGTTACTTTCTTCATGACAATGCCTCAGCCAATTAGTGAGCTTACGACCTAAATCAGCACCTCTGTTCTCCTGCAGTATAAATTCATGTGGCCACTTAAAATGGATAATTCTTATATTTGTTCTGCTAGGTCCCAATGAAAAGCTTCAGAAATATCCACTTTCAGTAGCAGTTTATGACGTTACGTTAAAAACTAGCAAAAAATTAAAGATGTAACAATACATGAAAAGGAAACAGAAAAGGCAAAGAGAATAAAGAACAGGATGGGGTGATTGAAATGACAAAATAAACGACAGCA
The DNA here is from genome assembly GCF_030684315.1 of Stegostoma tigrinum. Classification (NCBI taxonomy): domain Eukaryota; kingdom Metazoa; phylum Chordata; class Chondrichthyes; order Orectolobiformes; family Stegostomatidae; genus Stegostoma; species Stegostoma tigrinum. The sequence continues at coordinate 78,685,759 of NC_081358.1, forward strand.
TGAAACACAACAGAATGCTAACAAGACAAGGAAACAAATAGATAAATATTGCATAATACTATTCACAATCTACTCAAATATGATCTTGTAATTGAAGACTAATTGTGAATGGTAAATAATTAAGTATGTAATGATCAATATGTTAATTTCTGGACTGTTGTCAGGTTTCAAGAAATTCTTCATAATTCTGTATCTCTTTTTCACACTATCTTAAACATTTTCTGAAATGCCTAAGTACTGTGGACCTGTCTCTCTGACAGTGTTCAAAATATTCACCACCATAGTAGGTTGGATCTTAAACAACAATGAGCAAGAGCACAGTAAAGAGATAGGAAGCTTAGTGACATGCAGTAAAGACAACAATTTCTACCTCAATGTCAGCAAAACGAAGGAGCTTGTCATCAACCTCAGGGAGCGGAGTAAAGGACATGACCGTATCCATATCAATGGTGCTGAGGTACAGATGGTTATGAGCTTCAAGCTCTTAGGAGTAAGTATCACCAACAATTTGTCCTGATCAATCTAAGAATGACGCTACAGTCAAGGAAGCGCACTAATGCCTCTACTCCCTAAGACGGTTAAGGAAATTCAGCAGAGACACATGATTCTTACCAATTTTTATAGATGCACCATAGAAAGCATCCAATTCTGATGCAACACAGCTTGCTATGGCGACTCCTCTGCCCCTGACCTCAAGTAATTAAGAGAGTTACTGAGCCATCATGCGGAACAGTTTTCCAGCCATGGACTCTGACTATACTTTTCGCTGCATCAGAAAAGCAGCCAATATAAATCAAAGCCCTCACCCACCTCAGTTATACTCTCTTCTACCTTCTTCTGTTGGGCAGAAGATACAAAAGCTTGAAAACACATACTGATAGATTCAAGAATAGATTCTTCCTCGCTGACTCTTCCTCTCAGACTTATCGGACCCCTCATATCTGAAAGTTGACCCTTCTCTGCATCTTCTCTGTAGTTGTAACACTACATTCTGCATTCTATTCTATTAACTCAATTTACTCATGTAACGTATGATTTGCCTGTATAATGATACTTCTCACTATATCTTGATACGTGACAATAATAAAACAAATCAAAAATAAATCAAACTATGCACAGATCTCGCATTCAAGAAGGGATATGAAAATATCAAAACAAGCTTGATTATTGCTATAAAGAGACACAAAGTAAGTTTTATTCACATTGCGCTAGAGATGAAGAGACAAGAAACTAGACTTGAAAAGGGAATGACAATTCAAACAGCCGAAGAAAAGGGTGTTGATTGGTTGAACCATGGTTGGCATGTGGATAAAGCTGAAACCGTTAACTGTTAATCTTAATAGTTGAAGAAAGTAAGACCAGGTAGTTATATTCTAATTGGTCAGGGTACTGCCATAGGGAATGCAGCAAGGATTTGCAGGCTCCACTATTTTTCTATCAATGAAAAAGGTGAAATGTAAGGAAAAATTTCTCCTTCACCTATATAGAATAAAACCCTTGATTGCTGCACTCCATTACTATTCATATACAACATGAATTATGTCCAACACAATATTTTGTGCTCAAGACCAATTAGAGCAATGTGGTCTGTATATTTGATTGAAAATAGTTTTATTCAGAATTTTCAAACTTTCAACATAGTGTGCCTTGCAACTTTATCTCCTCTCTCCAAAGAACACTGATAGCTTTCTATATTTAGTGTCTCTTACAATAGTTTCCCTTTTGTATGTTGAGCAAGTAGTTACTATTCATCAGTAAACCATGAAAGGGCCAGGAGATTATTTAATTATTGCAAATTGCAAATCTACTACCTTTATCTGATGCAATGCACAGTGTCTTTCCACACTCACAATGTATCACAGTAGATTTTTGTTTTGTTAACACATACTAATGCTGTCCCAGTTGAGATAAGACAAATGCCATCAGATCAGGATTAAATCTGAGATCATTGAGTTGTACAGCCCTAGTTAGTCAGTCTTGATTGTTTGTTAACCCCTCAGATTTAGGGATGACAACTATTGTTCACCTTGAACATCAATTATAACAAGTTAGATACGATGATTTTCAGATATGGTAAATTTGATTTATACACATTTCCAAAGCTACTCTGTACAACTGTACATGATAGTAATAACAAATTTCAAAAATACCTGTACAACCCATGGACTATTAGCAAAAGCCATGATGCCCCTCTCTTCCCAAAAGAATGCTGAATCAGATCGCTTAATCATCTCAAATTTGCTGAGTAGTTTCATTGCAAATACTTTTCTCGTGCCTCTGTGTCTCACCTTAAAAAGAAACAGTGCATCAGTAGTTAACTCAAAGATGAATAACGATGTTATCCTCTTTCGCTCTCACAGTAATTTTTAATGACTATTTGTAAGATTCATAAAGACTTAATATTATAGAAAGCCTACAGGAATATAGGAAAGAGAGAGATGAAGAAAGGAAATTAAGGGAATAAAAAAGGGGAAAATATTAGCAGGTAAATCCAAGGAATATAAAGATGTATTTATCAGTAGATTTAATATAACAGCATAATGAATGAAAACGTAGGACCAAGCAGATATACAAGTTAACCTATGCACCGTTAGAGATGGTGGTGGCAAGGTTCTTAATGAGCACTTTGTCTTTATCTTCACAAAGGAGATGGTTGATACAGACTCTGTTAATGAGGAATGTGAAATATTCAATACAATAAAGGTAATGCAACTGGAAATACTAAAGTGACTAACATCCATGAAGGTGGATAAATCAACACAGCAGCAGGATGATTTGCATCACAGGCTGTCAAAGGAGGCAGGGTGGAATTTCCAGGTAATCCGAGGTTCATTTTCCTATCTTCGCTAGTTATAAACAAGATACGAAAGAATTGGGAGGTCAGAAAATTATATACCATTGTTTAAAAAGAAGGATGTCAGGGATAAGCCAAATAATTATATCACATCCGGTGATGGGCAAATTATTAGAATCAATTCTGAGAGGCAGGATAAACTGTCATGTACAAAGGCATGTGAAAATCAGGGATATTCAGCATGGCTTTAAGGGAAGATCATGCCTTACCAACTTAGTTGGATTAACAAGGAGGATTGATGAGGGTTGTGCAACTTGGATTTTGGCAAGATCTCATGTGGCATACTGATTGATTCAGGATACTGAGAGGAGCCAGACTCAAAATTAGTTCAGTGACGGGAAATAAAGAGTAACTGTCAATGGATGATTTTGCAAATTGAAAGCAGTCAGCAATGGAGCTTCAGAGGGTTCAGTTTCGAGTTCCTTACTTGTTGTATGTATTAATAATTTGGAATTATATATGGGAGGTATGATTGGGAAATTTGTAGATGACGAAGAAGTTGGCGTGCAGTCATTAGTGTCAAGGTCAGTGATGGACTCCGGAACGCTATCAATGATTTGGGTGAGTCAGTGGAAGGGTGGCAAATGAAATTTAATCCAGAGAATTGGGAGGTAATGTATTTGGGGAGAACAAACGAATAGATAATACACAGGGGTGGCACAATGGTTAGCACTGCTGCCTCACAGCCAGGGACGGGGTTCAGTTCCACCTTCGGATGACTATCTGTGTGGAGTTTGCACTTTCCCCTTTTGTCTGCTCCAGGTGCTCAGGTTTCTTTCAACAGCCCAAAGAGAAGGTGGATTGGCCATAATGAATGCCCCATGGTGTCAAGGGATGTGCAGGCTAAGTGGATTAGGCATGAGAAATGCAGAGTTAAAAGGATACAGTGGGGGGTTGTCGGTGGGGGGGGGAGGGGGGTTGCAGGTCTGGGTAGGATACTTGTCAGAGGATTGGTATGGACTCAATGGGCTGAATTGCCTGTTTTCACACTATGGGGATTCTTTGATTTTATTCTACATTATAAATGAAAAGATATTGACAAGTATGGAGATATTTGATGTCCACAGGTACTCAAAGGTAGTCGGGCAAGTCGCTCACTGGTGAAGGTACAATATCTAGTATTTCTTTTTACTGCACAAGGCATTGTCTTTTTTTGAAAGCACAGGTATCCAATTGTGAAATTGTATAAAAGGCCAGAACTATGTAAAGAAAATGCAGGTTAAATAACAGCTAGAATTTTGTGTTCAGTTCTGGTCTCTGCATTCCTGTAAAAGCATAATGCTCAGGAGAAGGTACATAGGAGATTTACAAGAATGATCGTAAGATTTGAAAGAAGAAAGATTGCATAAGCTAGGATTGCTTTCCTAGGAGTTTGAGGGGATGACTTAATTGACATGCACAAAATGATAAAGGGACCACAGCAAATAGCAGAGAATATCAATTATCAATTGCACTGATTTCAGATATTTGGTGGAAAGATTAAAAGATTGAAAGAGGAAAAATCTTGTGGTGGGTTCTAGAATGTATTGTCTATTTGCTAGTGGAGGCAAAGACCTTCAACATATTTAAGAAAAGTACTTGGACCTGCATCTGAAGTGTTGTAACTTGTAAGGCTACAAAGCAGGCGATGGAAAGTGGGATTAGAATACGTAGCTAGCATTTTTTTTCTTCTTTTCTGGATGGCACAAACATGATGGGCTGAATGCCCCCTTGCTGAGCCACAAATATCCTACGTTTCTATAGTTAAATCAATCTCACAATCACTCAATGGGAGATGCAGGTTCATACTGAAGTGGTTAACTCGGTACAGTATCAGCACACAGGCTTGTATTCACATAGGTAAAACTTAAAAGCTTAGAAAAACAGAGGTAGTGCATGCTTTCTGAAAACTGGTCCTTATATGAATAAACACCATGGTTTACTGCTTAAATTGTATGGCAAAATCAAATCATTTTCATAACAAGATGATGACAATTTAAAAGTTACCAACAGAAAGCACATATTAGAATAGCCTTTAAAAAGCTTTGAAAAAAATTACACAGCAATTATGTTTAATGTACATTCATTCCTTGGAAACTGTACAAAATACATTCCAGTGAATTTAGCTTCACCTTATGTTGAATGCTGTACTTCATTAAATCTGGAAAGAACTATTCTCATGACAAGGACATTACATTGAAATATATGATGCCTCGTGGGAATAAACTGCAAAATGTTAATTATTAGAAAGGTAAGAATGCAAGGAAATTTTAAAAAAGACTTGAAGTAGCCTGCTCTACATCAATACAATCATGACTAATCTTCTACATCAACCCCAGTTCACTGTGATTGTTTTTTATCATTCCATTATTTTCAAAAATCAACAATACACATGACACAACTCAGGATCACCATGGTCAACCACCCTAAAACCTTGACCCATTCAGTGAATACCAAGGTATAGAGCTGGATGAACACAGCAGGCCAAGCAGCATCAGAGGTGCAGGAAGGCTGACGTTTCGGGCTGAGACCCTTCTTCATTTCTGAAGAAGGGTCCAGGCCCGATACGTCAGCCTTCCTGCTCCTCTGATGCTGCTTGGCCTGCTGTGCTCATCCAACTCTACACCTTGGTATCTCAGATTCTCCAGCATCTGCAGGCCCTACTACTCCATTCATTGGACAATCAGCTAAGAAGAATTTCATGGCTTAGATTCAGGATTCTCCTTTTCACCAGAAGGAAAAGGAGCATTATTACAGATAACAAAGTGTGGAGCCTGATGAACACAGCAGGCCAAGTAGCATCTTAGGAGCACAAAAGCTGACGTTTTGGGCCTAGACCATTCATCAGAAAAGGGGGTGGGGGAGAGGGTTCTGAAATAAATAGGGAGAGTGGGGGAGGCGGATTGAAGATGGATAGAGGAGAAGATAGGTGGAGAGGAGACAGAAAAGTTAAAGGGTTGGGGGATGGAGCCAGTGGAGGTGAGTGTAGGAAGGGAGGTAGGGAGGGGATAGGTCAGTCCGGGGAGGACAGACAGATCAAGGGGGCGGGATGAGGTTAGTAGGTAGGAAATGGAGGTGCAGCTTGAGGTGGGAGGAGGGGATAGGTGAGAGGAAGAACAGGTTAGGGAGGTGGGGACAAGCTGGGCTGGTTTTGGGATGCACTGGGGGGAGGGGAGATTTTGAACCTTGTGAAATTTCAGCTTTTGTGCTCCTAAAATGCTGCTTGGTCTGCTGTGTTCATCCGGCTCCACACTTTGTTATCTCGGATTCTCCAGCATCTGCAGTTCCCATTATCTCTGGAGCATTATTACAGCAATTCCATATCTAGGAATCAAATGAAACTGCAATACTGAAACGACACCACAGCTGCTCTTCACTATGTGGTGTGGTAGGCTGCAGCGCTCCAAATGTTTTATTGCTTGAAATTCTGAACTCCAACATAAAATGAAGAATCCAATGCCATAACCCACCAGCTGAACTTCACCAAATGCTCCTCTCCCAATCACTTTAACAACTTCATAGTCTTCTGCTTTCATTCTTAAATCCCGAATTTTACTCATTGCATCTTTGTCTGCAAAATAAATGCAGAAAGTATTAGTCACAGTTGCAATGAAAATGAACTATGCTCACATGCAAAGTAATGCAGTTTAATACTATCCACGTTTTGGGTACTCCTAGTGCCATATGAGTTAAAAAGTCAACCACAGTGCATTGGCAGAGCCCTAACGTGAAGCACAGCATATACCATTTTGGTGAAAGCATTTAGTGTACAGTTAACATCCATTAGAATTTAGCAGAGCATGACAAACGTAACATCAATCAGCATGCAATGCTGACATGATGCCATAGCTGCTAGTTTGAAGGACAGCATTCCAACGAAAGCTGTCCCTGAAGTTTTGAACATATATCAAGCATCAGCAAGGCCCTTGCATAGCACTATTCAAAGGGATTATTAAGTTTTTTTTAAATGTTTATAATTCATTCATTTTGACTGTTGCTAAAATATAAGAAAAAATTTTTCTTCTTTAGATGAACAGCATAACTACATGACATCAACATAAGACTCCAAGAATGAATTCAGAAGAAAACTCTGTACTACAAAATGGAGAGAATGTAGATATTACTATCATGAAAGTGATTTCCATGAATAGCATAGATGTATTTGAAGGGAAACTCGACTAATGTCTGAGGTGTAAGGGAAAACATGATTACACTGGCAGATTTAGAAGAAGAAAGATGGGAGGAAGCTCAAGCGAGGCATAACACCATCAGAGACTCAGACTCAAAGTCAAATGATCTGTTTCTGTGTTTATTATTTTGTGTAATCCTATCTAAAGCGTACTTCGAGGAAACACCATCAGCATGAATCTCAAAAAAAGACTGATGTTATATAAAAGATCTACAGCAAAAAAAGGAGCATGAGCAACTGAGGGAGTATAAAAAGAAGTACGGTTCGCTAGCAGAAACAGTGCAAACATAAGTTCCCATTATCTCTCAAACATAAAATGTGATTGCTCAACACAGAAGTGTAGCAAATGGTTGAAAGGGATTGGTCTTAAGACCTCTCTTACTTCATAAAGACATAAACGATTTTAACTTGGCAATTGAGGAACAAGCTTTAAATGCCCAAAAATATGACTGTACATTTTTGGAAGCAGCAATATGCGAATGAATCATACCTTCCATTCCAAAATATTAAAGCCCTAATAAACTGTTATACTTAATTCAAAACCATTTGGTTCATAAAATGTAAGAATGAAATGATCCGTAAATGAAAGTAATTTTCAACAAATCAATAGAATGTGATAGTCATTAGGTGTGCAGCAGCATCCGAGAGATGTCCCTCAAAATTTAAGTTCAAGGGTGCCATGGATTTTCCTCTATTCTCGCAATGGAATGTTGCTGGTAAGTCAAGCATTTACTGCTCACCCCAAATGTTTCTGATTGAGTGGCTTATCCTAACAGTTTCAGGGACAGTTAACAGCTAACCACACTGTTGATGGTCTGGAGTAAGGTGTGTGCCAGACTTCCTTCCCTAAAGGATATTTGTGAACCAGGTTTGCCTGGTCACCAGAGTAATTTATAATTCCAGATTTTATTGAATTCAAATCTCACCATCTGCCATTGTGAAACTCGACCTGATGACTCTAAACATTAGCCTTGGTCTTGAGATTACCAGTCCAGTGGCATTATCATTATGCTACCGCCTCCCCCTAAAGACCCGCCAGAAATCTATGATTTTTTTTAAAGAATATGCTTTCATGAAAAATGGGTGTGGTTGGCAAGAGCAACATTTACTGCCAATCCTTAACATCCCTCAAGAAATTGTCTTCTTCAAATTGCTGAACTACTTCTGGTACAGCAGCATCCTCAATGCTGTTAGCAAGGAAATTCCAGGGTTTAAATTCAAAAATAGTAAAGAAAAGGTGTTATCGTTCCAAGTCAGAATGGTGTGGTTTTGAAGGGAACCTGCATGTTGCGTTCACACGTGTCTATTGTTTTGGACTCTCAGAGATAAAAATTGTAGGCTTACTGTTGTTTAGCTAGATCTTCAAAATTGGAAATCAGTACCTGGATTTTCAAAGTGAGGTCAAGAACCTAATATGGAGATTATTCCTCCAAGCTGCATCATTCATTCTTGCAATGCTACTTTTAACTACAGACAATCAGGAAGCGAGGTTGTCAGCCGATTTGGGGCACAGGGTACCTCCAGGAGGTAGGAGCTGCTTGACACCAGTGGAACGGTAGATAACAGCCAGGTTGGAGTTCACTTTTACTTGCCAATTTAAACAATCAGACTCTTAAAGCAGTCATGGATGTCTAGGGTGAGGTCAGTGCTCACTGGGCACACAGACTAAATTTTTTGAGATGATACAATCAAAATGCTCCACATGAATCCAAGAGTTTTGTACCAACAACAAAAGACTGAAAGCGGAGACTTCAAAAGGAGTGCAAGAGAGCAGTTGAAATTTTTAAAAAGAGCATGAGAGCACGGTGGAGGCTATACATAGGGTGCAGACGAGTAGGGAAATCTGCATAAAGAGCACAAAAGTGCAATGGAGATCTTATGAAGAGTTGAAATTTCATTAACAATGCAAAAGAATAATGGAAATTTCATAAAGTGTGCAAGAAAATGCGGAGACAATCAAAACAGCGGAGGACAGCAGCACAGGGCAGGCTCTTAAAAAGTGTTGGGGACTGCATAAAGATCAAGATTTCGCAGTGGAGGCTTTATAAAAGAGAAAAGGAGCTTGGTGGAGATGTCATAACGTGATTGAGTAGGAGGCAAAAATTTCATGAGGAGGGCGAAAGCACAATGGGGCCACTGAAAGAGCTATGGTAGGTGCATAAAATGTGTGGGAATTTTGTGGAGATTGCATAAAGAGGCTGTATAAAGAGCACAAGAGAGCAGTGGAGACTGCATAAAGAGCACAAGGGCGGGATGGAGGACGCGCAAACAACGTGTGAGGGCGGCAGAGATTAAACAAACGACATAGGAGTGTGACACAGGCTGCACAAAGAGCAGAGGAGAGCTGAGTAAGCTGCAGTAAGAGCACAAGACAGCGGTGGACATTGACTACAGTGCACAATAAAGCAGCAGAGGCTGCATAAAGAACACAAGACAGCAGCACAAGGTACATAAAGAGTACAAGAACACAGCAGAGGCAGCACAAACAACACAACAGAGTGGCATAGGCAGCATAAAGAACACAAGAGAGCAGAGGAGGCTGCATAAAGACCACAAGAAGTTGACTCAAGTGCACAACAAAACGACGCAGGCTGCATAATGAGCACAAAAGGACTGCAGAGGTTGCATAAAACGCACGCGAGCACAGCAGAGAATGCATAAAGAGCATATATAATGCAGCATAAAGAGCGTGAGAACATGGCAGAAGTTACATTCAGAGTGAAGGATAGTGGCGGTGGCTGCACAAAGAGCACAAGAGGACGGCACAGGTTGCAAAAAAGCAAGTGAGCATTGCAGCGGATCCATAAAGAGCTCAAGAGCATGGCAGAGGATGCATAAAAAGCACAACAGCACACCAGAGCTGCATAAGGAGTATGAAAACGGGACAGAGGCTGCATAAAGGGCACAGGATACACAGGTGAAGGCTTCATGAAGAAAGTGGAGACTGCATAAAAAGCACATTCAATATGGTAGATGTTGCATAGAGTGCATCAAAAAGCAGTGGAGGCTATCATTTACAGCACTAAAACTGGTATATTCAAACCCCCTTTTTTGTTTATTGATCTGTGCAACATGATAAATGGTGAAATAGCCTCTTGAATGTCAGTACTGCAACCATCTTTCAGAAATGCAATTGTCAGATATTTGTTTCCAGCTGGTTCTTTGACGCATTGTAAGACCATAAGAGGATCAGTAGAAGGCCATTCAGCCTCTCGAGTCAGCTCTGTCATTCAATAGGACCATGGCTGATGTGACATTCCTCACAGCCAATTCCCTCCCCTTTCCGCATAACTCTTGATTCCCCTACTGATCAAGAATCTCTCCGTTTCAGTATTAAATATACACCAGGACTCTGCCACCACAGCTCCTTGTTGCAAAGGGTTCCAATCTTTCACAACCCTTGGAGCAGAAATTGTTCCTCATCACATTCTTAAATTAGCATCCATTTAAGTTAAAGGATGAAAACATCGCATGTGGCGTTCTGAAGAGGCATCACTGATTTGAAATGCCAACTTTGTTTCTTTATTTACAAATGTTTATTGGCCTGTTGAATATTTCCAATGCCCTTGGAATTCTGCTTTTGCTTTTAATTCACTTTATTTCCTCTACCTTCTGATTTTTTTGTCTTTAACCCTTATATCTTATTCATTAAAAGGTGGATCACTGATACCGTTGTTAATCAGAAGTGCGAGGTAGTGCACTGCCCTGGCTCAGGTAAAACCCTGAGCAAAACATAGAAGACTGGAGATTTGAGGTGGCCATTCAGCTCTTCATGCCTGCTGTCAATCGTCACAGTCATGGCTGATCGTCCAACTCGATAGCCTAATCTGCTTTCTCCCCATACCCTTTGATTCCATTCGCCTGCAAGCGCTACATCTAGTCGCTTTTTGAATACATTCAAAATTTTGGCATCTACTACTTCTTGTGGTAATGAATTCCACAGGTTCACCACCTTTTAGATGAAGAAACGTCTTCAGATCTCCATCCAAAATTGTCTACCCCAAATCCTCACACTGATTGCCAGGTTCTGGCACACCCCCTATCAAGAGCATCCTTCTGTATGTACCGTCCAGTCCTATTGGAATTTTATTAGTCTCTATGAGATCTCCCATTTTCGTCTGAACTCTCTTGAAAACAATCTCAACCTAGTCAATCTCTCCACATATGTCAGACCCACCATCCCCGGAATCAGCCTGGTAAACCTTCGCTGCACTCCTTCAAGAACAAGAGCATCCTTCCTCAGAAAAGGAGACCAAAACTGCACACAATATTCCACATGGTCTCACCAGGTCCCTCTACACATCCCCACTCCTATCTTCGAAATCTCTCGCAATGAAGGATAACAATTTAAGCGACTGCTGGACATGCACATGGACAGCAGTGAATTCAGGGGAACGTAGGTTAGGTTATTTTAATTTTGGATTCGGATTATTCCATGGCACAACATCGTGGGCCGAAGGGCCTGTTCTGTGCTGTACTTTTTTATGTTCTATGCTCTAACATACCATTGTGGAGGTGATAATAATTAGATAATTAATGGAACACATGGGGATATACTTTGCTGAGGTTTCTGCTTTTAGATTTCTTCCAGAAAGAATCTAAACAAGCGAGCTATTAATGTTTTTTTTTGTCAGACAATCCTAACAACTATGCACTATATAAAAACTTGAAACCTAAACTACAAAGTAATTATTTGTTTCCAAGTCTTTCTTAGGAGTACATTATTATATTTTTACCTATACTAGAAATGTTTATTTGTATACTATCAGATTTGTATCTCTTTACTTACCAATACCAGTAATAACTTGGTATCAAAAATGTTAGTTTTATCTATTTCTGATGTAGTAATTTTATGTAGAATTCTGCAATACTCACATCGATTTATGAAGCTGTCAATGTTCTTGTTTTTTCTTAAGGCAGGGAAGTCCAAATCATAAATTAAGGCATCCAAGCTATCCTACAAGAGAAAACAAATTTTCTTTTAAATAAAAGAGATGGAAAGACTGCGGCAACATACATCAAAGTAAGAAGATACTGTGTTTTAAAAAGTTTACTTCTAGCACTTTATGATAGATACAACACTGAGTGTCTAAAAAAAATCAGACTAAACAGCAACAGAATATTCATTAAAACTGATTTTTAAAAAAAAAATTGTTCATGGGATGTGGGTATCATGGGTAAAGTTAGCATTTATTGAACATCCTTATTTGCCCTGGAGAAAGTGTCATTGTGCTGCTTCCTCAACACCTGCTATCCTTGGAGTGTAAGGACACCAAGAGTGTTATTTGGAAGAGAGGTCCAGGATTTTGACCCAACGGCAGTGAAGGAATGTCAATATTGTTCCAAATCAAGGTGGAGACAGAGTTGGAGAATATGCAGGTGTTATTGCTACCATGCACCTACTGCCCTTGTCCTTCAAAGCTGCAGAGGTTGTGCATCTGAAAGATGCTGTTGGAGTCATCTTAGTGAGTTACTGCAATTCATCTTCTAGATGGTACACACTGCTTCCAATGGGTGTCAATGGTGACAGGAATGAATGTTGAAGGTGGTGGATGGTGTACTAATCAAACAGGCTGTTTGATCCTGAATGCTGTCAAAATTCCTGAGTGCTATTGGAACTGCATTCATCAAGATGAGTATTCCATCACAGCTTATGCCTTGTAGGGAACAGACAGAATCTGGGGCAACAATTTACATGCCACAGAAGGTCCAGCCTCTGGCTTTTTCTTGTAGTCACCATATTTAGACAAATGATTCAGTTCAGTGTCTGGTCAATGGTAATATTTAGGATATTTCTAGTAAAGGATTCACTGATAGGCATGGCATTAAATGTCAAGGGGCAATGTCTAGCATCTCTTGTTTGAGGTAGTCATTGTCTGGCCTTGTGTGGCTCAAATGTTACTTTCCACTTATTAGTCCAACCATGGAGGTTCTGCAAGTCTTTCTGCCTACGGACACCAACTGCTTCAGTATCTGAGGTGTCGTGAATGGTACTAAAAATTATGCAATCTGAGCAAACATCCTCACTTCTGACTTTATAACATAGGGAAAGTAATTTATGAAACAGCTACACATGTCTGAGCCTCAGGCATTCTCGAGAAACTCATGTATTCTTTTTATTCATTCACAGGATTGGACTTCACTAGCTGGCCAGCATTTGTTGTATATCCCCATTTGTCTTTGAGAACATTGTGGTGAGTTGTCTTCTTGGACTGCTGCAGTCAATTTGGTGCAGGTCTATCCACAACTCTGAGATGGAGAAATTTCAAGGATTCTTCCCCAGTAATTCTGATGGAATTTTAATATATTTCTAAGACAGGATGGTGAGTGGCTTGGAACCGAGCTTGCAAGTGGTGGCGTTTCATTGTATCTGCTGCCCTTGTGCTTCTACTAGATGATATTGGTGATCAGTTTAGAAGGTGCTAAGGAGTGTTGATGAATTTCTGCAGTACATATGCACCTATGTCAATGAATGTTTATGGATGTATTGTCAATAAGGTGAGTGGGGTGCTTTATCCTGTATGATGTCAAGCTTCTTGATTGTGTTGAAGATCCACTTATCCAGCCAAGTAGAAGCATTTCTTCACACTCTGACTTGTGCCTTGAAAATAGTGGGCAGGTTTTGAGTGTGGAACAGAATTACATGCTTCAGGATTCGCAGCTGTTGAACTGCTCTTGTCCTCACAGTATTAATGTATAAAGTCCAGTTCAGCTTCTGGTCAACTGCAGTTGTCTGTATAGTAATCATAGACGATTCAGCAATAGTAATGCCAATGAATTTCAAGACATGCCTGTCAGATTCTCTCTTTTTGGAAATGGTCATTGCGTGGCAATTTAAAGAGATGAATGTTACATGCCACTTATTAACCCAAACCTTGATGTTCTCCAGTTGTTGTTGTTGTATATAGGCCAGACTACTTCAATACTTGAGATGTTGTGAAATGTTGCTGAGCATTGTGCAATCCTAAAAAACATGCCCACTTCTGAATTTATGATGGTGGGAGATTTATTGATGAAGCAATTGAAGATGATAAGGCTGAGGATACTATCATGGGGAACTCTGCAATGGTATCCTGGGGCTGAGATGATTGACCTTGAACAACCATTATCCTTTTTGCTTGGTATGACTCCAATGAGTAGAGAGATTTTTTCCTCCAATCCCCAATGACTCTCATTTTGCCAGGGGTCCATGATGCCACACTTGGTTCAATGTGGTCTTAATGTCAAAGCAGTCACTCTCATACCACCTCTGAAAATAAGCTCTTCTGTTCATGTTTGATTCAAACAAGTAATGAAGACAGAAGCCGAGTAATCCTGCTGGAAATAAAACTGAGCACCAGCGAACAGGTTATTGCTAAGCACGTGCTACTTAATGGCACTAGCAGCCCTCTTAGCTCAAGGGTTTATACAGACGGGCAACCAGTGCTAGCCTTGCCAACAATCCTCAGATGCCATGAAAGAATAAATAAAAATATAATTCAAAACTTGCATAGTACAGAAGCATTCGAGAGAATTTCTTGATACTTCTAAGCTAACAGTGATTAATTTAAAATACTTGTACATGAAGGCTCTGATAGGTTGTCTAAATCAAAACCGAACTTGTGGAGAGAGGAATCTCTGTAAGTACTGCCCTTTTCAACCAAAGTAAAGTTTCAGACAGTACTGCTTATTGAAAAATAAACTGCAGCCCATGATCTTATAAATAGCAATCACAATCATAACCACACAAGAAGATTTTATGGCAGTGATCATAAGCTTGGTTAGAGGTAGACAGGATCAAATTCCACAGTTTTTGCCCGAGGCAGCTAAAGGCATTGTCACCTAGGTCGAATGCAGAAGAGGCCTCAATTTGAGGAGTGCAAAGTTGCTGCAAGGTTAATTTTTAAAAAAATTTATAATGAGTACTTGATTGTTTGCATTTTTCTGCAGAACCACGCACATGCAACAACAAAGGGCTGACTTGTGAAACCTGTATAGAATTACTTGGGTTTTGCCACCGGGCAGCTTAGAGGCCTGGAGGTGATTTCAGAGCTGGAAGGCTCACAAAATGCTTCAATTTCCTAAATTCAGTTAAGCAAAATTTGCGTCAACCATGGGTCTGAAAGGCAAAAGATGAATTCAAGTAACAGAAAAGCAAAAAAAAAGGCTTGCAGCAAGTTGGAGACTGCAAGTAAAATGAAAATAAGAATATTGGAAATACATACTAAGATCTATATTTTATAAAGACATATCAATAAAAACTAAGTAAAGATCAAGTACTCCCCTACAGGAAAAATACAGAAAGTTGTTTTGGGCAACATGGAAATTAGCAACTGGCCATTTATCCATTTTGATGGTTGATGTAAGGTGTAATGTGCAAGATACAGATGATCATAACATCTGAACACATTTATATAAAATTTCAACTTCAAGCACAGATATCACCCAAAAAAAGGCATATGATTGTAGACAAGGATTGAAACATACTCCACATTAGTGAATCAAAAGCCTAAACTAGCTCCAAGCTAATGTGCAATATAGTGCATGATGAATGAAATATTGAACTTACAAAGCCATGTAGGGAAGAACAACAAGAAAAATACAAACTTGTAACAACCATGATCTGATTGAATGGCCAAACAGACTTCAGGGGCTGATTGGTTTGCTCATGTTTCTGTGACTGTAGACCAATAATTTTTAAAATATCACAGAGACTGCACATAATGACTGAAGTAAAGGATTGATCTTGCCTTTAACAGCAATATTCTGAAGAAGGGTAACTGGACTCAAAGTACTAACTCAGTTTTCTCTCCATACATCCTGCCAGACCCGAGTTATGGGGAACACAGGAACTGATCTGTGGCCCAACTCTATGTACACCTGCCTTTGGCCCATATCTCTTAATATCTTTGCTAAACACAAAGTTATCTCAGATTTAAAACAATTAAGTGATCCAGCATCCACTGCCATTGTGGAAGAGTGTTCCAAACATGTACTATCCTTCGTGTGTAGAAGTACTTCCTAACATCTTTCCTGAACGGTCTGCCCCAATTCTCAAACTACATCCCCTAGTTCTTGAATCCCCAACCATTGGAAATAATGCATCTTTATCTACCTTACTTATTTCTCCAGCAATTTCTGTTTTTGTTTGTTACAGCAATACTGTATTTATTAATTTGCCACCTCTTCACAAACGTTCTGATCACTGCACAGTCTCTGTATAAACACAAACGCTTCAAAATGATTAAATTCATTTAACTGAATAATGTATTTAAGCTGCAGGAACCAATGAACAACTGAAATGGAAAACATATGTTATTTAAACGGAGGGTACTTAAATCCAATCTTAAGAATTGATTGCATTAGAAGAAGTTCCTTTTGTGATTAATGTATTTGATTCCGTTACGCTATTAGTTGGTTCCAATACATTTGCAGATGAAACAAAAAAAATTCTTATCATTAATGTTTGAGATAAAATTCAAAATAATAATTTACCTCAAAAATCATAACTCAAGTAAGCAAGCAGTTGTATGTATATTTTCATTTATGACACAGAAGTGAGGTTTTAGAAGTAGGTAAAGTAGAATGATTCTTAATTACAGAGGAGATAAAAGATTATTGAGGATATGCAGAAATATAGAGTTGAGGTTAAAATCAGATCAGACATTATCTTATTAAATGGTGGGGCAAGCTTGAAGGGTTGAGGGGCCTACTCTTGCACTTTGTTCGTATTATCAGTTTCATTTATTTTAGAAAAGTTTTAAACTGACTGCAATTTCTGCCAAATTCAAACCTCTTAGGAGAAAATAAATTTACTGCAAATGAAACTTAAGCACAGTCACAGTCCTTTCTCATTTACAGACAGTGCTAAAAGGATTGATGAAGGTAGAGAGATGGACATGATCTGTTTGGACTTCAGTAAGGTGTCTGACAAGGTTCTGCATGATAAACTGGTTAACAAGCTTAGATCGTATGGAATACAGGGAGAACTAACCATTTGGTTATAGAACTGGCTTGATGGTAGGAGTCAGATGGTGGTGGTGGTGGAGGGCTGCTTTTTGGATTGCACAGCGGTGACCAGTGGTGTACCACAAGGATTGGTGCTTGGTCCACTACTTTTTGTCATTTATATAAATGATTTGGATGGGGACATGGGGGTATGGTTAATAAGTCTTCAGGTGACATAAAATTGGTGGTGCCATGAAGAGCAAAGAAGGTTACCTCAAAGTACAAATGAACCTTGATCAAATTGGCCAATGGACCAAGGAGTGAGATGCTGCATTTTGGAAAGGCAAATCCGAGCAGAACTTGTACACTTAATGCTAAGTTCGTGGGGAGTGTTGCTGAACAAAGAGATCTTAGAGTACAGGTTCATAATTTGTTGAAAGTGGAGTCACAGGTAGACAAGACAGTGATGGAGGTGTTTGGCATGCTTGCATGTTGCAGCTGTACTGGACATTGGTTAGGTCACTTTTGAACACTGCCAACAATTCTGGTCTCCATGTTATAGGAGGGGGTGTCTTGAAACTTGAAAGGGTTCAGAGAAGATTTACAAGCATGTTGCCAGGGTTGGAGGGTTTGATTTATAAGAAGAGGCTGGGTAGGTTGGGGCTATTTTCCCTGGAGCATCGACAGCTGAGGGGTGACCTATAAAAGTTTATAAAATCATGAGGTGCATGGATTGGATGAATAGCCAAGGTCTTTTTCCTAGGGTAGGAGAATCCAAAACTGGAGGACACGGGTTTAAGGTGAGACAGGAAGGATTTAAAAGGATCCTAAGGGGCAACTATTTCATGCAGAGGGTGGTGCTGATATGGAATGAGCTGTCAGAAGCAGTGGAGGATTCTGGTACAATTACAACATTTAAAAGGCATCTGGATGGGTACATGATTATGAAGGATTTAGAGGGAAATGGGCTAAATGCTGGCAAATGGGACTAGATTAATTTAGGATATTTGGTCAGCGTGGATGAGTCGGACCGAAGGGTCTATTTCCATGCTGTATATCTCAATGACTCTTTAACAGAGTTTTAGGTGAATCTCCTGTCATAACTGTAGTCTACACTGCCGGAGTAATATACTTCAGCAAGCAGATGTGTGGAACAAGTTTACTTAAAAATGTTCATTAAACTAGCTAACAAAAGGAACAGGGAGGGTCAAATAGTATGGCATTATCTCAGCAATGCATTTATACTTGTATACCTTAGTTACAAACAGCATTGCATTTTTATTGTTGATATTGTCACATGGTGTCACTTAGGGTCTGAGGGATTTCAAGCCTTCACTAAGAGCTTTCCCCAAACACACTATAGTTATAAGCAGGCAACAATTCCCAAAACAAAATTCCTGCATGCAACGTTAATTTTACATAGATGTTCACAAATCTAAGTTCCACAGATAGCTCGAAAGTTAAACGGTCACAGAACTAAAGTAGGTTGGCGAATTTGAGGCACAGATCAATCATGATATAAATGAAGAGAAAAAGAGGCTTAAAATGCTGAAAGGCTTTTCTTCTTTAAAAATGTTGTTGCAGACCCACAAGGTAGAGGTCACAGACTTGTTTAGATGAGTGGCTGTATTCAAATAATCATCAAGTGTGCAAGAGTGTTCAAACATCAACCCAGCTGCCAGTCAGCTGACCTGCCTGCCTACCAACCAAATTATGTGTAGAGGATATTTAAGAATTTTGCCAAAATTATATACAGGCACATTAAATTCCACAGAATTTGGCAAGTTGTCTTAAGATCCTGAAAATAGGTATCTAAAGTCAATGAAGGTTAGATTTCTTCTGACTCAAATGGATATCATTTATCTGTCAATTTCTGAATTACAAATTGGCCGGCAATAAATGGCAGATTGCCCGAATCCCGCAGAGGTAGGATGAGCAATGCAGAATATTTTTGTTCTAATTCAGACAGCTGATTCAAAAGTGGCTATGGCCTAAAGTAATGCACAGACTTCAAAAGTCATTTATTTAATCAAGACATAAGAACAAACAATATCAGGCATTCACAGTGGAATGTATATATCCTTTAATGTAAATAATAAAATTTGCACTAAATCATTTGCTCCTTCTTTGAATGGGGTTCCGAGACCACCTATACTGATTTAATCCTGGATTAGGCTTTAAATTACAGGTTGACTTTAGCTGCTATTTATCAAGGTCACACACATTCTTTTCCCGAGACTTCTTTTTTGTGAATTTCCATCTAAGTTAATCCCAATGGATGTGGGAGTACTCTTACAAAGAATAAGTGAGCTCACAAAAATTAAGTTAAATTGAAATTACTGGCTCTGAACAAAGTTGCATTTCAAAGGAAATTGAATAGGTAGACTAGCATCAAGGTACCAAAAAAGGAAACAAATGCAGCTTTGACAGTGTTCACTGAACCTAACAGCACATAAATATCTACAGTTAAAAATGGCTGAACTAATTCAATTATAAATCAATGGGAAATGTGTGGCTCAGGAACATTAGATGCTATTTTAGAAGAAGAATGCTACATTTACAGAACTGGATAAATAGACACTATTTATAAACACACATTAAAATGTAAATTCCCCAATATTTCTGACAGTATCATCTCTAGAGTCTTAGTGAAACATTTTGTTGATGTCAACATTCTCTGCAAAACCATGCATATCAACATCCTGGGGTTACAGTTGACAAAAAGCTCATCTGGACTCAATATGTAAATCACTGGCTACAAAAGTAGGTCAAAGGCTTGGAATACACCTGCGAGTAACTCACCTCCTGACTTTGCAAAGCCCCAATTTATGGGCACATGTCAGGACTGTGATGGAATATACTACACTTGCCTGGATGAGTGCTGCTCTGACAACATGAAGATTGACACGATTCAGGGCAAAGCTGCCCACTTAAATTAGCACTACACCCACAACCATTGATGGCCAGTAGCAACTGTGTGCACCATCTACAAGACACACTGCAGAAATTCACCAAAGGTCCCTCAACAGCACCTTCAAAACTCACAACTTTTTCTATTGAGAAAGACAAAGATACATGGGACACCACTGCCTGCAAGTTCTCTTACAAGCCACTCACTATCCTGACGTGAGAGTAGATCGCAATACTGAAGTAATGACAAGGTCAAAATCTTAGAATTCCCACAGCATTCTGGGTCAACCTACAGCACATGGACTACAGTGGTTCAAAAGGGCAACTCACCATCACCTTCCCAAGAGCAACAAGGGACAGGCAATAAATGCTAGCCAGCCAGGCAGCAACACCCTGTCCCACACATGAAGAGAAAGAATGTCCTTTTCCAGAACACGTTCATTCACATTTGAAACTCCCATGGAATCTATTGCTGTCAGTCTTTCACATTGTCCTGCTATTTCTAGATAACACTTGTGTGAAGAAGATTCTGATTTCCTCATCTACTAATTACTTTATATCTATATCAAAGAAGGCCTTCCTTCCCAACGGTTCTACCAAAATCTGTATTATTTATGTGGTGTTTCTGTGCAGGGACAGAAACCTCAGCCTTCACACAACCAGATTTACTGTTTTCTCAGCCCATCTTTTACCCCAACAGAATTGCCTCTCTTTCAGGTATACTTTTAAACCTTTCTTTTCCTTGTTCTTTTCCATAATTATTATAAACTCAATTATATCACAATCACCACTAATCAGACATTTTTGCACTGAAACACACTGTACTTGCTATAATATTGGCAGGTCACTGATTTCTGATATTTTCATGGAAATATGAATACAGCTGGACTCTAGTGATAACACTAAGTGAAAACGAAAGGATTTTACATCATCACAGCCAATGATAAAACTTTGTAGTCACAGGCTAAAGGGCTACCACATTGAAATCAGGTGCACAAAATTTCAACATGGAAACTTCAAAAATAAGACATGGTATCAAAAACTGTGAGTCCCATGAAATCAACTCCATTAATATTGAGCAAAAACAAAAACAAAGTTGCTGGAGAAGCTCAGCACATCTGGCAGCATCTGTAAAGGGAAAAACAGAGTTAATGTTTTGGGTCCAGTGGCCCTTCCTCACCGGACCCAAAACATTAACTCGGTTTTCCCCTTCAGAGATGCTGCCAGACCTGCTGAGCTTCTCCAGCAACTTTGTTTTTGTTCCTGATTTACAGCATCCACAGTTCTTTCGGTTTTTATCCATTAATATTGATGGTTGGTGGTGTGACATCCTGAGCAGGAGTTGATGTACAATTTTTGGCTAGGTGGCATATTTGGGTGTTTTCATGAAGGGTTTTCCATCATGGCTAATGGCCATGTTTCTCAAAGCATCATAGAGTCAAACAGCATGGAAACAGACGCTTCGGTCCAACCAGTCCATGCCAAACATAATTCCAAACTAAACCAATCCCACCAGCCTGCATTTGGCCCATATTCCTCCAAATCTTTCCTATTCATGGACACACCTAAGTGCCTTTTAAATATTATAACTGAGCCCATATCCACCACTTCCTCAGGAAGTTCATTCCACACTTGAACCACCTTCTATGTAAAACATGTGCCTTTCATGTCTTTGTAAACGTCTCTCCTCTCACCCTAAAAGAATGCCCCCTTGTCTTGAAATCCCCCATTGTAGGAAAAAGGCAACTACCATTAACCCTATCTATAATCCTCAAGATTTTATAATTACAAGAAACTTTTTTCACTCAGTGGATAGGTTAGGATATGGAAGTGTCGTGGAGACAGGTTCAATTGAAGCCATCAAGAGGGTATTGTACAATTATTTGAATAAATTAATATGCAAAGTTGTAGGAGAAAAAGAATGCATTTGGACCATGTAATACCCAATTGAAGAGACATTGCAGGCACCGTTAGCTGAATAGCCACCTTCTGTGCTGTAAGACTTGTGTTTCTGTGCCTGTGATGGATTAAAGTTCGTGGATGTCAGCTGACTTGTAATATTTTGTCACTATTCTCTGCTTGTAAGTCCCAGCAGGAAACCTATCCATAGCAGTGATACCATCGCAATCATTCCCAATTCTGTCCAAATATTCCAAACACGCTTCACAGAAATCACTGGAAACTCCTGAGAAATTTAAACCTTGGCCCTCAACATGGATTTGACAAAGAAACAAACTAATGAAACCTTCCACCCTTTGTGGTACAATTCTATACTTGGCGATATATTTGTTGACTAAACTGTTAGCAATGGTTATGTCTTTTTTTTAAACATTCATACAGGATTTTTAATTGGAGAATATAAGTGCTTCCTAATAAACATTAATACATTGACAAAGGAACAGGAGCAGATCACCAGCCCCTCAATGCTGTTCTACCATTCAAGTGGGTCATGGTTGATCTATATTTTAACTGATTTATTCACCTTGGCTCCATATCAGTTAATATTGTAGGCTCTCAAAACTTAAATCAGTTTCAGCTGATGTTTTCAATTTACCTACATGTAACATTTTTTCCTCAAGGAAAGTGAATTTCAGATTTCCACTGCCCTCTATACGACAATGTGCTGCTTGAAATCACCCTTCACTCACTTATTCTTGGCTCATCACAGGAAATAGTTTATCTGCCTTTGCCAAATACTTTAATCATCTTAAAACAGTTGGGATTACATCAAAATTAATCACCTATAGTCCAGGGAATATAAGCCTAGTCGTGTAATCTGTGCTCATAATTAACATTTTCAGCTTAATTCGTTACATTAATTTAACTTAATTAATTTCAGCCCTTTTAAGATTCTGATCAATCGGTACTAACCTCCTCCAAGATCAATACATCATCCCTGAACTGCAGTACGCAGAACTGAACACAGTATTCTAGATGCTGTCTAGCATTTCTTTCAACGCTTTGCATGTTGGCCCTCTTGAGACAAAGGTTAATATGATATTAATCTCTTCATTTATTTTTTGGTTTTGTCCATTAGATTTTGTACATGGACATCTTAATATCTCTGCTACTCCACAGACTTAGCTCCTCCGACTGGAAAATACATTTACCTTTCATTGATCCAAAGTGGATGATTTCACATCTAACAACACTGAACTACAACTATAATTTTTTGTCTATACACTTTTCGATGTCCATTTGCAACATTTTGCTTTCAGATAAATTATTTAAAGGTATTATCTTTTGCCAACAGGAAATATTTGAGACGCTCTATTCCTCTGGCCAAGCCATTTATATGTATATATAAAATGGAAGCACTTGCAGAGATCCCTGGAGCTCGTAACTTGTTACATCCTGCCATCTGTACATGCTCTCCTTCCTGTCTCCTACCTCCTAGTCAGTTCTCTACCTGTGTAACATCATTTTGCCATAAATACTAATCACAGTCAGCTTTAAACAATTAACTTCTCAAAGCACTGCATCAGTGATTCATAAAATCTTATAAGTTTGAGGCTGTGAAAGAGGAACAGAAGGCAGCATTTAACTGTAGGAATATTACATACTATTTGTAAATGCATGACTTAATTGAGGGAAAAGAAAAAAACTGCTAAGTTATCCAGCAGGCTCCTCAACTGATTAAAACATCTGGACATAACTCTCCAAAATTCACTAAGTTCATAGTTTGATAAATAGTGGCTTTATTTTTGACCAAAGTATCATATAATTTGAAGCACAGGAGGTTATTCAGCTCACTGGAGTGCATCAACACTTTTTACTCTTTCCCCATAACCCTGAAAAATTCTTCCTTTGCAAATATAAATCCAATTCAGTTTTGATAATAAATCTGGTTCTCCTCCTTTTGACGCAGTACATTACAGAACAAGGAAGCCTGCAATAAATCCTCTTCCTGCAGTCCACACTATCACAAATGCCTCAGTCGACATGTTGAAATTATGCAATTTCAAGAAATCCCCAAATATAGTGGACAAAGCAAAGCTATATTTTAAAAATATCTTGGCCACAAGTGCTGCAGATCTGCACTTAAGAACTAGCAAAGCTGTTACAGTACAGGGACAGTACTGGTTTATAACTGGGCAACTTTTCACATACCTTATCCACACAACAGTATGGAGAAAACAAACCTGGCCAATTATTGGCTTATCAGTTGACTATCAATCATCAGCTAAGTGATGGAAAATGTTTATATGTGCTGTCAAGAGGCACATGTTAATCAATAAACTGTTCATCCTTACTGATTTGGGTTATGGCATATTTTGGCTGACGACCTTGTGGTATGAAATCAGCATGAATACATGATACCAAGAAACCCTATTAAAACTAAAGTCAATGGGGATCAAGTAGGAATAGGATGGGTGGAAAGCAGCACAGTAGCTGGTCTGACCACTGACCTGTACTAGATGGTTTCACATCCAGTATTTTGATCCTTTATCCACTTACCTTAGTAATGATGACGCAGAATGCCAAAACATGTATCATCATGTTTCACCATGCATCACCAAAACATATCATCACACATGCAATGATGTCATCCACATCCTATCTATGATTATCTCACATGACATGTCATGGCGATATGTGGCTTTGGTGCCTACCATTCTAGGTGGAAACTCTCTAGTAGTTTGATTCAAGTCTACCCCAAAGAGAGGGTGACTGAGATTGCATTGATGGTAATATATTGAATGGGCTTAGAATGAAGTGGAAGGTCTAGGTCGGACTTATTCAAGGCTACTTATTTCCACCTCCATTGCATTGATTTTTTTCCATATGTCTGAGTTTCTCTCCTCATCCATGCATTTGTTATTTCTCAACATAATCATTCCACCGCTCTCCTGACCCACTCCAATCTTTAAGCTTCCCATGAACTTGAGCTCAGCCAACGTTCTTTTGTTTGTATCCCAAATCACACCATGTATCATTCACCTGGTGCTTTCAGACCCGTATTGGCTCCTGTTTGACAAAGTCCTCAACTTCAAGTTACATCCTTTTCTTTATAAATTCCCCAAACAGCTGGTCTCTCTCTCTAACCATGAAACTTTCTCCAGCTTTACAATCATCTCAGGTACGTGTGTTCCTCCAATTCTGGTGTCTTTTACATTTCCTAATTTTAATCAATCCACTACTGGCAGCATCGTAATATGGACTGCTTTCAAATTTTGTTTGACAATATTCCTGAGATGTTCCTTGGGGCATTCTACGATGTTAAAGATGCTGTATAAATACATTCTTTTGTTGTTGTAAAGATATGTTTTAATAAGTATATTTTACATGTAAGATTAGACAGCTGGTCTCCCAAAATTATCAGAAACAAGAGATAACACGGCGTGAAGCTGGATGAACACAGCAGGCCAAGCAGCATCTGAGGAGCAGGAAAGTTGACGTTTTGGGTCGAGACCATTCTTCAGAAAACTTTTCTAAAGAAGGTTCTCGACCCGAAACATCAACTTTTCATCCAGCTTCACATCGTGTTATCTCAGATTCTCCAGCATCGGCAGCTCCTACTATCTATCAGAAACAATCCTTGTTTTCAGGTATGCTCTTACCGGTGTCTTTGCACAAGAGGTGAGCGTACATTCAAAAATCTGGGTTTACTGAGGACAAAAAGAAAATGTTTTCCGTGATAGGAAGAAGAGTAGCTGGACAGTGATGATGACTAATTCCAGATTCCAACCATCATGTACTTCACCTTGTTCCACAGCAGTCCCATGAGACAAAGGATGACTTTCGACTTCACTCTAGAATTATGAATCCTCAGTTGACTGAACAGTTCAGTGCTGGATCAGTACACCCTGCCATATATGGGACAAATGCTGGCTGAAGAAGGTGGGTGGGTGGCCCAGATTTCTGCACTCTCCTTCCACTGGTTATGCTTGGTTTCTACCTGGGCTTGTCAGAGATGGTCTGTACGCTTTCTGAAGTTTCTTAGCCAGTTTTGACCATTTTGATAAAAGATTCCCATGAGTCGGTAGGGATATTGAAATTTTCAATGAAGTTTTGATGACTTTCTTGAAGCATTTTCCCTGTCTTCCTAGTAACTTTGTGTCATATGGCACTTGGTAAAGAGTGTTTGTTTTGGAAATCTTTTGTTGAGAATGAAGGTGATGTGAACCACCCCAAGCAGTTGATTGGCAGAATCCAGTGCAGCGACAGTGTGGATGTAGGCCTGACTTAGAACACTGACATTGGAGCTAAGGGATTTTCTGGATTTTGCAGAAGTATCTCTGGTGATATTCCACTAGGGACTTATGATGTCTGCAGCACTTCGCCCATACCTCTGACACAAACAAAAGTGCAGAAAGCACAAACGCATTGTAGACCATGAGCTTAGTGCTGGCTTCGAAGCCTTTACCAAACACACTGTTCCTCAGAAGGTTAAAGGGTGCACTAGCTCAAAGAAAGCGAATTTAGATTTCAATGTTATTGTTTGTCCTGCTGAAAGGAGACTCCCAAGACATGAAAATTGATCCATATTGTCCGGTGGTTCGCCGTGGACCATGCTAGTTGGACAACAGCATTGCCCAGCAGCAAGCTATAGAAGACCTTTGTCTTGTGAATGTTTAGCCAGAGGCTATTCTTTCATTCTTCTCTATAAATGCACCAACAATCATTTGGAGTTAAGCTTCCGTATATGTGGATACTAAGGCTATCTACATACCAGTGTGTCTAGCCGTGTTGTGTCTTCTAGTTGTGGTCTGCTGCAGAGGTAATAGGGGATTGTGACAGACCACAACAAGGGGACACAACATGGCCAGACACACTAGTCACCCTACCATACATCAGTGACATATCAGATGACCACAAGGCTACTCAGACCTCTAGGTATCAGAGTAGCCCACAAACCAACAACCACCCTGCAACAGTTACTGACAAATGTAAAGGATCCCATACCCACAACCAATGAAAATAACAGAAGATACAAAATACCGTGCAAGGACTGAGAGAAACATTATGCAGGCCAAACTAGAAGAAAGCTGACAACAAGGATACACAAACACCAACTAGCCACCAAGAGGCACGACCAATTCTCACTGGACTCAATACACACAGACAAAGAAGGACATGAATTTGACTGGGACAACACATCCATAACGGCATAAGCCAAACCGAGATATGCCAGGGAATTCCTGGGACTCTGGCATTCCAACCGGAACTCCACCAACAAATACATTCAACTCGTCCCGGTATGTAATCCACTGAAAAACAGAACCGGAATTGATGCCCAACACCCCAGGCATATAAATAACAAGAAGTACAGAACATCAACATTTCACTGACGATGTTACCTCGCAGGGTGATGAAAGTCTGTAATCAAACACACCATTTCAACGAGCAGTCTACAAAACTCATCCACTTCGCAAGCCACAAATTTTCTCAAACCTTTTTGCCTAGAGACTCTTTAATTAAAAACTTATGTATAAAACATAAATTAACTAACTCATTGTAGAATATTAGATTTAAGATTCAGATCAAAAATAATCCAGTTTCTAGATTAGATTAGATTCCCTACAGTGTGGAAACAGGCCCTTCAGCCCAACGAGTCCACACCGCCCCTTGAAGCATCCCAACCAGACCCATCCCCCTATAACCCACACACCCCTGAACACTATGGGCAATTTAGCATGGCCAATCCACCTAGTCTGCACATCTTTGGACTGTGGGAGGAAACCCACGCAGACACAGGGAGAATGTGCAAACTCCACACAGACAGTCACCCGAGGCAGGAATCGAACCCGGGTCCCTGGTGCTGTGAAGCTGCAGTGCTAACCACTGAGCCACCGTGCCACTAGTTGGATCCTTGAAATAATTATCTCAAAAATCTCAAATGTGTTCTGTAAATTTGTCCTCCGTGTTATAGCAAATGTTGTTTCATAATCCAAATGAAAATTAAGCTTCCAGAATCAAAGAACTGTCATGGTGCACATGGAGGTCATTCAGCCCATCGTGTCAGAAGTGGCTCTTCAAATGAATGAGGCAAAGAGTTTAAGAGTAGGGCGGTCATGCTGGAAGCATATAAAAAGTTGGTTTGGTCACAGCTAGAATATTGTGTGCAGTTCTGGAATCCACATTATAGGAGGGATGTGACTGAGGGTCCAGAGGAGGTTTACCAGGATGTTGCCTGGTATAACACTCAATGCCTATAAAGGTGGTAGAGGCAGAAGCCCTCATAATACTTAATAAGTATTCAGACGTACAGGTGCAATGCCAAGGCATGCAAGGCCACAGGCCAAGTGTTAGAAAATGGGATCAGAATAGTAGGGTGATCAGAGATAGTGGGAACTGCAGATGCTGGAGAATACGAGATAACAAAGTGTGGGGCAGGACAAGGAGCATCTTAGGAGCACAGAAGTTGACATTTACGGCCTAGACCCTTCATCAGAAAAGGGGGATAGGGAGAGGATTCTGAAATAAATAGGGAGAGGGGGGAGGTGGACTGAAGATGAAGAGCGAAGATAGGCAGCGAGGAGAGTATGGGTGGGGAGGTAGAGAGGGTCCCTCCACTTGGTTTCCCCAAGGAAGCCACATCGGGTATAGCGGATGCAGTATACCACATTGGGGGATGTGCACTATCCCTAAACCCCACCTCTTCCTCCACTACATTGATGACTGTATCGGCACCGCCTCGTGCTCCCAAGAGGAGCTCGAACAGTTCATCCGTTTCACCAAAAACTACCACCCCAACCTCAAGTTCACCTGGACCATCTCCAACACATCCCTCCCCTTCCTGGACCAATCTGTCTCCATCTCAGGCAACCACCTACAAACCGATATCCATTTCTAGCCCACCGACTCACACAGCTACCTGGAATACACCTCCTCCCACCCACCTTTCTGCAAAAATTCCATCCCATATTCCCGATTCCTTCGTCTCCGCTGCACCTGCTTCCAGGATGAGGCATTCCACTCCCGCACATCCCAGATGTCCTTGCTCTTCAAGGACCGCAACTTGCCCCCCACAGTGGTCGAGAGCGCCCTCGACCGTAACTCCCACATTTCCCGCAACTCATGCCTCACACCCCACCCTCGCAATAACCGCCAAAAGAGAATCCCCTTCGTCCTCACATTCCACCCCACCAACCTCCAGATACAACGCATCATCCTCCGACACTTCCGCCATCTACAATCCGACCCCACCACTAAAGACATTTTTCCAGCACCACCCTTGTCTGCCTTCCGGAGAGACCACTCTCTCCGCGACTCCCTTGTCCGCTCCACACTCCCCTCCAACCCCACCACATGCGGCACCTTCCCTTGCAACTGCAGGAAGTGCTACACTTGCCCCCACACCACCTCCCTCAACCCCATCCCAGACCCCAAGATGACTGTTCACATCAAGCAGATGTTCACCTGCACATCCGCCAATGTGGTATACTGCACCCGCTGTACCCGGTGTGGCTTCCTCTACATTGGGGAAACCAAGCGGAGGCCTGGGGACCCTCCCTACCTCCCTTCCCATACTCTCCTCTCCACCTATATTCTCCTCTATCCATCTTCAGTCTGCCTCCCCGTCTCTCCCCATTTATTTCAGAATCGTCTCCCCTTCCCCCTTTTCTGATGAAAGGTCTAGGCCCGAAACGTCAACTTTTGTGCTCTGAAGATGCTGCTTGGGCTGCTGTGTTCATCGAGCCCCACACTTTGTATCTTAGAATAGTAGGGTGATTGCTTATGACCAGCACAGACTCAATAAACCAAAAGAGCCCTTTTCTGTGCTGTAGACCTCTTATGAGTTGAGCAAACAGATTTTTACAACATTGCTGATAAAGCCAATATTCCAAATTCAACCTATATGTTATCCCAATGGATATACTAACCAGTGAAGACAAATTTTCAGTCAACAGTAGTGGAGAATCCATTAACAAATTCCACACCTATCACAATGAGTAAAATAAGGATGTAAGACTATTCTAAGATAACAAGGTGTAGAACAAGGGTCTAGGCCCGAAACGTCAGCTTTCCTGCTCCTCTGATGCTGCTTGGCCTGCTGTGTTCATCCAGCTCTACACATTGTTATCTCAGATTCTCCAGCATCTGCAGTTCCATTCTATTTCTCTAAGTCTGTTCTATTTGAAAACAATTTTGAGTGTGGCAAGGAATGTAAATATAGTGTGTATGTACATTGCTGCTGGATGCCAGACACTTCATGCAGAACTGAAGAAATGCATTACAAAAAAATTCATTGATTTGAGTACAGACTTTTTTTAATAATAGTTTTTGCAGCAAAGGTAGGCACAGGCCTATGTTGCGTTGACTTGTTTGCATTCAAAGCACTGGCAGGTACCAATAAGCACTAAAGGTAGCCCAGATCCAAGTTTATTATGCAGTGTATTTTAAATCCAGATGGATGTCAATTTGACAGTCTCTTTTGTTTAATTTAATATATTTCAAAGTTGGAGGAGATCTATGCAACTATTATACAGAGGGGTCAACAAGAGGACCAAGTTGCCTAGCAATCACGCTGGTGAGACACAACTATAGCTACTGCAGAACAAAAATGGGCATTACTGACATGAAGTTTGAGCACTGTAGTATTGTTTAACATTCACACAACAAAAAGATCATGGGGAACATATAAATATGCTAAAGCTAAAATTGCTCACATGCTTCATCCATTCCCCACCACAATTTCAAGCTGACTGATAATCAGATCAATATGACATGTATGATCTTGCATATTTTCAATTAAAATACAAGATGTGATATTGAGATTTTTGGCTGTTGAAATTGATCAATAAGGAAATGAAGAAATAATTATGTTATTTTTCCAAATGTAGGAAATTACGTATCATGTTATGTAACAATTACATTTTGGTAAAATCTTCATGACAGCTCTAGAGCAAATGTCAAGTAAGTTGTCTGACAATATTTAACATTGTCTAGACCACTGAAGAAAGCTAACCTTTGAGGATGGGCTGGGAGGCAGGGGTACCTATAAAATGGTGACAGAGGGCAGAAGGATGGTGGAGCATAGCACCTGTCCAGAGGATAATTAATGGCCTCTTCCCACTGCTGCAGGCATTTACCAGTGGTGGGTGGGCACTCTGACATGTGGAGAGAACTATAGCGACATCCTTACAGATTCTGACAGAAGGGGTGGGATCCTTAATAATGGGGCAACAGTGGTTCGCAGATGAGCCCCATCCACACAGAATGGCAACTACAAGTTCTGTACTCACACAAACTAGCCCTTTCCAAGGCCTGCCTGACTAGTCCAAATGTCCTCAGACATGGCTTGCTTATTCAGCAGATCAACATTTCCATACTGCCAAAACTGGGTTTCCACCTGCTGTCAGGGTCCCCATGATACTGTTTAAATCCCAGGTAAATATCACTTGGAGTCAAGAGGTTCTCAAAGCAAGGAGGCAATCAGCAAGATGACAGGCAACTGCAACAAATAATGCCAAATACTGAGTTCAGCGAATAGCAAAAAAGACAACATTGTCTGATCAGAAAATGCAAAATTATTTTGGATGGTGCATATAACATGAAATGTCTTCAAACGTCAGCATTATTTTACATCTGTAAACATCAAGATTTCCAGCACTATCTTCTCATCTACTTTTAGAACGCTGTAAACGGAGTTCATGTCATTATTGTGCTTGTTTAAATATAAAAATTTGGCTGAACTTTGTGAGGCATTTAGCAGTCTTAACTAACTGGCACTACCAGTCAGATTAAGCCAGATTGTTTATTTTCCTGTAAATGGAGCAAAAGGAGAGCCAAAAGTAATTTGAAAAAAGGCTAACAACCATAACATGGTTCAAAACAAGCCAAATATTGAACCCTACAAAAACTTTCAAAGAACAATTTTAGTCGGTTACAGGAAGAACAGGAGGTCTGGTTATTTTAGTTCAACAAGGATCATTTTAATTTTAGTTCTTTCCAGTGGAATTTTATTCAGATTCTTCCAAAGTGCAATGATTACAATACAAGGAATTACAGAGATTTGATGTTAGTTCCTACTCAAGTCTTTTTTAAAAATATGTTCTTCCATAGCTCTTTGGGGAGTGGTGCATATATCTATTTTGAAAACATTGCTGATGTCAATGAATTTGTTTATGTTATGATTATGGCATGCATACTGACTGTTCCAAACTCTCTTCTTCCCAGTTCCCACTGAGTTGTAGCTAAAAACAGTAAATAGAAAAAAATCCAAAGTTAGTCTCTAATTAGTCCTTTAAGTATAAATACAGTACAAGGATATTAAGAAAGAAAATAAAGCCATATAGCTCCTGAACCTAGATCTGTCATTCAATTCAACGATAACTAATTTGGTTATGGTCTTAACTCCAATTTTCCATCTGCTCCCCATTCCAGGACCCTAAAAACTGTTCATCTCAGACTGAAATATATTCAACTATAGAGCATGCACATTCCCCTATGGTACAGATTTACAGCTCTTTAAGTGAAGAAATTTCTGCCGAAGTCCTAAGTGATTGGCCTTTTATCCTGAGGCCATGCACCAATGTTCGTGATTCACAAGCAAAAGGAAAAAGACCCATGCCTATCCAATCAAGCCCCTTCGAGAGCTTGAATGTTTCATTGAGATTCCGTCTTGTCCTCCTAAATTCTGAAAAGTACAGGTCTAATTTACTCAACCTCTCACCACCGTAAGACTGTTATCCCAGAGTTCAATCTGGTGAGCCATCACTGAAATGTCCTGATTGCAAGTACAGTCTTCCATAAATATTCCAATTGTAGTCTGACCAAAACCCTATATAACATAACCATAATTTTTTTTTCTTGTGCTCTAATCACCTTGCAATAATGACCAACACTTCTTAATTGTTTGCTGCACCTGTGAGATGTTAATGGGTTAACATCCCATGAATTTTTATGTTTTTTCTCTCCTCATACAGGGGTATGTGAACACTGTCTCAACTTCCTGCCCGAATAGGATTGGGCGTGAAACATACGTAGGGGTGCGAAACATCTGTAAACACAAAAAGTATTAAGCTTTATGGCTCTATCCCCACACTGCCACCTACCCCTGTTTCTGTTGAAATGGCCAGGTCAGTGACCTTTGATCAAGCCAGGCAGCTGTCAGCACATGGAATCACGTCCTGTCATTATCATACACTTCATGACAATCAAAGCTGAGTCCTCATCTCAGATGTAGTAATTGTTTTATGTATCTGCCAATTTCAAACGTATAAAAGTGGGGAATATCCCCTGTTCGGGGAGAATCGTTCACGATACTCAGCACTCTGCACCGGGTTGCGTACAGCGATCCTCCGCAACTTGTACTTGCTTAATAATAAAGGATTCTGTTTTTGTAACCAGGTCAGTGTCTTGCTCCTGCATCAAGTCCATGAGGGCCTTTGAAAAACGAACCTAACACCTGTATGTTAACTTTGTCTTCCTTGTGAGAGCACACGTGAGTTTCTTGGAATATCATAGTTTCTTTAAAAAATTCTACTTTTCTATTATTATTACTAAAGTGAATAATCTCAAACATGCTCGCATTTTAGCCCATCTCTACCTTGTTTCCTCCTCATTTAACCTGTCTATGTCATTTTTAAACTAAGTTGTAACCTACGAACATAGGGAGGGCTAACAAATTTTGTAACTTAGCAACAGCTGTGCAAGACTAAGCTATTCAGCCCCTCGAGCTTGTTCCACCATTCTAGACCATAGCTGACCATCTGTGTCAAGGCTATAACCCTGAGCTATCACATATCCCTTAATATCATTAGTAACTAGAAACCATCTGAGGCAGAGAATTTCAAAGATTCTCCTGAATGAGAACGTGCTCAACAAACCAAAAGGCTTAATCTGATACCACATCCACTGTTTCTAAAGCCAAAAAATAGAGGAAACATCGTTTATGTATCTGAGATAATGGGAACTGCAGATGCTGGAGAATCCAAGATAACGAAGTGTGGGGTTGGGTGAACACAGCAGGCCAAGCAGCATCTTAGGAGCACAAAAGCTGACGTTTCGGGCCTAGACCCTTCATCATTCTGAAGGGTCTAGGCCTGAAACGTCAGCTTTTGTGCTCCTAGGATGCTGCTTGGCCTGCTGTGTTCATCCAGCCCCACACTTCATTATCCCTTATGTATCTCCTCTGTTTATGCCTTTAAGTAATTTCTAAGTTTCTGAGATCATCTTTCATTCTTCTAAATTCCAGATAACACAGAACCAGTCTCTTCAATCTCTCCTCATTGGGATGCCGATTTTATCCTAATCCTAAGAATCAGTCTGGTGAACCTGTTACACCCTTGCCATGGCAAGCATATCTATCTTTAGACAAGGGGACCAGGACAGCGCATAAAACTCCAAGCGCAGTTTCACCAGTGTTCCAGAAAATTGATGTAAGATTTCTTTCTTCCTGCGCTTGTCTAAAGGTGAAGCTAGAGAAGGTCATGTGTCTTCTGGATTGCTTGCTGCACCTTCATGCTAGCTTTCAGTGCCTTATGAAGAAGGACACCTAGATGGCTTGGGACATTAACACTTCTCACACATTCACCATTTAAAAACTACTCTGCATTCTTGCTTCTCCCACCAGACTGGATAACCTCATGCTTATCCACATTACTGTCCACATGCCATTGCATTTAAACTGTTTAAAGCCCCTTGAAACCTCCCTGCATTCTCCTCACAAATCTCGCACTCAGGTTTTGCACTATCTACAAACTAGGAAATATTACTAAGAGTCACAGAATCATACAGCATGGAAGTAGACTCTTAGGTACAACTCACCCATACTGACCAAGTTTACCCAAAATAAATTAGTGCCACTTGCCCGCATTTGGCCTGTATCCCTTTAAACATTTCCTATTCATGTACCTATCTAAATGTCTTTTAAATGTTGCAACCGTACCTGCATCTACCACTTCCTTTAGCAGTTCATTCCACAAATGAACAACCCTCTGTATGAAGACATTGCCCTTGAGGTCACTTTTAATTTTTTCCCTCTCATTTTCAACCTATGCCCTTGAATTTTGGACTCTCCTACACTTGGAGAAAGACCTTGGCTACCCAACCTATCTATATGCCTCATAATTTTTTTTTATAAACCTCTCACTCCTCAACTCCCTGGGTCGCAGCCTATCTAATCTCTAACTCAAACCATCCAAACCCTGTAACATCCTTGTAAATCTTTTCTGCACCCTCTACAACCACCAAGTGGGAATCAGGAGAAACATTCTTCCCCAGGGAATGATCAAGGTCAACAGAACTGATGGATTTCTTTTTCACATATGAATCCAGAACATGAGAAGGC
Source organism: Stegostoma tigrinum (assembly GCF_030684315.1). Taxonomy (NCBI): domain Eukaryota; kingdom Metazoa; phylum Chordata; class Chondrichthyes; order Orectolobiformes; family Stegostomatidae; genus Stegostoma; species Stegostoma tigrinum. The sequence continues at coordinate 78,720,856 of NC_081358.1, forward strand.
CACTCGGTCCCTTGAGTCCACATGATCAACTTGATTATTCCACTTTCACTCCTGCTCTGTCCCCATAAATCATGAATCTATCTACCTTTGCATTAAAAATATTCAAGGACTCTTCTTCCACCACCTTTTGATGAAACGAGTTCCAAAACCGTCTCTGGAAGACAGAAATTCTCCTCATCTCTGTCTTTAGTGGGTTAGCCCTGATTTTTAAAAATGCACCCCAGTTCCAAATTCTCTCAACAGGAAATGGCCTTCCCTTGTCTCTCATCAAGATTCCTCAGGATCTTTTACATTTCAATCAAGTTGCTACTTATTCTTCTAAAATGCTAGTGGATACAAACCTTTCCTTACAAAACAAAGCCTCAATTCCGGGTATCATTCTGGTAAACCCTCTCCAAACTGTTTCCAATGCTTCACATCCTTCCTTCAATAAAGAGACCAATACTGTACATGGTCCTCCCAAAATGATCTCATTAGTGCTCTGTATAACTGAAGCATCACCGCCACACTTCCACAATCAATTCCTGTCACAATCAGTGATTCCAATTAGCTTTTCTAATTACTACTGTCCAACTATTTGCATGATTGTTTAATTCTTTCATGGGTTGCGAAAGTCCCTGGTGGGGTCAGCATTTGCGGTCCATCCCTACTTGACCCTGGCAAAGATGGTGGTGAGCACCCATTCTGAAGTGCGCCTGTGGTGGAGTGACACACACAGAGCTATGAGGGAGGAATGAGAGGACGACAAAGATGAAGGAGAGTGAAACAGAACAGAACAGAACAGAAGATGGGTGAATTGGAACCACATCCAAATTATTGATTATAGATTGTAAAAGCTGAGGCCCAGGCACTGATCCCAATGGTCACAACCTTCTCAGCTTGAGTACAACCCTGTTGTTCCTACTCTCTGCTTGGTGAGAAATCCTCACTGAACATTACCCCCATGCCCATTAGTTTGAATTCATACCCTCTTGTGTGTGACTTCAAAAGCCTCCTGAAAATCCAAATGGACCAGATTTACTGGCTTCCCCCTTACCAACTCTGCTAGTAACATGCTCTTTTGTCAAACTGATTTCTCCTTCATAAATCCTAATTGAAAGAGCCATTTTTTTGAATATTTTGACATGCTTTATAATAAATTGTAGTGTTTTCCAAACTGCTTACAGACTAACTGGTCAACAGTTCCCTATTTTCTCTCTCACTCCTTTCTTAAACACTAGGGTTACATTTGAAATGTGTCAAGCACCAGGCATCATTGCAGACTTAATAGAATCTTGAAAAGTGTTCACCAACGCATCCAATCTCTCTGCTGGTAACTCTTTGCACACTCATAGGGTACAAGCTAATTATCAACTTACAGTCCCAATATATTTTCTAGCGCTACTTTTTCTCTGCCAATACCAATTTCTTTCAGTTCCACACCATTATTAGACCCTTGCATCTATTTCTCTTGCTGTTTCTTATTATGCATGATATATTCTGTTGTCAATGCCATATTTGTCTTTACTAATCATCTTCTTTTAAGATAACTTTAAAAAGTTTTCCAATTTGTCGTTTTTTTTACTGTTTTATATTCATATTCTATTCTGTCTTTCTTTATCTATTCATTGCTAAATTTTACAAGTTCTTTAATTCTCAGGCTTAAAACACTTTTTTGGAAACTTTATAAACTTTCTCCAGTGATGCAGCACTCCCTTTAACTTTCTTTGTTAGCAAGGCCTCTTCATTCCTCTTGTTAGGCATTTTTGGAAAGCAAGCATTCATTCTTTAAATACTAGTCACTTCATAACCTAATCTTCTTCCTCGTACATTCATAATCCTTGTTTAGACTGAACACTCTTGTTTCAGATTGAACTACTTTGTTTTCAAAATTAATGGAACATTTTACCATGGAATGATCACTATTCCCTGAGGTTTTTTTTAAAACAGCCCCTTCTCATTGCATAAGACTGGTTCTAGAATAGTCTGTATCCTATTTGACTCCTGGATCACTCCAGAAAACACCAAAAACATTCCAATTTTTCTTTTGATAATTGGAGCTCATTAGATTCAGTAAAGTTAATGCAGATTCAGTCACCCATGATTACTGCCTTCCCCCTGTTATGTATACATCCTAAGCTCTTGATTTATAGCTAAATTACCACCATTGTTTGGCAGCCTACACACCAGTCTTACCAATGCTTGCTGCCCTGTAATATTTCTGAACTTCATCCAAGCAGATTCTTTCCCACATTCTTCCAATTAGAGATCCACCCTCACAAATACATTGATCCTATCTTTTAATATGTGTATCTCCACTCTTCTTCTTTTCCTCTTTGGGCCTTCTCCTAAATGTCCAAAATCCATTAATATTCAGTTACCAGGCTTGGTCACCTTGCAGGTATGCCTCCTTAATGCTAACTAAATCATACCCTTTTACTTCTACAAGTGCCATCAATTCATTTACCTTGTTGCAATTCTATTTAATTTGGCTTTTATATCTCTATTCTATAATTTGATTCTAGTTGATTTTAGGACGTGTTTATGCTTTTTAATGCTCACCCTCATCATCAGCTTTTTTTTAAAATGCTAAATTAATTTCCTCTTTGTTTCCCATATCTTAGACATGCAAGTATAGACCCTCACCAACAATACCAGCAAATCTCCCTTTGAGGATGTTAGTCCCAGTTCTGTTAAAGTGTAACCTGTCATTCCTGTACAGATTTTAATTATCCCAGAACCAGCTCCAATACCACAAATTTAAAGCAATTTCTCCTGTGCCATTTTACATCCACATTATAACGTCCTCAATCTTCCAATTTCTCTATTCGCTAGACATTGAAACATGGAAGATAGAAGCAGACATATGCCATTTGGCCCTTTGAGCCTAATCCATCATTCAATATGATCATGGCTGATCATCCAACTCAGTATCTCAAAAATTCCAGAGATTATAAAGGTGTACAGGTAGATGAACACAGCAGGCCAAGCAGCATCAGAGGAGCAGAAAAGCTGACGTTTCGGGCCTAGACCCTTCTTCAGAAAAAGACCCTTTTTCTGAAGGGTCAAGGCCTGAAACGTCAGCTTTCCTGCTCCTCTGATGCTGCTTGGCCTGTGTTCACTTAGCTCTACACCTTGTTATCTCAGATTCTCCAGCATCTGTAGCTCCTACTATCTCAAAAATTCCAGTAGCTTTTTGTCAAGCTTTTGTAAATCCACGCTGACTCTGCTACTGAATATTTTATAATGGACTCTAACATTTTCCCTACTACCAGTGTTTGGTTAACCAGTCTATAATTCTCTGTTTTCTCTCTACTTCCTTTCTTCAAAAAATGGGGTTACATTTGCTACATTCCAATCTAGAGGCAGTGTTCCAGAGTCTATAAAATCTTGAAAGATGACCAACAAAGCATCCACTGTTTCTACAGCCATCTCCTCAAACATTCCGGAGGGTAGATAATCGGGCCTTAGGAATTTATCAACCTTTAATCCAGATTTCCCTAGCACCAATATTTATTTTCTCAGTTCCTCCCCTCATCAGCATGACACTGGGAGAAATCCTGAGGTAACTAGACTTTTGTCCTGCTTTTTATTTTAATTTAACTCCCTTAATTATACTTTCAGGGCCTCATTCCCTTTTTCTATCAACGTCATTGGTGCTAATGTGGACCACAGCCTCTGGCTCTTTACGCTCCCCAAAATAACATTTGAAACCACTTTGTGGCATCCTTGATCCTGGTACAACAGAGGCACATAGTAGCTGTAATCATATCTCTGGTCATAGAAATGCTTCTCTGTTCCCAATGAACAAATTGCCTACCCCTATAGCTTTCCAATCTTCTCCTTTAAGGTACTTCTTCAAGCCTAAAATTTTACAAGATTTTGGTCATCTATTTAATACTTCTATGTGACACAGTGTAAAATTTTGTTTTCTTATGATCACAAGTATCTTAGTGCAGTTTATTATTATTTTAGACATAAATACAAGTTGTTGTTGCAACTAATGGTTTTTAGAAATACAACAAGAAAATACCACTTTACACGAGCATCAAGATGGCAAAAAGAGTACAGCTGAGGAAGTAAAATTAGCACTACATACGTAGCAGGGAATAATCACTGCCAAAAAAGTCTAGCACTCTCCCCAACCTTCAACTGTAAAACCAAATGCTCTACCAACATCCTAGATGTCACCAATTACTGAAGTTGAACTACATCAGGCAAAACGAACATAGTAGCTAAAGAACACCCCTGAAGCCAAGTGTCCTGTGATCATGGTACACCTCCCAAACCCTCAAAATACACCCATTTATAAAGCACAAGTAATGTGTGTGATATTTAAATTGAACAGTCCACGATTCTTGGAAATCCCAATGTACTTTGAACAATTGAGTACTACTTGAAGTTTAGTAATTGCTACAATATAAGGAACACACAGAAAACTTTGACAAAAAGAAATATGACAATGGCAAGTAAACATTTTAGAGATATTAGGAGATGATTATTAACCAGGACACTGAATAAGGTTCCCCTGCTCTTCCTTAAATAGTACCACGGGATCCTTTGCACTAATCTGACAGGCAGATGGAGTAAGTAATGATTCACACTGAGTGTCAATTGGCCAACTAATGGAAAAAATAACAATATTCGAGATAGGGAGACATTTTCTGGATGGTATCCTGTAACTACTGGGATGTCATGGGGAACAGAGTTCAGGCCACAATTATTTACTTAGGATATTTATATTAATCACTGGGATGAGGGAAAAGAACGTACAATGGCCACAGGTGGGAAGACAAGTGCTGATGATAGCACAGAAACCGTGCAGGTATACCGCTAAGTTGAACTGACTCTTTGTAGATGGAATATAATGTGGGAAAGTGGGAGATTATGCACTTCGGTAAAATAATACAAGAGCTTAATATTATTTAATTGCAGAAAGCTTTACAGTTTTGGCAAATATCTGTAGCTCGGGTTGTGTTGACCTTGCACACGGAGCTGGCTTGTTTTTGTTCAGACGTTTCATCACCATGCTAGGTGACATCATCAGTGGAGCCTCCAAAGAAGAGATGCTATTCTAGTCCGCTTGGAATTTATAATGTCCAGTCCGTTACGGTGAGTACTGTCACTTCCGGTTTTGATCTGTATGGGTTTATATACAGGGTCCAATTCTATATGTTGGCTGATTGAAGTGTGGGTGAAGAACTATGCCTCTAGAAATTCCTGTGCGTGACTATGTTTAGCTTTGACTACTATGGTTACTTTGTCCCAGTTAAACTGATGGCCTTCATTATTTGAATATGCAGCAAAATGGCACAGTGAGCTCTCCTTAATATCTGTATATACTGCTCCCACTGGAGTTTAGAACAATGAGAGGTGACCTTATGGAAACAAAAGATTCTTAGAGGATAAGACAGGGTAGACGCAGAGAGCTTCTTTCCACGTAACAGATATTCTAGGATCAAAGGGCATAATCTCAGAATAAGGGGTTACCATTTCACACTTAGATGAGGAGGAATTTCTTCTCAGTGCAGTGAATCCGTGGAGCTCTACTGCTGAGGGCTATGGAGGCAGTTTCATTCATTATTTAAGATCGAGGCATACAGGTTTTTAATTAGTAAGAGAATCGTAGCGTGGGGAAAAGACTAGAAAGTGGAGTTGAGGATTATCAGACCAGCAAGGGGGGGGGAGGGGGGGGCAGGGGGGGAGGGGGGGAGGGGGGGGAGGGGAAGGGGGAGGGGGGGGGGAAGGGGGAGGGGGGGGGAAGGGGGAGGGGGGGGGAGGGGGAGGGGGGGGAAGGGGGAGGGGGGGGAAGGGGGAGGGGGGGGAAGGGGGAGGGGGGGGAAGGGGGAGGGGGGGAAGGGGGGAGGGGGAGGGGGGGGGAAGGGGGAGGGTGGGGGAAGGGGGAGGGGGGGAGGGGGAGGGGGGGAGGGGGAGGGAGGGGGGGGGAGGGGGGGAGGGGGAGGGAGGGGGGGAGGGGGGAGGGGGGAGGGTGGGGAGGGGGAGGGGGGGAGGGGGGAGGGGGGAGGGGGGGAGGGAGGGGAGGGGAAGGGGGAGGGGGGGAAGGGGGGGGGAAGGGGGAGGGGGGGGAGGGGGAGGGGGGGAGGGGGAGGGGGGAAGGGGGAGGGGGGGAAGGGGGAGGGGGGGAAGGGGGAGGGGGGGAGGGGGAGGGGGGGGGAGGGGGAAGGGGGGGGAGGGGGAAGGGGGGGGAGGGGGAAGGGGGAAGGGGGGAAGGGGGGGAGGGGGAAGGGGGGGAGGGGGAGGGGGAAGGGGGGAGGGGGGAGGGGGAAGGGGGAAGGGGAAGGGGGAAGGGGGGGAGGGGGAAGGGGGGAGGGGGGAGGGGGGAGGGGGGAGGGGGAAGGGGGGGAGGGGGGAGGGGGGAGGGGGGAGGTGGAGGGGGGAGGGGGAAGGGGGAAGGGGGAAGGGGGGGGAGGGGGAGGGGGGAGGGGGGAGGGGGGAGGGGGAGGGGGAAGGGGGGGAGGGGGAGGGGGAGGGGAAGGGGGAAGGGGGGGAGGGGAAGGGGGAGGGGGAAGGGGGAGGGGGAAGGGGGAGGGGGAAGGGGGAGGGGGAAGGGGGAGGGGGGGAGGGGGGGAGGGGGTGGAGGGGGAAAGGGGGGGGAGGGGGAAAGGGGGGGAGGGGGAAGGGGGGGAGGGGGAAAGGGGGGCGGAGGGGGAAGGGGGGCGGAGGGGGAAAGGGGGGCGGAGGGGGAAAGGGGGGGGGGAAGGGGGGGAAGGGGGGGGAAGGGGGGGGGAAGGGGGGGGGAAGGGGGGGGAAGGGGGGGGGAAGGGGGGGGGAAGGGGGGGGAAGGGGGGGGAGGGGAAGGGGGAGGGGGGGAAGGGGGGGGGAAGGGGGAGGGGGGGAGGGGGAGGGGGGGAGGGGGAGGGGGGGAAGGGGGAGGGGGGGAAGGGGGAGGGGGGGAAGGGGGAGGGGGGGGGAGGGGGAGGGGGGGGGAGGGGGGGGAAGGGGGGAGGGGGGGGAAGGGGGAGGGGGGGGAAGGGGGAGGGGGGGAGGGGGAGGGGGGGAAAGGGGGAGGGGGGGAAGGGGGAGGGGGGGGAAGGGGGAGGGGGGGGGAAGGGGGAGGGGGGGGAAGGGGGAGGGGGGGGAAGGGGGAGGGGGGGAAGGGGAGGGAGGGGAAGGGGAGGGAGGGGAAGGGGAGGGAGGGGAAGGGGAGGGAGGGGAAGGGGAGGGAGGGGGGGAGGGGGGAGGGTGGGGAGGGGGAGGGGGGAGGGGGGGGGAGGGAGGGGGGGGAAGGGGGAGGGGGGGGAAGGGGGAGGGGGGGGAAGGGGGAGGGGGGGGAAGGAGGGAGGGGGGGAAGGAGGGAGGGGGGGAAGGGGGGAAGGGGGGGAAGGGGGAGGGGGGAGGGGGAGGGGGGGAGGGGGAGAGGGGGAGGGGGGGAGGGGGGGAGGGGGGGAGGGAGGGGGAGGGAGGGAGGGGGAGGGGGGGAGGGGGAGGGGGGGAGGGGGAGGGGGAGGGGGGGGAGGGGGAGGGGGGGAAGGGGGAGGGGGGGAGGGGGGAGGAGGGGGAGGGAGGGGGGGAGGGGGAGAGAGGGGGAGAGAGGGGGAGAGAGGGGGGAGAGGGGGGGAGAGGGGGGGAGGAGGGGGGGAAGAGGGGGGGAGAGGGGGGGAGAGGGGGAGAGAGGGGGGAGAGGGGGGGAAGGGGGTGAAGGGGGGGAGGGGGGGAGGGGGGGAGGGGGGGAGGGGGGGAGGGGGGGAGGGGGAAGGGGGAAGGGGGGGAGGGGGGGGAGGGGGGAGGGGGGGGAGGGGGATGGAGGGGGAGGGAGGTGGAGGGAGGGGGAGGGAGGGGGAGGAGGGGAGGGAGGGAGGGGGAAGGGGGGGAGGGGGAGGGGGAGGGGGAAGGGGGAGGGGGGGAGGGGGAGGGGGAAGGGGGGGAGGGGGAGGGAGGGGGAGGAGGGGGAGAGGGGGGAGAGGGGGGGAGAGGGGGGGAGAGGGGGGGGAGAGGGGGGGAGAGGGGGGGGAGAGGGGGTGGAGGGGGGGAGGGGGAGGGGGAAGGGGGGGAGGGGGGGGAGGGGGGAGGGGGGGAGGGGGATGGAGGGGGAGGGAGGGGGAGGGAGGGGGAGGGAGGGGGAGGAGGGGGAGGGAGGGGAGGAGGGGGAAGGGGGGGGAAGGGGGGGAGGGGGAGGGGAAGGGGGGAGGGGGGAGGGGGAGGGGGAAGGGGGGAGGGGGAAGGGGGAAGGGGGGAAGGGGGGAGGGGGAGGGGGAAGGGGGGGAGGGGGGGAGGGGGGAGGGGGGAGGGGGAAGGGGGGGAGGGGGAAGGGGGGGAGGGGGGGAGGGGGGAGGGGGGAAGGGGGGAGGGGGAAGGGGGGGAGGGGGAAGGGGGGGAGGGGGAAGGGGGGGGAGGGGGAAGGGGGGGAGGGGGGAGGGGGAAGGGGGGAAGGGGGGGAGGGGGAAGGGGGGGAGGGGGGAGGGGGAAGGGGGAGGGGGGAGGGGAAGGGGGAAGGGGGAAGGGGGAAGGGGGGGAGGGGGAAGGGGGGAGGGGGGAGGGGGGGAGGGGGGGAGGGGGAGGGGGGGAGGGGGAGGGGAGGGGGGAGGGGGGGAGGTGGGAGGGGGAGGGGGAAGGGGGAAGGGGGAAGGGGGGGAGGGGAGGGGGAGGGGGGGAGGGGGGGAGGGGGGAGGGGGAAGGGGGGGAGGGGGAGGGGGAGGGGGAAGGGGGAAGGGGGGGAGGGGGAAGGGGGGAGGGGGAAGGGGGAGGGGGAGGGGGAGGGGGAAGGGGGAGGGGGAAGGGGGAGGGGGGGAGGGGGGAGGGGGTGGAGGGGAAAGGGGGGGGAGGGGAAAGGGGGGGGAGGGGGAAAGGGGGGAGGGGGAAAGGGGGGAGGGGGAAAAGGGGGGCGGAGGGGAAAGGGGGGCGGAGGGGGAAAGGGGGGCGGAGGGGGAAAGGGGGGCGGAGGGGGAAAGGGGGGGGGGAAGGGGGGGAAGGGGGGGAAGGGGGGGAAGGGGGGGGGAAGGGGGGGGGAAGGGGGGGGGAAGGGGGGGGAAGGGGGGGGGGAAGGGGGGGGGAAGGGGGGGGGGAAGGGGGGGGGAAGGGGGGGGAAGGGGGGGGAAGGGGGGGAAGGGGGGGGAAGGGGGGGGGAAGGGGGGGGAAGGGGGGGAAGTGGGGGGAAGGGGGGGAAGAGGGGGGAAGGGGGGGGAAGGGGGAAAGGGGGAAAGGGGGAAGGGGGAAGGGGGGGAGGGGGGAGGGGGGGAGGGGGGGAGGGGGGAGGGGGGGTGGGGGGAGGGGGGGTGGGGGGGAGGGGGGAGGGGGAGGGGGGAGGGGGGGAGGGGGGAGGGGGGGGGAGGGGGAAAAGGGGGGGAAGGGGGGGAGGGGGAAAGGGGGGAAGGGGGGAAGGGGGGGAGGGGGAAAGGGGGGGAAGGGGGGGAGGGGGAAAGGGGGGGAAGGGGGGGAGGGGGAAAGGGGGGGGAGGGGGAAAGGGGGGGGGAAGGGGGGAGGGGGAAAGGGGGGGGAAGGGGGGAGGGGGAAAGGGGGGGGAAGGGGGGGGAGGGGGAAAGGGGGGAAGGGGGGGAGGGGGAAAGGGGGGGGAAGGGGGGGAGGGGGAAAGGGGGGGAAGGGGGGAGGGGGAAAGGGGGGGAAGGGGGAGGGGGAAAGGGGGGGGGAAGGGGGGGAGGGGGAAAGGGGGGGGAAGGGGGGAGGGGGAAAGGGGGGGAAGGGGGGGAAGGGGGGGAAGAGGGCGGGGAAGGGGGGGAAGGGGGGGGGGAAAGGGGGCGGGGAAGGGGGGGGAAGGGGGCGGGGAAGGGGGGGGAAGGGGGCGGGGAAGGGGGGGGAAGGGGGCGGGGAAGGGGGGGAAGGGGGGCGGGGAAGGGGGGGAAGGGGGCGGGGAAGGGGGGAAGGGGGCGGGGAAGGGGGGGAAGGGGGCGGGGAAGGGGGGGAAGGGGGCGGGGAAGGGGGCGGGGAAGGGGGGGGAAGGGGGCGGGGAAGGGGGGGAAGGGGGCGGGGAAGGGGGGGAAGGGGGCGGGGAAGGGGAAGGGGGGGGAAGGGGGCGGGGAAGGGGGGGAAGGGGCGGGGAAGGGGGGGGGGAGAAGGGGGAGTGGTTTGCGACTGGGAGGTTTTGTCCTTTGTTGGGAACTGAGTGGAGGTACTCCGCAATGCATTCTCCGAGCCTCCGCTTGGTCTCACCAATGTTGAGGAGGCCTTATTGGGTTACTGTATCAGCTGTTCCCGATGTGGCCTCCTTGACATCTGAGAGACCAAGTGGAGGCTCGGAAACTGCTTTGTAGAGCACCTACGCTCTGTTCGCAACAAAAGACAACACCTCCCAGTCGCAAACCACTACAACTCCCCCTCCCCGGACAATATGTCCGTCCTGGGTCTCTTCCGGTATCACAACGATGCCACCCAGAAATCGGAGGATCAGCGCCTCCTATTCCGCCTTGGAACCCTACAATCCAATGGTCTCAACGTGAATTTATTAGCTTCAAAATCTCCACACCCCGACCTCATCCCAAGACCATGCCCCCCCCCCACCTTCTCATCCCTGCCACATTGACCTGTCTGTCTTCCCTTTCACCTATCTGCTCCTCCCAACTGACTGACCAATCCCCACCACTGCCTACCTACGCTCACCTTTACGAGCTTCGTCCCCACCTCTTTGGCCTGTCTGTCTTGTCTCCCACCTATCCGCTCCACTATCTACCTGCTGTCACCACTCCATCTCTCTATTTATCTTAGCCTCCTTCCCTTGTCCCAGTTCTGAAGGGTCCCGAACCGAAACGTCAGCTTGCCTGCTGTGCACCTCCAGCAACTCACTAAGCTCAGCAGCATCTCCCAGCTCTGCAAAAATTTGAGTGAAAGGAATGAGCGAGCAAATGTCATGGAAACACCATTGCCTCAAAGTCACACACCATCCTCATTTGGACATTTGTGGAAATTCCCACACTGTCACAATGTCAAATTCCTAAAACTCCCTTCTAAACAAAACTTCAAGCAGAGGTTGTGTGGTATCATACAAATAGCTGTTCGTCACATATTGGAAAAATTGTATTTTATTTTCATTTAGAAATGCCAAATTATCCACACATTATGGAATATTTTGATTTCTCACGCCCTATCTTAGAATATTCAACACTATTCTAATTAGTAGGAGCTCCAGTTATCTCAGAAATTATTAATGACAATTTGTATTTATAACTTGAATTACCGAATATACTTGTGTAAAAATTAAATTATTTAGACTGTTCTTTAAGGTTGAATTTTTGGGGTCGACTATTACATGGACACTGTTTTAGGGGCTGATAAGCATGCCAGCCAAAATTCATACCATATCATTAGCAAAGGCCTCACTGCTCTCCAAATAAAACAAAACAAATTACAGTAATTACCAGATGAAGACAAGAAAAACAAAAATGAATTGGTATTTATTCTGCTCACTTTTTTTTTGCCTAGCTATTCTCTCTTTTTTTAAGAAAACTTATCTTGGAGCAATAACGACATCATCGGTACAGCTGAGGGCCAGAACGGTGTGGAGCCAGGCGGCCCGGAGGCCCCTGGGCCGAGCCGGGTGGCCGGCGGTCTGGCAATGTGGAGCGAAGTAGTATAGCCAAACAAAAAATGAATACGAATTATATTAATTATAGTGCCTGTTTGATAAGGAACTTCAAAAATGTGTAGCCTAATGTTGCTATGACATATACATCAAAACACATAATAGCATGAACAATTCATTTCCTCATTGTAACATTTATGTACAGGATAACACCTTGACTCACAAATGTTGGCCGGTTATCTGTGAAGAATTAGGGTCGACTTTTATACATGATATATGGAAAATACCAGAATTTTGGGTCAGAAATAGGGGATTGACTTTTACTCGGGTACATACGGTATATCTGTAAAGTTTGGGGTGACATGAGCCGTTCACAGATGTCAAAGGAACAAATTCTGCTTGGCCTGCTGTGTTCATCCGGCTCTACACATTGTTATCTTAGATTCTCCAGCATCTGCAACTCCTATTACCTCTCATGCAAGTTGGAAGCAGTGTAGGATACTTGTACTCAACCTATATATCAATCATAATAATTCAAATTACTATAGTTCAACTCTCACTGATTTAGCCATTCAATTTTTCTTAGTTGTCATACAGAAAACAAACAATATTGTGTGTTGTAAAAGCACCCATTCAGAAAATAGTCTAAATATTTTTGACACAAGTTCATATCAAGATAATCCATTAATTCAACAGAATTAAACAGAGATATAAATCACTGTTCTCACAAATCATGTCTTTGAAAGTCAGATGATGAACATATCTTAAAATCCATTGCGCATCTTGCCTTGAAACTTGTAGGTCACATTTAAGTTCTGGTCACAATAATGAGAGCATCAAGAGAAACACATCAAAACTTCACTTACCAGCAAACATTCACTGTTCACTTCGCACTTGGGATCCTTTAACATAAATTCGATTTTTTCAAATCGAGCTTCCAAACTGTCCCCAGAAGACATGGTGTCTACGGTGTACTGTAAATATATTTTCAAGTTCAAAAGAAATCAAAATCTGAAGAAAATAGCACTTCCGATATGACTATCAGCCTCTTCACGAAGCAACCATCAGGTAGGCGCATGTGAAAATCGCAGAAAACGGCTTCACAGTATAATTTCACCAAATAGTTTATTTTCCCCACTTGAAACCGTATAAACTGTTACGGAGCTTCGAACTATCAGTCGCATTTTAAAAAAAAATAAACAGAAGAAACACTTTCCAAGTTTCAAGTTCCTCTTCAAAGTTTAGCAGGACAGTGGCTCGTTTAGAAAGAGAACGTACTGAAAACGTACTTATATCCAGATTCGTCAAGCCGGCTATTTGACTAAGTAGAAAGGTGTAATTTTGTTTCAGAATAAAGTTAAAGAAAACAGTGTCAAGCGTTGGTTACAGGCCTAAAAGCAGCACTTCTGGTCCGTTGACAGCTTAAGCTGAGGAACATGAACTTCTGCAAATATTTCTTCAGAGCGAATAACACGGCGCGCGGTTAACATCCTGTGCGCCCAAGCTTCACATTAAACTCAGTTCACGGATTGGCAGCACTTTTGCAATCTCAACGAGGCTTTTCTTTTTAAAAGAAAAATAACGTTGTTTGCAATTCCTCGGCTTCTTTCTTCACGGCGGTGAGAACACAAAATGATTTTTTTCTTCTTCCTGAAAATGCACTCGCCAATTTGCACTTTCTTTTCCTGATCAACATGTCCGCCTTCCTGTTCAAACGCTCCGAGGAAGCCGAGCCGAAGATACTGCGCACGCGCTGGTTAGGCCTTCAGCGGTTGCGCACCCGACAAGCCTGATGGTAGCTGGAGTATTCTTGGAGGAAATGAGAAACCAAAGACAGAAAATTGTGGCCTGTCAGCTAAAGAGAAAGGAACCTTTGCCTTTTAGAAGTTCAGGGGTAGCGAACTGCTAGCACAGGCACGTAGCTTTCCATGAGGTTTTCTTTTTTTTTGTTTGAACGGTGGGGAGAGACTTCTGGGGGTCGAAGTTCAGAACTGAAGCAGCTTGAAAGCTTTGTACCGATGTTTATGCCGGGGAAAGGGTGGAGGCACAGACAAGGAAAATTCGGGAATTCGCCCATGCAAAAAAGGACATAGCGCCAGAAGAGATTGCAAAAGGTAGGGATTGGCAGGGCAAGGCAAGGTAATCAAGATATTTGCAAGGGTTGTGAAGTCAGTCAGTTGGAGAACAGGGCAACAGTGTAACTGAAGATGGAAATGATGAGTAAAAGAGAGTACAGATAGAATGCATGTAGTAGAATTTTGATTGTTGAAATCTATAGACATTGTCAAGACCAGACTTGGCGGAGGAACTGAACAAATAATTTGTGCCAGTCTTCACAGTGGAACACACAAGTAACATCCCAAAAATTTGTGAGTTGGGAGTAGGGTAGAACTCAGTCTGGTGGACATCACCAAGGAGAAGGTGCTAGAAAAACTGTAAGGTCTGAAGGTGAATAGATAACCAGGACCAGATGGACTACACCCCAGAGTTCTGAAGGCGATAACTGAAGGGATAGTGGAGGCTTTAGTGGCATTCTTTCTGGAATCACTTCAATCAGGGGGGTCACAAAGGACTGCAAAATCATGAATGTAACCCCCCATTTAAGAATGGAGTAAGGCAAAAGACGAGAAATTACATGCCAATTAGCCTGACCTCAGTCGTTTGTAAGATTTTGGAGCCTATTGTTAAGGATTGGATTTCTGAACACTTGGAAGTGCACAGTAAAATAGGACAAAGTCAGCATAGCTTCATCAAGGAAAGGTCATGCCTGATAAATGTGTTAGAATTCTTTAAGGAAGTAAAGACCACGTTAGACCAAGGGGACCCAATGGTTGTTATCTATTTGGCCTTTCAGAAGGCCTTTGAGAAGGTGCTACGCAGGAGGCTCCTGAGTAAGATAAGAGCCCATAATGTTAGAGGCAAAGTACTAGCATGGATAGTAGATAGCTTTCGGCCAGACAACCAGAGTGTGGGAATAAAAGGGTCCTTCTCACAATGGCAGCCAGTCAGTAGTGGTGTTCGACAAGGGTCAGTGCTGGGACCACAGCTTTTCACTTTATACAATAATGATTTAGATGAAGTAACTATGGGGCATTCTGACTAAGTTTTCAGATGATACAAATGTTGGTGGAGGAACAGGTAGTGTTGAGGAGGCAGCGAGGCTGCAGTAGGATTTAGATAGGTTAGAAGAATGGGCAAAGAAGTGGCAGATGGAATACAACATGGGTAAGTGTGAGCTCATGCACTTGGTAGGAAGAATAGAGATATAGACTATTTTCTGAAGTGCAAAGGGACTTGGGAGTTCTAGTCCAGATTCTCTTTAGGTAAACTTGCCGGTTGAGTCAGTAATTAGGAAGGTAAATGCAATATTGGCATTTATTTCAAGAGGACTAGAATATAAAAACAGAGGTGTACTTCTGAGGTTTTATCAGGCTCTGGCCAGACCATGTTTGGAGTATTGTGAGCAATTTTGGGCCCCATGCCTCAGAAAGGATGTACTGGCTCTGGAGCAGGCCTGAAGGAGGTTCATGAGAATTGTAGCAGGAATGAAAGTGTTAATTTATGAGGAATGTTTGACAACTCTGGGTCTATGCTCGATGGAGTTGAGAAGGATGGGGGAGGGGTTTGGGTATTGAATTAAACTTACAGAATACTGAATGGCCTGGACAGAGTGGACATTGGAAAGATGTTTCCATTAGCAGGAGAGACTAGGACCCGAGGGTACAGCCTTAGAGGATAGGAAAGACCCTTTAGAATGGAGATAAGGAGGAACTTCTTCAGCCAGACAGTGGTGAATCTATGGAATTCATTGCTACAGAGGGCTATGGATGCCAGATCATTGAGTATATTTAAGACAAAAATAGATAGGTTCTTGATTGTCAAGGGGATCTAAGGTCACAGGGAGAAAGCGGGATTGAATGGCCTAATTTCTGCTCCTATATCTTATGGCGTTATGGTCTAAATATGGAATTGACAATAGTGTAATTAGGTTAGTGCCACACAACAGATTTATGAGAGAACTCTTAGGTCATGGAATAAAAGGAAAATTAGCAATACTGATATGAAATGTCTGCGTGATAGGAGACAGAGAGTAGCACTCAATGGGTTTTTATCTCCAGCTCGAGGAGGATTTGTCTTGGAGATTCCCAGAGGCTAACATTGGGACTCTTGCTATTCCAGATAGATATTAATGATCTAGATCAGAACGTGCAGGAAGCAGTTTTGAAGTTTTCAGATGAAATAAAACTTGGAAGAATTTTAGATGTATTCTAATAAATTTGTTCAGGGATGTTGTCATGCAACGCTGGAGTAGTTAGACATGAACCCATGTCTCTAGTTCAGAAAGGGGTAAACTACTAAAGTACTACTCGTGCCCTTGGAAAGAATTGTAAACTGGGAGTTCTGCGCTATTCTCATCATAAAAGGGCAGACATATTGGGAGAGATAAACGACAGATGGAGTTCAATGCAGAGAAGTGTGGGGCAATGCATTTTGAAGGAAGAACACTGAAAGACGATATAAAATGGGTATAATTTTAAAAGGGGTGAAGGAGACTTGTGTGCATGTGTAACAAATCATTGAAGATGGCAAGACAAGCCGAGAGAGCAGTTAATAAAGTATATAGTATCCTAAGCTTTATTAGTAGGGCTATAAAAGTACAAGAAGGTGTTGTTGAACTTTTACAAAACACTTGTTAGGCCTCACCTGGAATGTTGTCTACAGTTCTGGGTCCCACATTATTGAAAAGATGTGAATGCATTGGACAGAGTGCAAAAGTAATTTACAGGAATAGTTCTAAGGATGAAAAATTTGAGGGTAGATTGGAGAAGTTGGGACTGATCTCCTTTAGAGACAAGAAAGTTACAGGAGGTTTTCAAAATTGTAAGTGGGCTTGATAGAGAAGATAGGGAGAAACTATTCCCAGCTCATAAAAGGTTCAAGAACCAGATGGCACAGATTTGAAATGATTTGTAAAAGCAGTTAGGAGAATCTTTCATACACTGAGTAGTTAGGCCATGGAATGCATAACCTCGAGCTGTGATGGAGGCAGGTTCCATTGAAGCATTCAAAAGGGTATTGAATTATTTTTCTATTCTATTATTTTCAGTAGAATTCAGACAAATGACAGGCAATCTCATAGAGGCTTATAAAATTCTAATAGGACTGGACAGAGTAGACGAAGGGAGGATGTTCCTGATGTTGGGTGTGTCCAGAACCAGGGGTCACAGTTTGAGGATTCGGGATAAGATGATTTAAGACAGATGAGGAGACATTTCTTCACCCAAAGAGTGGTGAGCCTGTGGAATTCACTACCACAGGAAGCAGTTGATGCCAAAACATTGAATGTATTCAAGAGGCAACGAGCTATCGGACTTAGGGTGAATGGGATCACAGGTTATAGGGAGAAAGCAGGATTAGGCTATTGAGTTGGACAATCAGCATGGGTTCATGTCTGTCTACTCCAGAGTTACATAACAACATCTCTGAAAAAAATTTATTAGAACATATCTAAAATTCTTCCAACTTGTGTGTCATCTGAAAACTTCAAAACTGTTTCCTGCACACTCTGATCTAGATCATTAATATATGTGATTGTGAAGAATGGCACAGCAGGCTCGAAGGGCTGAACAGTGACCTCCTGCTCCTATCTTCTATTTCTGTGTTTCACAGGCTGTGGCCGTCATTGGCTAGGCTAGCATTTATCACCCATCCCTAACTGACCAGAGGGCATTTACGAGTTAACCTCATTATTGTGGGTCTGTCATCCCTTGTAGGCCAGACAATGTAAGGACAGATTTCCTTCCCTAAAGGACATTAGATCATTTAGATATAAATAACATGCAAGGGTAAGGTGAAAAAAATTGCAATGAATTGGCAGTATGTAATGATGATCATTTGAAGAACCAATGCAGATACAACAGGTTGAATAAATTCTTCTGGCCAAAACCCTGTTGTGATGTTGGGACTTAGAAACACAAAATAGGACCAGGACTAGACTATTCATCCCTCTGAGCCTGCTGTGACATTCATTATGATCATGGCTAATCGTCCAATTCCTCTTTCTTACTATTCCTTTAGCCCAAGTGCTACATCCAACTCCTTGAAACCATATATTATTTTGACCTGGACTGCTTTCTGTGGTGGTAGATTTCAGAGGCTCACCGCTTTCTGAGTGAAGAAATTTCTCGCTACCTCAATCCTAAATAATTTATCTTGTATCCTTAGATAGTGATCCCTGGTTCTGGACTCCCCTTGCGATTGGGAATATCCTTCCTTCATTTAGCTTGTCTAGACCTGTTAAATTTTATAGCTTTCTAAGAGATGCCCTTTATTCTTTGAACTTCAGCAAATATCCTAACCGATTCAACCTCCACTTATATATCATTTCTGTCATTCCAGAAATCAGTCTGATAAACCTTTACTGCACTTCCTATAGGAAGAACATCCTTCTTCAGTTAAGGAGACCAAAAGTGCACACAATACTCCAGGTGTGGACTCACCAAAGCCCCATACAATTGCAGGAAGACATCCCTATTCCTGTACTGACAACCTCTCACTTTGAAGGTCAACATACTACTTGCCTTCTTTACTACCTGCTGCACCTACATGCATGCTTTCAGTGACTGGTGTACAAGAATACACAAGTCAAATGTAAAATCCCCTGACAAAGGTGGTGCTGTTGTGGTCTGGCATACTGATCTTTATCTTATGGAGGCTCAATGCCAACTCTTGGACACTTCTTCCTACATCCCCCTGGACTATGGCTCCACATCCGAATATCACGTCATCATTGCCAGAACTGTCACCATCCTCATTACCTCCAGAGATCCCCTCACGCCTCTAACCTTATCGTCTCCCAACCCTGGATAGTCTGCTTCTGCCTCCTTCTCACAGTCCAAAAACCAGACCGCCCTGGGAGGCCCATCAGATCATCCTGTTCCTGCTCCACTGAGCCCATTTCCTTCTACCGTAACCTCATCCTCTCTTCACTTGTCCAGACCCAGCCCACCCACATCAGCTATTCCTCTGATGCCCTCTGCCATATTGACAATTTCCAACTGCCTGGCCTTAACTGCCTCCTGTTCACCATGGATGTCCAATTCCTTTATGCCTCCATTCCCCAACAGGATGGTTTGAGAGCTCTCAGTGTCTTCCTCGACCAGAAACCTGAACAACCCCCATCCACAGCACTCTCTTGCGCTTGGCTGAACTTGTTTTCGAACCAAACAATTTCTCCGTTATTTCATCTTATGTCTGCCAAGTCAAAGGAGTGGCTATGGGCACCCGCATGAGGTATGTGGAATAATCTTTATTCCAGTCCCACACTGGTCCCCTCCCAAATTCTATTCTTGGTACATGGACAACTGTTTCCGTGCAGCTTCGTGCTCCCGCCTGGACCTTGAAAAATTTGTTCATCTTGCCTCTAATTTCACCCCTCTATAATTTGTACATCGTTCATTTCCAACACTTCCTTTCCTTGACCTCTCTGTCTCCATTTTAGGATTAAATTTCTACTGCCATCCACAACAAAGCCACTGACTCCCTTGGCTACCTTCACTACAGCTCTTCCCACACCACATCCTTCAAGGATTCCATCCCGTTCTCCCAGTTCTTGGCATATGCCTTTGGCATATCTGTTCAGATGATGCCACCATCCAAAACAGCACTGCTGACATGGCTTCCTTCTTCCATAACCATGGTTTCCTGCCCACT
The DNA here is from genome assembly GCF_030684315.1 of Stegostoma tigrinum. Lineage (NCBI taxonomy): Eukaryota > Metazoa > Chordata > Chondrichthyes > Orectolobiformes > Stegostomatidae > Stegostoma > Stegostoma tigrinum. The sequence continues at coordinate 78,740,039 of NC_081358.1, forward strand.
ATGATTGACAGGGCCCTCGACTGCATCCAATCTATCACCCATGCTTCTGCCTCTGCCCCTTCCCATCATTCACAACAGTGTGCTTGGGTCCCCCTGTTCTCACTTTCCGTCCCACCAGCCTTCACGTTCAAAGGATCATTCTCTGCCATTTCAGACAACTCCAACAGACAATCTGCTGACTCTGCCATCTGCATTTTGCAGGGATCATTCACTCAGAGACATACCAGTCTATTCCTTGACCACCAACACTACGCCCCTTCCCATGGCACCTTCCCATGTAAACGCAGAAGGTGCAGCTTCTGCCCCTTCACCTCCCTGCTAACCGTCCAACATTTCACCTGTATCTCCTTCAATCCTATGTATTATATTCACTGCACCCAATGTGGCCTACTCTACATTGGAGAAACTAAACGCAAACTGGGTGACAGCTTTGCAGAGCACCTTCCGTCAATGCATAAGCATGACCACAACCTTCCCATTGCCAATCATTTTAACACAATGTCTTGCTTGCATGCCCACATGTCTGTCCTCAGCATTCTGCTCAAGCGACTCAGCGTGTACAGGAGGAGCAATTTCTCATCTTCAAACACACCCCGCCCCCGCCACAACCACCCCCAGAGGATCCCCCTCGTTCTCACATACCACCCCACCAACCTCCGGATACAACGCATCATAATCCGACACTTCCGCCATCTACAATCCGACCCCAAGCTATTTTTCCATCCCCACCCTTGTCTGCCTTCCGGAGAGACCACTCTCTCCGCGACTCCCTTGTCCGCTCCACACTCCCCTCCAACCCCACCACACCCAGCACCTTCCCCTGCAACCGCAGGAAGTGCTACACTTGCCCCCACACCTCCTCCCTCACCCCTATCCCAGGCCCCAAGATGACCTTCCATATCAAGCAGATGTTCACCTGCACATCTGCCAATGTGGTATATTGTATCCATTGTACCCGGTGTGGCTTCCTCTACATTGGGGAAACCAAGCGGAGGCTTGGGGACCACTTTGCAGAACACCTCCGCTCGGTTCGCAACAAACAACTGCGCCTCCCAGTCGCGAACCATTTTAACTCCCCCTCCCATTCCTAAGACAACATGTCCATCATGGGCCTCCTGCAGTGCCACAATGATGCCACCCGAAGTTTGCAAGAACAGCAACTCATATTCCGCTTGGGAACCCTGCAGCCCAATGGTATTAATGTGGACTTCACAAGCTTCAAAATCTCCCCTTCCCCCAATGCATCCCAAAACCAGCCCAGCCTGTCTCCGCTTCCCTAACCTATTCTTCCTCTCACCCATCCCTTCCTCCCACCTCAAGCCGCACCTCCATTTCCTACCTACCACCTCATCCCGCCTCCTTGACCTGTCCGTCTTCCCTGGACTGACCTATCCCCTCCCTACCTCCTCACCTATACTCTCCGCTCTACCTATCTTCTTTTCTTTCCATCTTCGGTCCGCCTCCCCCTCTCTCCCTATTTATTCCATTTCCCTGTCCCCATCCCCTTCACTGATGAAGGGTCTAGGCCCGGAACGTCAGCTTTTGTGCTCCTGAGATGCTGCTTGGTCTGCTGTGTTCATCCAGCTCCACACCTTGTTATCATCTTCAAACTAGTCAGTTTACAACCTTCTGGTCTCAATTTTGAGTTCAATACCTTCAAGTTATGAACCCATTGCATCCCGTTCTTTTAGCTTTGCTTGTTACATCTTAGATGCCGCTTGGCCTGCTGTGTTCATCCAGCTCCACAGTTTGTTATCTTGGATTCTCCAGCATCTGCAGTTTCTATTATTGCTGGCAGGCAGACTTACATATTTTGCCTTCCTCACATTCTGATCACATAATCTGAACTATCAATGTCTTCTTCTCCAGCACTCCTAAATGGGTCAGCTATGTTTACCATTGAAATATTAACCCATAGACATAAAAAATGGGAGAAATAAAAAGGGGTGAAACCACATCCCCAAAATCTATTCACTTTAGTTTATCTTGTCATCAATGCCCAGTTCCAATTCATGGAATTTCCCCAAAGCTACTTACAATACCTGGCTGAACTTTACATTTAATTATTTTTTAAGAAAAACAATTTGCAATTTTATTGTCTTAAAAGTAAAACTTAAATGTAGATTTTCAGAGGTAACAAATTGACACCAAATTGTGACAGAAATATGTTAGGAGAAGTGATAAAATGGATGGTGAAATCTTTTATAGACGCTTTTGAGAAAGATTGCAAGAGCAAATAGAAATACTCTCTCTAAACCACAATGTGTGGGAGTGAGAAATAAGTGAATATGGTTGATGACATAATGCAAAAGGCAGCACCTTACAAATGTTATTGGAGGAAATTGCAGAGGGAGAAAGAAAGGAGGCATTGTTACATTTGGAACAAATATATCAAACAAATGTTGACCAACGATTTGTAAATCTTTTGAATTCCTTCTCCCAGAAGTTTGTCAATACTCCATCATTTTATGTATTTAAGGTTGGAATCAACAGATTTTTGGCTTCTCAGGGAATCAAGGGAGCATGGGAAAATGGAATCGAGACCAAAGATCAGTCAAGATCTCATTGAATAACAGAGAGGCTCAGTGGGCTGTATGGTCTACTCCTGATCATTTTTTAAATGTTTCTGTATTCACACTGAGGTATTGCTTCCTGCTTTCTTGGAAAAAAATATTAATTATTTTCACACATTGGCTTTTTCCCATAGGTCCTGACCTTCCTACCAGTGCAAAGTTTATTTTGTTGAGTCTACTAAAGCCCCTATTATTTAAAGATCCTTAATAAATTTCCCCTTAATCTTCTGCAAGGAAATGAATCCTGTCTTCTCCTGTCTCTGTGGATAACCAAAATTGGAACAAATATTTACATTCAGTATGTGCAGGGGAAGGAAAGTCATTGGATATTTATGAGGATGTGGATGATAAGGAATGGGAGTTCTTACAGGATAGAATTCAGGCAGAAAACCTATTGGTTACTTGTACACTGAAGGATACAATTTGATAGGCCAGCAAATTGTTTTTCCTAATTTGTCATCAAAATGATGTGGTCTCAACTAAGCATTGCCGGTATTTGTTGCCCACCCCCATTATCCTTAAAGTGAGTGGCATGTTGGCCATTTCAGGGGAGCAATTAAGCATCAACCATATTGTTGTAGGCCTGAAGTCAAGTGCACAGTCAGACCAGATAAGGATGGCAGTTTCCCACTGTAAAGAACATCTTGAATCAGATGGGTTTTTGCAATGATCATGATAGTTTCATGCTTACCATGACTGCAAGTATCTTTCATTTCTCGATATATTAATTAAATGCACACACACAATTTTTTTGTGTACGTCCATGAGTGGTGGATGTTGGGAATACATAAAATCTGTTCTTTTCCGTGAAGGTTCTAAACATTCCCGAAAGTCAGTATCCTTCATTTGTTAGATTAGCAACCACTGTTTTGTGTCTTAGTGAATTATTCAGCTCAGAGGCAGAACATCCATCAGGAACCTTGATCCATCTGCAGCAGCAGAATTGTACTCCAGCTTAACCTACATCCTCATGACCCAGCACATCCCCCAACCAACCACAGCCATCAAGCCAGAATCCAGTTCTGAGGAAGGGTCACCAGACCTAAAATGTTAATTCTGACTTTTCTTCGCAGTTACTGCCAGACTTGCTGAGCGTTTCCAGCAACTTCTGTTTTTGTTCCTGATTTATAGCATTCGCAGCTCTTTCAGTTTTTATTAAGCCAGGACTACACCCTGGTTCAATAAGGATTGTGGAAGGACATGCCAGGAGCAGCACCAGGCTTATCTACAAATGAGTTTTCAATGCTAATTAACCTAAAAACAGGACTACCTGGGTTTCAAGCAGCATAAGCAGCAAATGATGAACAAAGCTCAGTAATCAACCAATCACATCTAAGCTTTGCAATCCTGCCATATCCAGTTATGAATGATGGTGGACATTTAGGCAACTCACTGGAAGAGGAAGCTGCATAAACATCCTCACCCTCAATGATGGGGGAATCCAGCTAATCAGTACAAAAAATAAAGGGGAAGCATTTACAATAATTTTCAGACAGAAGTATTAATTGGATGATCCATCTTGGTGACTTCCAGAAGTCCCCAGCATCAGAGATGCCAGTATTCTTCTGATTTTATTCACACTACGTGATATCAAGAAATGGCTGGGGGCACTGGATACTGCAAAGGTTGCGGACCCTAATAACATAGCAGGAATAGTATTGAAGACTTGTGCTGCAGAACTTATCACACCACTAGCCAGACTTCTCAAAAGCAGGGCATCTATTTGACAATGGGAAAAATTATCCAGTTATAGAACGTTGAACATTACAGCTCAGTACAGGCCTTTCGGCCCTCGATGTTGCGCCAACCTGTGAAACCGTTCTGAAGCCCATCTAACCTACACTATTCCATTATTATCCATATGTTTATCCAATGACCATTTAAATGCCCTGAAAGTTGGCGAGTCCACTACTGTTGCAGACAGGGCATCCCACGCCCTTACTACTCTCTGAGTAAAGAATCTACCTCTGACATCTGTCCTATATCTATCACCGTGCAATTTAAAGCTGTGTCCCCTCGTGCTAGCCATCTCCCTCCGAGGAAAAGGGTTCTCACTGTCCACCCTATCTAATCCTCTGATCATCTTGTATGTCTCTATTAGGTCACCTCTTAACCTTCTTCTCTCTAACGAAAACAGCCTCAAGTTTCTCAGCCTTTCCTCAAACCTTCCCTCCATACCAGGCAACATCCTGGTAAATCTCCTCTGCATCCTTTCCAATGCTTCCACATCCTTCCCATAATGCGGCAACCAGAACTGTATGCAATACTCCAGGTGCTGCCACACCAGAGTTTTGTACAGTTGCAACATGACCTCATGGCTCCAAAACTCAATCCCTCTACCAATAAAACCTAACACACTGTACGCCTTCTTGTACAACCCTAACAACCTTTATGTCTTGTACACAAGAAGCAGAACAAATTCAATCCAGCCAATTACTCCCCCTCAGTCTGCTGTCAAACATCTGTGACATTATGGGAGTGGTCAAAAACAGTGTGATCAAGCAGCAATTGCTTAGCAATAACCTGTGCACTGAAGAAGCTCAGTTAGGGTCATGTTAGTTCGCTCAGCTCTTAACCTCACTACAGCACACAAACGCCAGGGAATGACCATCTCCAAGAAAGGAAAATTCAGCTATTATCCTGACTAATTCAATAGTCCTACTATCGCTGTATTCCCAAATATCAACAGCCTGGGAGTTACAATTGATTAAAAACTGGATTAGTCATATAAATACCGTGACAACAAGAAGAGGCCAGAGGCAAGGGATTCTGCAGTGATTAACTGACTCCCCAAGTCTCGTCTACCATCAACAAGGCATAAGTCGGAAGTGTAATTAAATATTCTTGGCATGCTTCCATGAGTGCAGCTCTAACATGCTGAAGAAGCTATCCAGGACAAAATTTGGCACAACATCCAGAATTGGATGATCTATCTCTCACCTTCATTCCCTCCACCACAAAAGCTCAGTAGCAAGATGCACTGCAAAAATTTACCGTGGCTCCTTAGGAAGCACTTTTCAAACCCATGAGCACTGCCATCTCGAGGGACAAGGTAGTGGATATATAAGAAAATCACCATCTACAATTTCCCTTCCAAACAACTCAACATTCTGATTTGAACATACACAGTCGTTACATGAGTGTAGCTGGACAAAATTCTGTAACTCACTGACTAAAGGCATTTTGATTCTACCTAAAGCAAATGGACTGTTGTCGTTCAGGAAAGGAGAACAAGGAATGGACAAAACATGCTGTCCCAGTCAGTGATGTCCACTTCTCATGAAAAAAGAAGCCATTTGGCCCGTCATGCTTGAGCTGACTCCTGAAAAAGTTATTAATTATCTTCACATGTTGGCTTTTTCCCACAGGTCCTGACCTTGCTGGCAGTGAAAAGTTTATTTCTGTTGACATTACTAAATGCCCCTATAATTTAATGATCCTTAATAAACTTCCCCTTAATGTTTTGTAAGAAAAAGAATCCCACCTTTTCTTGTGTCTCGATAACCAAAATCATCACTCACTGGTACCATTCTAATAAATCACTGCAGTATGTTCTCCAAGGCTCAACATCCTTTCTAAAATGTGATGCTCTGTATACTGTAGCCAAGGTCTAATCAATAATGTAAAACCTTTGAAACCTTTCTTGTTTTTGAACTCTATGTCCATATTTCAAATCTAAGGAACTTTACACTTCTTTAAAATAGCTGTAGTTTAAACATTTGTGTATGTGCAGACTAATTCTCACAGTTTCTGAGCTTCCTTTAAAATTGCTCCATATTAGTTAACTCACTTGATGTACTTGCAAAGTTGACACCAAGCACAGCACTTAAACAAGGTGGTGTTAAAGTACAAGAGATAATTGAATCCAATCAGAAAGAAAGAAGGAAGGAAAGTAAACAGAGACAAACAGAGGAAAGAGTTTGTAAAATCCAAAAAGGGAAGAATAGGAAAATTGTTGACATATGTTAATCAGAGATGGGAATATGTGAAATAATGATGAGAAAATAACCACAGTGAAAGGGATGAAGTGGATTAGGCTTTTTCTCTGAATGGGAGGTTACAGTTGCACTGTTTCAAAATTGAATCTCCAGTTTGAAAAGGATGAGGTACCAGAAGTGATCTGAGTATTAGGAACGTTTTATAAATCAATAAAGAGCCACTAAAATGATGACAAAAAGAGAATAAAATTAAATATAAGAGCAATCAAGCCAAGAATAGAAAAGGCAGACAAGAGCAAGTCAGAGAACAAAGTAACTTTGAAGAATTAAACTGCATTTATTTCAATGCAAGGGGTCTTACAGCTAAGGTTGATGAACCCAGGGCATGTTTGGGAACATGTGATTAGGATGTGATAGCTATTACAGAAACCTGGCTGAGGGATGGACAGTTCTGGCCACTCAAAATTCTGGGTTTCAGATGCTATGAGAAGGATAGGAAAACAGGCAATAGAGGAAGGGGAATGGTGCTTTAAGGATAACATTACTGTTGTAACTAGAGAAAATATTTCTGAAAATTCATCCAGTGAAAATATGTTGCTTGAAATTAGAAGTAAATTGATGGGATTGTACTGTAGACCTCCCATTAGAAAGATTGAAATTGAGGAACAAATATGTAGCAAGATCGCGGGTATATGTTAGAATAATAAAGTTGTAATAGCACGTGATTTTAATTTTCCAAACATTGACTGGGACAACCATAGTGTTAAATGTTTGAATGGTGAAGAATTAGTTCAAAGTGTTCAAGAACTTTTTTTTATTAATACAGGTAGTACTGCTGTAACACGTTGGCGGTAACATGTTTGATCAATAGTGAATGCTGTTTGGATAACACGACCTTTCTACTACATAGATATAGCATTTCCCTATATTGCAATGTCCTATAGCACGATTTTCTACAGCGCGAGGTCACACAGGAACTATCGTGTTATAGGAGAAAAACCTGCATGTAAATGTCCCAACTAGAGAAAGAGCAAAACTTGACCTTCTCTTGGTAATAAGACAGAACAAGTGACTGAAGTGATAGTAGAGGAGCACTTGGTCCCAGTGATCATTATTCTCTTGCTTTTAAAATAGTTAAGGCAAAGTATAAGCCTTCCATAAAAGTTAAAGTTTTTAATTGGAGTAAGGTAAATTTTAATGTTATGAGATAAGAACTTTCAAAAATTGAATGGGTATATTGTTTGTAGGTAAAGGGACATTTGATTAGTGGAGGCTTTCAAAAGTCTGATAATGAATGTTCAGAGTCATTATGTTCCTGTTAGAGTGAAAGGTAAGGCTGATACAATTAGAGGACAATGGATGAATGAAGATATTGAGGTTCTCGTCAAGAATAAAAAGAAATCATATTAGAGAAAAGCAACTGGTTTCAAATGTATCTCTTGAATAGTATGAAGAGTGTTGGGTCATTCTTAAAAGGAAGATCGGGAAGGCAAATAACCAAAAAGATTGATGATGGTAGAGCAGTAGACATTCTTCACTTGTCTTTAGTAAAGCCTTTGACAAGATTCTGCATAGTAGACCAATTAATACAGTTAGACCATATGGAATTCAGGATGAGCTTGTCAATTGTACACAAAATTGGTTTCACAGCAGGAGACAGAGAATGATGGTGGAGAGTTGTTTTTCGGACTGGACGCCTGTGACCAGTGGTGATCCATGGGGAATGTTGCTGGGTCCACTTTTGTTGTCATTTATACAAATGATTTAGATGAGAATATAGAAAGCATAGTTAGTAAGTTTGCGAATGATATCCAAGATTGACAGAATAGTGGACAATGAAAGAGGTTATCTAAGATTACAAAGAGATCTTGATCAGTTGGGTCATTGGCTGAAGAATGGCAGAAAGAGTTTAATTTGGATGAATGCGAGTTATTGAATTTTGTTAAAACAAATAAGGTTAGAACTTACACAGTTAAAAGTTGGGTAGTGTTGTAGAACAAAGAGATCTAGGAGTTCAGGCACATAATTCCTTTAAGTCTGCATCACATATGGATAGGGTGGTGAAGAAGGTATTCAGCATACTTGCCTTCTTTGCTCACATCTTTGATAATAGGAGTTGGGACATTATATTGAGGCTATACAGCACATTGGTGAGGTCTGTTCTGGAGTACTGTGTCCTTTTTTGGTCTCCCTGTTAGTGGAAGGATATTATTAAGCTGAGGAAGGTTCAGAAAAGATTTGCCAGAACGTTGCTGGGAATGGAGGTTTTGACACATAAGGAGAGGCTGGATTGGCTGGGTCTTTTTCACTGGAGCATAGAAGGTTAAGGAGTGTCCTTATAGAATTTTATAAAATCTTGAGGGCTTTAGGCAAGGTGAATGGCAGGTGTTTATTCTTTAGGGTGGGGGATTTCAAGATTTGGGGGCATATTTTTAAGGTGAGAGATGAAAGATTTAAAAAAGACATTAGCGACAATTTTTTTACACAAACAGTAGTTTGAGTGTGGAATGCACTTCCAGAGAAAGCAGTGGATGTGGGTCCAGTTAGAATGTTTAAAAGTTATTTGAATAAATGGAGGGGTGGCATGGTGGCTCAGTGGTTAGCACTGTTGCCTCATAGCACCGGGGACCTGGGTTTGATTCCACCCTCGGGCGACTGTGTTAAGTTTGCATGTTCTCGCCATGTTGAGGGTTTCCTCTGGGTGATCCAGTTTTCTCCCACAGTTCAACGATATGCAGACTAGGTAGATTGGCCGTGCCAAATTGCTAGTAGTGTTCAGGGATGTGTAGTTTAGGTGGGTTGTAGGGGGAGGGGTCTGGATGGGATGCTCCAAGGATGTGGACTTGTTGGGCCGAAGGGCATGTTTCCACACTGTAAGGATTCTATGATTCTAGATACATCCATACATAGGTACAAATAAGAAATGTTTGGATGGATATTCGCCAAATGCAGGCAGGTGGGACTAGTTTAGTTTGGGATTGTGGTTGGCATGATCTGGTTGGACTGAGGGGTCTGTGTCTGTGCTGTATGAGTCGATGAGTCTGAACATGAAACCCAACAGTAAGAACTTTTACAAATCTATAAGATAGAGAGAGTTGAAGTAAATATTCGTTCTTTAGAAGCAGAATGAGAGAAAATATCATGGCAATGAGGAAGTAGCAAAAATATTGAACAAATATTTTGTCTCTGTCAAAGAGAAAAATTACATGTTGGAGGCCAATAAGAGTAAGGAAGTTGAAGTAATATCAGTAGAAGAAAACATCAGAGAAACCTGGGGGACAATAAAAAAGTCACAGGATCACAGAATTGTTGCAGTGTACAAGAAGGAATTTGGCCATTGTGCCTAAATTGGCTCTGTAAGCATTTTAACTTGGTCCCAATCTCCTGCCTTTTCCTTAGATATTGTTCCAATGTAAATAATCATCCAAAACCCTTTTGAATGCCTCCATTAAACCTTCCTCCACCACACTTTGAAGCAGTGCATTCCATACCCTGACCACTCCCTATGTGAGGACCAACTTTCCAAGTTTCTCTAAGGTAGCTGCAGAAATAGTGAATATGCTGGTTGTGATTTGTTAAAAGTTGTAGATTCTAGAACAATCTAGGCAAAAGTTAGCAAATGTAGAATTACTATTCAGGAAAGTTGATTTTGTGAAAAGGAATTATGTTCGGAAAATTCATTAGAATATTGAGGGGAAGTAACAACTTCTACTTCAGTTCTCTACCCTAAGTGGGTCCAATCCATAGTACACTATCTCCACTCTGAGTAGGTCAAGGAAGCTGGTCCCAAATGCACCTCAGCCAAAATGGGAATCAAACCCCATACTGTTGTCATCAGTCTGGTCTACACTGGGCATTCAGCTAACTGGCCCACCAAGGAGTCTAAGTTGTTGTGGTAACATACATCTTTAAATCTTTATTGTAGCTGGTATTATGGATGGTGTTGGTAGAGGCTCCAGTTTCTTTCACCTACAAAACTGACCAGGAATCTCCATGCTTTTGCTGCCTGCCATTGACATATATTTGAGAATGTTTTGGCCATATTATGGACACAGCTTCATGAGATGGGATTTGAATCTGGATCTTCTGGCTTAGATGACACTACCTGCTGTATCAGAAGACCTCCATGATGTAACTGCTGGCACAGATAAAGGAAAACCAGTAGATGCAGTATACTTTGATTTTCAAAAGTCATTCTATAAGTCATCACACAGTTAACACACAAGATTAGGGTTTATGGAGCTGGGGCTAACATATTAGCTATTTTGAGCATTAGTTAATTGGATTAAACTGAGTAGTTTCAGTTTGGCAGACTGACTAATGGAAAGCTACAGGATATTTGCTGGTTTTCAAACTATTTACAATCTTTGTTGATGACAGAGGTGAAGAGAGTATAAAATAGATAGGAAAAAAAAATTACCCAGAGGATGGTAGATATCTTCTTTATGGGTCATTCATGGGATGTGGGCATCACTGTTACTGCATTTACTGCCAAACCCTAGTTGCCCAGAGGAAGTTAAGAGTCAATCACATTGTTGTGGTCTGGAGTCACATGTAGTCCAGACCAGGTAAGGGTGGCAGTTTCCTTCTCTAAAGGACATTAGTGAACTGAGTGGGTTTCTTCAGCATTGATAATGGTTTCATGGTCATCATTAAACTCTTTATCCAATATTTTTGTTGAATTCAAATTCCACCATCCGCCATAGCAAGATTCAAATGCAGGTTTTTAGAACTTTACCTGGATCTCTGGACAAATTGTCTAATGATAATACCACTAGGCTAAACTTTGCTGAAAAGGGTTCTAGAGATGGGAAACCTCAAGACTTTGAGTATTTAGATGAGCACTTGAAATGCTATAGTATATAAGGCAATGTGTTAAGTATTGGGAAATTGGATTAGAAAACGTAGATGAGGTTGGCGCAGTGGCAAAGTGGTTATCACTGCTGCCTCACAGTACCAGGGATCTGGGTTCGATTCCAGCTTTGGGTGACTGGAGGTGTAGAGTTAGCACCACGTCTGCATGAGTTTCCGTCAGGTGCTCTGGTTTCCTGTCACAGTCCAAAGATGTGCAGCTTAGGTGAATTGGCCATGTTAAAATTTTCCGTAGTGACTAGGGATATGCAGGCTATGTGGATTCTCATCCTTGGTAATTTCAAGCATCCTTTCAATTCACCTTGCCCTCCAAGTTCACTACCTCTTACTTACCTTAATTTCTGTGTCCATATAAACTGTGCAACCCATATTCACAGTTGTTCTTCAGCCTTATCACCTCATGTAACATAGAGTCATTCAGTCATACAGCATGGAAATAGACCTTTCAGTCCAACCAGTCTATGCTGAATATAATCCCAAACTAAACTTGTCCCACCTACCTGATCCCTGGCCCATTTCCCTCCAAACCTTTCCTATAGATGTACCTAACCAAGTAACTTTTGGACATTGTAATTGTACCCACATCCACCACTTCCTCAGGAAGTTCATTCAACACATGCACCCTCTATGTAAAACATTTGCCTCTCATGTCTTTTTTAAATCTCTGTCCTCTCACCTTAAAAATGTGCCCCCTCGTCTTGAAATCCCCTATCCTAGGGGGAGAAAAAGCAACTACCATTAATTCTGTCTATACTTCTCATTATTTTACAAATTTCTATCAGGTTGTCTGTCGACATCCTGTGCTCCAGTGGAAAAAGCCTACCCTGCCTTTCTTTATAACTCAAACCCTTCATACCCAGCAACATCCTGGTAAATTTCTTCTGAACCCTCTCCAGCTTAATAATATCTTTCCTATAACTGGGAGAGCAGAACTAGACACAGTATTCCAGAAGAGGCCTCACCAGTGTCCTGTACAACCTCAACATGACCTTTCAACTCCTATACTCAAAAGTTCTGAGGAAAGATCATTAGACTTGAAACGTTAACTCTGATTTTTTTATTCACAGATGTTGACAGACCTGCTGAGCTTTTCCAGCAACTTCTGTTATTGTTCCTGATTTACAGCATCCATAGCTCTTTCAGTTCTTCTATTCAAAGGACTAAGCAATGAAGGCAAGCCTGCCAAATGAAGTTAGGTCACACAGTTTGCTGATGACATCAAAATTCACCTTGCCCTCCGAGTTCACTACCTCTTACTTACTTCTGTGTCCATATAAACTGTACAACCCATATTCACAGTTATTCTTCAGCTTGATCACCTCATGTAACATAGAGTCATTGAGTGATACAGCATGGAAATAGACCTTTCAGTCCAACCAGTCTACGCTGAATATAATCCCAAACTAAACTTGTCCCACCTATCTGATCCCTGGCCCATTTCCCTCCAACCAAGGTGAACTGCCAAATGCCTTTTTAACTATCTTGTCTATATGTGGTATAAATCTCAAAAAAGTATATACCTGCACCATTAGCTACCTCTGTTCTTCAACACTACCTAAGATCCTACCATTAATTGTAAATGCCCTACCCTTGTTTGTTGTATCAAAATGAAAATCTAGCATTGATGCAGATTGAACTCCATCTGCCATTTTTCAGCCAATTAGCTCATTTGTTCCAGATCACTTTATAATCTTAGAAAACTTTCTTTTCTGTCTACTATGTCACCAATTTTGATGTCATTGGCAAACTGTGTGACCTGACTTCACTAATTCGTCTACCATGTGGAACCTTGTCAAAGGCTTTACTAAAGTCCAAATAAACAATGTCTACTGCTCTGCCATTATCAATCTTTTTGGTAACTTCCTCAAAAAACTCAATCAAGTTTGTGAGACATGAATTTCCTTGCATAAAACTATGCTGACTATCCCTAATCAATTTTTGTCTGTTTGAATGTCCATAAATTTTACTTTTATAATCACCCCCAACAATTTACCCACAACCAAAGTCAGACTCACAGGTCTATAGCTCCCCAGTTTCTCTTTACAACCTTTCTTAAACAAGGGTACAACATTAGCTACCCTACACTCGTCAGGCATCTCACCCATAGTTATAGATGATGCAAATATTTCTGCAAAGGGTCTCACAATTTCCTCCCTTACCTCCTGCTACGTTCTGGGATACCTCAGATCAGGTCCTGGAGATTTATCTATATTCTCTAAGACCTCCAGAACTACTTCTTCTGTAATGTGAACTGTTTATTTTCAACATCAAAGTTTATTTCTGTGCATGCTCTAGACTCCATATCTTTCTCTACAGTAAAAACTGACACAAAATATTCGTTTTGTGTCTCTTCCATCTTCTCGGATTCAACACAAAGATGATCCCCTTAATCTTTAAGAGGCCCTACACTTTCTCTATTTACCCTCTTGCCCTTTGAGGAATCTCTTAGATTATCCTTAACTTTACCTGCCAATGCTATCTTATCCTTTTTTTGCCTTCCTGATTTCTTTCTCAAGGATGTCCCTAGTCTCTTTATGTTGATTAAGAGATTCAATTGAACCAAGTTGTCCATATCTAAAATAAGATTCACTTTTATTCTTGATTAGGATTTTAATATCTTTATTCATCCATTGTTCTTTAAACCTATCAGCCTTACCCTTCACTCTAACAGGAACATAATGCTTCTGAGCTGTCAGCATCAAACTCTTGAAAGCTTCCCACTTGTTAAATGTCCTTTTATGTACACACAGTTTACTCCAGACAACTTTTGAAAGTTCTTGCCTCATACGGTGAAAAATTTGCCTTACTCCAAGAAAAACTTTAACTCTAATGAATAGCTTATTCTTGTCCATAACCGTTTTGAAACTAATAAAATTATGATCACTAGACCCAAGGTGTTCCCCACGTTTACTTCAGATACCTGCTCTGCCTTATTGTCCAAAAGAAGGTCTAGTTTTGCTCCTTCTCAAGCAGGAGCATTCACATATTGCTAAAGAAATCTTTCTTGAAAGCATTTGACATATTCTTCACCATCCAAACCTTTAATACTATGGTAGCTCTAGTCAATGCTTGGAAAATTAAAATCCCCCATTATTACAACCTTATGATTGTGATTACATGTATCTGAGATCTCCCTTCATATTTGTTTCTCAATTTCCCTCTTACTATTGGGGTGGGGGATGTGGCATTATAGTACAATAGGATTGTACTATTAATCAAAACTACACCCCCAACCCCAACCCCAGGTTAGACCAATCCTTTTTGAACAGGTCTTTTTTATTCCAAAAGACATTCCAATTGTCCAAAAACCTGAATCTCTGAATAATACACTCGCTCTTCAGCCATTGATTTATCTCCTTTATCCTTTTGTTCCTTCCTTCATTTGAGATTGGCATTGGGAGTAAACCAGAGATTACTACTTTTAAGGTTCTATTTTTAATCCTCTGCCTCTAAAATTCACTGCTTTAATCTTTTCCCTAGAAATGTTATTCCTACCAATGTATACAATCATTTCTGGCTTCTCAATCTCACCTTCAACAATATGCTAGAAACGTTTAGAGATGTTCTTAATCCTAGCATCAAAAAAGCATCCTAAATTTACGCTCAGTGCCACAAAATCTCCTGTCTGTGCCCCTGACAGGAGAGTCTCCTTAACAATAATTCTATTAAATTTTGTCAAATGCTGCATCACATAAGAATCATTCCAAGTGTCCAATAACTGACTCCCCTGTCTATTTTCCTTGGACAAAATATCCCTTAAATGGTTCCAAAAAGTGAATATCTATTTGTTAGAGGAATAGTCACCAGAGACGTCTGAACAGCCTTCTTACTTTATCCAACAGTCATCCATATATCCGACCCTGCTGTGTCATAATTTTTCTAAATCTACTAGCTATCTTGCTCTCTATCTCATATATGACCTGAATATCAGTAAGCCTAAAAAAAAGGAACTTTCAATAACACCTGATATATAAGCTACCTTTCATTACCTACAGAAAATATATTAAAATGGGAAATTATTAAATATTTGTATCAAATTTATAAAAGTTAAATAAAATCAACCACTTAGTTGATTAACTGAATCAAAAATGACTCCTCTTACATATTTTTTCAAAGAAAATATATCTTCTCCAGAACTGACCATGTGTCAGATTTTCCAAAATGAAAACACAACTCCTTTGTTTAAAAAAAACTGGCTTTTAAAAAAGAATTTGCAATGTAAAAAAAAACCCTTTGAAATGCTTATAGTCTTTTTAAATGTTTGAAATTAGAATTTTTTAAAAAAGCAACTGTTCAGTATAGACTCTAAAAAACTCATGAAAATAAATGTGATTCTTTTTGTTTGGTTTTTTTAATGTTAATGAAACAAAATTAATAAAATCTTATAATAGTGAAAAATAGTAACTGTAATAACGCTACCATAAATCTTTAACTAAGCCTGCAATTCCAGAAGCAGCTGCAAGATCAATGCTGACCCTATTGTCCTCTATTCCAAACTCCCTGAGTTAAAGGTAACATCACATTGATATTTTTGTTTACTTTTCACACTAGAATTCAAACCATTATTGAAAAATCAACCAAAGTAGATTTGCAGACAATGTACTGAGGGTTCCTAAGCAGGCAAAAGTTTAAAGATAAATTATAGTACAGTGCGATTAATGACAAATGATAAAAGGATGGATTGGATTATGCTGTAACTCACAGTCAAGGATGTTTGCAGTTCTGATATCTAGGCTGTATTTGCAACTGGTCTAGCAATATAATAATACAATAACTTGTGTCAATATTAGGCAAAGGAATCTCAGCCAACATTCTCTCTCCTAATCATGATCTAGTGATCCCAAAATACACAAGGACACATTTATTAGGAAAGAGGAGAAAACAGGGAGAAATAAATCAAAAGCATGAAGGGAAAATCAATAGTTGCCAAATTGTATTATAATGCCTAAATGAACCAGTCAATGTTTATATTTGAGATAGTAGGAACTGCCAATGCTGGAGAATCAGAGATAACAAGGTGTAGAGCTGGATGAACACAGCAGGCCAAGCAGCATCAGAGGAGCAGGAAAGCTGACGTTTCGGGTCGAGACCCTTTTTCAGGAAAAAAGTTTCTCTCTGAAGAAGGATCTCGACCTGAAACATCAGCTTTCCTGCTCCTCTGATGCTGCTTTGCCTGCTGTGTTCATCCAGCTCTACACCTTGTTATCTCAGTGTTCATATTTGTTGTGTTTGTGTTTTTTTTCTCTGAAAGTTTTGGTATGTTGGGGTTACTTCATCCTAGAGGCAAGACTGTGAATACTGGTAGGCTATTACATGCAACCTAACCTCATCTGTTTCCAACGCTGCAAGGAGACCAGTTTTGATGTTCCAGGCTGCTTATTTGTCTCTACCTGTCTGTGCACAGAATTCTAACACTCTAGGAGGAAACAGGCTTTATTTGTCATAGTTAGCTACTTTAGATTCCATTGACATATTCCTGTTCTTATCTTCTAATCATAAATTATCTGATCATGCTCATTGATTGGCTAACAACTAACGTCATACCTCCAAATCTTATCTTGGCTGAGAACACAGTGTGTTCCTCTCAGGAATGTGAAACACTACACCATAGCAAAACTTGTTAGTTAATTGTTATTGAGTCCTGCAAGTGACAGCAGTTTCCTGTGCTGAAGATGTTGGCTCCTAGTAACCAGTGGCTGGAATTTGTTCCAGCTACATCAGTCTGCCCCATCAGTTGAAGGGTTGATTTAACATGCATTGCTTATGAAAGGGAGGCCAGATGCAAGGTAATTGATGAGCGTTGAGCATTCAGACAGAATTCAAGTCCTTAGAGTACTGTTAGTCAATTAGTGGCTGGCAGCTCTCTATGGCTGGCAACGTCACAGAAATAAAATTCATGCATCTAACAGCATCAGTTATACTTTTCCTGTCAGATTGTAAAGAATGAAGAACTATTTTACAAATTAATGCTCCTACAGCAATCAACAAAACCTTTCCATGTGCTGAGCCATACTGTATTAACAGACTCAGTTCAATCATTTATCTAAGCTAAAGCAGTTAAGCCTGTCTGGATGTCATTGGATGAGACAACAATCATCATCAGCTTTCCTCATCAGAAGAAAACTGATCAAGGTTCCTCATCCTGATCCTGAATAATAACGTTGTAGCATCATACAAGAGATCTTACTCATCTGAGTCTCATCTGTCACAAATAAAGGAGATTGGAATGAAAGTTGTCACAGACTGCAGATTATGAGACAGCCTAAAGCTGGGAATTTGTTGAGTGAGAGAGTTCAGTGAGGAAGAGAAAGAGGCAGACCTTTTTGTAATTTTGTCAGCCTTCAGGAGAGTAGGAGTTGAAAAGCTACATAAGAGGGGGCTGAGAGCCACTGGATATTAAATTCTGTGAAAACCTCCACTGCATTTGGAGAAAAAATAAAATGATCCTCGAGGGAAGTGGCTAATTGATTGGTTGGTGAGTATTTTGCACAATTATCTTTTGAAGCCAAAGAAATTAGTTAGATGCTGTAAGGTTTTATCTCTATGGGAAAAGGTCACAAGCAATAATAAAGCTTATTGGGAGTTGCAGAATTACTTGATTAATTAAAACAAATTATGTATGACACTAAAGATGGCAGAGCAGGTCATAAATTGTGACTTCACACTAGTGTGATCCAGGGTGAACAAAACTGAAGTAACTGGCAGTAGCATGAGAAGCTCAGAGTTTTTGAGCCAGACACCAAGCTGCAAACACTTTGAAGCATTGGTGAGGAGGAAACTAACCTGTATACTTTAATCCTGGAGGCATTTGTACCTTTTTGAATCGGGTCTTCTTATTTGATGTGTGAATTGGGACAGAAACGTGTGCCTGCAAGTAAGGCTGGTAAAGAACGAGAACACACAGGTGGACAACCACAGCCATAGCAACTATCCAACAAGAATGATGTTTTTGCAACTGGTAGGGATGAAAGTGTGGCTGGTGCATCAGTGTACAGATAAGAACACATTGGTACAGGAAGCTATTCAAACAGAGGGGCTCTTAATAGGAATGTATTGATAGGAAGGGACAGAATAATCAGGGAGGTTAGATATGGTTCTCTGTACCAGTCCAGTCTGCTGTGTTCATGCTGAATGCAAGAACTGAAGGGGACCTTGCAGTGGAAGATAAGAATCCAGTAGTTGTGGTCCACCTAACCACCAAAGACAAAGGTAGAACTGGAAAAGAGACTTAATTGATGGTGTATAAACAGCTGGGGCCTAAGTTAAGAATGGTCTGTAGATTATTATGTAAGCTACCTGCAAAGAAAAATAAGACAAATGCATGGTGCAAAGGTTGGTGTGGGAGAAATGATTTTCAGTTCTTGGTGCACTGGCACCAGTACTAATGGAAGTGGAAGCTGTACCATTGAAATGGTCTGAACTGTGTTAGGATGTGTATTCTGGCGAGTTGTATAACTAGGGTAGTAAAGAAGGCTTTAACTTAAATAATGGGATGAAGAATCAACTTTAGAAGGATTTGGTAAATTAAATAGAGAAAACAGGCAAAAGAGCCAGGAAGCAACAAGGGAAATGGTGATCCGAACATGACAGCTCGAGACAGAATGTAAAACCCCAAGAGTGCAACAGTGGGCAGAGCTAGTTTAAAAATTAAAGAAAATGTATTTGAATCACATAGCATTTATCATAAAACAGATTAGTTGACTAAAAGTAAATTTCTGGTATCTGAAAGGTATTACAGAAACTTGACTGCAAGATTATAAACACTGGGATCTGAACATTCAAGAGCATATGACATATAAGAAAGGCAAGAAACCAGGAAGAGGTGGAGAGGGAGCTCTGTTTATTCAGCATAGCATTGATGCAATATAAAGAGATTATCTTGGTTCTGCATGTCAGCATGTAGAATCAGCCAGGGTAGAGATGAACTCAAGGAGATTCTGAATAAGAGTCATGTTGGACTCCAAACATTAATTCTGATCCTCTCCCCATAAATACTGCCTGCCTTACTGAAGTTCAGAAGGATCTGGATGGCCTGCTACACAAATCATAAGAAGTTAGTATGGATGTACATAAAATGATGAGGAAGATAAATGGAGTGTTCTCATTTATTGCAAGAGGAATGGAACACATAAGTGGAGATCTGCAACAAAAACAGAAATTGCTGGCAAAACTCAGCAGGTTCGACAGGATCTGTGGGGAGAAAGCAGAACTAATGTTTTGAGTCTGGAGATTCCTTGTCAGTTCTGAAGAAGGATGTCTTTTGATTAAATTTGTCTCTTTTACTCTTGTCTCCGGAGTCTCTGGGCAACAGGAGATAGAGAGTTGTAGTGGAAGGGAGTTTCTCAAAATGGAGAACTGTGACCAGTGGTGTTCCACAGTGATCCGTGTTTGGACCACTGTTGTTTGTGATGTACATAAATGATCTGGAGAAAGATATAGATGGTCTGATTAGCAAGTTTGCAGATGACACTAAGATTGAAGGAGTCGCAGATAGTGAAGGGGACTGTTGGAGAATGCAGCAGAATAATGATAGATTGGAGAGTTGGGTGGAGAAATGGCAGATGGAGTTCAATCCAGGCAAATGCGAGGTGATGCATATTGGAAGATTCCATTCAAGAGCGAGCTATACGGTGAATGGAAAAGCCCTGGGGAAAATTGATACACTGAGAGATCTGGGTGTTCAGGTCCATTGTACCCTGAAGGTGGCAAAGCAGGTCGTTAGAGTGGTCAAGAAGGCATGCAGCATGCTTTCATTCATCAGATGGGGTACTGAGTACAAGAGTTGGCAGGTCATGTTACAGTTGCATAGGACTTTGGTGCAACCACATTTGGAATACTGTGTACAGTTCTGGTCGCCACATTACCAAAAAGATGTGCATGCTTTGAAGAGGGTGCAGAGGAGGTTCACCAGGATGTTGTCTGGTATGGAGGACGTTAGCTATGAAGAGAGGTTGAGTAGATTAGGATTATTTATGTTAGAAAGACAGAGGTTGAGGGGGTACCTGATTGAGATCTGCAAAATCATGAGAGGTATAGACAGGGTGGATAGCAAGAAGCTTTTTCCCAGAGTGTGGGACTCAATTACTAGGGGTCACGATTTCATGGTGCGAGGGGAAAAGCTGAAGGGAGTTATGCATGGTAAATTCTTTACGCAGAGGGTGGTGGGTGCCTGGAACACGTTGCCAGTGGAGGTAGTAGAGGTGGACATGACAGCATCATTTAAGGTGTATCTAGACAGATATATGAATGGGCAGGGAGCAAAGGGATACAGATCCTTGGAAAATAGGCGACAGGTTTAGATAGAGGATCTGGATGGCACAGGCTTGGAAGGCTGAAGGCCCTGTTCCTGTGCTATAATGTTCTTTTTCTTTGTTCTTTGTACGTTGAAATTCCATGATGGTGGTTTCCATTATGTTTTGGATTGAGATATAACTTCCAGTGCCTTCAGCTTGCTATCTTCTTCTTTCAGCAAACCAAGACATCATTTTCACACCTACTGCATATGCCAGCTGCTATGGGTCACTAAGATTAGTTTGCATTGTGCCAGCATAAGGCCAAAATTTTGGCAATGGACTGAATGGCTTTTTCTGTGTTGTAAACTTCAGTGATATACCAGATAACAATTCTAGTTGACACATGTTTCATTGTAGTTTTGTCCTGATATTTACCAATACTAAACAATGTTTCAGACAGGACAGGTGAAATTAAACCTGTATAGGTTAAACTTAGTACCTATCATACAGTATCATAATGGGCCTTTAGAGTTTCCAAGCACAATGGATTATCACTAAACATAAGGACCATGAGTTCTTCTCAGATATCTAGCATTAACTTGCAATATATTGTTGGACACAGTCTGTGTATTGGTGACTGGTTCATAAGGTTGAGGTGGGGAGCTTGGAAATGCTCTACAATTTAGAGTGTCAGCATATGAAGAACAGATGAAACAACTGTGGATAGTAGTTAAGTTGGAGGAATTTGCCAAGAATAGATCCTTGGGAAATTCTGGAAGTGTGAGATCAGAGTCAGAAGCAATATTATTGCTGAAGATTTTTGGTACAATGTAAAGTTTCATTTAGGGGAACAATGAAAATGTTAAAATTAGAATTACCTTGGATTACCTGGGTAATATCAGTACTTTGCTGCAATCTGTTCATTTTCCGAACCATTTAGCTTGTAGGTATCGTACCAAAATCAATATACCTTTCCCTATGAGCATACTCTTTTAACATCTTGAATTAAAATGGCACTGCACTAGCTGAGGACCTTTCTTTATTTCTCTATTTTGTATCTAAAATATGTACCTAAAATGACACCTTAAGGGGAGATATTGTAAATTTTTCACCAGAGTGCTTGTGGGAAAAAACCTAATTCTAATTCTATTTCTAATTCTAAGAGTTTGATGACATGTAATTAATTCACTACAGCCTAAGTGACAGATAAAGACATCTATGAGTATATTGTATTGATGCTGTCAAAATGATATAAAATATGGCCAGTTGGTCATTGAATTCCAAATTCAATTTAATAGCAGGGACTTTCATGAGCTCAAGTGCTTTTCACAAAGGACCAAAAGCATTGACTTAAAATGGCCCCAGGGATCACTTCACTGACACAAGTTTATAGAATAATCATGGTAGTTGTCTTTTCCCAAGGATGGGAATTTCAAGACTAGGGAGGACATTTTTAAGGCGAGAAGAGAAAAATACATGAGAGACAAATTTTTTACATGGGGGTGGTCCGCAGGTGAAATCAACTTCCTAACGAAGTGGTGGATGTGACTAAAATTATAATATTTGAGAGACATTTGGATAACAACATGGATACGAAACATTTGGAAGGATATTGTCCAGGAGCAGGCACTAGTTTAATTTGAGACTAGTTTAATTTGGGATTATGTTTGGCATGGACTGGTTGGACCAAAAGGTCTGTTTCCATGCTGTATGACTCTATGACTCTGTTGTCACTCAAAATTGTTGCTTCATCATTTTCCAGCAGAAATCACGAATAGCAAAGTGAAGTGGGAAGGCCAGCAATTTCAGTACCACTCCTGTTCCGTAACCAAAGGGAGGTCCTATTTTTATGTCAATTAAAATTAGCTACCTCAGCAGAGATGGGGAATTAAGCCTGGGGCATTCTGGGTTTGAATTAGAAAGAGAATTAGAGTTATTGTCACGTGTACTCAAGTACAGAACTACAGGAGTACAGTGAAAGGTTTACAATGTTGCCCTTATGGTACTATCCTAGGTACAAAGTACCTAGTTTCAAGTCTTAGATACAAAATAGAAAAATAAAGAAAACAACATGTTATATTACCTTACAATAATTCATGGTATAAGGTAGAAAAATAATAAATAAAGTTAAAAGGCTGAATGTTACAGTCAGATAAATAGATTACGGATAAATATTACATTGCAGTAGTAACTACCTTAACATTGAATGAAGGAAGAACTCTTATTGTGCACATATAAAGAGACACTTATTGATGCTGTGATGGGCTGTAGAGTTAAAAGCTTTCAGTTGTAATGTCTCACATTGTGAATAAATCTAAAACTGAGTAAAGGAAGATTGAGCAAGCTAACATGGATGCTGTCTGGCCCACGATAGGGTTAGCCCTAACCCTAACCCTAACCTAATCCTAACCCTAACCCTGTGATCTCCATCACTGTTTGTTTGCAATACAGATTTCAGCATCTGCAATAATTTGCTCCCAAAGAAAGATTGACTTCTATCCTCCACCTGCATCAATTCACTGCAAGGAGTCATTCTTAATTCTAATTATGCATCTTAGAAGTTTACTAGGCAAAGACACTAGATCAGTGAAACTAAAACTAGAGAGGTGTTTTCATTTAATACTGCAAGTGATGGGAAAACAGTAAATAAAATGTATTTGTTTCTTTAATGTATACACAAAATGATGTAAATGTGCATGATTATCGTATCCTTACCTGGTCCTGTGAAGAGGAGTGGGAAGAGGGAAAAATGCCCTGTTGTGACTAAAATGAGACATGTTCCACCATCTTTTCTATTATCCACAGCAAACAAATCTTAGAAGTAGAACGGCGACCTGTAATTCGTTTTTTTCAAATACCTTCAGACATCTTTGCACTTTAAAAACATTGTGGAAATGTAACTGTATGTACTGCATGCTGTATGTAATTGAAGAAGGCAACAGCATGTCATGTAGGAGGTGGTCCTGTTAAGTAAGACTTTTCAGATGAACTTTGAAATATCGCTCAAATATTTCTCATTATTTGCTGTGGTATCCTTCAATGAAAGATCTTGTTACACCTTTTTGATGCCATTATTTGACCAATCAGCAGCAATTTGCATTTTCTATTGTCCCTGATTGCTTCTGCCATTTTGTGAATCTTTGGAATTCCTTATCCGAGAGAGTTGTGCATGCTCCATCATTTTATGCACTTAAGGTTGGGGAGCAACCTGCAGTAGATTAAGGTACTATGATAAGATTGTTAAATTTATACTATTCTCGTGTTACATAAAGTCTTGCTGACAGCAACTTCATGAGGCATTCTTCTACCTTTTATGAAGTTCCAATTGAAGTGTTTTCCAAGCCCTTCAACAAGAGAACCATCCATTAAACGCTGAAGCACAGTTCCCACAAGAGTGCTGGGAGCAATAATTTTTACATCACTGACGGCTTTAAAACATTTTCAAAAAGAGAGTTCAAGTGATTTTTTGATTCCTATCCAAGTTGACATGGATATGAATGAATTACTCAATGTTGATCAGTTGAACTACAGCACAGATGGTCATTCTACTTGCCAACAGGAAAAAGATTCCTTTCCGAATTCAATTAGACAAACTTTCTTTTCTTTCACCCTTATGTCATGGCTCAGGACAGCTTGAAGTATGAGAAATATTGTCAGTTTTTTTTTTAAGTAAGCTGAATGTTTCCCTATCTTTTTAATGTCTAAGAACAGAACCGATCTCTGATTTTAGAGCTCTGATGAATTAAAATTTGTGCTGAATATTTGGAAACTAGTATAATGAGGCATTATGGTGAATTTTCCTTAGTGTGTTGCAGTACTAGCATTGGCTTCAATTCCAGGTCAGGAACCTGAGTGGCCTTGGAGAGAAATCAAGTGCAATCATCCCAGAGGTGATCAATTAAGAAGTTGCCTGTTGAGTCCTGAATAGCACAGTGAGTGGCCAGGCTCTCGTGGTTCCTGTTCTTGTACTGGTAATCCCTTCTGTGCGGTTCTTGAAGATGGTCTTTGGTTACCTCAACTGCGTTGCAATGCTGTTGTTGCCGAAGGTA
The DNA here is from genome assembly GCF_030684315.1 of Stegostoma tigrinum. Lineage (NCBI taxonomy): Eukaryota > Metazoa > Chordata > Chondrichthyes > Orectolobiformes > Stegostomatidae > Stegostoma > Stegostoma tigrinum. Next base: position 78,764,704 of record NC_081358.1, read on the forward strand.
ACAGAAGCAGCAGCAACTCGGGAAGGCAATGGCTAAGTGGTAATATCACCAATCTGTTAATACCAAGACCAAGGGTAATGTTCTCGGGTCTGGATTCAAATGTCGCCGCAGCAGATAGTGGAATATGAATCCAATACAAATCTGAAGGTAAGAGTCTAATGATACTCTAAATCTACATTAGTCTCACTTCCCAGCATTTGGTCCATAGTTTTGAAATGTTATAAAATTTCAAGAGTTCATCCAAGTACTTTTTAAAGGTTGTGAGGTTTCCTGCCTCAACAACCCTCTCGGGATGTGTATTCCAGATTCCCATTACTCTTTGGGTGCGAAGACATTCCCTCAAATCCCCTCTAAATCTCCTACTCTTTGCTGAAAAGTAGACCCTCTTGATACTGACCTTCCCACAGCTTCTTTCTATCCACCCCATCCATGTGCCTCATAATCTTGTACATTCCACAGCAGCCTAGGACGTAACTCATTCAAACCAGGAGATTTGTCCACTTTTAATGTGTCCTCATTCCCTACTTCAGACTGCTCAAGGAGCTCATTGCTCAAGAGACCCCTCTTACTAAATTCTGTACCTACATCCTTCTACTCCTGCGTAATAACAGATGTGAAGTACTCTGCCAATGTCCTGCAGCTCCACTGCACAGACTGCTCCGTTGGTCCTTAATTGGCCCTAGTTATCCTCTGCCTGATGATATACTTATAGGATATCTTGAGATTCTTCCTAATCTTTATCGCCATGTTTCTCATGCCCCTCTTTGCTCTCCCAATTGTTTTCTTAAGTTACTTCCCTGTACATTCTCTACTCCACTAGATTTGCTCCCTTTGTACCTGTAAAAGGCCTCTCTTTTCCTTATCATCCAGTCCTGAATATTCTTAGATATTTGGGGTTATTTGGGCTTGTTGTTCCTACATTTCACCCTGAAGTGAACATTTTGGGACTGTCCTCTCCCCAATTCCATTTTGAATGCCTTCCACTGTTCTGCTGTGGATTTACCTAGAAGTAGCTATTCCCAATATACATTAGCCAGAGAATGCATTATTTTAATAAAATCTGCCTTCCCCCAATCAAAAATCTTTTTCTACATACCATTTTTTTCCCTTTTCCATAACAAACTTTAAACATATGGTATTGCGTTTGCTGTGGCTAAAATGCTCCCAGTAACACCTTGAATACCAGTCCAGTTTCATTCCCCAGAATTAGGTCCAGGTCTACATCATCCCTTGTTGGATTGTTGGATTTCCACATGTTGATAGAAAAAGCTCTCCTGAATACTTTTCAAGAAATCTGTCTCCCTAAACCCTTTACACTTTGACTATCCCAATTCATATTGGGAATTTGAAATCTCTTATTATAATTACCGTATTATTGTTTTCACACACCTCCGTGAATTGTCTCCATATCTGCACCTCTATTGCCTGCTGACTGTTTGGGGATCTGTAATACACCACCAGCAATGTGACTGCCCCCTTTTTATTCCTCGGGTCTTTCCACAAAGCCTCATTTGAAGATGCCTCCAAGATATTGTTCCGTCTTTTACCACTATAACCAACTCCTTAATTAATAATGTGACACTAACTCCACTCTTACACTCTCCCTTGCCCTGCCTGAAGTTGTTACATCCCAAATGTCGAAATGCCAGTCCTGCCCCTTGCTTAACCTTGTCTCTTTGATCCTAACAAGATCATGTTTCCAGAGATTACAACCTTTGAGATTCTGTTTTGTAGTCTACCTAAATTCTTGATGCAAGAATCCCTCATTCTAACTATATTGTTGGTCCCAGTGTGTACCACAATCTATGCATTGTTCCCCATCCCCATCAAGATTCCTTGCAATAGCCCAGTGATATCCCTGACATGGCACCAGGTAGACAACACACCATCCTGAAGTCAAGAGTGCGGCCATAAAGATGCCTGTCTGTTCTTCTAACTAACCCTCTATCACAACTGCCTATGCTTCATTTTTCCTGCACTCCTGTACAGGCAGGCCACTTGTGGTGCCATAGGCTTGGTGCTGTCTGCATTCCCTTGAGAGACCAGCTTTCTCATCAGTTTCCAGAATGGAAAACCAATAAGCGTGACCCCAGGAGACTCCTGTACTACCTGACTGATTCTTTCACTGCTTGGTGGTCACCTATTCTCTGCTTTCTCCAGGCCCTTGAGGTGTGTCTCCAGCTGCTGCTCATGCGCTGAAAACACGGAACTCATGATTCTGCAGTTGGGACTTTGTCATTAAGCCTGTGAGCAGCGAATGTAGTTGTCTAGATTCTGGGAAGTGCAGGTTAAGTGTTGCTTCCCCTGGAAGGTATGTTTGGTCCCTTGAATACTGGGGAGGGAGGAGGTAAATGGGCAGGTATTGCACCTTCACGGGTTGCAGGGGAAGTTGCCGGAAAACAGTTCCTGCAGAAGGTGGACAAGTAAGGGGAGGGGAATATATGTCTGGTCGTGGCATCTTGCTGGAGGTGGCAGAAATGGGTTAGATGTTCTTCTGGATGTGGATGCTGGTCGGATGGTAGGTAAGGACAAGGGGAACCCTATTGCTGTTGCGGGAGGGAAGAGAGAGGATGAGGGCGGAAACATGGGAGATGGGTCAGACCCAGCTGAGCGCTCTGTCGACAACAGTGCTGGGGAATCCTCTGTTGAAGAAGAAGGTGGACATGTGTCATGGTGAGGTTGTGGTCCAGGGGAAGATAGGAAGAGGTATCTGAGAGCTGGTGCTCTGCCTGTGCAATGTTGAGATCAGTACGCCAGACTACAACAGTACCACCCTTATTGGCAGACTTAATAACAAAATCAGAGTTAGATCCGAGTGCATGGGGTGTAGTGTCAGTGCGTCTCTGCAGTCCTGCCACATTCAGCCTTGAATAGTAGTGGACAATTAAACAACTCACTGGAGGAGGAAGAGGCTCCACAAATATCCCCATCCTCAATGATGTGGGAGCCCAACAGATCAGTGTAAAAGACAAGAATTCAAAATGATCTTTAACCAGAAATGGCAAGTGGAAGATCCATCTTGCTGTCCCCCAGTGATTCAGAGCATCACAGATGCTAGTCTTTAGCTAGTTTGGTTCATTCAATGTGACATCAAAAAACATTTGGAGGTGCCAATACTGCAAATGTTATGCATTTTGACAACATTCCAGCAATATTCCCGAAGACATTTCTCCAAAACTTGCTGCATCTTAGCCAGGCTGCTCTGGCTCAGCTACAACACTGGCACCTACCCAACAATGTGCTGTGTACAAAAGGCAGAACAAATATGTCCGGTGAGTCACCACTCAATGAGTGTACTCTTGAGTAAAGTAATGGAAGATATCAAGAGTGCGATCATATTTTACTTACATAACAACAACGTCTTTGGTAATAATTCAATTTTGGCTCCGCCAGGCTCACTCAGCTTATGATCTAATTAGAGCTTTGATCTGAACTCAAGAAGTGTGCTGATGGTAGCTGCACTTGATATCAAGGCATTATTTGACCAAATGGCACAAGGGGCTCCAGCAAGTATGGAGTCAATGGAAAACAGTGAGAATTTTTTCTGGTTGGAATCATAACTAGTGAAGTGAGAGATGATTGTGACTGTTGGAGGTCAATCATTTCAGTCACAGGACATTACTGCAGGGCTTCCTTGGGGTTGTAGCTTTGCCTTAAATCATCTTCAGCTGCTTCACCTATGATCTTCCCTCTGTTATAGGTCAGTGTTAAGGATGTGTACTACTGATCACAAAACATTCAACATAATTTGCAACTTCTAGACGAAGAATTAGTCCATTTTCAAATGCAGCAAGACCTGGCCAACATTCAGGTTTGCACTAATTAAGAGTCAAGTAACATTTGCACCACACAAGTGCCAGGTGATGACTGTGTACAACATGAGGGAATCCAACCATCACTCCTTGACATTTAAAGACATTACCACTGCAGAATCTTCCACTATTCTGGGCATTAGCATTGAACAGAAACTTATCTGGACCAGCCAAACTGTGGCTACAAGAGTAGATCAGAGACTGGAAATTCTGTAGCGAGTAACTAACTTACTGACTCCTCAAAATGTGCTGCCTTCTATCAGGCATAAGTCAGGAGTGTGTTGGAAAATTCTTCACTTGCCTGGACAACTGGATGTCTTGGAGAACAAAACAGCTCTCTTGATTAGCACTCCACAGCACCAACATTCACTTTCTCCACCACTTATGCATAATGGCAGATCTTCATATCATTTACAAGATACACTCATTGATCAAGGCTCCTTTCAAAAACACAACATCCACCACCTAGAAAGACAAGGGCAGCAGATAGATATATACACATTCCACCACCTGTATAGTCCTCTCGAAGTTCACATACTATCCTTACTTGGAACTACTTTGATGTCCTGTCATTGAGCCAAAATCCTGGAACATCATTCCTAGCAGTGTGTACTTCCACCACATGTAATGAAGTGGTTCCAAAAGGCACTGCCACTTTCATCAGGGCAACTAGGAATAAATCTGGCACAGCTAGTGATGCAAGTTTTGCCAATTTAAAACATTCAATCAATATGAAGATTATATATTCTACGATTATTACAGTACCTTTTCTTACAAGCTTTAATCATTTCTTGAGTTATACTCTGTCTTACAGTGTAGCTACTGTCCAAGGGCCTACTAACTTGAATCAGGGCAAATATATGGGCCTAAAAGCTGAGCTAGATGGATTGAACTAGGACCCTAGGTTATGGCATGGATCAATTGAGAAGTGGTGCCTGATATTTAAGGGGATATTCAGAATGTTCAATATATTCGTATTCTAAAACAAAATTCTAAGGGGAAGTCCACTACCCATTGTAACTAAAGAAATTAAGCATCAAACTTCAGGAAATAGCATATAATTGGATAAAGATGAGAGACAGATCATATGATTGGATGGAATATAAAGAATGGCAAAAGATGACTAGAAATTTTATCATGAAAAAGAAAGTAGAGTATAAGAAGAAGCTAGCAAGAATAGCAAGAATATCTACAAGTATTTAAATATGAAAATAGTAAGCAAAGTGAGTGTTGGTCCTTTAGAGTGAAAATAGGCAATAAAGAAATGGCAATAAAATTAACAATATTTTGCTCCTCTCTTCACTATAGAAGATACAAAAAAATCCTATTAATACCTGTTGATCAAAGAGGGAAGAGAGAGTAACTTAGTGAAATGACAAGCAGTAGGAAACTATTGAGCAAATCAATGGAGCTGTTAAGTTGATAAGACCCTGGGTCCTCATGGATTTCATTCTCAAATATTAAACTAAGTGAGTAATGAGGTAGTAGATGAATTAGCGTTAATCTTCCAAAGTTTGCTAGATCCTCAAAAGTTTCAAACAGCTGGGAAATCGGCAAACATAATCCATCCATTCTTGAGTGAAGCAATGAGAGGGAAACTGTAAGCCAGTTAACTCAATGTTTTTCATAGGTAAGATGCTAGAATTGATCATTAAGAATCTTATAGCTGGGCACTCAGAAAGATTCAAGGTAACCAGGAATGGCCAGCATGGTTTTGTGAAAGGAAAACAATATTCAACCAAGTTACTAGAGTTCTTTGAAGGAGCAACATGTGATGTGAATGAACTTTACTTGGAATTCCAGAAAGCATTTAATAAAGTGCCATGGTAAAGCTAATTGCGTAAGATAAAAGCTCATGGTTTGAGGTAACGTATAACTGTGGAAAAAAGATTTCTTTGCAGGTAAAAAACAGAAAGTATGCGCAATTTTTTTTCCTATTGGCAGGAGTCGGATGGGTCCTCAGCTTTTAAAATGTATATCTGTGACTTAGTTGAGAAAATTAATGAGGCTAATGGAATGATATCTTTTATTACAAGAGGAATTAAACATAAATGTAAGAATATTATGCTTAAAATTGTTCAGGGCATTAGAGAGACCATATCTGGAATGCTGTGCACAGTTTTGATATCTTTATTTAAGGAAATGTGTTGGAGTTGGTTCAGAGAAGATTTAGTCGATTGATAACTGGAATGAATGAGTTGATTTATGAGTTAAGGTTGGACACTTTGTAACTATTTCTCTGTAATGGCAACCAAATCATATTCATTTATTTCAATTTGTGAGATCAATGCACGCATCTTGTCAAGAGTTTTGCATGCCTTCTGGTAAGGAGTCTTCAATTCTTTCTAGCAATTATCCCTTCTCTGATCTTATTTGATGGTGCATTCTTATGTTTGTACGCTCTATCCCTTCCGGTCACATTCTGGTCATCATTACCCACATTGCTACCTGGCGCAATTGTCTAAGTATTTTTCTTTCTATCTCTAGTTACATGATTTGCCAATATGCTGTTCCTGTTTTGGTTTAGATTATGATCATCCAGCAGTGCTGCACCCTCTTTTTCGTCAGAAAGATTACCATTTGCACCAAATTCCCAAGTTAGTTCTCATCCCTCCTATTTGGGGAAACCCAAACATTGTGATTTGCTAGCAAATTAGTAAAATGACGCAAATATTAAATATCCTGTGCTTCCTGCTTTGGAGTACATCCAATGTATTGTCAGGCTCCTTGCACAGCAGGGAAACGGGTCCATTGGAAAAATGTCTATACATTGCCAGAATTCAGTTAGACCACAACGAATACATGACATCCATTTTGGGGTCATAGAGATATACAGCACAGAAACAGACCTTTGGTCCAACTCGTCTCTGCTGACCAGTTATCCTACATAAATCTAGTCCCATTTGCCAGCATTTGGCCCATTTCCCTCTAAACCCTTCCTATTCATATACTCATCCAGATGCCTTTTAAATGTTGTAATCATACCAGCCTCCATCACTTCCACTGGCAGGTCATTCCATATATGCGCCACCCTCTACATCAAAAAGTTGCCCCTTAGGTCACTTTTAAATCTTTCCCCTCTCACCTTAAATCTATGCCCTCTAGGTTTGGACTCCTGTACCCCAGGGAAAAGGTATTTACCCTATACTTGCCCCTCATGATTTTATGAACTTCTAGAAGGTCTCAGCCTTTCTCAGCCTCCAACGCTCCAGGGAAAATAGCCCCAGACTATTCAGCCTCTCCCTCTAGCTCAAACCCTCCAACCAGGACAACATCCTCATAAATCTTTTCTGAACTCCTTCAAGGTGCACAACATCCTTCCTATTGGAGGGAGACAAGAATTACAGGCAATACTCCAGAAGTGGCCTAACCAATGTCCTTTACAGCCACAACATGACTTCCCAATTCCTACACTCAATGCACTAACCAACAAATGCAAGCATACCAAGTGCCTTCTTCACTATCTTATCTACCTGCTATACTTCAAGAAGTAATTGGGAGTCCTTGAGAGGTTGCTGAGAAGATTTACCAGAATGCTTCCAGGACTAAGGGATTTTAGCTCCAAAGTTAATTTGGAGAAGCTTGAGTTATTTTTCTTGGAGCAATGGTGATTCAGGGTAGATTTGATAGCAGTATACAAGATTATACATCATGGCAAAAGGATGAGGGAGTGCATATTTAAGTTGTTGGCCAAGAGATGCAGGGGATTATGAGGAAGAATAGTTTTATTTTGAGTGATAACTACCTGGAACCTGGTGCCTATCAGGACAGTGGAAATGGAAACAATGATGATTTCAATAATAAATGTGATGTACACTTGAGGGAACTAAACAAGCAGGGCCATAGGGAATGAGTGGGGCAATAGGATGGACTGGATTGCTCCACCAAGAACTGGCATGACCCTGATAGGTTGAATGGTCTCCTGTGCAATAATGGCTCTCTTTGATGCTGTGAGATTGCAAGTTGATTGCTGTATTATAAATCCTAATTGGCTACCATCACTGCTGGGAACCCTCCTCTGAAAAAAAATGCAGAGCTGGAAACATGTCTCAGAGCTAGCCCAACCAATTCCATCAAAATTTCTCTACTTCCTATGGATCTCAAAAATTCTGCCTGTTGATTCTGAGTCAGGGTTACAAAAAATTTCATATGCACATACGACAAATAAAGGGTTCTGTGCTGCTGAGTTTGTCATATATTTGACAAACAATTCTTTGAAACTGTATGCCATTTCCACTGAGCAAAGCATGGTTGAATCTACATTGAAGTATAGACATAATCTTATTGAAAATATCAATGGTAAACAGATAACGAAGACCTGCCAGTAGATGAATGTTGATATTTAGCCGCTACAGCATTTATTTTGTTTATTTCCATTGAACTACTGACTAGCCTAGATGTTCAATGTTATCTTTAACCATTGTCATCATTTCCAGTGATGTTAAATTTTGATATTTGCCATTTTACTACGTTTTACATGTAAATAGTATTGCAGGAATCCAAAGTGATTAAATTTCTATAAACAGTATTGATCTAACAATAAACAGTATTGATACCAGATAAACTGGTACAGATCTGCATGATGCATTGGTGGTGACAAGTTAAATATTAAGAATAAATTTGTGAAGGCTGTTTTCCTTCTTAGCAGGCACCCTGGTGGCAATATGGTCAGTAATACCCTGGACTTAGAACACCTGCAATGCGCATAAACCCTAAAGCCCAATCCTGTGGTTTCTGCAGAATTAGAATAAGGCTTCAGTTAAGTCCTGGATGCAGACTATGACTAACTGTTTGACCAATGTTACTGATATTTACAGGGAACAGGCAGTGACACAGTGGTCGAGGGAAGTTGTTTGACTCTAGCAGGTAATAAGTGTATTGCTAGCTGGTGCAGTAGGAGTGCTGAAAGAGGAAATATGAGACATTGAATTTTGGGGTTTATAGGGTAAGTTTAGTAATCTAGGAGCAAGGGTGATGGACCTGTCAGGTTCTGGAAGTATTGGGAATGTTGCCTAGGAGTTTGTGAGCACTTAGAAGTCAACTGAGAAAACAGTTGTAAGTGGATCATGGTATCCAGCAGGAGTTGAATGTGAGTTTCAGCATTAACCTTTGCCTAATAACCTTGTAAGACAGGAAATGCCTGAGAGAAGGAGATCCAAACTCAACTTCAAACTTTTTATCCAATCAATTACTATTCCACCTAACACAGTCATATTCACTCTTTCAACAGTCCACAGAACCAGCTGACAATACATTTATTACCCATTCGAGCCAGATGATAGCCCTCAAACTGTATGTTACTGGGTCCTCCCTGGAGATATCATAACACATGACTGCACAGTAACCTTATTCCTGATCCACTTGTGGTACCTTTTGCACTCTCCATTGCTTTCCCACTGTTTTCTTTCTTTTTGTTCCTCCAGCCTTGGAACATTGAAGAATTTTCTTTCTCTTTTAATGTTTTTCAACAGAAATCATGGACTAGGTACCCAATTGCCTGTAACCTACATCCAGAATATGACCAGACCGCAAGCAGAAAGTTAACCATTAAGCTGAGAGACACCGCTGAAAATACAAATTGATCTACCAATAAATCAGGGGATTATGTTAAATAGGCAATCTTGAATGAAAATAATTTTTAATAAAAACACCATAGAACTTTCAAAACTTTCCACATTGACTGTACCAATATTTTTCTAGTCATCCTATTCAGAGATGTTATTACACACTTCTGGCACAGGTGGGATATGAACCCAAGTGTATGGTTCAGAGGTAGGGCCACAAGAGTCCACCACATTGTGGTGGTGGTTAAGTACATTAAGTACTTAAACATTTTACATGGTTATGGTAATCATAGTGGCAGCCTAACTTTGCAATTCCCATATAAATACAGTGGCTGTTAGAGCAGGTCAGAGGCTGGGAATGCAGCAGCGGTTAATTTCACAATGTCTGTCCACGAAACACAAGTCAAGAATGTGATGGAATACTCCCCACTTGCCTTGATGAGTGAGGCTTCAACAGCAGTCAAGAATTTTGACCAACCAGGACAAAGCAACATGTCGATTGGCACCATATATAGACGTATCCTCTCCCTCTCCTATGAGCACTGTATACCATCTATAAATAGCGCTGCAGAAATTGTCCAAAACTCTTTAGACAACACCTTCCAAACCGAGACCACTATCATCAAAAAGGACAAGGGCAGCAGGTATATCAGAATACAACCATCTGCGAAATTCCCTTCGAAGATGCAAGTCTGCCAATTGGATGACATGGAGTGTAATTGGCATTATTGGCATCAGCATGCTGAGTAAAGGTGCATAATCCTTGTACCCAAAACATCTATGTCTTTTTCTAACAAGATGTCAACACAAGTTTGCAGCATTAGAGAAATTGAATGCCAAATGTACAGCAGCTAAATTTCTTTCAAATTTGGTGGCCAAACATGGATATGGGTCAGTTCATTTGGCAGAGGGATCTCAAGCACTCAGTATCTTGACAGAGCCATTCTGGACGCATCTCAAAAAGATTTAGGAATGTTGATCATTTAAGTTGGCAAACCAGTTGCATTTGACTCCAATCCAATCCATGTAAATCCAAGTATTGACACATTCCACACGTGTCTTTTCAGCAAACAATTCACTGTAGAAGCTGACCACAAACAATTGGAAATTATTTCATGCAAACCACTGTCAAGTGCACGACCCAGACCGTGACAATTTCTGGTAAGAAAATGTAACTTGATAAAAAGTTTTCAAGATGTTGAGAGGTTTTCATCGAGTAAGTACATGGAAAAAATTCCCTGTGGTGCATGAGTCAATGATTAGATAATTGGAAAAGGATACGTGAGTCCAATCGTAGAACAGTAGTTAAAAAAAATTAAAGGCTCTTTATCTGAATATAAGAAAGATTCATAATAAGGGAGATAACCTAGCATTAAGAATGGAAAAATTATGCTTAGTCTCAGATCCCCACTTTTTGTCTATTCAGGTGTAACTTATCAAGGTGAGGAGGGAAATTTTCACTTCGTGTGTTGCCAAAATTTAGAACAGTCTATCTGAAAAGTGAGTGGAAGCTGACTTTATTATTAAATTATAAAGGATTTGGGGCACATACATGAGAATGAATCCATGTAGATAAAAAGTGGGAATGTGGGACTAAGTGTGATCTTTCTATTAATATCATTAGGTCATCTTCTTTATTATGAATTTTCATACATTGAGATAAAGAATCATTAATTCTTTTTACCACTGTTCTTTGATTGGATCTTAGTGCTGATGCACAATTATCATTAAATTCTAACATAATTAACATAATCAGCAAGCTTCTTTCAGTTAAAGAGCTCTTGGAAATGGGGTTGAGCATCTGACTGTATAACTCTACATTAATGCAAATGTGAGCACCTCCACCAAAAGTAGTTAATGGTGAATCTATTAACTGTTTCAAAAAGGACAGGTAAATATGTTTGCAATCCAATCAAAAAATGTAGATATAGACTAGAATGTTCAAAGATTGCTATTTATATTGCTCATTCAAAATCCTCAGGCTATTCACAGACAAATAATTTGTTTTGATGTGTACTCACTACTGTTTTGTAGGCAAATGTGGGGGCCAATTTGTTCACACCATGTCCCTCAATAAACAAAAGGATCAATAACTACTGTTAGAGGAAGGTGTTGATTTTGGATGAATGAATGATTTCTGCATTTTGACCTTAAGAAAGAAACAAAATGTGCTGCAGTCTATGATGGGGGTAAATCCAAAAGTAGATTGTGCAATGCCTGTATAAAGATTATGCTAGCAGTGTCAAACTGTCTTTTGTCACAATGCAATTTTATGTTTTAATGTTGTTAATTTTTTACATATGGGAATCAAGCTTTTGAGATTGTTTAACAATGTCTGGCAAACCTGTGCCACAGCACTAAAGAACAGGTTTCTTTTCAGTGAAAAATCTGCTTCTATTCAAGAGCTGAGTAATCTAAAATTATGTTCACATAATCTTTAAAGTTATTTTTGTTAAATTATGTACACTAAAAAAGTGAACTGAATTAGAATATATTCTATTCAGTACGGTGTTTAATAAGCTAAAAAAAGCAGACATTCAAAACAAGTTAGAAACACCAAATTGTTTTGTCCAAACTCTAAGGCTGTATAGCACTCCACCTAATGGATACCTGGAATCACAGCATTAAACTGATGTGACCACAGTCTCAATAATGTTCGGTCCAACCAGTCAAAACCAAACTTAATCCCAAACTAAACTAGTCCCAACTATCTGCACTTGGCCCATGTCTTCCCAAACATTTCTTATTCATGTACTTATCCAAATGCCTTTTAAATATCATAACTGTATCCACATTCACCACTTCCTCTGGAAGTTCATTCCCGACCACTCTGTGTAAGAAAGTTGCCCCTCATGTCTTTTAAATCTTTCTCTTCTCCCCTTAACAATATGCCCCCTAGTCTTGAAATCTCCAGCCCTAGGCAAAAGAACCTGCCATTCACCTTACCTATAGTCCTCATGATTTTATAAACCTCTAATAAAGTCATCCCTCCATCTCCTACACTCCAGTGAAAAAAGACCCAGCCTATCCAGCCTATATTTATAAACCAAACCTTCCTTTCCTGGCATCATCTTGGTAAACTTTCTCTAAACCCTCTCTAGCTTAATAATATCCTTCCTATGACAGGGCAACCAGCACTGGACACAGGACTCCTTAAGAGACAATAACAGAAATTGCTGAGAAAAGCTCAGCAGGTCAGGCAGCATCTATGAAAAGAAATCAGAGTTTATGTTTCAGGTCGGGTGACCCTCAGAACTTTTGGTTTTCATTTAGTACTCCAGCCTGTACAGCCCCAACATGACATCCCAACTCCTATACTTAGTGGTTTGAGCCATGAAGGCAAGCGTGCTAAACAACCTTCATTACCATCCTGTCTACATGTGATGGAAACTTCAAAGAATTATGTACATAAACCCCTAGGTCTCTCTGTTCCACATCACTAGCCAAGGCCCTACTTTTAATTGTATAAGTCATGCCCTTGTCTGTTTTACCCATATTCAATACCTCACATTTATCCAAATAGAACTCCATCTGTCAATCCAAAGTCCATTGAGCCACTTGATCAAGCTTTGTAATCTTACATACCCTACTTCACTGTTCACTATATCACCAATTTTGGTGTCATCTGTAAACTTACTAACCATGACTTCTATATTCTCATCTAAATCATTTATATAAATGATGAACAGGAGTGGATCTAGCACTCATCCCTGTGGAACACTGCTAGTCACAGGCCTCCAGTCTGATAAACAATCCTGTAGTTACAGCAGTATTTTTTTTCCTTAATCAAAAGTGCCACTCACCCTCCTCTGTTATCACCCTTTCTAGCCTTCCTGAAACATTTGAAATCCGAACATTAAGCTATCAATCCTAGATTTTGTGTTTTTAAGTACAGATTCCCAGTATATCCAGTATTTTGCTTTTATTTGAAGGAATTGATTCTGGATCTGGGAAATGCATTCAGTGATATCCATTAAGAAATTAAATTTGAAAAGAGAAAATTTAAATACATTTCAGGCTATCTTTGTGATACGGTATACAGAGATTTATGTTTAGTGAAATGGTTAGAAGACATTGCACACAGATGTGATTCAATTTTTATTCAACACATTTTGCCTTTGTTTTTACATAGTACTTTAATTTTAATATTCAAATAGCAAACTGACAAAAACTTAAAACAGATGTGTTTAGTAAGGGTACTTATTTGCAATTCTTTGTGGAATTGAAAGATTTAATAGTGAAATTAACAAAATAGAGCACACGGAATTGGAAACAACCTTTTGGCTTAAATAAGAAATTGATTAGGATGCAAGAGACAGAAAGTAGGCGTGATGAATATATTATTCAAATTATTATGATGTAACAAATGGTGTTTCCCAAGGCACTGTACTGGAGCCTCAGCTTTTCGCCGTCTTATGAATGCATTGGACCAAGGAATGGAAGCCATATATGTAAAGTTTATGACATGCATAAGTTACAGGGAATAGTATAGATGACAGTAGAATGTTGCAAAAGGTATTGATAGATGGGAAAGCTAAATTGTTTAATTAAGGTGAAGGTTAATTTTGGAAGTATAAGCTCTCTGCATTGGATGCTGGAAATATAGTTCAAAGTATTTTCTAAATGGTGAGCACCTAGGAACTGCAGGCCAGCGGAAATATTTAGGGGTCTAAGTATGTAAGCCACTAAGAGTTAGTAGAAGGTACAAAGAATAATTGAAAGGCTAACTGAATGTTCTGTTGAAACATCACAATTATGAAATATTGGGCAGAGTTATTCAAGCTAGAATAAAGACAGACTAGAGATTTTCCAGCACCCGGCTATTTCTAATAGAGGGTACGTTAAGGGAAATTGAGGCCATTAGTGTGCCTTTAAGGTAGACAAACAGGAGGCTGGAAAAACACAGCAAGCCAGGCAGCATCTGGAGGAAAGAAGTCAATGTTTCAGATATTACCCTTCGTCTGGATGTGGGGGAAGGGGGAGCTGCAGATAAAGAGAAGGCTGGGTAACAGAATGGAGGTGATAGGTGGACACTGGTAGATGGTATGACCTGGTTAGTCCATGGGAGGGATGAATCCGATTGATGGCTGGAAAGGAGGTTGAGAAGATAGAATGGAAGGGAGGAGGTGGGGCCGGAAAGGGAGTCAGGGAATGGGTGGGAAGGTTATTTGAAATTGGAGAACTCAATATTGAGTCCTTAGGGCTGTCGGGTGCCCAGATGGAAGATAAGTTGTTGTTCATCACATTTGCATTCTGAGTCGCTGCGACACAAGAAGGGGCCACGGACGGACATGTTGGAGGGGGAGTGGGGAGGAGGAGTTGAAATGGGCGGTGACTGGAAGGTCACACTGGCCATTATGGGCCAGGCAAAGATGCACAGTGAAACAGTCACCCAGTCTGCATTTGGTCTCACCGATGTAGAGAAAACCACATCGGGAGCACCGGATGCAATAGACTAAGTTGGAGGAGATGAGGTGAAGCTCTGTCTCACCTGGAAGGACTGATTAGGGCCCCAGATGGAGGTGAGAAATGTGATGTGTGGGCAGGTGTAGTATCTTTTATGGTTACTGAGGAAGGTACTGAGCGGATTTGACTGGTTGGTGATGAGTGTGGTGTGAACTAAGGAGTGGCGAAGGGAATGGTCCTTGCGGAAGGCAGAGAGGGGTGGGCAGTGGAAGATGTTCCAGCTGGTGGGGTCTAATTGAAATTGGCTATCTCTTAGCACCAAATGACCCATTTTCCTCTGCTGTTCTCATAGAACCCTTTGCCAAAATTTTCCTTTATCTTTTTGATATCAACAGAGGAATTTGCAGCTAAAGCACTTCAGGATAATGAAGGATAACAAGGTCTAGAGCTGGATGGACACAGCAGGCCACACAGCATCAGAGGATCAGGAAAGCTGATGTTTCGAGTCCCAGACCCTTCTTCAGAAATGGGAAATGGGATAATGTAGAGCATGTAAGTAAGTCCAACAAGCTTGTTGCAGTCTGGACCTAATTCTGGGGAACCAAGCTGGACTGGCGTTTGAGGTGATAGTGTGTAACATTTTAGAAATAGTGATCACAACACCATACAATTTAAGTTTGTTATGGAAAAGCAAAAAGATGATCAGCAAGAAAGGATTTTGGATTGAGTGAAGGGAGATTTTGTGAAAATAAGGCAGGATCTGGCCAAAATAGACTGGAAACAGCAACTTGTGGGAAAATCTATTGCAGAAGTTTTGAGAGGAGTGGAGGTGTGGTCTAAAGGTAATATTTAGAGTTCCTTTTAGGATGAAATGTAGGAGTAACAAGCCCAGATAATCCTGGATATCTAGGTATATTTGGAACTGGACAAGAAGGAAAAGAGAAGCTTTTAGCAGGTATAAATGGAGCAAATCAACAAGAAACTCACAGTTTCTCTTCCTGAATTCTGTACTGACTTCCTAATTCTCGCAAGTGAAGATAGATGTGAAGTACTCGTTCAATTGTCAATGCCCCCCACAAATTGACCCGTTGTCCCTGTTGGGATCAAATCAACAGAAGCCCTAGTGGAGTACAGAACAGGCAGTGGTGATCTTAAGAAAGCAATTCAGAAAACAAAGAGGAGGCATGAAAAAACTCAGGCAGGTAAAAGTAGGAATAACACCAAGGTATTCTGTTTTCTCCAATAGTTTCCCTACCATTGATATGAGACTCACTGGCCTGTGATTCCCTGGTATATCTCTCCTATCCTTCTTGAAAAGTAGAACCACATTACCTACATTCTGGAACCGTATTGCCACAGAGAAATTAAAACTTTGGGTCAGAGCCCCTTCCCATCACCTCCCACAGTAGTGTAGGATATAATTCATCTGGAACTGGAGATTTGTTCACTTTTAAGTCCGTCAAATTTAATTCTTAGAATGCCAGCTAGCTGGCGAGGACACACATTCTGCTTACCGTTAGAAGGTGAGCCTTCATAACAAGCAGCTCTTGTAGTGATTGTGCTCTTATAAGTGGCGTGAGCGTGGGATGTGGTCATTTTGGTTATCTTGCTGTAAAAATAATTTAGATGCATTGAGGAATATTAAGATACAAGGGATCAGGACAATTCCATGCCTTAGGGATGAAAAAGTACAGATACTTAATTTTTTTCAAAGTAGGTCAGTGACACAAATTGTCACCCTCAGTAGTGTGTGGAAAATGGATGGATGGGACATAAGCTGATGCAGAATAATCATTTTGTGGTCACCGTAGGTTCACTGGACTGAATTGCCCTTCATCATTTTGAATGTGTAGTCTGTTAATGCACTGTATGTCTGATGTCTTAGTTAAATGGATAAGTACATGGATGTGTTTTAAACAACCTATTTGTTGTCTCTCTTAGCTTCTTTTGTGTATGATTCTTTCAGTCAGCAGAGTGAGAAGATGCACATACATATTTGGGCTTGAAATCAATCTTCCACAGTTAAAGGATATGGTATATTAAACGGTGATATTCATATAGAACCCTCAGCACAGTGAAACAACATAAAGAACTTAATAATTTCTACTTATAAAAAAACATGCTGAACCATAGAAATAGTAGTTGTTGTGACCAAAGACCTGGTCAAAGAAAGAGTTTTACAGAGAGTCTAAAAGATAAGAAAAAGAAGTGAGGGGTTTTAGATGGGCATTTGCCTATTATTGTCATTTAATTGTTGAGAATTTTATATCTGATTTGTTAGAGAACCATAAATCCATATAATTCAGTGAAGAGAGGGGTTGATGGGTGAATAGATAAATTTGGTAGGGAACAGTTAAAATTTACAGAAGGTTGAGGATGAAAATTAAATCAGTAAAGCATTGCACAAAAAACAGATTTGGAGGTGAAAAGCATGTATGAAATATTCAGCAGTTGATGAGGCTGAAATAAATGGGGAATGTTATGATGTAGAAATTAATCTAAGAGATTTTGTGATGGAGAAGTTGATATGGTGTTTGTGACAATGCTGTGGCTTTAATGGTGTGTTTTGTCCTGCTTTCTTTTAGAGACTGGGGAACTGATGATGAGCATTCTGTGACAAAATAATCAACTTGTGAGGCCTTGGGTTTTTTTTAAAGTTGGAACAATAGATGCTCTCTGAGTGGGTGTGGTTAAACTCTAATAGATCAGGATTTTAGTTAACTTTGGCAGTTGTTGCTGGGGTCTCAGTATGGTTGGAACACAGTGAATCTTACCCATCTGCTACACTGCCTCTCTCCAAACTGTCTTTTGATGTTCTTTTCTTCTGGATTAGAGAATAGCATGTGAGACAGTCTATTTTCTGAATTTGCCTTTTTGCCAAGGATGTGTTTATGGGATGTTACTATATTAGAACAGTAAATTAGTAATAGTTACTGTATCTGTTATTCTGTTAAATTTTCCAATAGAGCTAAGTTTTACCAAGTTCTTTTGTTGTATTTCAACTATTGTGTTTGAATAAATTGTGTTTTGCTTACCGTCGAGTAGTTTGACCAAACGAATTGCATCTGGAACACATCATCTGACATTTACCTTTAAAATATGAATAAGTTAGTGTCTAGGCTACCTTTGTAATATATTTTGAAAAGGTCTAGACTGGTCTGTAACAGATTGGAGCCTGATAGATCTGGCTTTATTTGCTTCCCCTACCTCAGCTTAATGGAATCTCAGAAACTGACCAGACGCAGGGCTGGTCAACAAATGGGAAACATTGCTCACAATGAAGGAAAGAAAACTAATATTAGTGGAAAATCTACAATCACAAAGTTTGAGTCTGCTGCCAGTGGTACAGAAGCCCAAAGCTCAGTGAAACAGCAGCCATACTGTTCTACTTGTATGGGGCAACTGTGATTGCTTGGGGTTGGTTAGCTCCATTGGTTGGAAGGCTGATAATGTAATGCCAGTAGGGTAGGTTCAAAATACACTCTAGCTATGGTTGCCGGGAAATGCTGTAATTCTCAATATCTCTCTCACCTGAAGTGTGGTGACCTGGCCATCTCTCACTGAGAGAGTAGCCCTAGTCTGGAAAGACTATGGCAACTTTATATTGATCCTTAGCTTCCCTGACTAATCATAATCAGATTATTCTCTTCCTAGAATCCTTTTTGTTGTATCCTGCAACAGGTGGCCTTGTGCCTTGATTTTGAGCAACTTAAGTTCTTTCACTGTACCACCTTGACAGGGGCATCAGCAATCTAGGCTTGTTATGTGAATTTCAATAGCAAACTTCCTGGTGATAGTCAGAATTGTAAAAGCTGTTGGTTACTTCTAATTGAACTGTTTGGACATGTTTTGACACACTTCCAAGCAGGTGGGACTTGAATCTGGACCTGTTATCCTGAGAGAGAACAGCAGTTTTGTGCAACCTAGATTAACTGCTATTTTTCTGGTTGATTGCTCAGCAATTTTAGTAATCTGCTGGAGCACAGCTCGCTAGACTGCTGAGTGCCTAGAAACCCTTTTGATCATGGATATCCGTGATGCAGCACACAGTTCACGTAGCACAATTCTGAGCTTGCATGGCTATAATCCTGAAGATACCCTGAAGACTCATATTGGATTTGAAACATTAGCCCTTCTCTCTCTCTCTCTGTATTGATGTTGCCACTTCGGCTCAGTTTCTCTAGCAGTTTCCGATTTTATCTATGAAACTTATGGCTTAAATTCAATTGCAGCATTGGGACATTGAGAGGCTAACTTTGCAGCAATCGCATCTAAGGTGCTGGCCAGAACGTGCTTCACGGTTGAATCCGCAAGAGTTGTCGTGGAGTTGGCTCACACTTTCACGCAGGGTCTCATGCGTGG
Organism: Stegostoma tigrinum; assembly: GCF_030684315.1. Classification (NCBI taxonomy): domain Eukaryota; kingdom Metazoa; phylum Chordata; class Chondrichthyes; order Orectolobiformes; family Stegostomatidae; genus Stegostoma; species Stegostoma tigrinum. The sequence continues at coordinate 78,783,848 of NC_081358.1, forward strand.
CCCCGGCAGTATTGAACTGGAGAGCCCCCTCCCCGGCCTTTGCTCCACTTGCAATCTCCTTTCTTCCCTCAAACACTTTAGGACAGATCCGGCGGGTAATCTGAGTGTATTTCCCATGTGAGAGGGGCAGTCTGTTTTGAAGGCATATTGTACGTTGTTCTAGCCACACACTCCCCTATGCCCTCTATTGAGCGTGCGGTCGGCGAGCCAGAAGTAGTGGTGCCCGGTAGAACTCAGCCGATCACGATTTGTTACGCAGAGCCTCGCCTCCAATCACAGATCGAATCTAACGTTACGTCTTATTTAATATCGAACTTTACGCCCTACCTTTTATGTGCCTCAAAATCATTGCTGGGAGAGTAACATGGAAAGAGACCTGTGAAAAGTTTGCTATTTGACAAATACGGAAGGGATTTGAAAAAAATTAATAGATTTTGTGAAATAAAAATTTCCAAAAGTCTGTAGAACTCAATTTACTTCAAATATATATAACTTTTGCACGTATTCTCAGCACAATATGTTGCATTCAAGCTGTGGAAACCCTGCACCCTTATTAAAATCTCATCTGAGCTCCACCTACAAACTTCGGCTTCTCTGGTGCAGTTTTGACGTATTAACCCTATCAGGCCAAACCACTGTTACGGAGGAGGACACTTGCATGTTTTGCCGCGTAGATTTAGCCATAGATTTCCATACTTTTATTTCTGTGAGCTGGAACAAAATATAAATACAGCAATCTCGGTGCATGATATTTAAGGTGTGCGCTATTTTAACAGAACCGAGTTCTCCGAGTTTGTAGTTGTCGTTCCCCCTCCCTGTGATGGATGACGCAGCGCAGAGGCCAGCTTGTGTCACAACGCTCCGCTCGCTGGTGTGGCTCTGATGTGACCGTCCAAGACCCTCAGCTGGTGGACAGCGGTGTCCAATTTCTGCTGTAAAACACAGTCACGGAGCACATCAGCCAAAAGCAATGCAATAACGTCGGCAAACTTTATCGTGCGATCGAGTCATCATCGGGCATCCGTCGTGCCGAAAATAGCGTGCACCCATTCGCCTGAAAGGAAAATGTAAGTTAGTCAGTCTGGTCACACCACTGTTTTCATTTTGTTGCAGTTGAACGCCACATGCCAGAGGTAAAAGGAGTCAAGCCGGAGATGCGACACCGTGGTTTTGATCGTGCTTGGTGTTTGGTATTGTCGCTCGCTACAATTGTAGAGAGCACGGACAATGTCATTTTTTTTGGTCCAATGTCTTTGTGCTCAGTCCTTGGATAGAACCCAAGTTATGCTAAAATGAGCTTTAAATGTGGAGGAGTGTGCTTCTCCTGTAGTCGGAATAAAACGCTGATTTATGTCTGGGCGTGACATTTGCTAACTTTATTCGAGAATGGACCGGTTTGTTTATTATTACAATTCCAGCGAGAATATTATAAATATACACTCATTTTCGCTTGCTTTCAATCGTTTTGGATCGATTTAACACGTTTTAAAGATTCCGAATCATGTTTCGAACATAAATTTTAGAATCTGCAGTGTTTTCTTAATGAGTCTATTTTCTTTTTTTTGTCCCGATCGATTTCGAGTAAATTTAAATTGAGATTTTGCAAATTCACAGTTGAAGTATTGCGTTCTGTTTGGACAGTGATACAGATTCGAATATCACACGTCCCTGAAATGAAGACACAACATCTGTGTTGATTGAAAAAAGTGTTTATTGAGGTCTGATTTGAGTAAATGGGATATCTATTGTTCGCAGGATAGTTTTATCACAGCTGCCTTTCACTAAATGAAGGTGTTGTCATGTCACAAGATCTGAATCGAAAACAATAACATTTGAAACAGACATTTTCAATGTATATATTGTCATCCGTACCACCGTTTGAAGACTGTGATATTTCTGTGTCGAGTATGACGGGCTGGGAAGTAAAGTTATTGGAAATGCCTCTTTTTATTGCCAAAATCAAAATATGATTGAAGTTGTTTGTAAATATCCGAATAAATGCAAAAATATTTGCTTTGCTGCCTCTATATTGTTCTCGCTGGACGCCTCACACTTATGTTACCATAAAAACGGTCGTAATTTGTAAAGGAAAAATAACCTTTCAGACTCTTGGGATTTCGTGCTGGGCCGCGGTTTGCTGATATTTTTGCAGGTTAGAATTTAATAATTTACAACGGTGTGATACATATTAATGTCATCAGCCAAAAAGTGGAGGTGCCGGGTTTGGACTGGCGTGGACAAGTCAGAATTCGCACGACACCAGGTTATACTCCAACAGGTTAATTTGAAATCTCTCAAACTTTCGGAGCGCAGTACCTGACGAAGGGGCTGCGCTCCAAAAGCTTGTGTGATTTCCAATAAACCTGTTAGGCTACAACCTGGCGTCGTGTGACTTCTGACATTGGCCAAAAGACGGCGGTATTAGAGTATCGCTGTTGGAACAAGGTTGGTAGCCCCGAGAGTTGGGAAGCAGGGTAGAAAAGCGAAAGAAGAAAAACGGATGACAAAGGAAGGAGGAACAAAAGAGATAATCAAACGGAGAGAGAATCAAAGAAGAAGGTGGAAGACAGCGGCTGAAATTGCATTCATACGACTCTCCCAAGCTCACTTTCATACACTTGGGAGGTCGGAGTTCAGAATCAGAGGCTCCACGGTGAAGCCGTGTTCTCTTCCATCCTGAGCAGCTGACGTTCACTCAAGGCTGGCGGATTAAAGTGGTCAAGATCTCCGTGGACGAGGCCTCGGACAGACAATGGCACCTCAGTATTGAACTGGATGGGCTGTTACGTCCTGAGGAAGAGAAAAAAAAACTATTCACCATCTCAATGGGCACAATTGTGAACAGGCGAGTTGATCTTTACATATGATAAACACACAACCACGTATGGAAACATTAAATTTAAGTCCTCCACACCCACCCAGTTCAGGTTTTTTAAATGTGGTTCAGCTTTATATTTATCCCTACTCCATTTAGAATTTACAATTGTTTTTGAGCAGGAGAATAACAAGCAAAAATAATCCTCAGCCCGCAAGGACTAAAGAATTGGATCATGGGACCGTTAACTATTGGACTTTGATTTCTCGGACCTCTGTGTAATTTAGGTATTCTTACAGAATTTATTCTGTAAACCTCAACGTGATCATGTACATGTCTATGTAAATGGTGAACGAACGTTGAGAGAACTTGGGAGCTCTTGAATACCAATAGATCATATAGTTTTCCATTGTGCATGAATATTTTATTTTCATTATTCATATTTAGTTGTACACATAACTTGTTTTTGACATCTTAGCCCGATCCAACTGTTGTTACGAAACGTTTCCTTTGATTTTCATGCATTTGACTACAAGCCTATTTTAGAGTTTAGTCGAGAAACAGCTATTGAAAAGCAGCATTAAATAGAATTCCTCCCTTTAGGTTGTGCAGTGATTTTGGTAATACTTAACTCAGATGATATTTTTGAGGTGTTTCGAGTACCCATATTTCGAGGTTCCCTACAGTTATTTAAGAAAGTGGTCAGGCTGGATCAGATTGGGCGTTGAGTAGGCCTCCCGCCGTCGCTAAAATCCCGGCGGTGGTGGCGGGTTTTCGGGAGGATGATTGCCCAACAGCGGATTGCCCATTCTGCAACCCATCCACATCTCACCCCACCCCTCCCACCCGGAAAATGACGGTGTGGGCGGGAATGGCACGGGAAGGATTTTACGTGACTTCAACCTTCAAATTCGGCAGGCGATGGGTTTAAACCATTTTAACATTTCACGGTACTTGATGGATAAGTGCTCAGTATTGTACCAAGTACAACCTTTTATTCTAATTATTGGTGAGCATACTCCAAAGGTGAAGCTTTATGTTTTAACATTGATGTTCTCAGTTGTTGCCGTGTGATTTGCATCATGAAGCATTCATTTCTAATTAATGGCCAACGGCCTCTTTTTACATTGCCTGATCGACTGAGTATTTCCCCTTTTTTATTTCACATTTCCACCATGCGTTCGTGTTCTTAAAAAATGAAATGACCCAAATTGGTCCATTAGATTGGGATTTATTCCGTTTGATATTGAACATTTGAAGAAGCGAACTCCTAAAGTAACAGTTTCAGCATCCTCATTTTATCTTTTGACAGTACATGATCTAAATTATATGTAAATTTCTCAACAACTTATATAGCATTTTCTCATGCAGAAGCATCCTAATATGCTTCACAAAAACTGGATCAGACAAAAATGGGTCTGGGCTTTACTAGGACTAAAACCTTGGGCAAGTAGTTGAGTTTTGCTCCTTAAACTTATGTTTAGCCAAAAACTCTGTTTCCTGCATTTAACTTTTTTAAAAAATTTGCTGGGAAGACCAGTATTTTTAACCTATCCCTTATTGAGAAATCAGGATTGAACCGCCTTGTACATGATATAGGTTCACAGAGTGTTCTTAAACATGGAAATCTGCACTAAATCCTATTAAGCCTTCACTAGTGTGCTTGGTGAGTGGTGTAGCAGTACCTTAATTTTAATACTCTAATGAAATGTCCAAATTGGTCCAGTAGATTATGATTTATGCTGCTCGATATTGAATATTCAAAGAAGTGAACTAAAGCGATACACAATTTCAGCATCCTCGTTTAATCTTTTGATAGTACCGAGAGTCATACAGCATGGAAATAGATCCTTCAGTCCAACTCATCAGCGCTGACTAGGCATCCCAATCTGACCTAGTTTCATTTGCCAGTATTTGGCCCATATCCCTCCAAATCCTTTTTATTTATATACACATCCAGATGTCTTTCAAAAGTTGAAATTCTACCCACCTCCACCACTTCTGGCAGCTCATTCCATGCATACACTATCATCTGTGTGTAAAAGTTACCCCTCAGCTCCTTTTTAAATCTTCCCCCTCTCACCTTGAACCAGTACCCTGTAGTTTTGGATTTTCCCTTCCCTGGGTAAAAGACCTTGGCTATTCAGCCTGCCCATGACCCTCATGATTTTATAAACCTCTATAAAGTCACCCATCAGCCTCTGAAGCTCCAGGGATAAAAGCCCTAGCTTATTCAGCCTCTCGCTATAGCTCAAACCCTCTAGTCCTGGAAACATTATGGTAAATTTTGTCTGCACCCTCTCAATTTTAACAACATCCTTCCTATAGAAGGGTGACCAGAAATGTATGCCTCTCCAATGCCCTGTACAGCAGCAACATGACATCCCAACTCCTATTCTCAAAGTTCTGACCAATGAAGACAAGTGTGCCAAACACCTTCTTCACCACCCTGTCTATCTGTGACTCCACTTTCATAGAACTATACATCTGCACCCTTAGGCCTCTTTGTTCAGCAACTGTCCCCAGGGCCCTACTGTTAACTCTACAAGCCCTGTCCTGGTTTGCCTTCTCAAAATCTTTTGATAGTACCTCAGATCCCTCCACGGCCCTTCCCTGTAACCTTCTCCAGCACTAATGCTGTTTGAGATCACTGGTGTGTTACATTTCTGAACACTTGCTCATTTCTGATTTCTGTCTTTCCATCATCTGTGATGTGTCTTCAGCTCCTTAGGTCCTATATTCTAGAATTCCTTTCCAAACATCTCTGTATTTCTTCCTGCCTCTCTTTTATGATGCTTATACACAATCAACATACAATTAAAAGCAATATTAGGCCACTTAGCCCTTTAAATCTGCTCAGCTATTCATTAGGATCATGACTGATTTGATTTCTTCATGTTCCACTTATTCCCCAATAACCCTTCGCCTCCTTGTTACCTCTCCCTTAGAAGTATTCAAGGATTCTGTTTCTACTGCCTTTTGAAGAAGACTTCCAAAGACACATTATCTTCTGCGAGAAAAACATTCTCTTCATCTCTGCCTTCAACGGGTGACCACTTGATTTTAAACAGTGTCCTGCTAGTTCTAGATTCTCTCATGAGAGTAATCAGCCTTTCCGAATATACTCCGTCAAAATCCCTCTGAATACTGTATGTTACATTCAAGAACCCCTTTACTTTTCTAAGCTCCTGCAAATACAAGCATTGCTTGTCTAACTTTTCCCTGTAAGAAAATTTGGTAAACCTTCTCTGAACTGCTTCAAATACATTTACATCCTTTAATTAATAAGAATAAATTGTCAAACTAATCTAGATGTGATCTCACCAATGCTCTGTTTAATCGGAGCACATAACTGAAATCTGCATGGCAGATAACAATTGTTTTTGTTTTCCTAGTTATTGTCTACACCTGCGTGCTAGCTTTTTGTGAATTTTAGGGTCTTGTGGCGCAGTGGTAATGTCTTTTCCAGTTAGCCAGCAGATCTTTTGCTCCCATTCGCATTGGGCTTTGTAAATATTTGAATGTGGATTTGTTAACAGAAGTTTCCAATTATTTGTACAGTTCATCTGCAAATGGTAAATGCCAAATCATATAAAATGAAATGAAATACATTTTTCATCAGGAATATTAACATTTATTGATTAAAGTTTCTTTATTCAAAGAGCCAAATGGGTGTGCTTGTTTCAACTTAACATCCCTGCATAATTCATTGAACTGAATTTTTTGAATATCGTTTCCTTGGAGGCATGAGTATTACAGAAGTTGTGGAAGGTTGAAAAATTAATAGTAATTTGAGAATGTTTTGGACACTGTCATTGCTAATTTCTGAAGGATTGTGCAGCTGCTTGCTTGGTAGCTGACCTGAAAAAGATTCCTTCATTTGACAATATACTTGTTCCATTTGATGTTTTTCCCAATGCCACTTTGTAATTTGGCTTTAGAACAATGGAATAATATTGGTGAGAAACAGTTGTAATGTGGCAGTTTATTGTCTCTTTATGGACACATCAGTATTTGACATGGAAGCCACATTTAATTGCCATGAAGAGTACTTGTGCGTTTACAAGTATTCAAACTGTTTTATCATTAATTTCTTTTTGTACACTAAAGAAACATTTTGATACCATTTTCCAACTGTAACATGAAATTGAGTTTTAATCTTAGTTTCGTCTTTGAGGTGCAGATAGAGAATATTTTACAAAGTTAACCTTAAGGCCAATAAAGTATCTACTGTCTCACAGGCAGCAAATAAAGACCAGGTGGTGATTTTAAATCAGAAATAAGTGTTGGCTAGGAAACCTTTCATGTTCTTTTTTGAGTAGTACTTTAGGATTTTTTTTATGCACACTTGAATAAGCAATTGAAATCTGTTAACATCCCATCTGAAACATAGCACTGCTGACAATGCAAAACTCTTTGAATGTCAACCAGATTAGAAACCCACGTCATTGACCCTATCTACCTGTCTGTGATGTCAGCCAGCATATTAAATGTTTCTGGAAGTGAATATGATTAACTCTTTAAATGCGATCTGAAATAGCTTTGCAAATCCACAGCCATGGCAATTAGAAATGGGAACCAGATGCTGGCTTTGCCAATGATACCCACATTTCATGACATCATTTTTAAATTTCTTAGGGAGATGAATCCTGACATAATTCTCCACCATTCACCCTTAAATCCTTCCATTATTCAGTATAAGACAAATTTTATTTTGAATGTGATTCTTAAGAATCATGATGCACTGAGATTACAGCACAGTAGAAATTGCAGTATAAGAATTACAATACAGTTAGCTAATTACATTTTTTTCTGTTAATATTTCTTCAACTGAAGTAACTCATCTTCTATTCCTGTCTTTTTACATTCTTCATTTATAAGCACGTGTTACATTCTCCCCATCACTTGAGGCCTTGGCCCAATCCCCTCTAGCTGCTTTGTCAACGACCTTCCCTCCATTCTGATGTGAGAAGTGGGGATGTTCACTAATGATTACACAATGGTCATTCAGTATCATTTGCGACTTTCTTAACTCTGAAGCAGCTATGTCCAAACGCAAAAAGACCCAGACAGTATCTAGGGAGAACATGGTGTAGAGCTGGAAGAATACAGCAGGCCAAGCAGCATCAGAGGAGCAGGAAAGCTGACGTTTTGGGTCTAGACGGTTTTTCAGAAAATGTCATCTTTCCTGCTCCCCTGATGCTGCTTGGCCTGCTGTGTTCATCCGGCTCTACACCTTGTTATCTCAGATTCTCCAGCATCAGCAGTTCGTATATCTCTCAGACAATATTCAGGTTTGGCAAACAAGTAGCATGAGACAAAAACAGAAATTGCTGGAAAAGCTCAATAGGTTTGGCAGCATCTGTGGAGAGAAATCGGAGTTGATGTTTCAGGTCTGAGGAAGTGTCAAACTTGACCCGAAATGTTAATTGATTTCTCTCCACAGATGCTGCCAGACCTGCTGAACTTTTCCAGCAATTTCTGTTTTTGTCTGATTTACAGCATCTGCAGTTCGTTTGGTTTTTTTTAAGTAGCAAGGAGTATTGGTGCCATACAACTGCCTGGGAATGACCATCTCCAACAAGAGAAAATATTTTGATATTCAGTGACACTAAAATTCTTGATGTCTCTATTAAATCCCCTCTTAGCCTTCTTCTCTCCAATGAGAACACACCCAAGTCCCTCAGCCTTTCTTGATAAGGCCTTCGCTCCATACCAGGCATCATCCTGGTAAATCTCCTCTGCACCCTTTCCAATGCTTCCACATCCTTCCTATAATGCGGCGATCGGAATTGTACGCAATACTCCAAGTGTGGCTGCAGCAGAGTTTTGTACAGCTGCAACATGATGTCATGGCTCTGAAACTTAATCCCTCTACCAATAAAACCTAACACACTGTGGGCCTTCTTAACACCCTATCAACCTGGGTGGCAACTTTCAGGGATCTATGCACATGGACACCGAGATCCCTCTGCTCATCCACATTACCAGGAATTTTACCATTAGCCCGGTACTCTGCATTCGTGTTACTCCTTCCATAGTGAATCACCTCACACTTTTCTGCATTAAGCTGTATTTGCCACCTCTCAGCCCAGCTTTGCAGCTTATCTATGTCCCCCTGTAGCCTGCAACATCCTTCATCACTATCCACAACTCTACCAACTTTCGTGTCATCTGCAAATTTACTAACCCATCCTTCTACGCCCTCATCCAGGTCATTTATAAAAATGACAAACAGCAGTGGTCCCAAAACAGATTCTTGCGGTACTGAATAAAACCTAACACACTGTGGGCCTGATCTCCAGAATGAACATTTCCCATCAACCACCACCCTCTGTCTTCTTCCAGCTAGCCAATTTCTGATCCAAACCTGCCTTAATCCCATGCCTCCAAATTTTCTGCAATAGCCTACTGTGGGGAACCTTATCTCATCCATCTGCTTATTAACTTTTTTAAATATGGCATCTTTGGTGAACGTTGAATTTCTCATCGTTCTTACATATCATCTTCAAGCCTGCTTATGCATTCAAAGTTAACCATCCTGAATGAACATTTCAGTAATTGTGTTCTCTAAACATTAGTTTGTACTGAAATATACGTTTCCTACTATGTGAATAATTTCTTGATATACTTCAGAGCTGATGTGCAATATGTTTAATCCCTCTATAAATATTGTTTAAAGAAATGTGGTTTAGTAGTACAAAAATAAAACAAAATTCCCACATAAAGCCAAAGCAACAATTCCAATAAAACAATTCAAACTTGCAATCTAAGACCATTGACTGTTGAGTGGGAGATCATGTTGACTGTACTACTTGATTATATTGTTGCTCTGTAGTTGTTCCCAGGTACTCATTTTTATGTTACATCAAAGAAATTGTAGTATTTCGTTCAGTCTTATGTTCTGAGTAAAGGAATAGCTCTTGGCAGTGAATGGAAGACCTGTCATTTTGTGGAGTTGACCTTTGTTATTGAAATTTCTTAACTGACACTGAGCAGCCACTTAATGGATGGTGGTTTGACTGAACTTGTTACTTCATAAAGAGAATAAGCAAGTTAAGGCTTGGTGGATAGTTTGAGGTCGTTTTATGGATTGCACTTTTCATTCTTATTGAACTGATGTTTAATGAAAAATGCAATTAAGTTCATAGTACTGTTTAAGTAAATTTAATCACCCTTCACAGAGTATTGGAATAAACACCATGTCATTATGCTTACGGGAGAGTCAGAGATTTTGTTGTGATTTGATTTGCGTATTTATGATTACAATTACGATCGGTATAAACATCATAAAAATAATGTTTTATATGATGGAATTGCTTAGAATTAGTTGTGAAGCAACACATTGAGGGAGTGTATCTGAGGTTGGATGTGTGAAGATTTTTCTTTTCTCAGGATGATGCCTGACTTGTGCAATAGGGTAGAAGGGCAAGTCGTGGAAGCTAATTCCTTCCATTCCTCCAGAAAAATATTAGCTAGATTACTGTTAAGGATAATTATCATTAGCATGTGGGAGCTGAAAGTGTGTTGGTTCTCGTTACAAATTAGTTAGTTTGGGGCCTTCCTCGATTTATGTGAATACCTATGAGGAGCTGAAGAAGAAATTTTGTTGGAAGACTCAAAGTAGCTGCAGGTTTATATTTTCATTAAATCAGGAGGTGTGATGCATGCAATGGTTGGTGTACAGAAATGAAATTATCTAGTAAATGGCTGCAACGGTGAACACATGTACTTTTCTCATTCTGATACAGAAATATTTTCCATACATGGCAACATCTAAGTCGGTCTTTGAAACCTCCAATCATACTTTTAAAGAACAGGGGTCAATATATATGCCAAGTACATAATGTGCATTGGTTTTTGTGGTAACCATTTTTGTTGAAAAATGAAAATAAAGATAACACTGATAATTCATAACAAATTGATGAAGCCTGGCAAATTGAAAAAATTATTGTATAACGATACCTGTAAACCCAATCAAAGCATTTTAGGACCATTGATTTTGTTGGCTCTGTCATTGAATCAAAGAGTTTATCAAATGAATTCTAAGTAACTTTGCCTCAACACAATCATAACAGTCAGGCTCTGCATAAAGTTTATTTTTATTCATTCATGAGCTGTAGGAATGGCTGAATATTGCCTGTCTTAATTGCCTTGAGATGGTAATAGTGAGTGACTTTTTTGACCAATTCCTGTCTATTTGGTACACCCACGGTGTTGTTTAGAAGCAAGCTCAGAATTTTGAATCAGCGATACTGAAGGAATAGCGATATATTTCGAAGTCAGGTTGGTGAGTGGCCTGGGGGGAAACTTGCAGGTTGTTGTGTTCGCATCTATCTGCTGCCCTTGGTTTTCTAGGTGGTATTGGGTGTGGGCTTGAAAGCTGCAATCTAAGTAGCTTTGGTAAATTTCTGCAGTGCATCAAGTAGATGGTACACACTACTGCTGCTATGCATTGGTGGTGGGGGAGCAAATATTTGTGGATGTGGTGTCAGTTGGGTGGGTTGCTTTGGTCTGGAAGATGCCAACTTTCTTGAGTATTGCTGGGTTTGCACTCATCTTGCCACTGGTAGCCCCCACTGTTTGGATATGAATTGTTTTATTATCTTGAGGTGCTGAGAGTCGGGCAATCATCAGCAAACATCCTACTCTGCTCTCATGATGGAGTGAAGGCCATTGATGAAGCAGCTGAAGATGATTGCGCCTAGATCACAACCCTGAAAAGGTCTTGCAGAGACGCCTGGAGTTGAGATTACTGACTTCCAACAATCAATACAATCTTCTATAATCCTATGTATGACACCAGCAGTAGAGGGACTTCCCCCTTATTCCGGTCTTATTTCTGAAGTGGGAATTTATAAAGCAGTCTGAGTCCAAACCAAAACACCAACATAAATAAGGCTTCATACCCAACATGCATTGTCTGACCTAAAATCTCACTTTTACTTTACATTGATAAAATCTTTAGTTCTCTCAGGGCAGTGACTTGAAAGAAATTCTGGGATTTACATATACATATTAATCAATTAAAACTTTCTAACTGATTAAAGATTTAACAGCATCTTAGGTTTGTTTAATACATCCTCATCAGTTGTGTCACCCTTTGATCTTTTACATATAAAATCTGTGTTCTGAGTGTTTCTCACTGCACCTGATGAAGAGCTTGCACCTTCAAATAAACCTGTTGGACTACAGTATTGTATGTGTAGCCTCATCAGTGCCCTGTGCAGTTGCGCCAAGATCTCCCTACCGTTGTACTCCATATCCCTTACAATAAAGGTTAATGTCCTAGTTGTCTTCCTAATTACTTGCTGTACCTGCATAGCAACATTTTGTGATTCATGTACAAGAATACTCAAATCCTCCCATACTTGACCATTTTGTATTTTTTCCAATTTAGTAACATTCTCTTCTTTCTTGCTACCGAAATGGACAACATCGCATATTTGCACAATATACTTTATATTTTTTTTGCCGACTCACTTAACCATTTTATATTCTTTTGCAGCCTCTTTGTATCCTCCTCACAACTTAGTTCATAGCCATCTTATAGTTGTCAGCAAATCTGGCTACAATACATTTGGCCCCTCTTATTAAAATAATTAATATAAATTGTAAACAGTTGAGGCCCCTAGCACTGATCCCTGCAGGACTTCACTTGTTGCAATTTGACAACCTGAAAATAATCCACTTTTCATGATACTTTGCTTGCTATTAGACAGTTCTTCAGCTATGTTAATGTATCAATCTCAGTAACACAAACTCTTATCTTGGCGGTAACCATTTAAATAGTACCTTACTGAATATCTTCTACAAATGAACATGCATATTTTCATTCTGTGGAGGTTTGTTACTTTATCAATTACCAACTATTCCATTCAATGAAAACATGGTTCTTGAATCACTTGTTGAGGAATGCATCCAGAGGTTGGAAGATGGACAGTTAGATCCCCTGGCAGAAGTGAAATGTGAATTATTTTTTCACAGGTATCTCTTGAATTCATGGGCTATATGGGATTTGAACATGTTCCACACTAATAAGCTACATTTTTTTACTGAGGGCGCTGAACACCTATTCCACGACGTACCAATCCAAAATGTCTTCCCAACTTCACCCAGCTATCATCATGGATGTACACAGATGCTCCTGTAAGGCGTTTATGATTAATTACTGGAAACTGATAATTTTGGTATTGAGGTCAGTTGGTAGTCTCTGACTGATTTTGGCAATTTGCTACAATAGTAGTCTGTTTAGTTTCATGAAGTGGCTACATCAATTAGGTATAATGGGAACTGCAGATGCTGGAGATTTCAAGATAATAAAATGTGAGGCTGGATGAACACAGCAGGCCAAGCAGCATCTCAGGAGCACAAAAGCTGACGTTTCGGGCCTAGACCCTTCATCAGAGAGGGGGATGGGGGGAGGGAACTGGAATAAATAGGGAGAGAGGGGGAGGCGGACCGAAGATGGAGAGTAAAGAAGATAGGTGGAGAAGGTGTGGGTGGGGAGGTAGGGAGGGGATAGGTCAGTCCAGGGAAGACGGACAGGTCAAGGAGGTGGGATGAGGTTAGTAGGTAGCTGGGGGTGCGGCTTGGGGTGGGAGGAAGGGATGGGTGAGAGGAAGAACCGGTTAGGGAGGCAGAGACAGGTTGGACTGGTTTTGGGATGCAGTGGGTGGGGGGGAAGAGCTGGGCTGGTTGTGTGGTGCAGTGGGGGGAGGGGATGAACTGGGCTGGTTTAGGGATGCAGTGGGGGAAGGGGAGATTTTGAAACTGGTGAAGTCCACATTGATACCATATGGCTGCAGGGTTCTCAGGCGGAATATGAGTTGCTGTTCCTGCAACCTTCGGGTGGCATCATTGTGGCAGTGCAGGAGGCCCATGATGGACATGTCATCAAGAGAATGGGAGGGGGAGTGGAAATGGTTTGCGACTGGGAGGTGCAGTTGTTTGTTGCGAACTGAGCGGAGGTGTTCTGCAAAGCGGTCCCCAAGCCTCCGCTTGGTTTCCCCAATGTAGAGAAAGCCGCACCGGGTACAGTGGATGCAGTATACCACATTGGCAGATGTGCAGGTGAACCTCTGCTTAATGTGGAATGTCATCTTGGGGCCTGGGATGGGGGTGAGGGAGGAGGTGTGGGGACAAGTGTAGCATTTCCTGCGGTTGCAGGGGAAGGTGCCGGGTGTGGTGGGGTTGGAGGGCAGTGTGGAGCGAACAAGGGAGTCACGGAGAGAGTGGTCTCTCCGGAAAGCAGACAGGGGTGGGGATGGAAAAATGTCTTGGGTGGTGGGGTCGGATTGTAAATGGCGGAAGTGTCGGAGGATAATGCGTTGTATCCGGAGGTTGGTAGGGTGGTGTGTGAGAACGAGGGGGATCCTCTTGGGGCGGTTGTGGCGGGGGCGGGGTGTGAGGGATGTGTCGCGAGAAATGCGGGAGACGCGGTCAAGGGCGTTCTCAATCACCGTGGGGGGGAAGTTGCGGTCCTTAAAGAACTTGGACATCTGGGATGTGCGGGAGTGGAATGTCTTATCGTGGGAGCAGATGCGGCGGAGGCGGAGGAATTGGGAATAGGGGATGGAATTTTTGCAGGAGGGTGGGTGGGAGGAGGTGTATTCTAGGTAGCTGTGGGAGTCGGTGGGCTTGAAATGGACATCAGTTACAAGCTGGTTGCCTGAGATGGAGACTGAGAGGTCCAGGAAGGTGAGGGATGTGCTGGAGATGGCCCAGGTGAACTGAAGGTGGGGGTGGAAGGTGTTGGTGAAGTGGATGAACTGTTCGAGCTCCTCTGGGGAGCAAGAGGCGGCGCCGATACAGTCATCAATGTACCGGAGGAAGAGGTGGGGTTTGGGGCCTGTGTAGGTGCGGAAGATGGACTGTTCCACGTAACCTACAAAGAGGCAGGCATAGCTGGGGCTCATGCGGGTGCCCATGGCCACCCCCTTAGTCTGTAGGAAGTGGGAGGAGTCAAAAGAGAAGTTGTTGAGTGTGAGGACGAGTTCCGCTAGGCGGATGAGAGTGTCGGTGGAGGGGGCCTGGTTCACCTGGGCCATCTCCAGCACATCCCTCACCTTCCTGGACCTCTCAGTCTCCATCTCAGGCAACCAGCTTGTAACTGATGTCCATTTCAAGCCCACCGACTCCCACAGCTACCTAGAATACACCTCCTCCCACCCACCCTCCTGCAAAAATTCCATCCCCTATTCCCAATTCCTCCGCCTCCGCCGCATCTGCTCCCACGATAAGACATTCCACTCCCGCACATCCCAGATGTCCAAGTTCTTTAAGGACCGCAACTTCTCCCCCACGGTGATTGAGAACGCCCTTGACCGCGTCTCCCGCATTTCCCGCGACACATCCCTCACACCCCGCCCCCGCCACAACTGCCCCAAGAGGATCCCCCTCGTTCTCACACACCACCCTACCAACCTCCGGATACAACGCATTATCCTCCGACACTTCCGCCATTTACAATCCGACCCCACCACCCAAGACATTTTTCCATCCCCACCCCTGTCTGCTTTCCGGAGAGACCACTCTCTCCGTGACTCCCTTGTTCGCTCCACACTGCCCTCCAACCCCACCACACCCGGCACCTTCCCCTGCAACCGCAGGAAATGCTATACTTGTCCCCACACCTCCTCCCTCACCCCCATCCCAGGCCCCAAGATGACATTCCACATTAAGCAGAGGTTCACCTGCACATCTGCCAATGTGGTATACTGCATCCACTGTACCCGGTGCGGCTTTCTCTACATTGGGGAAACCAAGCGGAGGCTTGGGGACCGCTTTGCAGAACACCTCCGCTCAGTTCGCAACAAACAACTGCACCTCCCAGTCGCAAACCATTTCCACTCCCCCTCCCATTCTCTTGATGACATGTCCATCATGGGCCTCCTGCACTGCCACAATGATGCCACCCGAAGGTTGCAGGAACAGCAACTCATATTCCGCCTGGGAACCCTGCAGCCATATGGTATCAATGTGGACTTCACCAGTTTCAAAATCTCCCCTTCCCCCACTGCATCCCTAAACCAGCCCAGTTCATCCCCTCCCCCCACTGCACCACACAACCAGCCCAGCTCTTCCCCCCCACCCACTGCATCCCAAAACCAGTCCAACCTGTCTCTGCCTCCCTAACCGGTTCTTCCTCTCACCCATCCCTTCCTCCCACCCCAAGCCGCACCCCCAGCTACCTACTAACCTCATCCCACCTCCTTGACCTGTCCGTCTTCCCTGGACTGACCTATCCCCTCCCTACCTCCCCACCCACACCTTCTCCACCTATCTTCTTTACTCTCCATCTTCGGTCCGCCTCCCCCTCTCTCCCTATTTATTCCAGTTCCCTCCCCCCATCCCCCTCTCTGATGAAGGGTCTAGGCCCGAAACGTCAGCTTTTGTGCTCCTGAGATGCTGCTTGGCCTGCTGTGTTCATCCAGCCTCACATTTTATTATCTTACATCAATTAGGTGTTAGTTTGAAATCTTTCTGGTCCACTTCAGTACATATTGCATTTCTGGTAACACTGCAACCACTCCAATAATTTTCAAGGGCTCATTCCAAAACATGGTCCTCAAAAGAAGCCCAGTGGCTGGTCCCTGTTCTGATTGATGCATCTGGCCTTGGTCATCTTCATCACCTGCATCCATTCTCACACTAGTTTTTCTCATGAATATTGATACACTTGCTGCAGCACAGTTATTTGACAAGTTAACAAACGTTATGATAGTTACTTTTAAACCAACTGCATAATTCATGCCTCATGCTCTAGGATCTGTTTTTATTCATTTCTTTACATGCAGTGTCTGCTCTCTGTCTTAAGCTGTTGTACACATTATTTGCAACATAGTGTGTAATGCTCACTTGATACCATCAGCCAGTTTTCAATAAAGTAAGCTTCTGGATGAGAAATTGAAGCTGACTATTAATGTGAGTATGAAATTTTGTAACTGAATAAGAGGGTAAGTTTATATGCCAATGGTATGTAAGGGCATGATTTTTGGTGCCAAAATTTTTTGCTGGGTCAACTTATACACTTCAGTATCTAGTATATGAATAAATCGGGTTGATGCATTTGTACACTTACTTATGCCTCCAATTTTCATGTGTTGCAGTCATTTTCTTTTTTGATAATTTATACCAAATTTAGATAACCACATTATGATTATTCAGCTCACATAGTCCAACTAAAAAAATCAAAGAGGAGATTTTTTTGGATGTGCACCACATGAAATGCTAATCTGATTATATTAGATTGCTGGAGGATTTCTAATCTTGTATTCGATAGTCAGGAATACCTATTCACTAGTTTTGTATGTACACAAATTACTCATCTATCAGCAGATCAGTGCTTAATCATTTAATGTGGAACAAGACGTCCTTTAGTGAGCTATCGTGCTCTGGTACTGAGCCATTACAGATCAGAAAAGTTTTATCCAAGTGTGTTCAGTCAGATGGTTTCAGCTGGGGGCTATTGATGGACATTGCAAGTGGGTTTACCAGTTATGGAAAATAACTAGGCTTTTTGATTCTGATTGTTCTTAAATCATTTTTATCATAAACTGCACGTGTAGTTGACTGACAGAGATAGATTGTGCTGAAATGTGATTTTACTTATGATGAAAAGGTAAGTAACATTCATTTCCTAGGCCTATGCTTAAATCTATTTTTGTATGTAATATGTAAGCCAGCAATCTATGAAAATTGTAACATAAATACAACGAGAAAGGTTTAAATAATAGTCTTAGTGACGATCTGTGATTTTTCTCGTCAAGATTCAAAAGATATAGTTCAATTTGAAACTAGGGTCTTAAGCCCAAACAGTGACATTTATGGAAGTATAAGGAGGAAGTTGGCTTTTTGGATTGGAAAAATGTTAAAAGTAAGTTAAAGCTAGTATTTAAAGAATTAACATTTAGTTTTCAAAAATCATGCATCATTTTCGAGAAAAAAAACCTAACAAGAACGGT
Source organism: Stegostoma tigrinum (assembly GCF_030684315.1). NCBI lineage: Eukaryota > Metazoa > Chordata > Chondrichthyes > Orectolobiformes > Stegostomatidae > Stegostoma > Stegostoma tigrinum. The sequence continues at coordinate 78,801,629 of NC_081358.1, forward strand.
AAGAGAACACAGCTAACGAAAGAAGTTAAAGACAGTATTAGGCCAAAGGAGGAAGCTTATGAAGTTGCCAAAAAAGTTATAAGCTTGAGAATGTTAGAATTTAATGAAGAAGAACCAAGAAATTTATGAAGAAAGAGAGAAAAGAACATGAATGGAAAATAGTAAGACACTTATAAATAGATTGTAAAAGCTTCTGTAGTTTTGTAAAAATGAAAAGATTGTCAAGGTCAAAAATATGGGCCCACCACATGCTGAGTCAAGAGAACTTACAATAGAAGTAGAGAAATGGCAGAGCAGTTGAACAGCTACTTTGTGTCTGTCTTCACAGAGAAAGACACAGTAAATCTTCCTGAAATAACTAAGATCCGAGGGTATAATGAGAGTGTGAAACTGAAAGAAATTAGTGTTACTAAAAATGTAGTATTGAAAATATTGATAGGACTGAAAGTTTACAATTACCTAGAATCTGATGACCTAGAATGTTGAAAGAGCTTGTTTCAGTGATGCTGGATGCTCTGGTGATCAGCTTCCTAAATTCTATTAATTTTACAACAAAAGCCTTCTGAAAAACTATGGTCAGAAGGTTGCACATGTAACCCCAGCGTTTAAAAAAGGAAAGAGAGAGAAAGTAGGGAACTACAGATTTTTACCCTGATGTTACGAATAAGGAAAATTCTAGAATTTATCATAAAGGAAATGATTATTAGATATTTATAAAGTAGTTGATTGGATAGACACAGCATGGATTTATGATGGACAATTCATATTTGACAAACCTCATAGTCTTTTGAGCGTAATAATAAAGTGTGAAGCTGGATGAACACAGCAGGCCAAGCAGCATTTATTATTTTGGATTCTCCAGCATCTGCAGTTCCCATTATCTCTAGTCTTTTGAGCATGTTGCAAGCACAGGCAATAGGTGGAAGCCAGTGGATGTGGTGTAGTTAGTTTTTCAGAAGGCTTTTGATATTGGCACATGCAAGAGGATAGTTAAAAAATATTAAAATGACTCAGAGTGGAGGATACCAACATGGATTGAGGATTAGTTAACAGGTGTAAAGCAGAGAGTAGGAATAAATGGATCACTCTCAGGTTGGCAGGTTGTGAGCAATGGTGTATGATAAGGATTGGTGAATGGGCCCCAGCTGTTGACAGTGTATATTAATTATTTGGATGTCAGGACAGACTGCAATATTTCAAAGTATGCAGCTGAAGCAAAACTTGTGGGAGTGAGTTGAGAAGGATGCAAAGATGTTTTAGGCAGATTTAGACAACATGATAGTTTGGCCAGGAGCTGCCAAATGGAATATGTTGTGGGTACATGTGAGGAGGAAGGAGGGTGCATCATATTTCTTAAACAATGAGAGACTGGAAAGTGTTGATGTCGAAAAGGACCCAGGTGTCCTTGTTCATCAGTCTCTGAAATGTAATATTTTCTTTTGTTCATTCAGGGGATGTGGGATTTGCTGGCTGGGCCATCATTTTTTGCTCATCCCTAATTATTCTTGAGAAGGTGGTGCTGAACAGCCTTCTTGAACTTCTGCAGTCTATCCTGAGTAAGTGCAACCATGGTGCTATTCTAGAGAGAGTTTCAGAATTGTAACCTATCAACAGTGAAGGAATTGTGACATATTTCAAATCAATTTGGTAAGTAGCTTGCAGGGGATCTTGCCAACGTGGTGGTTTTCCCATGTATCAGTTGCCCTTGTCCTTTTAGCTAGTTGTTTTTATGGGTTTGAAAGGTGTTCTCAAAGCAGCCTTGATAAATTTCTACAATGCACCTTGCAATGCACCATATTACGATGTAACTGTGTTGGAACAGCTGATGTTTGTAGATTTGGTGCCAATCAAGTGACCTGCTTTCCCTTGAATGGTATCGGATTTCTTGAGTGTGGCAGGAGCTGTAGTCATCCAAATGGGGAGTTTTCCATCATACTTCTGGCTTATAGCTTGTAGACATGGAGCAGGCTTTGAGGAATCAGAAAGTGAATTACTTGTTGCAGTATTCCTAACCTCTGATCTGCTCGTGCAGCCACGGTAGTTATATAACAAGTCCAGTTCAGTTTCTAGTTAGTAGTAACTTCCAGGTCGTTGTCAACATGAGTGCACAGTGCTCACTGGTTAGCACTGCTGCTTCATAGCACCAGGGACCTAGGTTCAATTCCAGCCTCAGGCAACTGTCCATGTGGAGTTTGCACATTCTCCCTGTGTCTGCGTGGATTTTCTCTGGGTGCTCTGGTTTCCTCCCACAGTCCAAAGGTATGCAGATTAGGTGGATTGGCTGTGCTAAATTGCCCATAGTGTCCAGGGATGTGCAGGTTATGCGGGCTAGCCATGGGAAATGAAGGGTTACAGGGGAAAATGGAGGGAGGGGTGAGTCTGGGTGGGATGCTGTTTGGAGAGTGGATGTGGACTTGAATGGCCTGTTTCCACACTGTAGGGATTCTAAGTAAATACGCGATTTAGTGATGATAATGATGGCCATTGGATGTTAATGAATATTGGTTAGATTCTGCCTTGTTACTTGTCACTTGTTGTCCCAACATGACAACTTTCTGTCTTGCTGCATTTGATCTTCAGTATTTGAGGAATTACAAATTGTTCTGAACGTTGTGCAAACATCAGTGAGTGTTGTACTTCTGACCTTAAGATGGGAGGAAGATCATTGATGTAGCAGCTGAAAATCTTTGGGACCAGAATGGTACCCTGAGAAACTGGGGCTGTCATGGCACAAGGGTAGTGTGCCCCTACTTCTGAGCCAGAGAGGCTTGGGTTCAATTCCCACCTGCTCCAGAGGTGTGTAATAATGTTGAACATGTTGATTAGAAGCTATCTACCCTGAGAAACTCCTGCAGAGATGTCTTGGAACTGAGATGACTGACCTCCACCAAGCAGGCCCATCTTCTGTTTTCTTGGTATGGCTACAACCATTGGAGAGTTTTCCCTCAACTCTTCATTGATTCTCATTTTGCTAGGGCTTCTTAATGCCATACTGTGTTAAATGTGGCTTTGTTTCAGTGGCAGTAACTGTCACCTAACATTTGGATTTCTGTCCTTTGTCCATCTCAGAACCAAGGCTGTAATGAGGTCAGGAGCTGAGCAGGTCTTGTAGAACCATGCTAAGCATCAGTGGATAGGTGATTACTAAATAAGTACTCTATGAAACTGCTGTTGATTACTTCTTCCTTTACCTGATTAATAATTGATAGTAGACATGTTGGATAGTAATCGACCAGATTTGATCCATCCTTCGTTTTGTGTTTAGGACATTCCTGGGCAAATGGTCATATTGCCTTTATTGCAGACAAACTGAAACCTATTGGCTTGGAGTAGCACACAGGTGCAGAAGCAATTTATAAGGCAAACAGTATGTTAGTCTTTCATGCAAGAAGATTTGAATACAGGAGTAAAGAAGTCTTATTTTAATTTTTTGGAACACTGATGAGACGGCACATGGGGTATTGCATACCTGGGGAAAGATATGCTTTCCAGAGAGGAATTGCAGCAGAGATCTGCAAGGCTGATTCCTGGGCTGGTTGGACTGTCCTGTGAGGAGAGATTGAGAAGATGGGGCTTGTACTCTCTGGAATTCAGAAGAATGAGAGGTGATGACACAGAAATTTACAAAATTCTTAACAGGATAGAGAGAGTAATGCAAAAAAGATGTTTCACATGGCTTTGGGGTCTACAGGTAAGGGACACAATCTCAGAACAAAAGGCAAACATTTAGGACTGAGATGATGAGGAATGGCTTCATTCAGAGAGCAGTGAATATTTGGAATTCTTAGTGCTGTGGAATTTCATTGATTAAGTAAGTTCAAGACAGAGATTAATAGGAGTCAAGTTGTTAATGATATCAAGAGTTGTGGAGATAGCATGGCATGGCATTGGAATACAGTCAGTTCTGCTATCATGCTACAGTTATGTTCCTGCTCAGTTCCTGCACACAAATCACGCTATAGAAGAATAGGGCTTGTGGGAAGAGTAGGGTTGGGGCGGACCACCAAAAAAAATCGCTCAAAAGCCTAACACAATGGATAGCATAGTTTGAATAAATGTTGAATTCACATCTAACACCTTACCATGAAATAATGACTTGATGGGGGAGGAGACTTTGAGGTTGCTCTGTTGTTAATGCAGGGTCTGAGGATTATTGTAGTTGTCATCATCGTCATCGTCATCATCACCATCACCTAAAGGTGCAGTTGTGGTTGCAGGGTTATGGCAAAAAATAGTTAATCCAGAAGTGGATGGCTGTGATTTGTTGTCGACTGTTTCTTGGGGATTAGTTTTAAAAAAGACATCCAGTTTTTGCTGCTTGCCCTTTCTCTTCTTTAATGAAGAAGCTGTTCATAGGGTGCCAAGTAAGATCTTATTCTATGAACTGCTACCTGCTGCATTCAGCATTGTAATCATTGTTCTCTAAGAGCTGTAACTGCCTCTCAAATTCCCTCAGGATAGAAGACAAAACAGGTGGAAAGCTCTCGTGGTGCTGCATCCTGGACTTAATCTTCTTCATGTCCAACTTCCGCTTTCACCTCAGTGACAAGTTGTTGTAGATCAGCTGTAGAGAGGTCTTCACATTAAGACTCAAGCAGCTCATTACCATCCTCACTCTCCACTTCTTCAAATCAAACTTGCTTTGTAAGATCAACGCAATGTTCTTTGATTCTTGGGAGCTCCTCTCATGGATGACTGTATCTCTCACAGAAAGCACTTCATGACAAAGTTTGCGAAATGATCACATGATGCTGGTGCAGAGACACTTTTGGCCCAACATTGCACGTATTTAGGACAAAGCCCATAAAATGATCGTATGATGCTGACGTGGAGACCCTTTCGGTGCTAACATTGTATATATTCAGGACCAAGCCCATGAAACGATCATTTGATGCCAGTGCGGAGAAGCTCTCAGTGGTAACATTCGTATTTTCGGGACAAAGTCCATGAAAGATCATGTGGTATTGATGCATACACCTGTGTGCACCGATGGAATTGTGTTATAGCCAACATAACTTCGTGTTTTAGAAATAATGTTCCCCTATTTGTCAGTCACGTTACAGCCAAATCGCATTGCCAGTTGATTAGCCATTTCCTAGAAAAGCAGAGCTGGGTTGAGAGGCTAAATGGACCAACTATTGCTCCTGTATTCCTATTTAGGGATCAGAGTTCCAGGATGTTGCCACATTTGTGTTAAATGCTCCAAAATATTAGTTATATTCAATTCTTTTTTGGAAAAATAGGGAAACTTTTCTTGAGGTTTTCAAAAAGTCATTTAAATGATTCAATTGATGAGAAAGCAAGTGAACTATTCCAGTTCTTGGGCCTCGTGGAGAAGTCCCAAGAATCATGTTAGACGTTCCTGTGCACTCAGGTCTCAGCTGCACCTCTTGACTTTTAGAACTTCTTCCTAATTAATGTAGTTAAGAATCAGGAAAGTTCTGGATGTGCAAGAGATATTCATTTAGGATTGGCACCAATGAATTGACTATGTCCATTCAATAAACTGGAACGAAAGAAATTAGGTTTGGTACCTAGTTCAAGTTGATTTGTAGTTAAGCATGCTTATTGAGAGTTGAGATATTGATGGTCAAGCAACAGCATCAACAATTTAGTTTTACATCATAAAAAATTGAAAGAAACTTGAGGAGGTAAATGAATTCATGGAAAAGAGATTTGTATGACAGCGCAGAAATGGTAAACCAAAGTAGTTTCAGAATTTGAAGAGGAAATCACCATATTGTTAGAGGACCATAGGTTGCTTAGAGAAATTGACATGAATAGGAAATTCCTTAGGTTTTTGCAACTGCAGGGAACGTCAAGTTCCAATGTTTGTTTTTTCCCTTCCTTGCATGCAAGTACAATATTGCTTTAGTACCTGTGTATTTACATAAAGATCATTTTTATTAATAAGAAATGTTATTGCAATTTTTAAAAAAAGTAAGCATGAAGGCGTTTAAGGCAACAAATGGTATGTTGACCTTCAAAGTAGGAGGATTTGAGTTTAGGCAGAGGGATGTCTTGCTGCCTCTGTACAGGGCCTTGGTCAGACCACACCTGAAGAATTATGTGCAGTTTTGGTCTCCTTACCCGATGAATAATGTTCTGGCTATGAGGGAGTGCAACAAAAGTTGATTCCTGAGACAGCAGGGCTAATATCTGATTTCTCTTCATGGATGCTGCCTCTGAACTCTTTTTTCCAGCAATTTCTACTTCTGTTTTTATTTCTGTTTTTTAGTTCAGTACCTGTTCTCTATGTTTTTATGTTAATATTAATTTTTTTGATGCACTGTGAGCCAGTGATGATAAATAAGGATGCATGTGATTGAACTGCATACATTTGTGTGGATAGCACTTGTGATGGACAGTTCCGGATCAGCTGGAGTTTTTGAAATGAGCATTTGTTGGTTGCTAATGAGATATCAGGGATTTTAATCCATAAGGCAGTGAAGACATAAGAATTTCAGTAAAAAAATGGGCTCAGACCACAGAATACATTGGCAGTGTTTGAAGAGAGTGGTTTCAGTCTGGCAAAGTATCGAATATGAGAAAATAATTTCACTTCAGTATAACAAAGAATATTGATAATCCAACTCAGCCTGAAGATGCATTGAGGGAGGGTAGTGAAGATAATTCTGTGTAGCTACGAGTGGTAACCAACAAGATAGTTTCAGTTTTGTCAATTAGGAATTGTGGCAAATGTCCTTTTTGTGCAGGATTTGATGTTGGACTTGTACTGAGTGCATAGCATTGTTTAGAAACAACGGTTATGATGAGATAAAGTTAGATGTCATCCGAGTTGAAATTCTGTTGTTTTTGGAGTGATGAGAATATGCACTTTACCAACTGGAGTACGCCGTAACGTTGCCAAAAATGCAGAAATTCACATAATAACTTGCAAGTTATTCAAATTTGTGAATCAGTTATGTGTGACTTTAAAAAGAAATTGCAGCATGAAACAGGCGTTGCTTCTAATATGTGATTATTCAAAACAAAAGAGTGAAAATCAATTAGTGAGGGTAGAATCTTGTGGAGGTGTTTGTTGGTCTTGATTGGAGAGTCAGGGACCTGCCCTGTTTCTTTTTGGGAATGCTATGGAATTATGAGCCTATCAAGCAGTGTCAAGGCCAGCGACAAGCTTTTCTCTGGAATCAAGACCTTGGGAGCAGATTGCTTGCTGACTGAGAGCTTCCAGTCAGTGAGCGACTCTTGTAGCAAGCCATGCTACAGGGAGGCCATTTCTAGTAGCCGAAGAACAGAATCCAGAGTCCCAAGATTGCGAATGACCTTGGAGGGGGAGGTGGGGGTTTGGGGGCATAGTGGGGAGGGGTTTGTAGTTAGGGATGACAACAGTGACAGGTGGTTGGCTATAAATGGGAACCCCTTTGCTCCAGTGTTGAATCCCATGATCAGGCACAGTACTTTTGATTAAATGACCATTCCTAAATCCCTCACCTTCCATCCCCAACCTCATGAATTGACAAGCTGGCAGCGCTGTCATCTAGTCTACATGGTGGTGATAGACCCACCTGCAGCTGAGTTAATATCGCTGCATGTGGGCTGAGGCCCTTACGTAGTCAATAATTGGCCACTTTATTGCCTCACGAACTGACAAGCTGGCAGCACTGTCGTAGCTGTCATCCAGTCCTTATGGTGGTGATGAACCTACCTGCAGCTGGGTTAATATTGGTGCATGTGGGCTGAGGCCCTTCAGTGGTCACTTTATTGGACAGTCAAAGGCTTTGCTTAGTTTTAGGCTGGGCAGGTTGACTATGGTTTTTCCTGTTGAGAACTTAGTTCTTGCAGAGGTTGCAAAGTGGTAGTATTCAAATACGCCACAATTCCAACTAATTCAATGCTCATCTCCCTCCAAACTCGTCACTAAAAAGAGTGGAACATTCTGCCTCAACTCCTCCATTAATTAATGCATGTGGTGCGGTGAAAATTAATATTTGCAAATGCTTTACAAAACAAAACAAAACATGTAATTTGCTTCTTATGCTCAGAAAGAAAGATCAAACAAATCCAGGTGTGCAACATTGAAGCGTATATGACATGAGCACAAATCTAGGCGCTCCTTTCAGTATAGCCATGTAGAATGCTGGACTGTAGGATGAGATGTGAAGCTGAGGCAGATGAACTTAATGATCAAATGGTATAATTTCAAACGGGCTTCTGGCCAATATTTAACCCTCATTCTATATCATTAGTTTGGTGATCTGGTCATTATTGCATTGGTGTTTGTGGAAACATGCCTTCCACAAATTGGCTGGCATATTAAAAGTTTATAGCAATGTCCAGACTTAAAAACTACAACAAAATTTGTTTGACATGCAATGGGTTATGTTAATAAATCAAAAATTCCATTTAACATGTTGCAGTTTGTAATAATGGTAGCAATCAAACTAAAGGATGGTTGACATATGCTCTCACCTTGGAAAAGCTGGGATGGACTTGACAATCAGAGATAATGGGAACTGCAGATTCTGGAGAATCCGAGATAACAAAGTGTGGAGCTGGATGAACACAGCAGGCCAGGCAGCATTTTAGGAGCACAAAGCTGACGTTTCGGGTCCAGACCCTTCATCAGAAAAGGGGGAGGGGTAGAGGGTTCTGAAATGAATAGGGAGAGACAATCAACTTTTTTTACTTAAGTACTCAGATGTACTTCTGCCATCAGTCAATTCTATTACATTTATCCCAACTGACAATGTTGGCATTTTGTATAAAAGAAGTGATACTTGTGGGGGTGGGGTTGGTCTTAGAATACATCGGGGAAACCAAGCAGAGGCTTGGGGACCGCTTTGTGGAACACCTACGCTTGGTTTGCACTAAACAATTGCATCCCCCAATCGCACAACATTTCAACTCCCCCTCCCATTCCTCAGACGACATCCCCATCCTGGGCCTCCTGCAGTGCCACAGCGATGCCACCCGAAGGTTGCAGGAACAACACCTCGTATTCCGCTTGGGAACCCTGCAGCCCAATGGTATCAATGTGGACTTCACAAGCTTCAAAATCTCCCCTCCCCCCTACCAATTCCCTAAACCAGCCCACCTTGTCCCCGCCTCCCTAACCTGTCTTTCCTCCCACCTATCCCATCCTGCCACCTCAAGCCCAACCCCCATCTCCTACCTACTAGCCTCATTCCGCCCCCTTGACCTGTCCTTCCTCCCTGGACTGACCTATCTCTTCCCTAACTCCCCACCTACACTAACCTTTACTGGCTCCATCCCTGCCTCTTTGACCTGTCTGTCTCCTCTCCATCTATCTTCTCTTCTATCCATCTTCTATCTGCCTCCTCCCCTCTCCCTATTTATTTCAGAACGCCCTTCCCCTCCCCCATTTGTGAAGAAAGGTTTAGGCCCAAAACGTCAGCCTTCCTGCTCCTCTGATGCCGCTTGGCCTGCTATGTTCATCCAGCTCTACACCTTGGTATCACAGTTAGAATAGGTTGGGTGCTGGACAAACAGACTTTACAGTGCATCATGACTGTTGAAGTACTTTGGGACATTCTGGGGTTACGAGGAATTTTATTTTTTCAGTGTATCATTCTTGTCATTCACTTCTCCCATCTTGCCAACTCGGGTGGAGACTGCTGTTTTGTTTGTGGTCCACATTAAAATTGGTTGCAAGTAAACTTGCTCACCTTTCTAATCTGTTCTTGAACAGGCCAGGAACTACATAATTGTATTGCATAAGTAATTTAGTGAGGATTTAAAAAAATATTTTTATGCATGTTCATCAGTGGCAAATCGCAGAAAACGTATTTTCACAGAACTGCCAGTTTTCAGAAATTGTTTGCTTTCAGCAAGATAAGTCAGATTTTCATCTGCATCCTCACTTTGTTCTGCCAAAAGTGCGTAGATTTTAGAACAAAGAACATTATGTCACAGCAGCAGGTTCTTCGTTGCTCCAATCTTGCATAGACACATTTTACCCTTCCATATTAAAACTAGCTTCACTTCCAGGATTGCATTCCTCTTTCTCCTTCATGATCATGTATTCGTCCAGGTGCTTCTTGAATGCTGCTATTGTTTCTGCGTCCACCACCTCCTCTGGCAGTGCGTTCCAGGCACTCACCACCCCTTTGAGTGAAAAACTTGCCTCACACATTTTTAAACAAGCCTACCCATCCCCCCAGCACCTTGAACCTGTATCCCCTAGTAATTGACCCCTCCGCTCTGGGGAAAAAAGCCTCATACTTTCCACTCTATCCATGCCATTCACAATCTGATAAACTTCTATCAGGTCGCCCCTCAACCTCCTGCATTCCAGTGAAAACAAACCCAGTCCATCCAACCTGTCTTCATAACTAAAAGCCCCCATACCAGGCAACATCCTGGTAATCCTTCGCAATAAACAACTGCACCTCCCAGTCGCAAACCACTTCCACTCCCCCTCCCATTCTCTAGATGACATGTCCATCATGGGCCTCCTGCAGTGCCACAATGATGCCACCCGAAGGTTGCAGGAACAGCAACTCATATTCTGCTTGGGAACCCTGCTGCCCAATGGTATCAATGTGGACTTCACCAGCTTCAAAATCTCCCCTTCCCCCACCGCATCCCATAACCAGCCCAGTTCGTCCCCTCCCCTCACTGCACCACACAACCAGCCCAGCTCTTCCCCTCCACCCACTGCATCCCAAAACCAGTCCAACCTGTCTCTGCCTCCCTAACCTGTTCTTCCTCTCACCCATCCCTTCCTCCTACCCCAAGCCGCACCTCCATCTCCTACTTACTAACCTCATCTCACCTCCTTGACCTGTCCGTCTTCCCTGGACTGACCTATCCCCTCCCTGCCTCCCCACCTATACTCTCCTCTCCACCTATCTTCTTTTCTCTCCATCTTTGGTCCGCCTCCCCCTCTTTCCCTATTTTTCCAGAACCCTCTCCCCATCCCCCTCTCTGATGAAGGGTCTAGGCCCGAAACGTCAGCTTTTGTGCTCCTGAGATGCTGCTTGGCCTGCTGTGTTCATCCAGCCTCATATTTCATTATCTTGGATTCTCCACCATCTGCAGTTCCCATTATCACTGATACAACATCCTGGTAAACCTTTTCTGTACCTGCTGCAAAGCATCCACATTAATCTAGTAGTGTGGTGACTACAACTATACATAATACCCCAAGTGTGGCCTAATTAAAGTTCTATAAAGGTGCAGCATAACTTGTCTAGCCTTATAATCAATGCCCCCTCCAAAAAAGGCAAGCATGCCATTGGATCAAAAACAGAAGTTGCTGGGAAAGCTCAGCAGGTCTGGAAGCATCTTTGTAGGAAATATCATAGTTAAAGTTTTGGGTCTGGTGACCCTTCCTCAAAATGCATCGCCTCAAATTTGTCCAGATTAAACTCCATCTGCTATTTTCCTGCCCATACCTCCAACTGATCTATATCCTGTTATATCCTTTGACAATCCTCCTCACGATCCACATAACACCAATCTTTGTATCATCCGCAAATAGTAATTAGACCAGCTACATTTTCTTTTGTATCGTTTATGTAGACCACAAGCAATAGAGGTCCCAGCACTGATCCCCGTGGAAAACCACTAGTCACAACCTTCCATTCCAAAAAGCATCCTTTCACTGCTACTCTCTGCCTGCTATGACTAAGCTGGTTCTGTAGCCATTTTGCCAGCACACCCCGATACCATGTGACTTCACTTTTTGTACCAGTGTGCCATGAGAGAACTTGTCAAAGGCTTTACGTAAGTCCATGTAGACAACATGTACTGCTTTTCCCTCAGCACCTCCTCAAAAATCTCAGCCTTCTCAACACAAAACCCTGCTGTCTATCATTAATCAGCCCATTTGACTCTAAATATATCTAGATCTTGTCCCTGAGATTCTTTTCCAATAATTTCCCTACCACTGATATGAGGCTCACAGGCCTGCAATTTCCAGGATTATCCCTGTTACCTCTCTTAAACAATGGGACAGCATTGGCTATTCTCCGGCCCTCTGGGACCTCACCTGTGGCAAAAGAGGATACAAAGAGATCTGCCAGTGTTCCAGGAGTTTGTTCTCTTGCCTCCCTCAATAGTCTGGGATAGATCACATCAGAACCCAGGGATGTATCTACCTTAACTCCTTTCAGATGCACAACACCACTTCCTTTTTAGGAGCAACTTGGGTTAGAGATTCGACACTCCCTTCCTGGAGATCATTCTCCACCAATTCCTTCTCTTTGGTGAATACCCGCACAAAGTATTAATTTAGCACTTCGTCTCCCTCTTCTGGCTCCACACGTCGATTCCCTCCTTTGTCCTTGAGTGGGCCTCCCCTTTCCCTGGTTACCCTCTTGCTTTTTATATATGTCTAAAAAGCGTTGGGATTCTCCTTTATTCTGTTTGCTAACTTGTGTGCAAACTTGGAAGTGTACATATTTTGTTTGGTGATATTTTATTCGTAGTATCATAGAATCCCTACAGTGCGGAAAGAAGACATTTGGCCCATTGGGTCTACACTGACCATTCTGAGAGCATCTCACCCTATCCTCATAATACTGCATTTTACCATGCACACTGCAGACAATTTAGCACAGCCAATCCACCTAACTTGCACGTCTTTGGACTGTGGGAGGAAACCAGAGAACTGTTGGAAACCCACACAGACTAGGGAGAACGTGCAAACTCCACATAGCCAGCCACTGAGGCTGGACTCGAACCTGGGTACCTGCTACTCACTATTCCACTGTGCTGCCAAAGTTTTCTTGTTTGAAAAGTTGCTGAATTCGATTTTTTTAAATGAACAAAAATATATTAAAAGTGAATAGATGAATACCACATAACTACTGGTTTTACAAAAGTGAGGGTTATTTTGCAACATAATTAACACAACTGCCTTTCCAAAAAAGTGATTTGTCTGTTTCTGTTTCTGCTGAGAAGGTAGTGTAAGACAGTTGAATGCAATCTGTGATGAATTGAAAACAATAATTGCAAGATAGTTATTGAATCAAGAATTATTTTAAAGAAATTTGAACTTGCTGGCATTAAATGACAGCTGTTTGTGAAGCAAATGTTTTGTAAACTGGTGAACAATTTTACGAAAATTGAAGGAAATGAAAGTGACAGTTGTATTCCTCAGGATATATCCATTTAAAGTTCTCCAGAGTTATTGATTTTTGGGGGAAATGAATAAAGTGCTGAAACAAACCAGATGATCTACCCATGCTCATCTTGGTTCCAGAGCTAATACCATTTCCACCTCTTTTTCCCTGAGGTAGAATCAGAAAATGTATTTGTCAGCATTCCTCTTCCCCTCCCCCTCTTTATTTTGGATCACTGCAGGACCCAGACATGCTGGAGCCATTTTTCTTCCACAACTGAGCCAAGTTTGTGAAAAAAACATCTTGGATGTTTGGCTTTGATGGCACTTTAAAAATGCTGTTCCATATTTCACTTGAATATCTTTAAATCACATCTAACAAAGAGAAAAGGGAATCACAGAGTAAGTGATGAGTGGATAAAGCTGATGCACAACCCACCACCCTTCTGGGGATATTTATTTTACAGCAGGGATCCAAGTAACACATGCTTGAAACAGTTCTTCCTGATATTGGTGAACAGGAGAGTTTAAGTAATCATTTAGCATGATAAGAAAGTGATCATTCATCTACTTGACATGACATACCTCCATGTAATTGTTAGCTAGATCAAATTTTTAGAAAAATTCTGCATTGTTAAATGGTACACTTTAAAACTGACGTAGCCACTGATGAATTGCAATGATTTCCATTACTGTCCTTCAGCTATCCATCCATCCGCCTATCAATTTATTTAATAAGCTTTGGACATGCAAATATTTTCTTTGAATGTTGCTATGGAGCAGAAAATGCTGATTAAGTTTTTTTCAGACAAGGAGGGAGATGCCATTTGAAAGACAGGCCATCTGTCCTGAGGGGATTCATTTCCTGTGAGGAGGCTTTTGTTGCTGGAGGACAATTGATGTTGGTGTTTGTTATAGCACTGATCCTGATGACATTGTACTCAACCAATGTTATATAAAATAGAAAAAGTAAGGAAGTTACAATTTTGAGCAGAAGCTGTAAAGCAAGGTCTCCATCCTCACAATTTTCTTATTCATTATAGGTTCACTAGCGTTGTTCAGCATTATGTTTGCATCTGCTATCCTGGTCATGACTCACCATCCCCCACCTTGGTGAAATGTGTGGTAGCCCTTGGGTGCAAAGATGCCTGGGAATTATACATCGAAGAGAGCCATCCTGTTTAGCATGGATGATCAGGAATGAGGCTAGAATAGCCTATAGCTGTCATTGAGGTTTTGTTTGAATGGCTGTGAGCCTACTGAGAGCAACAAAGGTAGGGAGGGGAGGGGAGATGGGGAGTGTGGGGGTAGCTGTTTGTTCTAAGATCTGTAGCTGGAGACTGCCAAATTCAAAGTGACATTGAATTTCTTTATCTATCAAATCTTCACTGTTTTTGTGCTATAGAAACACTTACGTTTTTGTACTTTTTATTGAAAAGCATTTTTTTTCTTAATTGGAAGCTTTCAAGTTAGACCCTCGAAAAAACAATTTAATCGTTTCTCTAAATTGTGACCTTTTATGTTTAGTAAAATCCCATTTTTGTGATTAGCTTAAAGGTGTTTGTTGTGTACAGACATCTATTGAATGAGCAAGAGCTAACTTATAGATATTGCATGGTTTTTTGTGCTTCTCATGTTCTGAAAAAGAAAAATGTGCCTTGAAAATGAAGATTCTATTTCTAGTCTGCTGCAATAACCAAATTCAATTCAGTGAAGCAATCAGGCTGAAATTGGTCTCACTGCCCTTGGACTAGAAGGGAGCTGACTAGACTTGCATGATAGATAGACACTTGGAAGCTATAACAGACATAACAGAGGGTTATGCAACATATACAAATTAATATTTTCAGAAAGGTTGGGTCAGAAGGAGTATTGGGGTGGGGGTGGTCCAGGGTGGGCAAAGAGAAATAAGTTGTTTATTGTCGGTAGCTGCTGCAGTGAACTTTGTAACATTATGGTTGTGTTAATGCAAGTTGGTGTTTGTTGTGATAGAGCAAGTTTTCAAAAATTTTTACACTGAGTGTAGCCATTCTCAATGAAAAAGTGTAATACACCAAAGATTAACCATTTCTTTTTCTGTATCTCCTATATTGTTGTGCTTGTTGGTTGTAACTACTTTCCTCAGATACATCCTGCAACATGACACAAATTTAATCAAGTTTAAGACTGACTTCTCCCCTGTTCCCAAGTATATCTAGCTGTGGCTAAGCCATACAGACGCAGAGGGTGCTAAATCGAATTGCTTATTTCTATCAGTTATCTCCTCTGGGTTATGGAATGAGACTTGTGTATGGAAAATTATCACTTGGTAAAGAGTTTGAGTGTGTCAGATATCCTGAAATTGTATCCCACAGTTACAGCACACAACTTCAGGAGAAGAGAGGAATGGTGGAGACAAATTTAGCAAGAAGCTAGTGTGAAAAGAATGCCTTGTACTCCTGCATCACAAATGGAGAATGGAGAGGCTTAGGGGGGCAGGGTGGGAAAAAGAGGATAATGTAGAGCAGTGTAGATAATTTTTTCTGATCTCCTGTTTTTGGTGTCTAAATTCAATGCAAGATACCGATGAAAAAGTTGGTTTCAAAAGGCACATTAAAATTCCTTTAAATAATTTGAAAGTCATGGTTTTAAATTCTTAGTGATATCATTTTCCTTCAGGAGTATACTGTTCTTCTCAACTATTGGAAAAATAGCTTAAAGTCTTATTTTATTCCCATTTCCTCCCGTGTGAAGGTTATGGGCTGAACTCAACACTTCATTTACAACAATGTGTTTTAAGGAAGGGCTGTTGTAAAGAATGGGTGAGCTTGTGTATATGTCGTGTTTCTCCTTTCAGAATATCCCAAACTGTTTCAGCCAATTAATTATTTTGAAGTGCAGTTCCTAACAATAATGACATGCCACAACAAGATGCCACAAATAGAAATGAAGATTAATGACTGGATAATTTGTTTTTGGTGATGAGATCCCCTGACCCTGCTTTTCCTTGATTAGTGCCTGAACAGCCAGATAGGGGGCTTCGGTTTACATCTTGTGTGAACATGACACCTCATAGAACATATATACTCCATCCAATCTTTTGTTCAGCCAGGGCTATAGCCTCAAACCTTCTGATTCAAATGTCAAAGTGTATTTTACTGAGAGAATTGCAGGGGAGTTGTGTTGCTAACTCATTTGTAGTGTGCTATGGAGTCCCAATAATCTGCAACACCATGTGCCCTAGTTTCAAATTGTCACACTATTTGTCATTTAATTTCAAAGGGAACATTTGCGCCACACAAATGCCAGACAATGACCACTTCCAAGAAGAAGCTTTGTGCATGGGAAATTGTGTCTCATTGACGTGACTGAATTTTATGAAGGGGTGATAAAGCATGTTGATTAAGGCAGAACAGTAGACATTGTCTATATGAACTTTAGCAAAACATTCGATAAGGTTCCACGAAGTAGATCTCATGGAATCCAGGGACATTTAGCCAATTGCATATGAAAGGTGATTGTAGAGAGTGCTTTTCAGACTGGAGGCCTGTGACCAGCAGTGTGTTACAAGGATCAGTGCTAGGTCCACTGCGTTTTGTCATTTATACAAATTATTTGCATGTCAATACAGAAGGCATGGTTATTAAGTTTGCATGTGACACCAAAATAGGTGATGTAGTGGATAATGAAGATTATTATCTCAGAGTAAACAGAACGTTGATCAGATGGGCCAATGGGCCGCGGAGCGGCAGGTAGTATTTAATTTAGATAAATTTGAGGTGTTTTGCATTTTGGTAAGGCAAATCAGGGTACGATTTATACAGGTAATTGTAGGCCCCTGGTAACTGTTTCTGAACAAAGAGACCGAGTGATGCAGGTGCGTAGTTCCTTGAAAGTGAACTCACAGGTGGACAGCGTGGTGAAGAAGACATTTAGCATGCTTGCCTTCATAAGGTCATAACACTGAGTTAGGAGTTAGGACGTCACGTTGTGGCTGTACAGGGCATTGGTTATGTTGTCAGGAGCCTGGAGAGCACCAACTTTGGCTATCGGCTTGTACAGAGAGGAGAAGAGTCAAGTCTTGTAACCTCACAAATTACTTTATAAGTATATTAAAAAAGACACGTGTTGCTTAAATGTCTTTATCAGAAAACTAGACCTTATATATTTTCCTACAAACTGAACTGGGAGCTACTTATACACCCACCACAGTCCTCTGACACTCCCCATTTATTCACAGAATATAAAAACTAATACCCAGTCAGGATAGCTGCTGCTGCCGATGAGGGCTGACGCTGGTTGGGCACTGTACTCGATGTTGTCACCAAGTCCTTGATGTAAGGCCTGCTTCTGCGATGGTTCATCTCTAGAGTTTTCGCCGGCTGTGTGTCCTGAGGGTCATCTTTTTATTCCTTCTCTTATCTCTCTCAAGTTGTACAGTCTTCTTTCTGTTGGCTAAGTCTAATTCACTTGTCACATGCCTTTACCTTATTGGCCCTGGCCCAGAGACTTAGGGAGCATTATCTCATTATTTCTTGTCCAAATAATGCTTTTGCATTACCTCATCTTTCTTACATTTTGCAGAACTTAGTTAATTCAAACCAGTTTAAATCAGCTCAAACGAGCACCTGGGCACAAAGCATTTTTAGTTCACAAGCTGCTTGTTTCTTCATGTCAGCAGCCTTGCAATCAGTACCTCCTGTTAGCAATGTCAGTGGTTGCTACCCCCGACCCTCTCTGTCTATCTTTCTGCAGCCTCTGGCTAATATCTGCCCCTTCTTGATCCAAAGATACCTGTCTTAGGATAATTTTCTAAGTCTTTTCTGTGGACCACTGCTAGGATTGTCACTGTTTCTCAACGGGTATATCACATTTAGTGTTATATCATTATAATATATATAAAAATGTACCTTTAAAGATGTGTACATAAATATATATAAATAA
Source organism: Stegostoma tigrinum (assembly GCF_030684315.1). Classification (NCBI taxonomy): domain Eukaryota; kingdom Metazoa; phylum Chordata; class Chondrichthyes; order Orectolobiformes; family Stegostomatidae; genus Stegostoma; species Stegostoma tigrinum. The sequence goes on from NC_081358.1 coordinate 78,819,603, forward strand.
GTGCACATAGGAAAGATAAAGAAGCGTGTATGAGAAACATGTACATAACTTAATTTACACAGTGTTTCTATAATGTTCCTTCATTTTCTTTATAGCCTTCACTTCCAATTTTCGTACGGTTTCATTTTTCCACTTTCTAAGGTGACATACATTGACTATGTTGGTTGCTAATGTACGTAGAATCACTACTTCAGTAGCATGCGACAGAATTCTGATGTATGGATGTATTTGAACACTGGTTCCCAATTCCAGGACCTATCCCACAACCCAGGGTTCTGCAGCAACTCCTTTGCTTTTTCAGCATAGGTTCTAATTATTTGAGTGTGTTTGGCCCGTTAATGATTTTTTTTTACCAGTTGCACTAAATGCGTCCAATCTGCTGTCAGGTGCAAGCTGGCTGGGAGTTCAGCGGGAACAAACCTCTGTACATCTTGGTCTGTATCAGTACGTTGGATCACGAGGTTTTCTCTTATCACCCTGGTGATAAGCAGCATTTGTCCACCAATCATCAAACCAGAGGTCACATTATTAATAGCTACATTGTGTCCTTCCAGAGGGCATTGTCTCTATCCCTTGGTGTAGTTCATGGCTACTGTGGGTATGTAATATGTTCCCCTCACAAGGACATATTATAGAAAAGACTGGTTATTAACAGGCAGAATGGATAATGAACAGCTTTCACAGGTACTGTAACTGCAATCTGTAAATCTCAGTCACATTATCTTGTCAGAATGGGCCCAGTGATTCCCTCCTTGGTGACAGTTTGACAAATCTACCCCTTTCTCAGCACCATTTATTACCATAGCATGAGATGGTGGGTTACTTAAAGATATCCAAGTACCTTCACGCTATTTCACCGCATTATGAACTGTTTTTAAAGGGTAGCTTTGATTATTTCCATATCGTGGAATATTAAACACTGCTCCAACATAATATTTCCCTTTATCATTGTCACAAGTGCCTAAAACCCTGTTAATTAAGTTCAGACTTCTGAAGTGACATGGGGTTCCTTTTCTCCAGCCACTTTATTATTTATTCATCTGATACCCAGTCTGGGACTTGGTGAGCATGCAGTTGTAACAAATTACTCTCGATCAGAGTCAACACCTAGCTTGTGTATATGGCGCACACCTTGACCTTATGGGCCTACTCAGAAGTATTGGCCATATGATCAATGATTCAATTTGTTGTATCCTGTAAAAGTTTTAGAAATTTAACTGTGTCCAGTGTCACTTGTGGCGCATCTTGGCCCATCTGGTTTATTCGTATTTGGTCTAAGTAACCTTCCTCAGTAATGACCTGCATTTTCCGCTGGAGGGATCGTATCTGACTTTCTAATTCTGCTATGTCCAAGGTGTTGATGGTTGCCACTCATGATGCATATCCTGCCCCTGCCAACTCCAGTAATCCTCTTTTCTTTCTTCTCTTGATTCAAGAATCAATTCTCGTAGCCTCACAAATTACTTTATTGGTATATTAAACAAGACATGTGTTACTTAAATGCCTTTACCACAACACCTTGTATATTTTCCCACAAACTGAACTAGGACCTACTTATTCACCCACTAGAGACCTCTGACACTCCTCAAGTAGTCACAGAATATAAAAGCTAATACAAAATCAGGATAGCTGCTGCTGCTGATGAGGGCTGACGCTGGCTGAGCACTGCACTTGATGTCATCACCACTTCTGTGATGGTTGGTCTGTGGAGTTTTTGTTGGCTGCGTGCCCCAATGATCTTCTTTTTATTCTTTTTCTTATCTCTCTCAAGTGGTGCTGTTTTCTTCCCATTGTGTCCGGCTAATTTACTTATCGTGTGCCTTTACCTTATTGGCCCTGGCCTAGAGACTTAGGTAGCATTACCTCATTTTTTCTCATCTTTCTTATGTTTTGTGGAACTTAATTAATGCACACTGGTTTGAATTGGCTCAAGCTAACACCTGGATGCAGGTCATTTTTAGTTCACAAGCTGCTTCTTTCTTCATGTCAGCTCCTTGCATTCAGTACCTTCTGTTAGCAATGTTGACAGTTGATACCCCTCTCTTTTTATCTTTTTACAGCCTCTGGTTAACAGTTGGGCCACTTTTAGAGTACAGCGTACAATTCTGGCCACCGTTCTGTAGGAAGGATGTTGTTAATCTTGCGGGGCTACAGTAAAGCTTTACAAGGATGTTGCTGAGACTGGAGTATTTGAGTTATAGGAAGAGGCTGGGGTATTTTTCCCTGGAGGGCTAGAGGCTGAGGTGTGACGTTGCAGAGATTTATAAAATCATGAAGGGAATGGATAGCCTGAAAAGCCAAGGTTCTTTTTACCCAGCGTGGGACAGTCCATAACTAGAGGGCGTAGGTTTAAGGTGAGAGGGGAAAGATTTTAAAAGGATCTGACAGGTCACTTTTTCATGCAGAGGGTAGTGCGTGCATGGAACGAGCTGCCAGAGGAAGTTCTGGACTTGGGTACATTTGCAACATAGAAAAGGCGTTTGGACGTATATATGAATGGGATGGGTTTAGAGGGATATGGGCCAAGTGCTGGCAAATAGCATTGGTCAAATTGGAAGAGTTGGACCGAAGTATGTTTCCATGCTGTGTGACTTTATGATTCTAAGAGACAACCTAACCACTTCCCCTTGACATTTCAATGGCATTACCAACACTGAATTCCCCCATTATCAATGTCCCAAGGGTTACCATTTTCCAGAAATCAACTGGATTTGGCAACTGAAGACTGTGGCTTCAAGAGCCCTTCAGAGGCTTGGAATATGCAGTGAATATCTCACTTCCTGACTGTCCAAAGACTGTCCAACATCTATACAGGTCAGGAGTGTGATGGAATACTCCCACTTGTCGAGATGAGTGCACCTCCAACAGCACCCAAGAAGCCTGACGCCATCCAGGATAAAGCTGCCCACTTGATTGGGACTACATTAACACACATCCACTCCTCCAACATTGACACTGAGTTGGAACTGTGTGTGCTATCTTCAAGATGCACTTTGAAATTCACCAAAGATGCTTAGACAGTGCCTTCCAAACCCTGACCGCTTCGATCTAGAAGGGCAAGGGCAGCAGATACATGGGAACGCCACCACCTGCAAGTTCACCTCCAAGCCTCATTTGGAAGTATCTTGCCATTCCTTCAGTGTAGCTGGGTCACAAGCCTGGAATTCATCCCTAATAGCATTGTGGGTCAACCTATAGCATGTGGCCTGCAGTGGTTTAAGAAGGCAGCTCATTGTCACCTCCTTAAGAGAAATGCGGAACAGGCTATATATGCTGGCCGGCAGCATCACTTACATCCCACGAGTGAATAAAAAAATTCCATCTATAAGAAATTGAGGAATATGTATAAATTTTAGAAATGTGCACAAAGTTAACCTGGACCTAGGTTTTATTTTTGAGCTGAGAATTGCAGGTTTCGCCATTTCCTAACGTTGTATTGCTGCCTTCTGAGTGACCATGGCTCCCCGCTGTATTTTGCAGCGTGTTCCTGTTTATTCCCCCATATCCTTAGGTCCCTTTAGTCTTAAGAGCTAGATCTAATTCCTTCTTGAAAGCATTCAGTGTTTTCGCTTAACAGCTTTCTGTGACAACTCCACAGGCTTACTGCACTCTAGGTGAAGAAATTTCTCTGTGTCTCAGTCCAAAATGGCCTACCCCATATGTTTTGGCTGAGAGTTCTGGTTCTGGATTCCCTGGTCAACAGGAATAGCCTTTCTGTGTTTACACTGTCAGGACATTTTAGAGAGCTTATACGGACAACCACATTACTGTGGGTCTTGAGTCACATATTGACCAGATCAGATACGGATGGCAGACTTCATTCCATAAAGGACATTAGTGAATCAAATGGATTTTTACAACAATTGACAGTAGTTTCTTGTTTACCGTGATTCAGATCTGCTTTCACTCTCAAATTCCTCCTTTCGTGGATTTGAAACTATATCCTCAAAGGAATGGGTCTCTAGATTTTATTCCTGTTGTATTACCACAACACTATAATTTCTTATACTATAGGGTGGGTGAATGAATGGTCACAGAGAGGCTGAAGGGTGAAGGATATGGAGGAAAAGTAGGAACAGGCTATTAGATAATTGGCCATGGTCATGAATGGCCAGGCAAGTACAGCAGCAAAGACCCAAATGTCCTAATGTTTCTACTTCCTTTGTTTCTATGTTCCATCAATCAGAGCATTTGGGAACAGGGTACTGTTTTCGATTATCAGCCATGGTCATATTGAATGGTGGAATTGGCTTAAAAGGCTGAATGGCCTACTCCTGCTCCTATTTTCTATGTTTTTCTTTCTCATTCAGGAAGGATAGTGCTGTGTAGGTACCGATGTTGGACTGGGGTGGACAAGGTCAGAAATCACGCGACACCAGGTTTATTTGAAATCACAAGCTTTTGAAGTGCTGCCCTTCATCAGGCGAAGTGAAGACACCCAGGCACAGAATTTACAATCAGAGAGATCAAAAGATCATAGAAATGGTGTGAGTGTAGTGCTGACAGGTTGGATATGAAGTCTCTGCAGGTGATCAAGACCGACAGATGGTGTGAGTAAATTTAATAACAATAAAGTTAATAATAACGAAGGGATGACCTATAATCAGATTAATTGAGGCAGAGAGATAATTACAAAAAATTAAAAGTAAGATGATGTTGGTGACAAACAAAATAACTGGAATAACATGATGGGTGTAAGCGTCACATGCCGAACTTCTAACAAAAATAACAAGTAACCCAAAACTGTACAGATTAATAATGGTAGAGAGATTATAACATGTTTTCAAGATGATGGTGTCAAAACAGGACAGCAAGGAAGATTTTATAAATGCAGAACAGTATATAGGGGTTGCATGTAGCAGAACATGAACCCAAATCATGGTTGAGGAAATACATTCATGGGGATGGATCTTGACTGTTAATTTCTGCTCGGCAATTTTGCATTGTTGTGTATCTCCAAGGCTACCTTGGAGGATGCTTACTCGAAGATTGGATGCTGAATGTTCTTGACCACTGAAGTGTTCCTCAACTGGAAGGGAACATTCCTGTCTGGCTATTTTTGTGCAGTGTTTGTTCATTTGTTGCCATAGCGTCTGCATGGTCTTGCCATTAAACCATGCCTTGGGGCATCCTTGCCTGCAGCATATGAGGTAGACAATATTGGTGGAACCAAATGAGTATGAAGGATAATGAATGCTGGCAGTGTCAGTGACATCTACAATGAATGAAAGAAAGAAGAAATAATGAACAGAACTCTTGAGTCCTATAATTGGGAAGCTTTAGCTATGCAAATTTTAAGTTATGCAAATAATAATTCAGAAACCACTTTGAAAATATTTAAATGGTCATAAAACTGTCAAGTGAAACAACCCTAATGAGTCGAATCGATTAATTGTTTTTTGCACTCAGCTGGGCATTCATATTGAGCTTCCATGGCAATACTTTATAAACAAAAACTTCAGAACTAAACACATCACAGTTTTTGAAGTAAATGAAAGAACTCAAGCTTTTGCTCAAGCTTGAAAAAGGGGAACAAATCACTCAGTTATCATTCAATTAAAAATTTAAATCACAGGGCCAATTGACACAGTCCAATCTGCAACAAACACAGTGAATGCTTCAGGAACTCAGTCGGTCTGGCAGTATCTTTCGAGAGAGAGACAATTTAGCTGTGTTACAGAACCATACAAGAGTCATACTTGACTCAAAAAGTTAACTCAGTTTCTCTGTCCACAGATGCTATACAACCGTGCTGAGTTTCTCAAACGTTGTATTTTTTTCAGATTTCCAGCACCTGCAGTATTTTGTTTTTCTTTCTGTCAAATATGAATATCATTATTGTTCAACATAGAAGAGCACCTTATCAATTGGATAATAACTATAATCTAATACACTTGGACACTATCCCACTTCTACAATACTGATCAATTCAGTGATCACATCTTTTCAAAACAAAGTCCAATCATCTAATGCTGCATTCACAAGTACATTTAATTTACTATTAGGAATTATGTTTTGACATATGAAGTTGAAAACCTCTTTTAAGTTTACCTGTCAAAAGATTCCTGACTCCAAACAATGGGCCTCCCATAGCACTATCAAAATGTGTGCCTGAAATTTAGGCCGACAAAATGGGAGTATTAGGTGATGGTTCCCTACTGTTCCTTATGCCATGTCACTGAAAATTACAGGTGACGGGAATGGAGTTAGAAATCCTGGAATTGGGTACAGCCAACCATTTTTAAAAGCCCACTTCTATTCTGACCTGATGGCTGGCATGAAAATCCAGCCATTAGTTTCTGAAACCAGGTTAAACAAGAGTATAGTCACTGAAGAGTAGAAAAATGTATTTAAAAACTTAATAGCCAGAGTTCTGTCTGCATTTACGTTGGGAAAGACGTGCTGTTATTTGAATTATGATTTTGTTCGAATTTTAATTTGAATTATGTGACAGTAAGAGTCGTTTTTATTGATGTCAATCACAGTTCTTTTCTTACATGTGCATAGCCTTGTCTGGGTCAGTAAAGGTGTTTTCTTTAGAGATCTCTTCTAGTGATGCAGCTGATTCTGAAAGTCACTTTAGTGATCATCCATCTTTGACAACACTTAGATTTGCACTAGGTCACTTTTGTAACAAGAGGGCAAAGGGCAGATGTTTGCAAGGGTGAAATTTAGTTGTTTAGTGATAAAACCCAACCTTAAAACAACATTGGGTGGACAATTAACTATACTTTTTACAGACATTTGATTTTTATTGAGATACTGGTTAGTTTCTCTGAAGGTCAAGGGATTGCTGTTTAACTGAAAACTGAAGCCAACTCATTCACAGGAGATTTATTTTTACTGACCACAGGTAGTAAAACCATAACTGAATTTTTTGACAGAATTCACATAAAACTTATAGTTGGTTGAGCGGTGATGGACTTTAGGTAACCTTGCAGTGTTCAGCCTAAATCTCTTAATTAAAAATGCCAGGCACTTAGTTAAGTTGGGCTCTGAGCTTATCAATTCCAAATTCCTTAAGGAAATGCAGCTTCCAAAATAGAATAATTTTCTTGGAGGTAAATTTGCATTTATTGATGTGCCCACTTTTAAGATGTTTCGTTTTATGTTTTTCTGCTTACTGTGTAATATTTTTAACTATAATAACTCAGTTAGTAAGTCACTCAGTGGGAATGATCAGAAATGTCTGTTTTAATCTATTATTGACAAACTAATAAGAAATGTCAAATTTTGGTTACAATGTATTGTTCTTGTATTTACCGTGATTAATTGGCCATTAACTGTTATTAAATAGCAACAGGGTACTGTGAGATTGTGTCATTTTATTTTAGAGTAATGTGATATCTGTTTGTACAAGGATCTTAATCTTTGGCAGAGACAATGTTTTTTAGGCTATGAAAGAAGGTTGAACGGTGGCTGAGTAGTTAGCACTGTTGCCTCATAGCATAGGGATTCAGATTTGATTTCAGCCTTGGGCGACTGTGTGGAATTTGTACATTGTCCTAGTATCTCCATAGATCCCCACTGGGGTCTCTGGTTTCCTCTCACTGTGCAAAAATGTATACATTAAGTAGATTGGCTATGCTTAAAATGCCCTGTAGTGTGTGGCTAAGTGAATTAGCTAGCTAAATGCAGTGTTATCGGTGATAGGTTAGGATGGGCGATAGGTTAAGATCTGTGATGCTGGGTCTGGTTGGGTTGCTCTTTGGCGAGTTGGTGCAGACTTAACGGGTTGAATGAGTGATAATGGGAACTGCAGATGCTGGAGAATCCAAGATAACAAAGTGTGGAGCTGGATGAACACTGCAGGCCAAGCAGCATCTCAGGAGCACAAAAGCTGATGTTTCGGGCCTAGACCCTTCACCCAACCCTCTGATGAAGGGTCTAGGCCCGAAACGTCAGCTTTTGTGCTCCTGAGGTGCTGCTTGGCCTGCTGTGTTCATCCAGCTCCACACTTTGTTATCTTTAATGGGTTGAATGATCTCTTTCCACAGTGTGTGGCTTCTCTTTATTGAATTATAACACAGAAACTTTAAATTTGGCCTTTATTAATATGTAGCAGTTAATTAAGATATCTTTTTCTGAAATAATTCTATCAACAGAAAAGTGATTAGTTTGTTATATAAGAAAAGTATTTTGCTTGGAATACAGTATTTTATATGTGACATATTGCACTACAGTGTTAAATGTCTGTTATTTCTAATTTTGAATTTCAGATCTCCATTGAAAGGGGATACCATATCTCTTAACCGAAAACCACTCTTAGTTTAAAGTGCCTAGTTTATCCCAACTCTCTTCATTCTTAGTGTTGCAATTTTTAATTTGAATTGTTGTCAGATCCAAATATTTATAAAGGGGAGCGGGACTTCATGGGAGAGATGTGTATAAAGAATTTTAACTCGTATTCACAGGTGGTAATGGTCTTGAAATGATATCAGGGGGCATGCCAAAAGAGAAGTTAATTATATTGTTGTGGGTGATTTCAATTTGCCAGGGCTAGATTGAGAAGTTTTAAAGGCAACAACAAGACTGAAAACCTGTTTGTGGACACAATTTGAGATTGTTACATGGAACAATTAGCCAATTGTCCCAAGTGAGTAGGGATAGTATTTGATTTGATAGTAAATAAAAACGAGGACATCATATAGCAAGGCAAAATCAGAGAACATTCTATAAGTGGTGACACTAAATTGGTAGCTAAGGTTATGATGATATTAGGAAATAGAATGTCTATGATAGGAACATTTTGGCTTTAAAGACAGATTTTGATAGAGCAAGGTGGTGCTAAATTGGATAGACCCTTAAAATGAGCATGTGTATTGTGATGCATGAGTAACCTGCATCTGTACAATATAATTTCGGCCTGTTATGGCACAGTGGTAGTGTTCCCATCTCTGGACTGGGAGGCTGGGTTCAAGCCCCAGCTGCTCCAGAGGTGTGTAATAACATCTCTGAACAGGTTAATTAGAAAAATAGATTAAATTTTTAAAAAAATTAAAGTCTGTTTGTCCTTCTAGAGCTCTTGTGCACAGTTGTAGTGCCCCTACTTTTGGGCCAGAAAGCTGAGTTCGAGTTCTACCTATACCAGAAGGATAATATAGCACATCTGAATAGATTTTTAAACTCATAACTCAGTTTGCATTTCCTGCTTTGCTTGAATGATTGCTTGTGTGAGGGCAGTGCTAAATGTGTTGTTTATTGGATGAAGGCATCAAGTGAATGTCTAAAATGTTTAGGGGTCGTAGGATCTGCCGATGCTGGAGAATCTGAGATAACACAGAAGAGGGCTGGATGAACACAGCAGGCCAAACAGCATCAGAGGAACAGAAAAGCTGATATTTCGGGTTGAGACCCTTCTTCAGAAAAGCCTGCTGTGTTCATCCAGCTCTCTACCATGTTGACTAAGATGTTTACTTGTTTATACCAGATAAAGCTACCCAACCTAACTCCAGCTTGTAGCTCGTAAAGGACAGGTGTGTTGTGTTTGGAGCAGCTGCTGACAGTCATATGTCACATTTAATATCTGAGAGTGGAAAATGGCAAAAAAGTGGATTTCAGCATTTTTAGACACTGCCTTGGAAGCATTGCTGGAGGAAGCAGAAAATAAGAGAGATGTCCTGCATCTACTACAGCCTTCCAGAAAAGTTGAGAAAGGACAGCAGGAATATGTAGCCTGGTGGTCAATGTTAGGAGTCAATCTCGAAGACGTATACGAATACCTAAAGAATCCCATTAACCTCAGGAGTGGCGGTGGTTTGTGACTGCAACTTCATATGCTATACCCTACCGATATCATGCACACTTAGCCACAGACAGTGCTTAAGCACCAAAGCCCCATTATTTGGCGACCAACAATCTCTCTGGCACGTCTCAAAGCTGCATTAATGTGAAGTCTCCTGTGTAGTTTTGCTGCAAGCCTCACATTCACATCCCACAACTTCCATAGACTGAGAACTGTTCAAATGTGACAGCTGTAAAGATCAAACAAATGGCACAACCTTCTCTGGCAAAAATGTTCATCCTATAAGTGAAGATAGTTTTAGTACAGAAAGACAGGAGCAGGCTTGGAGGGCCGAAGGGCTTGTCCCTGTGCTGTATTGTTCTTTGTTCTTCTTTCTGGACATGATGGCACACAAATAGAAGCAGCAGCACGTAACAAGAGGGAGATGCTCCTAAACAATGGAAGAAAGTCAGGGTGCTTGCCATCATTTGAAGGGTTTGTGGTTGAGGTTGCTGCCAACTATGTATTGAGAGCACTGAAAGTGGCTTACAGATGGTATGTAATCTTTCTTGTCCCTTATTTCACATTCAGTTCTGATGTACAGGCTACAGATATTGCAAACTTGCACTTCTTCTTTTCCCTTCGTCACTGCACTACAACCTTTATCCCTTTCTGATCCCAGGTGGTGTATGCTAGCCTGCCAGTGGAGAAGTAAATACCAAGAAGAGAAGATTTTAGATTTCCAATCAATCACTAAGACATTGACACTGTATCACATTTAAAAGATGGATTCATGGTAGGTATGCATGTGTTGAGACATTAGATGTTCATAGGCTGAAGGCAGAGCAAGAGTTTCAGGATTAAATTCCATTTGCCACTGTTCTGCCCCTCTGACAAGTTTGTCTGTATTATCCTGTAGTCTAAGGGGGCTTTCCCCTTCCCATTTAAAACAATGTGTCAAAATCATGAATGTACACTACAGACACAAGATGCCCAGTACCAAATCTGTGGGGGACATCATTGGACTGTATATCTCTGACTCAGGCTTCCAGTCACAAAAACAACCTTTGATGATTACTTTCCTCCTGTGACTAAGCCAATTTTGAATACAGTTTGCTAAATTGCCCTGGATCCTATTGACTTTTCCCTTCTTGATCAGTCTTCCATATGATACCTTGTCAAAAGCCTTACTGAAGTCCATCTGGACTAAATCAGCTGCACTCCATCACCCACACACCTTCGCACCTGCTTGAAAATCTCATTGAGACATGATAGACATAATCTACTTCTGACGGTGCCATGCTAGCTATTCTTGATTAATATTTGCCTCTCCCAAGCAGAAATTAATTCTGTACCCCTTAATTTTTTCCAAAGGTTTCCCCATCATTGGTTTCATCGTTGTTCCCTCGTTTATCCCAACCATCTGTCTTAAATATTGGTACTAAATTAGCTGTCCTGCAGCCCTCCTGCACCTCTCCTGTGTTCACAGAGAATTTGAAAAAAAATATCAGAACGACTACAGCCACCTTCTTGCCAACTACAGCAGCCTGGTGTTCATCCTGTTTACCAAGGATTCTGGGTAATCCAAGACGGAGGATAGGAAAAAGAACTATGGCTGTAAGAGCTGCTCCTTCTTCGAGTTATTTTTTGTGTCAAAACTGATGTACGTAAATTCTTGGAGCAGTAATTACTGTTTTATAGTCTGTTGCCCTGTTTTAGCACTTTGGAAAAACAAAAGCAAAACAACAGCACTTTAAGAAAGGAGAAACAAAGAGAAAGCAGGGATCATGTGGGAGGTGAAAAAAAATGAAACAACAAACCTACATCTGACCAGGCAGTTAAACTTCACAGCTAACTGCCTCTAATGTTTAGTTTCAAATGCCTGTGGACATTAGAGATTGTTCTAAGGAAAATAGACAGTGAAATTCACAGCTTACCTTGGAGAACCATGTGAGGGAGTTCATAGCTGGGGAGCAGTTAAGTGGCTTTTTTTATAAGTGTAACCTGACTTTTTTTTGGTAAATCTGCAATATTGAGTAGAGTGGGTTTCTTTTTTTGATTATATGTTTTATTGAGATTGGTTTCTTGATTAAACTTTGAAAATATAAACTATTAGTAGTAAGTTATCCTGGAGCAGTATTTAAGAGCAGTGAGCCTGAGCTATTTTCTGGGTTTGTAGATTGTTAAGATGTGACGATGGATTTTAGTAGAGTGATGTACTCTTCCTGTTGGATGTGAGAGATTAGGGAGAGTTTCCATGCTACTGATGATTATGTCTGCCAGAAGTGTGTTTTGTTGCAAACTCTAATGGATCATATGGATCAGTTGGAGTAGCAGTTAGAGGCAATGAGGAATTGACAGGAGCTAGTGGGTGTGATGGATAGCAATTGCAGGAAGGTAGAAAAATCACATATACAGTCAGGTAGATGCGTTCCCTCCAAGTAGTGTAGGAGAGGTAGGCAGGTAGTGCAGGAGTCTTCTGTGGCTATCCCCATTGCAAACAAGTATGATGTTTTGGAAAATGTAGGGGGTGATGGACTCTCAACAGAATATACCATGGACAGTCAGATTTCTGGTACCAACGCTGGCTCTAATACAATGAGGGGTACGTCAGGTTCCAAACAATCGATTATGTTAGGTGACTGCCTAGTCAGAGGCACAGACAAACATTTCTACAGCTGACCAGGAGATATCAGAATGGTGTGTTGCTTCCCTGGTGCCAAGATCGAGGATGTCTCTGAGAGGGTGCAGAATATTCTCAAAGTGGAGAGGGACCAGCAGGAGGTTGTTGCATGTGTTGAAACTCATGACATAGGAAGTGAAAAGGACGAGGTTCTGGGGCGAGAATATAGGCCATTCGCCGGGAATTTTAAAAGTACATCATTGAGGGTCATAATATCTGAATTACTTCTGGTGCCATGAGGTAGTGAGAGTAAGAATAGGAGAATGGAGCAGAGAGTTAACCAGAGAATGAGGTAGGACTGAAATTAAGCTATGTTTATTTCAATGCGAGAGGCCAAACAGGTAAGGCAGATGATCCCTGGGCATGCAATGTTGGGAATGTGGGACTGGGAAATCATAATGATCATAAAGATGTGGCTCGGGGATGGACAGGACCGACAGCTTAATATTCCATGGGATAGATGTTATAGGAATGATACAAAGGGGGGGCAAGAGAAGTGGGGTGTGGTGTGATTAGAGATAATGTTACTGTTGTACTCTGGGAGGATATTCCTGGGAAGTTATTTGGGTGGAACTGACAACTTATTCGGATTGTACTGTAGACTCCCCTAGTAGTCAGTAGGAAATTTAAAAGCAGATTTGTAGGGAGATCTCAGTTAAGTGTAAGAATAATAGGGTGGTAATGTAAGCTATTTTAACTTTCCAAACATAGACTGGGACTACTGTAGTGTTAAGGGCTTGGATGGGGAGGTATTTGTTAAGTGAGTACAGGAAAATTTTCTGATTCAGTATGTGGATAGACTGAGTAGAGAAGATCCAAAACTTGACATATTCTTCGGAAATAAGCCAGGGCACGTGACCGAAGTGTTAGTAGGGTAGTACTTTGGGACCAATGTTCATAAATCTCAGTTTTAAAATAGTGATGGAAAATTATAGATCAGATCTAAAAATCAAAATTCTAAATTGGAGGAAGTTCAATTTTGATGGTATTAGGCAAGAACTTGCAAAAGTTGATCAGGGGCAGATGTTCACAGGTAAAGGAATGCTGGAAAATGGGAAGCTGTCAAAAATGAGAAAGCAAGAGTCCAGAGACAGTATGTTTTTGTTAGTGTGAAGGGCAACGCTGAAAGATGTAGGGAATGCTGGATGATGGCAGAACTTGAGGTTTTGATCAGGAAAAAAGAAGGAAGCATAGTCAGGTATAGACAGCAGGGATTGAGTGATTCCCTAAAAGAGTATAAAGGCTGTAGGTGTATACTTAAGAGGGGAATCAGGAGGGCAAAAAAGGGGCATGAGATAGCTTTGGCAGATAGGGTTAAGGGGAATCTAAAAGGATTCTACAATTACTTGAAAGAGTAACAAGGGAGAGCCTATGGTGTTTAAAGATCAGCATGGCTGCCTATGTGTAGAATTGTAGGAGGTGGGGGAGATGCTAAATGAGTATTTTGCATCAGTGTTTACTGTGGAGATGGATATGGAAGCTAGAAAACTTGGGGAAATAAATAGCAATTTCTTAAAAATATATCCATTTTATAGGGGATTCTCTGTTCTGTGGGAAACTAAGGAAGTGATTGCTGAACACCTTGCTGAGATATTTGAAATATTGATAGCTGTAGGTAAGGTGCTGGAAGACTGGGAGGTTGGCTAATGTGGTGCTACTATTTTAAAAAAGGTCGTGTGGAAAAGCCAGAGAGCTATAGACTGGTGAGCCTGACATCAGTGATAGGCAAGTTGTTGGGGGGAATCCTGAGGGACAGGATTTACATGTATTTGGAAAAGCAAGGACTGGTTAAGAATAGTCAGTGTGCCTTTCTGCATGGGAAATGGTATCTTACAAACTTGGTTGAGTTTTTTGATAGAGTAACGAAAGGAATTGATGAAGGCAGAACAGTGGACGTGATCTAAATGGGCTTCAGTGAGGTGGTTGACAAGGTTCCGCATAGCAGACTGGTTAGCAAGGTTAGATCACATGGAACAAAGGAAGAACTAGCTATTTGGATACAGAGCTGGCTCAAAGATAAGAGACAGAGGGTGGTGGTAGACGGTTGCTTTTCAGACAGGTGGCCTTAGACCAATGGTGAGCCACAAGGATTGGTGCTGGGTCTACTTCTTTCCATCATTGATATAAATGATTTGGATGTGAACATAGAAGATATGGTTAATAAGATTTCAGATGAGCCAAAAATTGGTGGAGTGTGGACAGCAAAGAAGGTTATTTCAGAGTATAATGAGACCTTGATCAGATGGGCCAAGGAGTGGAAATGGAGTTTAATTTAGACGAATGTGAGATGCTGTCTTTTGGAAAGGCAAATCAGGGCACGACCGACACGCTAAATGGTAAGAGCCTGTGGAAGTATTGCTGAACAACGAGACCTTGGAGTGCAAATTCACAGTTCCTTGAAAGTCGAGTCCCAGGTAGACAGGATAGTGAAGAAGGCATTCGGTATGCTTGCCTTCATTGGTCAGTACATTGAGTGTAGCAGTTGGAAGGTTATGTTGTGGCTCTACAGGACATTGGTTAGGCTACTTTTGGAATACTGTGTGCAATTCTCACCTGTTTGCTATAGGAAAGGCGTTGTGAAACTTGAAAATGTTCAGAAAAGATTTACAAGGATGTTCCCAGTTTTGGAGGGTTTGAGCTATTAGGAGAGGCTGAATAGGCTGGGGATGTTTTCCCTGAAGTATCGGAGGCTGAGGGGTGACCATTATAGAGGTTTATAAAATCATGACGGGCATGGATATGGTGAATAGCCAAGGTCTTTTCCCCAGGGTGGGGCTGTCCAGAAGTATAGGGTATAGGTGAGAGGGGAAAGATTTAAAAGGAACCCGAGGGACAACTTCTTCATGCACAGTTGGTGCATGTATGGAATGAGCTGCCAGAGGAAGTGGTGGAGGCTGGTACAATTACAACATTTCAAAGGCATCTGGATGGAAATATGAATAGGAAGGGTTTAGAGGGCTGTTGGAAAATTCTGGCAAATGGGACTAGATTAATTTAGGATATCTAGTCAGCATGGATGAGTTGGACCAAAGAGTCAGTTTCCATACTGTACAGCTTCTGTACTGTACTGTGACTTCATTTGTGCCTGGAGATTTACAAAATGTTTGATGTTTTGAAGCCTATATTTAATGTCAGGAAGAATGGAGGAATTCTGCATTATCTTCACTCAAGAACTTACAAGGATCTTGTAGTCCTTCTTTTGCAAATGAAAGTGATGGCCATCATTTGTGGACCCTAACTGTGATATGGCACCTGATGATCATTGTTACAGATCCTTTTTTAAAATTTGTTTAATGGGGTGTGGGCATCACTGTCTAGGGAGGCCAGCATTTTTGAAAGATGCTCTTACATATTTCTGAACCTCGTTGGTCTCCCAGTGCAAAAAGTTGACCCTGAACAAATGTTGCACACTGGCACATTTGAAGGTGCAGGACTGCGTGCTGAAGGACACTGTAAAGCTTGGAGCAGCTGTTGCAAAGACACGGTGAAGAAAGACCACATTCTGAGTTCTTTCTGCCAAGATACACCAACGGTCTGTTAAGTATCGAGATACCCTCAGAGCCTTAATGGGAATGTAAATAATTTCCTTTCGTGATTAGAAAATGTCTTTCTTTTTGCAACTGGATTGAAGTTTTAATGAGGACTGTCAAAATTCCACGCTCTTTTCAATGAAGTTTGTACGGATCTGTTTTATACCTGTTGTATTTAATTATAGTTTATGAATAAAGTGTATTTTTAAAAATAAAATTTATTGCCTTTTCCAGATTACCCTTGAGAAGGTCGTGGTGAGTTGCCTACTTGAACTGCTTCAGTCCTAGAGGTGTAGGTACACCTACAGTGCAGTTACCGAGTTCAAGGCCTTTGAACCCCTGACGTTAAGGAACACTGATATTCTTCCTAAGTTAGGATACTGTATGGCTTGGAGGGGAACTTGTGGTTGGTGCGGCTCCCATACAGTTTTATCCTTGTCCTTCTAGATGGTAAACATCAAATGTTTGGAAGGTTCTGTCGAGGAGATTGGATGAGTTTCTGCTGTACATTCTGTGGAGGATATGCAGTGCTGTCTCTGCTTTGGTGGTCCAAGGGAATGGATGTTGAAGTTGGTGGATGATGTGCCAATCAAACAAACTCTTTGTCCTGGATGATATTGAACTTCATGAGATTTCTTGCAGCCACACTTGTCCAGGCAAGTAGGGAATATTCCATTACATTAGTGACTTGTATCTTCTAGATGGTGGGGGAGGATTGGAAGAGATGGGGGATGAATTACTTGCTGCAGTATTCCTATACTTTAGGCATAATATTTATGAGGATAGTCTAGTTCAATTTCCAGTCAATGGTAACTTCCAGGAACTTAATAGTAGGGAATTCAGTGATAGTAATGCCATTGACTATCAAAGGACATTCATTGAATGTCAGAATCTCTCTTGTTGAAAGTAATCATTCCCTGGCATTTGCGTGGTGTTAATGTTACATGTCACTTATCAGACTAAGCCTGTTTGTTTCTCAGGTCTTGCGTCATATGGACATGGATGCTTCAGTATCTAAGGAGCGCTGTAAAATCAGCGGCTGCTTGTATCTGCCATGGAAACCTAAGATCATTGTCAGGGTTTCACATGGTGTCACAGCAGTGTGGAAACAGATTCTTACAGTTGTTGAGGAACCACCCTCGGGAGAATGCCTGTGTCACTTTGGAAAATGAATCTGTCTCCCTCTCTCAGGAAGATAGCGTTCATTTGATCTCCAGTGTCAGCCCACGAGTATCCGTGATGCTGCCTGTCAGCCAGCGAGTGCAGACTGCGGCCACCCATGCAAGTCTGCAGCCAGACCTTCTAGGTTCAAGTTTACTTGATGCCATTCTCCAAAGCTATTTGTAATCTTCTCTACTTAAAGTTAGCAGCCTTCCTGTAGTTGTTTGGCAGCTATACTGATAGGAGCACAAGCACAGGCAAAGGCAAATGCAGGAACCAAAGAAATGTACAAAAGTTAGCTACTCAATGCAAAATGAAATGAATTCATTTCTAAATTTGCTTCAGCATGTTTATTTTGTTGTAGTTTCTACATTGTAAACTGTGATGGTTAGTGGTAGACAGAGAGTAAGATAGGTGACTATTGATAAATGATGTCTTCAGTTGGGTTTCTGTTTGCTGGTATCATGTTTTGTTGAGCTCTTCAAGGATATCTGAGGGTATAAATGCTAACTATGTTGTGTCCTCTTCCTCGTTTCCTCTTCATACTCTTCTTAATACTCCTGCTCCATAGTTGCAAGAATTGTGCCTCGGAATAGTGAGATTGTGCAGCATTCAAAAGAGCACCTTGCTTCTTGATATCTGCAGTGCTAATCCAGAGTGTTCCAGGCAGCACATCCGTCATCTATGCTATCACATTTCATGCAGCATCATGCCTTTCATTGTGTGCATGCTGCACATATGTTTTGTGTATTGTGAACTAGCCATGCTTTCAGAGAATATCTCTTGACTTCCTGTTGCCATTCTTTAGTTTGCTGTCATAGCTGAAATGCAGCTGGCATTACAGGCTGTTGCAAAATGAAAGCATTCTGACTACTGTCAGGATATAAGGCATTGATCTGCATAATTTGCTACCACTGATCACACACCAGCTGGATGTTGTTGATAGTGTGGTATCTGGTGTTTGAGCTAAATAATGTGCATACTGTCAATGGTGTACAGGTCTTGAGAGCCACCTGTAATCTGAGAACAAACCATTTACTTCCTCCTGCTTCTGTCTGATGGAAGGGAATAAAATATATTCATCTAAGTCTAATGCAGCAGTGGACTGCAAACTGAAATGTTGGAATTATCACCTGTTCTAAATTGGGAAAAACCAAACACTCAGGTGTTACTATGATCACCGTTACCGCCACTGGCACCGTAGTCTTTGGCCTGCTCCGGGGGTGCAATTCTGGCTCGGTAGGTGACTCACTGAAGCGCACACATTTTCCGTATTGTTCTTTCCTATGGTTCAGGTAGCAAAAGTGATCCTCAAACACCCTCTTCCTCTCTTCCTGCTGCTGGTTCTGTTCTGTGTGACTTTAATTTACTGTCCCTACCATATGTTTCAAGACTTCTGCATCCTTGTCTATGAACAGATGGTTCATGCAGAAACCTTGAAATCAGGAAAAAGTCCCTTCAGCATCTGCTTTGACACCTGTAGAAAGCAACAATTACTTCTATAGCAACTATGGAACAAATCAAGCAGCCACTAAACTGTGTTATTTTTGAGAATTCCTTTAAATAGCAGAACCTGGGATCCTAACTGCTTCCAAACCTGTATGATGCCAATAGACTTTTGAGCTGCAAAATGGCATAGCTGGCATTAAACAGGGATTCAGATTAACTGATATCATGAGCGACCAATACTGCGTACATCAGACGGATATTCATTGATCATGAATTAAAGCCTTCAGCAATGCATCATTCAATGTGACTTATTTCTAAATGTTCTGCATTGAAACACTGAGGCTGTAGAATACTTGTAGCCCAAAACAGAGGTACTAATGAATCCAATTTCTCACCTGTAATCTCAGAAAATTGAATCAAAAGCACTAATAACAATAATAACAGAAAAAAAAGAGAGAAGAGCAAATAATGTTTAAAATACCAAGAACTCACTTAACAGATTCATGGCATTAAAAAAGTCAGTTAACAGATGAAAAAGATTGATTAGTCAACAGCAAAATATAATGGAAAATTAAATAGTAAACAATTTATTTTTACACAATAAATCTCTAGGTAGCGTAGTTCATTGCAATGTAATAAATGCCATTGTGCATTGCAGGGTGCCACAGTGATGGTGCTGGGGATCATTGGTGTTTACAATGTATGTATAAAAAGAAGCCTGGGAAATAGAAAACCTATTCAAGGTTATAGATAAGATCAAATTAAGTATGAGAATTGAAGCAATTAGGAATAAACAAATCAAGTACAAAGAGATCTGGAAAGCTTGGAAACTGACTTTGGTAACAAATATTATTCAGCATTAATACATACAAAATTTGATATTACTCAGGGGAAATAAACTAAATGGATGTTATCTACAATATGTAACACAGGATTATAAAAATTATTGATAACTTACTGAAAAAATTAATACATCGCACCAAAGCACCAAGTAAAGTTACCTGGACCATATGTTGTATTGTTACAAGGATAGACCACAGATCCCAGGAGTTAATGTATCTGTATCAGGCACTGATGTCACTTCATCTGAGTTGTATGTTTATTTGTGGTTATGGTGTTGTTCAGGTACTGGGGTAATGCAGAAAAGCATACCTGAATTGGAACTTAGTTTAAGCTAGCTAGGTTGATAGAAGAAGTTAAAGTCTTCAAGTTTATATTTGATCATAGATCATAGAACCCCTACAGTATGGAAACAGGCCCTTCGGCCCAACAAGTCGACATTGACCCTCACAGTATCCCATCTAGACCCTGACGCATTGCCAGACACCATGGGCATTTTAGCATGGCCAATCCACTTAGCCTACACATCTTTGGACTGTGGGAGGAAACCGGAGCACCCGAAGGAAACCCATGCAGACACAGGGAGAGTTTACAAACGCCACACAGACAGTTGCCCAAGGGTAGAATCTTGTAGTGAGGAAAACACTCAGGGCAGATACCAGTCAAGAATTTAAGATTATTAATAGATAAATAAAACGAATAATATAATCAGGATTTCCATTGATTTGTGAAGCTTAGATTGAGGGCAGAAGCTTGTTTAGGAAGCAGGTGACAATTTATATTGAATTGGTGTGGTGAAAATATAGAATGAATGGCTGAGGGTAGTTGATAGTAGAGAAAACAAGAAAGACAGAATTGTATAAATATTTGTTTGATTGAGAGATTCAGAGATCAGCTGAAACTACAATCTGTTAATTGGATTAATTGGTTTTTCCAGTTCCATACTTTCTGGAAATCTCCCTTTCATAGATTACTGCTGTGTTTGGTCTCCAGAGTAAATGTGCTTATATCTTGTGGCTTGATTGAGTGATATACGCTTGAGTTCATATAGCATGTGAACTGAGCAGGAATTGTAATTCTTCTGACTTACAGTTGGAAATACCTTTATGTTTCCTAAGGCTGTTCTAACTTGCTATTTGCATCATCATACCCGGCAAGGTAGATTTCATGTGCAACTTTGTCACTGAGATTGACGTTTATTTTTCAGCCTCACTTGTAGCTTTTGTCTCACCCTATCCTCACTCGCCCTGGAAACTGGAGGCCTGTGACCGGAGAGAAAAGGAAGCCAAATGAGGAGGTGTAAGGCTGGTGCCTTGTGGAGTGGTGTGGCTTCATGACAAGTACATCATATTTGATTGGTTGGGGGCTGTCTGGAATCAGAAAATGATTATGAGGAGAGGTGCAGTACTTCGCAGACGTGGCTAGAGGTTTCCTTGTCCGGGCTGACGTGATGACTCTAAAAGCCATAGCTTTATAAGTCTGATTTCCCAGACCCTCAGAAACTAGCTCAGCTGTTCAAATTAAATCAAGTTCTGAGCTGCGATGTTGGAGGCTCATCTAAATGTGTCTGTCTATGGTGGAACACTCACACACCACAAAACAATGAAAATATGACAGGTATGTATTTATGGTAGCTTGTCAGCCTTCAACCTGGACCCACTCATGCCTGCCAGTTTAATACTAAGATCAACCTGTTTGGAATCACGTTTTATTTACATAGCTCAAGAAGACATAGAACATAGGACAATCTAGCGCAGAACAGGCCCTTCGGCCCTCAATGTTGTGCCGACCTGTGAGCTAATCTAAGCCCATCCCCCTACACTATCCCATCATCATCCATATGTTTATCCAAGGACTGTTTAAATGTAGCTGAGTTAACTACATTGGTTCCACGCCCTTAGCACTCTCTGAGTAAAGAATCTGCCGCTGACATATATCTTAAATCTATCACCCCTCAATTTGTAGCTATGCCCCCTCGTACAAGCTGATGTCATCATCCTTGGAAAAAGACTCTCACTGTCTACCCTATCTAATCCTCTGATCATCTTGTATGTCTCCATTAAAATCCCTCTTAGCCTATTTTCTCTCCAATGAGAACACACCCAAGTCCCTCCGTCTTTCTTCATAGGGCCTTCGCTCCAGACCAGGCAACATCCTGGTAAACCTCCTCTGCACCTTTTGCAATGCTTCCACATCCTTCCTCTAATGGGGCGACCAGAACTGCACGCAATATTCCAGGTGAGGCCGCACTAACGTTTTGTACAGTTGCAGCATGGACGTACCGTTATAAAATTATATTGCAATAGTAATGATTAGAATATAGTTAAAAAAAGTGAAATCATAAGCTGTTTAATATGCTAAGCTCATCTATGCAACAAAGAAAAACTTATGATGGAAAGAAAGCAAAATGGTAGCAGTAATTATATTTAATCAAATAACTCATTAAAATTCTTCAGTCATTCCATTTCAGTGGCAATTTATTCAGGTTGGAGAAAATTAAATACTTTTCATAATTGACAAATGTGGATTTTCAATGAGGAAGAAGCAGTTTACTCTTGGAAGAAATGTCAAAAAGTTCTACATTTGTCGTAAAGCAGCATTGTAGCTGTGTGACAGCCGCCTTTTACACAGCATGATCAATGAAGACAGTTGGCTCCATAATTATAATAGGGAATGTTTCTGGAATAAGAAGGTCATGGTCAGTGTTACATTATAGTGACTTAACTGTAGAGAGTGGTAATTATTAAACTTGATGGACCTTTTTTATAGGACTACCACTGATTTCTCTCAAGTTTGTGAAGTGATGCGAGCCTTTACAGCTGATCACCATTCTACGTAATTGGAACATAAGAAGACTTAGGCATCAGCAGACAGGGCAGGAGTACTTGCTTTCATCATCATTACACTTTGTTTGTGAAGTATCTCCTGAATCATTTTCAGCAGATCTGCGGATATGAAGAAATGTCAACCTTGAAAATTGATGATAAAGTTTAGGAGGTAAATAAGTAAATTATCAGAAATGTAATATAATTGTGGATTTTTTTTGCCAATTAATTAAAAAGAAGTTTTAAAGTGGTGAGTACGTAAAATGTATTGATCATAATGTTAATCACAGACTGGACCAATATAACATAGATAACAAAGTGTGGGGCTGGATGAACATAACAGGCCAAGCAGCTTCTTAGGAGCACAAAAGCTGATGTTTTGGGCCTAGACCCTTCATCAGAAAAGTTTTGTTGAAAGGAATAGCGAATTTGTTGCTTATACATAGGAAAAATATAGTGGGTAATTATAATAAGTGAGCAAGGGATAGTGTTGTGTCTAAAATTTGAAGTTCTGGGCCAAGGAAGGAAACTGTGATTACTATCTAGATATAGATATTTATGGATTATTGAGGAGACTGTTGTGAAGCTCCCACGATTAAATAACATTTTAATATTCAATTGCACTGGCTTGTGGATGAAACTGCTTGGCTGAGGTATTTAGATAATTTGACAAATCTGAATGTTGATTTGATAGTCTGAGTTAAGTTAACATGAGGGACATTGTGATTGAGTTCCATATCCTTGGGCTGTATTACCCAACTGAGCTAGGTTTTTGATTGATGATTAATAATATGTGGCTTTTGCCGGAAACTTTGTGAATACTAGGTTGGGTCACAGTCATAAAAATGGTGCATTTTGACTGTGAGGCGTAGACTCTATCAATTGCATGTAGCATTTTAATAAAATAGCTCAATTGTAGCATTAACAGAAAACATTCATATGACAGCCATTATAGAGACAAGATTGCAAAGTGTCCAGGCCTAAGATCTGAATATTTGGATGTAGAACTAGGAAAAGAAAAGTAGTAATAACTGAAACAGTTCAGGGGTGAGAAATGATCTTTGAAGTATCAAAATGTATAATCAGTCTGAGCGGAGATCAGAAATTCACAAAGGAAGGCCGTTGCTGAGTGTGGCTATATGTTTCTGACATTAGGCACGCTATAGGGTAGAGCATACAGCAAGAATCGTTGTGGGCTTGTAGATAGGTGTTGTAATAATTATAGAGCTATTTATTCCTTTTGTATGTAGTGAATTAATCAAATTGACAGAAGTAGCGAGGACGATGAATTCACACAGTGTATTTGGGGCAATATGTTCTAGAAACAAGCAGGAAACGGACTATATTAGCCCTGGTGATGTGTAATCACAGAATCGCTGAATTGTTACAGTGCAGAAGGAAAGGATTCAGACCATCATGTCCATGCCAGCTCTCCGAATAGGCAATTCTCAGTGACATTCCCCTATCTTCAAACTTAATTCTTCTCATTCTTCCACTGCCTCACTCTCACCCCCTCGCTGTCACTGTCTCACTCTCACCCCCACACTGTCACAGTCTCACTCTCACCCCCTCACTGTCACTTTCTTCTGTGGCAGACTGGACAACAAGGTTAGACCAGGTGGACAGCAGGGGGAGCTCGCTAATTGGATACGGAATTGGCTTCAAGATAAGGGACAGAAGGTGGTGATGGAGGATTGTTTTTCAGACTGGAGGCCTGTGATCGGTGGAATGGTGGAAAGGCCGGTGCTGGTTCCATTGCTTTACATCACTTATATAAATGATTTGGATATGAATAAAGGAGGTATGCTTAGCAATTTTGCAGATGACACTTAAATTGGTGGTGCAGTGGACAATGAAAAAGGTTATCTCAGAGTACAATGTAACTTGATCAGATGGGCTGAGGAGTGGCACATGGAGTTTAATTTAGATAAATGTGAGGTGCTGAATTCTGATAAGACAAATCAGGACAGGACTTATACAGTTAATGGTACAACCCTGGGGAGTGTTGCCGACTAAACAGATCTGAGGATGCAGGTGCACAATTCCTTGAAAATGGAGTTACAGATAGGCAGAGTGGTGAAGAAGGCATTTAGCATGCTTGCTGTCATCAGTCAGTGCTTTGAGTGTAGGAGTTGGGATGTCATGTTGCGGCTGTACAGGACTTAGGTCAGGCTACTTTTAGAATATTGCATTCAATTCTGGTCTCCCTGCTATAGAAAAGCTCTTAAACTTGAAATGGTTCTGAAAAGCTTTACAAAGATGTTGCCAGTTGTGGAGGGTTTGAGCTAAAGGGAAAGGCTAAATGGACTGAATGTAAATCCCTGAAGTTTTGAAGGCTGAGGGGTGACCTTATAGAGGTTTATAAAATCATGAGGGGCATAGATAGGGTGAGTAGCAAAGGTATTTTTTCCAGGGTCAGAGAGAAACTAGAGGCCATAGGTTTATGGTGAGAGGGAAAGGATTTAAAAGGGACCAGAGGGGCAACCTTTTCATCCAGATGGTGGTGTGTGAATGGAACAAACTGGTAGAGGAAGTGTTGGAGGCGGGGATATGGATGGGTATGTGAATAGGAGGCATGTGGATGGATATGGGCCAAATGCTGGCAAATGGGACTGGTTCAGTTTAGGATATCTGGTCATCATGGATGAGTTTGACTGAAGTTTCCATGCAATATAACATTATGACGGTTTACTCTATGACCTGACTTGAATCAACATCCATCACACACAACATTCCAGGTCCTAACCAGTCACTGTGTGAAAATATTTTTGCCCGCATCATTGTTTCCTTTTTGCCAATTACTGTGTCTGTGTCCTCTCATTTTTGTCTGATATCTTTCTTTTCCTCTGCTGTCAACACCCCATTCTTTGAAGCTACAGAGAGATAAGCTTCTGGCAGTACATTTTTCTTTCATAGGTTCAAGATAAAATGTATGAAAAAATAACAAGATTTATTAAACTCTTGATTTTTGTTATGTATCTCTTCTGCAACAAATACGACTGAAAACGTGAGGCAGTGAACAGTATTTGCTAGGCATTGTGTTAGTGGTGAACCCTTACTCGGAAACCTCTTTCAGACTTGCCCCTTCCCGTGGCCCATTGAAACCAAAGTCAATCCTGACGTGTACTTACATAGAACCAATGGCACTGAAACCAACAATTTAGCTCAAACAGTCCATGTTTCATATAGTGAACTTTGTCTCCTATCCTCCATTATAAAGTAATGTCAGCATAATTTCTGTTTTTGTTACTTATTATTGTCAATTAAGCAGATGCCCAGGACTTACTAACCTGTAAACTTCTTCCAGATTGTTGAATAAGTTAACTGGCTGAGTATTTGAAATATTCAGTGAAGAGACAGTAAATATTGCAGTGACAGAAGATAATTAATTTAAAAATTGTGCTTGTTTGCATAAAAATAAAACATGACAGGATGACTTAACAGTATCTGGCATGTGACCAGAATGTAGAAAACTATTAGATATGATCGCTAAATGATGAATTTCAGTTTTCAAATCAAAGGGCAGAAGTAGACTTATTGGTAGAATATATCAAGGATTTTCACTGAGAGTCATGGTAATCCCGAGAGAGTGCAAAATTTTAATAGAAAGAAAAGTTATCTATGTTTCTGATTTTGTAAATTAGACAATCTAATTATTTTTAAAATAATAAATTGAGTTGGATCACTTCCTCTTTCCATTCAGTATTGTGATTAGTGTCTCATTCCCTTCTTGTGCTGGTGTCATTCTATAATGTGAAAGATTTTGGATAGTACGGTTAGCCTCTGCCCCGTGTGAGCTACCTACCTTTTTTCGTCTTTTATTTTGAACTGATGGTTCAGTTTGGATATGTTATCACAGTGTCAGAATCTTTCAGTACCTTGCTAAATGCCTGTTTTTGCCTTTTAGCTCATACAACAAATGTCAACAGGATATTCAGCAGTGGCAATCATGTTGCTGTTCAGAAGAAACCTCTGTCAGTATCCAGCATAACTTGAGCAAAACTAGAGTGGGGCTGATGTGACAGATAATGTTTGTGCCACATAAGTACAGCACAATAACCATCTCAAACGAGTAGACCGGACCGTCTCCCCATAAATTTCAATGGACATTGCTATCATTGAATCTCCCATGGCCAATGTTTTAGGTGCCACCATTGAATTAAAGCTTAATCATAATAAAACGGTGCCTACCAAGACAAAGTAGATGCTGGATACTCTGCGGTAAGTGGTTCATCCCTTGGTCCTCGGTGACACTTCTGCACTGGATGTCTCAAGTCTAGAGTATAATAAACTATTGACTAGTTGTTATTATTGCAACAACTGCCACAGTACTTAAGGAGTTTGGAAGTATCAGGAAAATGTAGTAGTAGTAACCTTATCGCCAGGCTCAATATGGTTCCCCCTCTGTTACTTCCATATTGTGGCAGCTGTGTGTATAATTTGCAGGATCTGTTGCAACAACACACCAGATTAATTTTAGCAACATGTTCCACTTCTGTGAATGGCAAGAACATAATTTCATTGTAAATTAATTATTTCTAAATTGCCCTCCAGCCTGTAAAAACTTCCACATCGACAACAATTTAAATTCAAATTTGGAGATATACTGCAGTTTCTTTGTCATCAGTTGAACTGCATCCTGGAATTCCTTATTCAGTATTCTAGAAGAATTACTATGCAGGAGGCACTATCACCTTAGATGTTGCAGTGGTTCACTGAGGCATCAAGTAAGAGAGGCATCTTAAGCCTCAGGTGCTCATGCATGTAATGATGATTGTCATAAGGATTAGAATGCAGGAGAACAATGCAGGACAGCATTATTGTCAGTAAACGTGAAACATATGTAGTGTTTTCTTCTTAAAAATCATCGTCTGTTAGGGCCTGTTGAGTGATGAAGGTTGTTCAATGATAAAATGGGCGGTATGGTGGCTCAGTGGTTTGCACTGCTGCCTGACAGTGCCAGGGACCTGGGTTCGATTCTACGCTTGGCTGACTGCCTGTGTGGAGTTTGCACATTCTCCTCATGTCTGTGTCGGTTTCCTCCAGGTGCTCCGGTTTCCTCCCACAATCCAGTGGTGTGCAGGCTAGATGACGTGGCCATGCTAAATTGCCTGTAGTGTTCAGGGATGTGTTGATTAGGTAGGTTATAGGGGAATGTGTCTGGGTGGGATGCTGTGAGGGTCGGCGTGGACTTGCTGGCCCTACGCTGTAGGGGTCCTGTGAGCAATGATATGACAGGACTGTTACCGATCGAAGGTAGCAATGGTGAGTTGTCTTCTTGAACAACTGCAATCTGAGGAATTGAGAATTGTGCTGAACGTTTTGCAAACATCTGCACTCTGAGCTTATGTTGAAGGGAAGATAATTGATGAGTAGCTGAAGATATTTTGGCGTAGGACACAATTCTGAAAAACACTGAGGTCCCAGAGCATTTTTGTCTTTCTGAGGTATATTGCAATGTACATGCAATGCATTGATAAATAAAGTCATCACTTTATTTGGGGTTTACCCTTCAGACTTGCCCCCCCAATGCCTCGTGAAAGTTCTTGACCTGACATTTTTCTACCCCATGCCTACGGTGCTGACATCCGTTCTGCATGACCCAAGAAGACAGCTGTTTGTGTCAAAACATTCACATGCATGAGGTTTGTAATCAAGTCTTAGCAAGAGGAGTTATGAGACTTGAACTGTTAACTTGGTTTCACTCGCCACAGATGCTTCCCGACTTGCTGAGTTTCTTAAGCTATTTTTGATTTTATTTCAGTTCTCCTTCATGCACAGTAATTTTTTTCTATTGGAACAATTGAAACTGGATTAGGATAGTATGCGCTTAGTTGGAGCAGTACGAAAGTGATGCGAAATGTTTACGTCATGAATACCAGTCTGTTCCATGTAATACCATTGACTTTGTGAAGCAGATGCAATTCTAAAAAATGCTTCATGGTGCTAAGGTGTAGTGTGTGCCTAAATTAAATATTATTTTTCTGCGTTTTCTTAAAAGATCTTAATACCATATTTTGGTGTTTAAAATAATAATTGCAGGTCATCCATGTGGAGTCTCCCACCACTAAATCAGCCCATACAAGGTACTTCAAAATAGTTATCCTTTATGATTCACAACTCCGGGTTATACCATGGCTAAGGTTTTACACAAGGAATAAAAGGATACAGTGTTGGACAGCATTGTTGCCAAGTGAGAAATGGCTCTGGCCTACATTGGCATAGCTGAGTATTCAAAAGAGGGAGGCAGCTGTTCAATTTGTTAAAACTACTTTCATGAGGTCCTGGATTAAGAAATGAGTAACAAAAACAGAATTTGTTAGAAAATCTCTGCAAGTTTGGCAGCTTCTGTGGACAGAAATTAGAGTTAATGTTTTGGATTCAGTGACCCCTGTTCAGAACTCTGCATTTCCACCAATTTCTGTTTTTTTTTGTTTCAGCTTTCCAGCATCTGCAGTTCTTGGTTTTTGTTAAGAAATGAGTAAGCTTGGTATAAGGCACTGAACTTGAACGTTTAAACTGTTAAAGTGACAGCCATGTTTTGATTGTTTGAGAATGCTGTAGATAAATGTTTATTGTATAGGTGATAAGGAAACACTTGGGACTTGAGACAATAGGTGCAGGAAGTGAAATCCATTCTGTTTTTGTATGGGAGATACTAGTTCTCTGGTACATTCTCTATGGTAACACCATGACCAGAATTGATTTAATAACAATCTGCATTTTTTCTCATGCAGTATAAATTGTTGCTCCCTTGGAAATTGGTAATTTTGTAAGTATGTCTTGGTGAGTGGAAGACAAATGTTACAACAGTTTGTTTCTTTTCACAAGTGCTCGCATTTTGAACCACCAAGGAACTAGCAATAAAATTGATTTTTGATGCTGTTAACAACACATCATGGGACCTAATTATGTTTCTGAAAGGAAAGAAGAAATGCTCTTGGTGGATTATCCATTAGCAACATTCAATATCAGAATTTTCAATCAAAAGCCAAAAGATTTGTCAAATGTTCATAAAAACAATTGCTTTCTTGGATAAGATGGTTGAGAACATGTGGGTGTTTCTTGAATTGAACTTAACAACAGGCAGGATTAATTTGCCATCCAAGAAGAATGATATATCTAGTGATTGTTGATACTCAGTTGCACTTTTGACCATTGGGATTGGCACTGCTGAAAGATTGCAGTTGGATTTTTTTTCTCCAAGCATTCCCAGTTCACTAAGTTTAAATGAACTATTGTTTCTGTTAGGCAATGAAATTTGGCACGAAATGAAAAGAAAAAGTCTTTTATATCAAGCCAAGTGTGTCATTGTATTGGCATTTACATAAAATGCTTTCTTGGTTCTAGCCAACCCAAGTGGTTGAGCATATCTCCATACAATTTTTGATATCTTTGATTTATGTTTGCAAATCTCCAAGTCTTACAAAAGTACCATTCTTTTTATCAGTATTTAAACTACTCTAATTCTACCTGTATTTTTTTTTCACCTGCATTTTGAATTATTTCAAATAGTACCTTCATAACACTTTTTCAATAATTGTTTAACAGGAAGTGAATTGGAATCATTGGTGGAGACTTTATGCATTTCTTCAACTGACTAATTACAAGATGTGGGGTTTTCTAGTATATCTTGGCACCATTTTTGAAATGAAGTGTTGCAAAAATGGTATCTCTTATATATGGACCTTAATCACACAATGCCTGAAATGTTCTTCAGTCAGTTTGATGAATGTCTTTAGGTTGGTGATCAACAACAGGGTTGCTTTGTTTGAATAACGTAACACTTGATTGCTTTTATTAGAAATTTTTTTCATGTGAGGCTTAGCTAAAAGGCATGCCAGTCACTGTACCTTGCTATTCTTCAGAGCCGTCACCTGTTCTTCTGATTCTTTCTGTTTATGCAGGTCAGCCTGCCATTTAATTTTCTTTGATTATGTTGCTTTCTCTTGTTCAGTAAGTTATTTTTTATTTTCACCATGAGCCATGAACCATGTCCTTGGCAAGAGGACAGGTCACCTGTGCCTGATTCTCTGCCAACGTCTCTCTCTATCTGATTGCTTAGAGGCGCATAAGAACAGCTAGAATGTGGAGGTGAGTTGTGGTGAGTCTGTCTTAACTGCCTCTTTGTGAGGAATTTCTGGGCTACACATTCTTCTTATGACAAAACAATTTGTATCAAACTGCAGAAAAACTTTGGCTGTGAAGTGAATCCATGCTTTATTGTTACTAATGCAGTACATTGGAACATAATGCCACCTCACCACTTTTCACTTACATTTGGTTCATTGTTTTGTGATTATTTTTTCTTTGTTCGTTTTAAATTCTTATGATTCCATCAAGGCCTCCTACAGTCCGCCATTATTATTTTAGGGCCAACACCAAGAATTGGAAGACTGTTTTACATAGAGCACCAAAGGCAAGTCAGATTCTTCTCTGTGTAGGGTGAATTTTGAAGCGGACGTTATGAGATTTGGAAAACTGGACAAAATTAGTGTACTCAACTAATTAATGCAGTTGTATAAGATGAGCAGAGGCTTCACAGCTTGCATAATGCAGTATTTTTTGTGCCAGTACTGGCACAAAATGTTGTAATTTGGTTTAAATGAAAGTAAACTGAATTTCAGTATCAAAAACCAGAATGTATTTCTGGATTGCAGCCAAGAAATTGTATGTGTGAAGATTTTCTGAAACGATTTGATAGTCTTGCAGTTATGAAAGCTGTTATATTTATTTTGTGAATCCATTTTGAGACTGAATAATTGAACTATGTTTTTCCAGTCTTGTGATGGTGAGGTTTAAGGTAACGAGCTGGGAAATTCGAGGTGAAACCTTGTTAGATGCCAGTCTGATGCATTTTTTCAGGGGCGGGCGGAGGATTCAGGTTAACTACCTGCAGCATGGAGGTGGATGTCAATTACACTGATTAATGTCCCATTTAAAGCAGTTTATGGCTTTGCCCACTGATGGAGAATCCTCTGGATATCAAAGCTGTCAGTTCAATAGAGGTAGCTTCTTTTGTGACAGGTCAAGTGGCAAAGGGTTCCACTACTGCAACTCTAAGTACAAAAGGCCTTAATTTTGGCTGAGCCCAGTCCCATGAAAGGGTTTCCCATCTGGCCCATATTCATGTTCGGCAACATTTCTTCACTGTTATATAGGTCAACGGGGTGCCTTCATATTGATGTGACCACAGGGTGTTCAACCAATCTGAGCAGCGATCGCCATTCCCCATGAACTGAAGTTCTGCTTCCATTATTGGACTGCTGTGCGGAAGATTGAACCAGTTTTGCTGCCAGCAAAAGTTATCTCAGAGCCCCCACTTGATCCCCAGCTAGGATCCCAAAATGTGTCGAAACATCCAGCTAATTGAACATGAATCTGCATTGGAGTAATTTATTTCATAATTGCAGCCATTATTTTGATGTTGCTCCCACAGCAACCTTTATTCCTGCTGATATATATTTCAAAGTTGACTATTCTACGTATGATATTGAATATCAGTCCGGGCTAGTCTATCAGTTACCTAGTCTAATTGTTTGTAACCATGCCAGACAGTTTTAGCATGTGTATCAGACCAACTTTAAAATACTTTATTTGCTTGCCACAATTGTCAAGGCTCATAGTAATGAAAGACAACTTAGGAAACCTGTTCTCATTATATGAACAATTATTAAATTTAATGTTTCACAACCGTTTTAGGCCTGAAATGCTTATATTGTAATCCATTTACATATTCACTTAATCTACCAGTGTCTCTTTGGAACTATATTCACACTTTCATCAACTTAGTTTATGATACCGCATGTCTTTATGTTATTGACACACTTAGATGTGTGGATTTCTAACCTATCCTCAAATTAGTTAAGAAATACAATGAATGGCTGAGGCTGCAGCACAGATTTTCAGTGCCTGTTATGGGATATCACTGGTCTCATCCTAACAGAATACCTGCTGGTTATTTCTGCTCTCAAGAATTGACAATCAATTTTACAGACTTCCATATCAGCCAACTGCCTCCAATTAGAAGCTCTTAAATGCTTTCTAGAAACCTATGTAGTCACATCTGTATAAAATAATCTAACACCTCTGGTGTAGAGGTGTAGAGGTAGCACCCTGGAAATCAAGCCTTGCTATTTCTTGGATTGTCACAAAAGTTACAAAGTTTTTGAAAGAGATCTGCAAAAACCCCAAACTATCTGATTTTCAAACTCTGGTTGATAGAAAACGCAGACCAGGTATCTTTACTTAACAAGAATCACCATTTATTATTAGTAGTTAGAATCTAATTGCAGGTAAACAATTAAAGTAAGTAGCTCTAAACTCCATTTTTAAACTCACATGCACACAAACATAAATGGGGAAAAAATACAGATTGGCATCGGGAATTGGTAAAACACTTCTGTAGTCTTTGTTCATTGATCTGAAGATTTTTCCTTGACTTTTTCTGAATGCTTCAAATGAAACACAAGAGGCATAGGCTGGCTGTATTACTTATGAAAGATCTCTGACTAATTCAGGTCAAAATTACAACTTGCAGCATCTGCTGAAGAAAAGATAAGCTGGTTTTCTTGTGGTCTAAAGTTGCTTACTGCAAGAAATTGAGAGAGAGAGTTATTTTGGTGACTGCAGACCTGGTTTCCCTTCTGGTCTGACTACCTTCTCTCTGTCGTATTCACATCCCAAGTTGTTCAGTTACATGACAGGATCAAGAATCAAATGCCACCAAGTTATATTCCAACAGATTTATTTGAAAACACAAGCATTCTTGGCTCAGCTCCTTCCTCAGGCTGAGCTGCGAAAGCTTGTGTTTTCGTAAAAACCCGTTGGACTATAAACTGGTGTTGTGTGATTTTTGACCTTGTCTACCCGGACTCAACACCAGCATCTCCTCATCACAGTTACAAGACAACTAATCACGTTTGTTGGCAGGCAGAGGACCTTTCTCATTGGTAACTGGTCATTAGTCCACATCAATCAGCTTCATTTGTAAATAACCTGTCTGCACATTGCCGGAACCCACAGCCACAAATACTAAGGATATCAAATTCCTTTCTTGCAAAACCTGCAGCTTTCATTGTAAATTCGTATGTTTCAAAGTTGTTCTTTCTCATTTCAGCCCACAGTTTTATAAAGCATAAAAAATTTTAAAAAGCCATTACCATTCCCTGTTCCTGAATCTAGTTATTTCTTGAAAAAAATCTGCTATTTGTAGGCAATGTCTAACTTCTGCAAATTCATACTGTTTCATCAGCTGAAGAACTTGTAGGTCTGCATTCACTCAATCTTAATTATAAACTCCAGCAATTTCCTGATAGCAGAGTGATATGCAATTTTTTTCTAGTCTAAAGAAGCAGTCCACAAATGAAGAAAACTTTGGAAAATTGGAGCATCTACAGAGTTCTTACCAACTTTCTTTAAAACCCTGGGATTTAAATTATCCGGTCTTAGGGATTTGGTATTCTTCAATGCATTTATTTTCTTCTTTGCTATCATCTGGAAAAACAGATGTCTTGCTGTCTTTCAAATTGCCTCAGTGGATACAATTGCCAGATGGCTTCATTTTGGATGCTTGACTGAGTTCCAAGTGTAGTTAATGGACTCAACTCAGCAGAGTGCCATTTGCATAGCTTGAAAGGGAATGCTAACTTTGTATAATTGACATCTTTATTATACAGGCATATTATTTAATGAAGTATTAATATAATTATTCATTATAAGATTCTTGCCTGATGTAAGATGAACAATGTACTTCAAAGATTTGTCTGACTTCCTAACAACTCTTGCATTTCGTACATAAGGCGTGCTTGAGAGAATGGATATGGAGGATGTATGGGAGCATGGATCAAAACGTAGAAACATAGAAGCTAGTGTAGGAGTAGGCCCTTTGACACCTTGATCCTGCTGTTTCATCCAATATGATTGTAGCTGATCATCAGCCTAATCCCACCCTCCTCTGATATCTGCTGATCCCCTTAGCCACAATAGCTGTATCTACCTCCTTTTAGAAAACAGTGTTTTGGCTCAGCCACGTTCTCTTGTAGCGAATTCCACAGGCTCACCTCTGTGTGAAGAAATTCCTCTCTCTTAAAATGTTTACTCCATTTCTTAAAGTATGACCCCAGATTTTGGACTCCGCCAACATCCTTCCTGCATGTAATCTATTTAGTCCTTATGGGTTTCTGAGTTCTCTGCAACCCCCGCACCCCCCACCCCCCACCCCCCACAACCCACCATTGTTCTAAACTCCAGTGAATACAATCCTAAGTGACTCAATCTCTTCTCAGCCAGTCCTGCCGTTCCAGGAATAAATTCAGTAAACTTTCCCTGCATTCCCTCGACAAGAAGAATATCCTTGCTATGGGACAAAACTGCACATGATATACCAGGTGTAGCCTCACCAATGCCTTGTATGACTGCAGCAAGACATCTGTTCTTGTACTTGGATCCTCTCGCCATGAAAACCAACATACAGTTTGCCTTTGTTATTGTCTGCTCTGCATACATGCTTACTTCCTGCAACTGGTGCACAAGGGCGCCCAGGTCAGTTGAACATTCTGCACTCTCAATACACAGCCATTCAAACAATAATCTGCCTTTACAAATTTTCTACCGAAGTGAACAGCCTCAGATTTATCCATGTTATAGTGCATCTGTTCTGCATTTTCCCACTCACTCAGCCTGTGCAAATCACTGTCCAAACCTTTGGGACAGCAGATTTTGGGATTTTATATTTTAGTTCCCTCATCATTCACTGAGGAAGAGGTGGCCAAAAGATCGGTCGGGGGTATAAAGGGGCTCCAACAAGAATGAACGAGTGAAAAGGAGGCTGCAAGGTGAGATGACTTTTGGGAGGGGACAATGACATGAGCTATTAAACTTTTAACTGTCAACAAGTTCCCATTCCACAACAGGATTTCCCCATTGTTCATAAGTTAATTCACTTGATGTGGTTCCAAAGGTAATTTGAATTTCCAGCAGGGATCTAAATTATGAACCTGATGGTTGTCGTCAGCAGCTCACCCAACAAAAATGCTGGATGGTGGGAATTGCCAGGGAAATTCAAAGTTGCACCTTCTACTTCAACTCCCCTGACTTTACTTAGTTCTGAATCCAGAGACTAAAATCTGAACCCTGTGTGTTTATTGGGAGGAGAAGGAGACTGCAGCTGGGTAAAAGATAAAGACAGCTGAAAAGGAACAGAGGGGAGAAAGAAGCTGCATGGAGCAAGTGGTGGGGGTGAGGTAGGGGGGGGAGAAGGAGGCTACAGTGGTGGGGGGGAAGGGTGTTTGTGAGAATGTGGCTGCAGGAGGGTGAGTGGGAGTTTGAAACTTGAGAAAGTGAGTGGGAGTGAGGCTGCAAGTAGGAAGACCAAAAAGGAACACAATGATTTCAAGTTTTCTTCACAGCCCTCTTGTAATCACCTTCCTCCCAATCACCCCCACAACCTCTTGCAACCTCATTTGCCCTTCTTCTTTCTCCCACCGTGCCCCCCATCTCATTTTCCAGACTCATCTGCTTGAAACTCTCTTCCCTGCTCTGTTATAATGCTTTTCCACCTTTCACATAAGAACATAAAGAATAGGAGCAGGAGTAGGCTATCTGCACCATACAGTGAGATGGCTGATCTTTTCGTGGACTCAAGCACCACTTATCCACCCGCCAGGTTCTTTCCTTTAATATGATGCAATCTTTGGCATCTATCGTGATGTGAGATATTTTGCAACTCAACTGGGAAGAGTGTATCGATAATTGAGCCACATGAATGTTAAAGAACTAATTTAAACCACCTAGAGGATCAATTTGTCAATTTGAAAGTAATTCTATTTATTGTAACCAAGGTTATTTACTCACAAGCGACAGGGAACAGAGAAAGGATTATTAATCTATACTTGGTGACTTAATCAGAAGGTATCTTCTAATCACCCTGTTCAATGATGTTATTAAACACCTCTGGAGCAATTGGGACTTAAACCTGGGCCTCTTCGCTCAGAGGTAGGGACATTACCACTGTACCAAAAGAAACCCCCTTCACCGCTTTAACTTTACCCCTTTAAAACCCCAAGTATACACATACGTATTCACAAATAAGACAGAGAAAATACAGATGGTTTGACAAAAATACAGTGGGAAAATATAGACAGGGAAAGAGGCAAAATTCTGAATGTCAAAAGTCTAGATCACCAAGGTGGTGAATGTACTCATACAATTCTTTCGATTTTCATCATTTAGCAATGATGATGTTCTTCGATCCAATGATGGTCATTGTTCCATTTGATATTTTGGGGAACTTAGAAGTGTAGATGCAGGAAAGTTGTTTCCCCTTTTGGGAGAGTCCAAGACCAGAGGGCATAATCTCAGAATAAAGGTTCACACATTTAAGTCACAGATAAAGTGGAATTTCATCTGAGCATTTGGAATCTGTGGAATTCGTTACCACAAAGTGTTGGTGAGGCTCTGTCTATTAAGTATATTCAAGACCAAGATAGACAGACTTTTAATTGACTTTTAATTTGTTGGGGGAAAAGACAAGAAAGTGGTATTGACAACTATCAGGTCAGCCATGATCTAATTAAATGACAGAGCATACTTAAGGGCTTAATGGCATACTTCTGCTCCTGTGTCTTATGATAGTTGATCAGTTAGACCTAGGTCTTTCCTTGCATTAGAATTCCATATTTTAAGTTTCTTGTTCTTTTTGTGTTTTCACACAGAGAGAAGGAAGAAAGATGTTTTCTGCTTGCCAGCTCTGGATTGTTAGGGCTGCACTGCAACAGCCTGCAGCAAACTGCAGCTCGACCATCTAAAGACTAGTAGTTGCCAGGTAGTTTTTCCTCAATCTAAACTTCTGGTGCTGCCCTATCTCAGTGTAGTATTCTTGCTGCTCCAAAAGCAACACAGTCTTGTACAACTAAAAATGTGTGCCACTTCCGACTTTCATCTAGTTTCTCAACAAAAGTGAAAAATTATATAGTCATTTACAACTTAAATCCATTTCTGATGCCATATTCTAATCTGTGGGGGAGCAGTTACAAATTCTACTGATGCAAGCATATATCAAAAAATACAACAATAATAAACTTTCACTTTGCAATACTGTGTACTTTTATTTAGAAGATGTGCAGTATGGGACCAGGGCAAATAGATTATATTGCGATTTCCACATATAGACATGCTTGATGTAACAGCTTGGCCAATTTTCAGCTTCTTTGCTACAATTTCTAATTAAAGTAGAGCAAAGTGTGTTTTGATGAACACTTTCTCATTGTACTCATTGTAACCTTTTGTTCTTTTACAGCTTGCTCATGACTGGATTGGTTGGTGCAACTCAGTGTCAGTCATGGGCATGCTGCTCCGACGCAATGAGTACCAGTCCATGACAGACAGCCCAGATAGAGTTTAATAAACAGCTAATCCTTTGCACCTATGACTGCCTAGAAAAAAAACAGATAATACAGGTAAACAAGACATACTGGTCTGATTGGTCTCTATTGATCCTCTGTTTTGAAGTAAAGAAGACCAGTCTCATTTACCACTTTAACTGTCCTTTCCTTCTGGATGGTTTTTATTGTAAAAGGGCTACTATTTCAACTTAAATGGCATAATGCCAATCAGGTTGTCATGGTCTCCTCCAAGGACTGGACTTTGAAGGACAAACAAAGTTAGGACTGAATTAAAGAAGTGTATTCTTGTGGCTGGAAATCTGAGCCTGTACAACTTTTGAATATTATGAACTGTACTTGTTAGGGCCTATAAGAGTTTGAAAAGTGGTGAACAACCATTCGTAATTATGTGTGAATTTAAATCTGTTTCCTGGAAGCTGTTTTGAGACATGGAGATTAAGTCAGCGACATTGTACTGGTAGGCAGGGCCTTTTAGTGTTTGGTGGCAGCTTATTTTTTAATAAATGTGCATACGGTGAGTACTCATTATTTTAAAACAAATTCAGTCCTGCATACAAGTTCAAGTCAGCAATGTATGGAAAAGTCATGGCACCAGTTTAACATAATTTAATCATGATGTATATTAATTTTATGTGTATTTTTGTTTCTGTGGAAATCTACTGTGGAGAGTAGAGAGAGGAGACAAGTGGGTAGGGGCTGCCAGCTTATATGGAAGGTCAGAAGGGACAAGGACAATATGTGGATAGTGGGAGATTGTGTCAGCATCATTTGGAGGGGTCACAAGTCCTCATGGAAGGCGACCAGGTGGTGTTATCACACAGTTATAGAGTTGTACAGCACAGAAAGAGATCCTTCAGTGCAAGTCAGCCATGTTGACCGGATATCTGAAACTAATCTAATCCCATTTGCCAGCACTTGTCCCATATCCCTCCTAAACCTTTCCCATTCATATACCCATCCAGATGCCTTTTAAATGTTGTACCAGCCTTCAACACCACCTCTGGCAGTTCATTCAATACACACACTGTCCTCCGTATGAAAAAAGTTGCCCCTCAGGTCCGTTTTAAATCATTCCCCTTTCACCTTAAACCTATGTCCTCTAGTTTTGGACACTGCTACCCTTGGCTATTCACCCTATCCATGCCCTCATGATTTTAATAACTTCTGTAGTGTCACCTCTCAGCTTTCGATGCACCAGGGAAAATAGCCCCAACTTATTCAGCCTCTCCCTATAGTTCAAACCCTTGAACCCTTCCGAGAACCTTGTAAATCTTCTCTGAACCTTTTGGAGTTTCACAGCATCTTTCCTGTGGCAGGAAGACCAGAATTGAATGCAGTATTTCAAAAGTGGCACGAACAATGTCCTATACAACCCCAACATAGCTTCCCAACTCACATACTCAATGCACTGATTAATAAAGGCAAGCATACCAAGTGCCTTGTTCACTACCCTGTCCACCTGCGACTTTGCTTTCAAGGAACTATGAACCTGTACCCTAGGGCCTCTTTGTTTGGCAACTCTCCCCAGGACCTTATCATTAAGTGTATAAGTCCTGCCCTGATTTGCCCTATCAAAATATAGCATCTCACATTTATTTAAATTAAGCTCCAACTGCCACTCTGCGGCCCATTTGCCCATCTGATCAAGATCCCATTGTACTCTGAGGTAACCTTCTTCACTGTCCACTAAATTGCCAGTTTTGGTGTCATTGGCAAACTTACCTCCAAATTCAACATTCATATCCGAACCATTTATATAAATAACAAAAAGCAGTGGATCCAGCACTGATTCTTGCAGCACAATGCTGATCACAGGCCTCCAGCCTGAAAAGCAACCCTTTACCACCACCCTCTGTCTCCTACCTTCAAATCAATTTTCTATCCAAATGGCTAGGACTTCCTGTATTCCATGTGATCTAACCTTGCTAACCAGTCTACCATGTGGAATGCCTTACTGAAGTTCATATAGATCATGAGCTACCGAGAATACACCTCCTCCCAACCACCTTTCCTGCAAAAATGCCACCCCCATTCCCAATTCCCTCGCCTTTGCCACATCTGCTCCCAGGATGAGGCATTCCACTCCCATACATCTGATGTCCTCGTTTTTCAAGGACTGCAACTTCCCCCTGGCAGTGGTCGAGAGCACCCTCAACCGTGTCTCCTGCATTTCCCGCAACTCATCCCTCACACCCGGTCCCTGCAAGAACAACCAAAAAAAAATCCCCCTTGTCCTCACGTACCACCCCACCAACCTCCGGATCCAATGCATCATTGTACGACACTTCTGCCATCTGCAATCCAACCCCACCACCAAAGACATTTTTCCTTCCCCACCCTTGTCTGCTTTCCGGAGGGACCATTCTCTCCATGACTCCCTTGTCCGCTCCATACTCCGCTCCAACTCCACCACACCCAGCACTTTTCCCTGCAACCGCAGGAAGTGCTACACCTGCCCCACACCACCTCCTCCCCCCCCCCCCCCCCCCCCCCCCCCAGGCCTCAAGAAGACTTTCCACATCAAGCTGATGTTCACCTGCACATCTGCTAAGGTGGACTACTGCATCCGCTGTACCCGTTGTGGCCTCCTCTGCATCGGGGAAACCAAGCGGAGGCTTGGGGACCACTTTGCAGAACACCTACACTTGGTTTGCAATAAACAAGCGCGCCTCCCAGTTGCGAACTATTTCAACTCCCCTCCCATTCTTCAGACAACATGTCCATCCTGGGCCTCCTGCAGTGCCACGATGATGCCACTCGAAGGTTGCAGGAACAGCAACTCATATTCCACTTGGAACCCTGCAGCCAATCATATCAATATGGAATTCACAAGCTTCAACATTCCCCCTCCCCCCACCGCATCTCAAAAGCAGCCCAACTTGTCCCCGCCTCCCTAACCTGTCCTCCCACCTATCCCCTCCTCTCACCTCAAGCCACAGCCCCATTTCCTACCTACTGACGTCATCCCGCCCCCTTGACCTGTCCGTCCTCCCTGGACTGACCTATCTCTTCCCTACCTCCCTACCTACACTCACCTTTACTGGCTCCGTCCCTGCCTGTTTGACTTGCCACTCTCCTCTCCACCCATCTTCTCCTCGATCCATCTCATATCTGTCTCCCCCTCTTTCCCTATTTATTTCCTTTCTCCTCCCCCCTCTCTGATGAAGGGTCTAGGCCTGAAACGTCAGAATTCCTGCTCCTGTGATGCTGCTTGGCCTGCTGTGTTCAGCTCTACACTTTGTTATCTCCATATAGATCCACTGCTCTGCCTTCATCAGTCTTCTTCGTCACTTCTTCAAAAATCTCAGTCAAGTTAGTGAGACATGATTTCACAAAGTCATGATGATTATCCCTAATCAGCCCTTGCCTTTCAAAATACATGTAAATCCTATCCCTCAGAGTCCCTTCCAACAACTTGTCCACCACTGATGTCAGGCTCATTGGTCTCTAGTTCCCCAGTTTTTCCTTACCACCTTTTTTCAACAATGGCTCCACTTTAGCCAATCTCCAATCTTCTGGTACCACATCTGTGGCTATCAGTGATAGAAATATCTCAGCAAAGGGCCCAGCAATCACTTCTTTAACTCCCCACAGAGTTCTGGGGTACATCTGATCAAGTTCCAGGGATTTATCCAACTTTATGCATTTTAAAGCATTCAACACCACGTCCTCTGTAATGTGGAAACATTTCAAGATGTCACTGTTTATTTCCTCAAGTTCTCTATCTTCCATATACTTCTCCACAGCAGATGCTGATGTGAAATACTCATTTAACATCTCCATTTACTGCGGTTCCACACAGAGGCAGCCTTGCTGATAGTTAAGGGGCCATTTTCTCTCCCTAGTTACTGTTTTGTCCTTAATTTACTTGTAGAATCCCTTTGAATTCTCCTTAACTGTATCTGCTAAAGCTACCTCATGTTCCTTTTTTTTCCTTTCCATTTTCCCTCGAGCGTACCCCTACTGCTCTTGTACTGTTCTGGGGATTCACTTGATTCCTGCTGTCTATACCTGAAATATGTTTCCTTCTTTTTCTTGACCAGAGC
Organism: Stegostoma tigrinum; assembly: GCF_030684315.1. Taxonomy (NCBI): domain Eukaryota; kingdom Metazoa; phylum Chordata; class Chondrichthyes; order Orectolobiformes; family Stegostomatidae; genus Stegostoma; species Stegostoma tigrinum. Next base: position 78,861,265 of record NC_081358.1, read on the forward strand.
CTTAGTTTCTCTGGGTATCCAGCATTCCTTATATCTACCAGTCTTGCCCTTCACATTAATAGGAACATACTGTCTCTGGACTCTCATTATCTCATTTTTGAAGGCTTCCCACTTTCCAGTCATCCCTTTACCATAATGAATATCCACCCTCCTCCCCCCATCAACTTTTGAAAGTTCTTGCCTAATACCATCAAAATTGTTAAAAAGCAGCAGACTGACACCCATGACAACAAAATGTGAGGCTGGATGAACACAGCAGGCCAAGCAGCATCTCAGGAGCACAAAAGCTGACGTTTCGGGCCTAGACCCTTCATCAGAGAGGGGGATGGGGTGAGGGATCTGGAATAAATAGGGAGAGAGGGGGAGGCGGACCGAAGATGGAGAGAAAAGAAGATAGGTGGAGAGAGTATAGGTGGGGAGGTAGGGAGGGGATAGGTCAGTCCAGGGAAGACGGACAGGTCAAGGAGGTGGGATGAGGTTAGTAAGTAGATGGGGGTGCGGCTTGGGGTGGAAGGAAGGGATGGGTGAGAGGAAGAACCGGTTAGGGAGGCAGAGACAGGTTGGACTGGTTTTGGGATGCAGTGGGTGGAGGGGAAGAGCTGGGCTGGTTGTGTGGTGCAGTGGGGGGAGGGGACGAACTGGGCTGGTTTAGGGATGCAGTTGGGGAACCCTCACCCCATCCCCCTCTCTGATGAAGGGTCTAGGCCCGAAACGTCAGCTTTTGTGCTCCTGAGATGCTGCTTGGCCTGCTGTGCTCATCCAGCCTCACATTTTGTTGTCTTGGATTCTCCAGCATCTGCAGTTCCCATTATCTCTAGACTGACACCCATTATCACTTAGACTGACACATACATTGCCTAACTTGGATGTGTCTGATGTCTTGGAGCTTGACTTCAAATTGTCTTGGAAATTTGCCACAGCAGGGAAATATACATTATACACAGTAGATAGGTGAAGTGGTCCTCTTCTAGGGAGCCATCTAATGGGCAACAGACACAAATTAATGGACTAAAGGTTCAAGCTCTGTCTTTCTCCATTATTGGGCCTGGAATGTCACAGTGCACATAACATTTTGCAATTGTGCAAAAAGGCTCATGTGCTTGGTGTTTACATGTGAGTTGGGTCAAAGCCATGTAATCCTGTTGGCATACCTCACAGATGATAAAGATTTAGAACTGACTCTTTCAGAAAACTTGTCCAAATTATTCTAGGATATATTTGTTATAGGGTATGATTTATTTGCTGGTTTTATTGACTTCAACTGTGAAGCCATGCAAGCTTAATTTCAACTACCAGAACAGACTATCAGTGCTATAAAAAAAATTATGTAGGCCAAACTGGCAGAAAGCTGGCAATAAGGATACAATAAGCCACCAAGAGACACATTCAATTTTCACCTGTCTTAATACACCGGATAAAGAAGGACATGCATTTGACTGGGACAACACATCCATAATAGCATTAGCCAAATAGAGACATGCCAGGGAATTCCTGAAAGCCTGGCATTCCAACCAGAACTCCCATCAACAAACACATTGAACTGAACCTGTTATACAATCCACTGAAAAACTGGACCAGAAGTAATACCGACCTTCGAGACGTATAAATAATGAGAAGGACAGAACACCAAAGCTACACTGGAGGTGTGCTGACGATGTTACCTGGCAGGGTGAGGAAACGTCTGCAGTCAAACACATTGCTCGGTGAGCAGGTCTGCAACCTCATCCACGACCGGAGCTACAAATCTTGTCAAAAACTTTAATTATTATTTATTGTTAGGGGAATTGGACACAAAGGTAGGGAGGGTGTGCTTCAGTTGTACAAGCCGATATCTGGAGTACTTTGTACAGTATTGGTCTCTTCCAGGGAGAATATAAATATATTGTGAGCAGTTTAGAGGATGTTTACCAGACTATATAGAACATGGGCCTGTACTGTGCAGTACTGTTCTTTCAGCCCATGATGTTGTGCCAAACTTCTACCCTAATCCTAAGGTCTAATACCTGGAAAGGTGCGTTGTCTGATGTAGAAAAGTTGAATGGGCTAGGTTTCTTGCAACTGAAGTTCAGATAAGTAAGAGGTGACTTCTTTGAAGCATAACAACCTGAGGGGTCATGGCGAAGTGCATGTAGAAAGGATGTTTCCTGTTGTAGGAAAATCATGACCTAGAGATTGGTTAATAAATCAATATTCAAATACTGAAGATGTTAGAGATTTACAAAGGTTTTATTGTAAATTCATTGTTCCGCACATACACCTGTTTCTACCTTTCATTACCTATTCTTTGCAGAGACGCCAACCCCAATTGTGTTTTTCTTTTACCTTGAAGGAAAATCTACACATGAGGTGTATCTTAATATTATCCAAAAAGGAAAAAACTAAAGAAAATTAAATGAAGATGTCATTAGAAGGAGAAACAACGCAGCCTAGGTCCTGTTCACCTCTCCTGAAAAGTTTCAAGGGAGAACTCAGCTAGTGTTCCCTCTAATTTATTTCCCGAATAAGTGGGCATCCAAGATCAGTGCAAGACATCGACTTCTGGAAGATTAAACACTGTGATCAGTGTGTCAACACATTTGCTATGCATGCACACAACTATGCAGCTTGGAGGGAGATTGAACCCAGGTCATTTTTCTTACCCTCCCAAGCTTCAGACCCACCTGGGAAACCATACTCCAGTTGTAGCAGCAGTTTCCATCTTTTCCTTGTGGATCTCTTTTCCTTGTGGATTACTTTTCTTCTCCCAGCACACAACCATGCCCCCTCCTCTTTGGAAGAATCCAGTTGGCTTTTTAGTCAGAGATAATGGGAACTGCAGATGCTGGAGAATCCAAGATAAAATGTGAGGCTGGATGAACACAGCAGGCCAAGCAGCATCTCAGGAGCAAAAAAGCTGACGTTTCGGGCCTAGACCCTTCATCAGAGAGGGGGATGGGGTGAGGGTTCTGGAATAAATAGGGAGAGAGGGGGAGGCGGACCGAAGATGGAGAGAAAAGAAGATGGGTGGAGAGAGTATAGGTGGGGAGGTAGGGACGGGATAGGTCAGTCCAGGGAAGACGGACAGGTCAAGGAGGTGGGATGAGGTTAGTAGGTAGGAGATGGGGGTGCGGCTTGGGGTGGGAGGAAGGGATGGGTGAGAGGAAGAATAGGTTAGGGAGGCAGAGACAGGTTGGACTGGTTTTGGGATGCAGTGGGTGGAGGGGAAGAGCTGGGCTGGTTGTGTGGTGCAGTGGGGGGAGGGGACGAACTGGGCTGGTTTAGGGATGCGGTGGGGGAAGGGGAGATTTTGAAGCTGGTGAAGTCCACATTGATACCATTGGGCTGCAGGGTTCCCAAGTGGAATATGAGTTGCTGTTCCTGCACCCTTCGGGTGGCATCATTGTGGCACCGCAGGAGGCCCATGATGGACATGTCATCTAAAGAATGGGAGGGGGAGTGGAAATGGTTCACGACCGGGAGGTGCAGTTGTTTGTTGCGAACCGAGCGGAGGTGTTCTGCAAAGCGGTCCCCAAGCCTCCGCTTGGTTTCCCCAATGTAGAGGAAACCACACCGGGTACAGTGGATGCAGTATACCACATTGGCAGATGTGCAGGTGAACCTCTGCTTAATGTGGAATGTCATCTTGGGGCCTGGGATAGGGGTGAGGGAGGAGGTGTGGGGGCAACTGTAACATTTCCTGCGGTTGCAGGGGAAGGTGCCGGGTGTGGTGGGGTTGGAGGGCAGTGTGGAGCGAACAAGGGAGTCACGGAGAGAGTGGTCTCTCCGGAAAGCAGACAGGGTTTGGGGATGGAAAAATGTCTTGGGTGGTGGGGTTGGATTGTAGATTGCGTAGATGATTGTAGATAGTCTGTTCAGATATGATATGACACATGTCTGCAGCAGGTGGGACTTGACCCCAGACTTTCTGGTCCAGAGGTGGGGGCAATACTAACATGCCATAGGAGCTGTAAGAAAAGTCTTCCTTCTCAATCAACTATCAAGCTGTTCTAGTTGACCTTTAGTGGGTGGGGCCTGCATTTCTATCACTGACAGGAGTCACTGTTTAAAAGAAAGATGTTTCAGACCAGGATCATGGGTCATTGATACTTCTTGTTGCTTAGGAAGTAAATGAAGCAGAATCATTGAATATTTTTAATGATATATGAACAAGGAGGTGGGGGTGGTGGGTATGTGTCAAAACTTTATCGAGATTGATATTCTATTCTGTATGATACTTTTAAACCAATGAGAAAATTGTAAGGTTTTCACTGCAGAACTGATACCCTGATTTTGTTTCTTATTTTGTAAATTACAATTCATTAAAGTAAATGGAGAGAATAAAATTGAAAGACAAAATCAAGAGAGATTGCAGATAAGAATGATAAAAGGACATCAGTGAGAAAGAGCACCTTTGTACACTTAATGTTACTTCAGTTAGATCTTGAGATCAACTGATTAACTTCAGAATAAAACAAAATGCTGGAGAAACTCGACAGATCAGGCGGCGTTTGTGAAAAGAGGAAGAGATTATATTTTCAGTCTGATATGGCTCCTCTTAAAAAAATCTCTTCCTAAAGAACTGAAGAACAGGTATCAGACTTGAATCATTAACACTGTTTCTCTCTCCACTCATGGTGCCAGACTTGCTGCGTTTTCTAACCAATTTCTATTTTTATTTCAGATTTCCAGCATCTTCAGTATTTTGCTTGATTTGTCAACAAACCAGACAATGTCAATAAGGCCAACATGTACTTTTATAGAATCTTTAATGTGCCAAATTTTCCAAAGATGCTTCACAAGACAGCTAAAGGAGCAAAAATATTAATTGAGATAACAAGGTGTAGAGCTGGATGAACACAGCAGGCCAGGCAGCATCAGAGGAGCAGGAAAGCTGATGTTTTGGGCCTAGAAACGTCAGCTTTCCTGCTCCTCTGATGCTGCTTGTCCTGCTGTATTCACCCAGCTGTACACCTTGTTATCTCAGATTCTCCAGCGTCTGCAGCTCCTAGTATTTCAAAAATATTAATCGTATACGTCTATGAATTTGAGGGAGAGACAAAAAGTAAAGCAAATAAACTACTTACTTTCTTTCAAACTTGATTTCTTAACAAAAGTACTGTCTGCAAATGACCACTTTTACAGGTAATGATGGAGTAGGGGAGGAGGGCTGTTTGAGGAGGATGGGGGTATTGCAGAGAGGGTCGGAAGAGTGGATGGAAAGTTACGGGTATGATGATGAACAGTGGAGTAAGGTGGCAGGGAGGATACAGGAACTGAATGGCACAAAAACTGAAGGAGCTAATAGGAAAAACGAGATTTTTTTGGAAATGGATAGAATGGAACTGCAGGGGATGTACTAAGAGTAAGGTAAGGAAGGCTCAAGGAGTTGGGGGAGTAAGTATTAGCAAAGAACTGTTTTATCCACAGCCATCATACAAAATGCAGACTATAGCCTCCTTTCCCTGCCACAGAATGTTGCATCAGCTACCACCTTCCAACAAATGAAAAGAAGGAAGCAGTGAGAAATTCAGATGCTTGAGAAAAAAATAATGCAGTTGGTGAGAAGAGGAAAAACTAAGAAGCAATAGACTTTAGTGAATCATCCGAGATGTATAAAAATAGTGACTATATTCCTTAATTTACATGTGAATTTGAAATGGTTGAACAACTACTTTTCCCCCCTCCCTTATATAGCGGGAAACATGGTAATGTAATCTGCTGCCATGAGGTGAATGCAGGATTATCCCTGGAGCTTGCTGCTGGGTCTGGATTTTCTCTAACACCCACTTCATTTCTCCTTTTCCTCAAATTTGCTGTGCTGGGAATCTGTCACTTAAAGCATTTGTGGGAGAAATTTGTGCCGGCATTCTACACACCAGTGGCTCTGCACTATTACGACTGTTTCAATTTTTATTCTAATTCTGATTTCATGTGGAAAGCCCCGCTGGTTGCATAGTTCAAATCTGCCTTTTATGTTTAGTTTGATCCATTATACTGCAGTTGCTGGAGAAGAATCTGCTTGCTGGCATTAGTTAGTGATAAGAAATTGAGCAAATATTTTTCAGTGAAGCAGAGGGACTGAATCATCAAGGTCTAGCACTGCAGATAAGCTTGCTGGGTAGGAGATCAAGTGACTTTGCTCAGTAATGGAATATGAAAAACTGAGGATAGTCTCTGTCCATGTATACTTTTGTGTGTCGCAGCAGCTGTCTGCAGAAAGCTTTGAAGGAAATACAAATTAAATTGAACTTCAAGAGAGTATCTTTCATGTGGGATTAATTTAGAACTGCAGGGATAGTCTGTCATAAAAGGATTTTGTTTTGTAATGAGCGTGCAGTGCTAGAATTTTGCACGGCAAAACAAAACTGTAGACACAGAGGGAATCTTTCTATTTGGAATCTGGTGTTTCTGAGTTGATTGTAGTGCTGTAGAATAGGGGCATTCTCTCAATAAAGCAATCTAGCTCCCATTGTGACATTTTTGCTGATCCTGGATTCACTGGGAAGTAGGGGTCAGGAAGAACAGATGATGGATAGGGACACCAGCTTCTGTCTCTGCAGGAAGTCAGCGAAGGATGGTGTCCTCTGTTTCCTAAGATGTATTGTTGTCTTGTCTTGTTTGACTGTATGTGACAAGTTTAACCTATAGAAAGAACAGAAGGTTATTTTATACTAGTACCTACAGAGTTGGAAGGAATGGTCCTTTTCATCAGCTGTTTAAGTGATAGTGAAATGCTTATCCTGTACAACAATAGTCTGGTCATTTGTAGGTTGGCAAACAGTTCAAAATATTGCATAGAAAAATAGAGTTTTAATTCCAGGCAGGTCACATGTTAAAAATCCTGCAATACTTTTTTTTAATGAGATTAGTTTCATTTGGCTGCACACTACACAATTCTTACTATAATAACAAGTTCAGACTTGTTCAGTGCATGTGAGCTTTGCTCATGTGAATGACAAAGGAGGATGTTGAACATTGGATTAAACATTTGACATGGGCACTTTTAAAACTCAGAACTCAGCATTGCAGACAAAATTATTAGAGGTTGCTTGTAATTTGTGCATAAAACCTGGAAGAAAAAACCTCTTGACTAACTTAGAAAGAAGTGATTTGATCAACCAAAATGACTATTTACCTCTGGTAAAATTTAATATTCATACATACCAGTTGATTTTAATTTTGTTTTAAGAAATTAAACAGTACAAATATACAAATCGCAAGTTGAAAAAGGAAGATTGAAAAATAGATTCTAATTAGCAATGAATAAACACTAGCCAGCCAGCTGCCCACATCCCATAAATGAGTGATTAAAAAAAGGATAGATCTTGCATTTCACATTTTCAAAACATTTTTTTAAAAAATCGGAAACATTGTTGGTTTTTGCTCCCACATTGTTCAATTGTATATTCGTAAGGTATTTACAGGAGAGTCTTAGTCTACATGTACAATAGTTTATTATATTTCAGATCTAGATAAATGGCAGGTGCTACACAGTGGTCAGTGATAACCCCCAGGGTGTTGATAGTGATGGTAATGGCAATGACATTGAAGGTCCAAGAGGTGTTAGTAAGATTCTCTCTTGATTATAATGGTCATTTCCTGGCCCGTGGATGACGTGATTGTTGCATGTCACTTCTCATCTTGGATGTTGCTGCACAAACTTCTTGGCTAACTGGAAAGAAGTGATTTGTTCAACCAAAATGACTATTTTCCTCTGGCAAAAGTTTGGACAAACCCAACCTGGCCAATTACTGCCCCATCAGTCTATTCTCGATCATCAGTAAAGTGATGGAAGGTGTTCTCAACAGTGCCATCAAGTGGCACCTGCTTATCAACTGCTTAGTGACGCCCAGTTTGGGTTCTGTCAGGGCCACGCAGCACCTGACCTTATTACAGCTTTGGTTCAAACATGGACAAAGAGCTGAATTCCGGAGGTGAGGTGAGAGTGACCGCTCTTAACATTAAGGCTGCATTCGACCGAGTGTGGCATCAAGGAGCCCTAGCTGAACTGGAATCTATGGGTTTCAGGGGGCAAACTCTGCAGTGGTTGGAGTCAAACTTGACAAGTAGGAAGATGATCGTGGTTATGGGAGATCAATCATCTCAGCTGCAAGATATTTCTGCAGGAGTTCCTGACGGTAGTGTCCTTGGCCCAGCCATCTTCAGCTGCTTCATCAGTGACCTTCCCTGTATCATAAGGTCGCAAGTGGAGATGTTTGCCAATGGTCACACAATTTTCAGCATGATTCGCGACTCCTCAGATATTGAAGCAGTCCATGTTCAAATGCATCAAGATCTGGATGATATCCAGACTTGGCCTGACAAGTGGCGAGTAACATTCGTGGCACACAAATGCCAGGCTATGACCACCACCAATAAGAGACAATCTGACCGCCATCCCTTGACATTAAATGGTGTTACCATCAATGAATCCCCAACTATCAACATCCTGGGGGCGTATCATTGATCGGAGACTCAACTGGACTCACCACATAAAATTATTAGCTACCAGAGCAGGTCAGAAGCTAGGAATATTGTGGTGAGTAACTCACCTCCTGACTCCTCAAAGCCTGTCTACCATCTACAAAGTGTGTTGGAATACGCCCCACTTGCCGAGATGAATGCAGCCCCAACAACACTCAAGAAGTTTGACACCATCCAGGACAAAGCAGCCTGCTTGATTGGCACAACATCCACAAGCATCCTCTCCCTCCACTACCGACGTTCAGTAGCAACAGTGTGTACAATCTACAAGACGCACTGCAGAAATTCACCAAAGATCCTTAGACAGCACCTTCCAAGCTCACGATCAATTGCATCCAGAAGGACAAGGGTAGCAGACATATGGAAACAGCACTACCTTCAAGTTCCACTCCATGCCAATCACCATGCTGACTTAGAAATATATCAGCACTCCTTTATTGTTACTGGGTTGAAATCCTGGAATTCCCTCCCTAATGGCATTGTGGGTGAATCCTCAGCAGGTGGTCTGCAGCGATTTAAGAAGACAGTGCACCACCATATTCTCAAAGACAACTAGGGATGGCCAAGAAAGGCTGGCCAACTTTTGCACACTTTTGTCTGCGGCTGTGTCCTTGAAGACTTGGCCAGTTTGATCATTAATAGTGCTGTTGACCCACTGGACAGTGTTAATTTCCAGGAAGGATAAAGAGACTGAAGGGTTTAACAGCAGCAGCTTTATTATGCAGCAATATCGTATAGTTGGGCCACATTTGGAGTGTTGTGTGCAGATCTGGTTTCCATATTATAGAAAGAATGTGGATGCCTTGGAGAGCGTGTAGAAGAGGTTTACCAGGACATAGCCTAGATTGGGGTGTGTTAGCTATAAGGAGAGGTTGGATAAACTTAGATTGTTTTTGCTAGAGCTGTGTGCAGTTAATGCAGTACCATGAGCAATGCTGGAGACTCAGTGCTTTGTTTAAAAAAGGCTCAGCCAAGTTATCCTTATTCACAAGTTACCGTTAAGCAATGTTTCATTGTCTGAATGAACCTTTCTGCCAAATCATTTGTAATTGGATGATAAGGAGCTGGTTGGTTGTATTGAATTCTGTTCTGCTTTAGGTAGCCTGTAAACTGTTGTGACCTACACTGTGGACCATTATTAAATTGTTCTGGATAATGAAAGCTTGCAAAGGGTTTCTGGGTCCCCCAGTCTTTCATTGGTTTTCCCTGAAGATGTTGTCTTCATGACAGCAACTTCATGTCATTTAGTCTGTATGTGAACCAGTACGAAAAATATTTGCCCTCCAAAACATATGGTGTAGTCAACATGGATTCTTTGCCATGGCTTTTTGTGTCATTCCCATGGGCTTAGTGACACTAATTGAAGTAGGTCATAAATTCTTGTGCAAACTGTGTATACTCCCAACTTCTCAATTTCGAAGTGAAGCTCTTGCTACCAAAAGTAACTTCTTGCTATCTCCTTCATTCTGACAATGTCACAGTGACCTTCATGTTGTTGATATAACACACGTTTACTTAGCTGAGGTGGAATGATGACGCTTGTTCTCTATAGGAGATTCATTGCATGTAGTTGCAGTGGTAATTTGGGGACAAAATTGGTGAGGACCACTGACTTTAACGAAGCTTCTTTGGCTTGTGTAAAAGCCCTTTTATGTTGATCTTCCCATTTCTAAGTGTTGTTTTGGCATAATAAATCATGTAACAGATTAAGAGTGGTTTCAAAATTTGGGACAGATTTGTCATGGTCATTTAAGAAGCCCAAAAATGGTCATAGTTGGTTTGCACCTCACTTATGGCTTTTCCTTTTGGATATGACGTGAGTAGACCTTTTTTTTAAGCATCAATGACATGGCCTAAAATAGTCCTTGGAAGATATTTTTAAAAAATCACATTTGTCTTTATTCACTCCCTTAGGCTGTTAGCTTCAAATCATTGGAGAATAGCATCTAAATTGTGGAGATGCTCTGTTTTTTTTCTTTCCATGACTAAAATATTGTCGAGGTAAACTTGGACTCCTTCCAATCCACCTAAAGTTTGATTCATAACCTGTTGGAATAATATAAGTGCAGATGTGATTCCAAATGAAGTCTGTTACATTTGAATAGACCCTTTTATGATTGTAAAGTATTTCTGTGACTCAGAATCTACACTCATTTGGAAATAGGCTTAACTAACTGTGCTTCTTTGTTTTTCTAAATTTTAATTAAGAGGACTCTAATGTTTAACTTTTAACTTCTTTTTAACTTATTTTTCTGATTTCTACCTGAGATTCTGGACCTAGGTACCCTTGAAATGAAGATGGTGCTATAAGTGGCGACTTGTAAACTTTTCTCTGTACTCATGTCAGTAAACCTAACTGATAAACCTAATTCAATTCAATTCAAGGTCAATTTTAATGAAAACCTAAACTTATGGTCCAGCAAATAGTTTGTCGATTAAAGGCAAAGAACTCTGCTCAGCATGCAGTACTGGATTAATAGTGACCTTAAAATCGCCACAAATGTGTAATGATCCATTTTTCTTCATCACTGATATGATAGGTCTGGCCTCTCATTTAAGGTTTAAGACTCTTGTCTTGACAACTTCTCTCATTCTGCCTTAATTTTTGTCTGATTGCAGAAGGCGCGGATCTAGCCATGCAAAGTTTTGCTCTATTTTCATCTCGATCATCAGTTTGATGGAAATCTTTTCCATGCTTCCCAGATCGTTTTTGAAAACAATGGCATGTTTCTTTAGAATATGTGATAGTTCAGTCTCAGAATCTGACAAGTGATATATTTTAGTCCAATTGAGTTTGATTTTCCTCCAACCACATTCTTCCCAATAGAGTTGGAAAATTTCCTTTGACATTATGCAAGGACACATCTTCAGCTGTTTTTTAAATCAACCTGTTAAGAGATGTTATTACATATGTTTGAACAGGTGGGACTTGATCTCAGGCCTCCTGACTCAGAGATAAGGTGCTAACCACTGTATAAGTATTCATTCACTTTTATATTGATACAGCCCCTTAAAGGCACCGCTTTGCCTGTCTACCAACTTAGTGCAATCTTTGAGGGTTTCAACACAAAGTGACATATCTGCTTTTGGTGTAGTCTTTCAAATATCTGTGAAACTATCACTGAGGTATTCAATTTCTTCCTTATCTGTTTGCCATTTATTAAGGTAGTGGCCCAGTATTGGTTGGTGTTGTCAACAATGGGCAGTACAATTGATGTCAGATCCTCTTTGGACCGTCAGATTGAGCTTTTCTCATGCCATTTTTGTACTATGTAGATTTTCACCCTCCCCTACTGTTTCTGTATGTTTGCTGTATGTTCTTCATGTTTCTTCTTCAAACATGCCTGTTCAGTATACCTTTTTTTAACTGAAAATTCTGTGTACAGCTCTTTATTACCAGCGATTTGCTGCTGTATGACCTGTTGTTTTTCTACACCAATGGCAGTTTTGAGTCCAAGTTGGTGCTTCGTTCTCAGCTTCAATTTTGATACTCGATCTTAGCAGCTTCTTGGCTGCTCGTTCCATGGAGATTGCTGTATCCAGTGCTTTCTGTAAATCAAGGATCCTTTTGGTCAGTAATCTCTTCTTGATTTCTGGAAACTTTTAAGCCTCACACCAATGGGTCTCTTTCTCTGATAGCGTCATTTAAGTTTGTTTAAAAACGAATTGGGAAATAGATTCACCATCATGCTAAATAAAAATCAAAAGAACTACAGATGCTGTAAATCAGAAACAAAAATAGAAATTACTGGAAAAGCTCAGCAGGTATGGCAGCATCTGTGGAGAGAAATCAGAGTTAACATTTTGGGTCCGGTGACCCTTTCTCATGCCTGGAATAAAGCTGGTTGTGTTTGTGGAAACTGAACCTTTGGTACCACCAATGGTATTGTTGAAAAATGGCTGGTTCTGTGGGATTCCTGTTATTAAAGTTTTGGAACCTGACTCATCACGAGGTTAATACATACATCCCATAATACCTAACATTGGGATGATTATAGATTGTTAACTGGAACAAAATAATGGAATCTCTGCATAGGAATTTAAATTTAAGCTCTATTTCACTACTTCCTCACTTTAAAATAAGGTATTCCTGTGGCTGCCTGTTTCATTCCAAGTCTACATCCCAGCACAGACATTCTCTCTGTGTAGGATACTCATTATTCAATATTCCTGTAGGACGGAGCACATGGCAAGGTTCTTCTGCACTGTTCCATAAGATAGAGGAACAGAATTAGGCCATTTGGCATACCGGGTCTGCTCCACCATTCGAGCATTGAAGATATGTTTCTCAAGCCCCCTCTCCTTTCTTCTTCCTGTAACTCTTGATCCCTTCACTAATCAAGAACCTATTGCTGTCTTAAACTCAGTGACTTGGCCTCCACTGCCTTTTCCAGCAATAAGTTTCACAGATTAACCACTCTTTGGTTGAAGAAATTCCTCCTCATTTCTGTTCTAAACTGTTGTTCCTTCATTCTGAGGATGTGCCTTCAGGTCCTAGTCTCTCCTATTAGTGGAAACATCTCACCATCAACTCTATCCAGGCATCTCAGTAATCTGTAAGTTTCAATGAGATTTCCCCCCTCATCCTTCTAAACTCCTTTGAATATAGACCTAGAAGCCTTATCCATTTCTTATATGACAAGCTCTGCATCCCAGGATCATTCTTGTATATCTCCTCGGACCCCCTCCAAAGCCAGCACATCCTTTCTTCGATATGGGGCTCAAAAACTGCTCACAATATTCCAAATATGGTCTTATACAGCTTCAGCATGTCTCTTTGTATTCTAGTCCTTGTGAAATAAATGTGAACATTTGCCTTCCTAACTGCCAACTGAACCTGCAGGCTAACATTCAGAGAAATCCTGAACAATAACGGTCAAGTCCTTTCCAGCTTCAGATTTCCAAAGCCTTCCCCTGTTTAGAAGATGAAATTTGAGGGTAGGCTGGCTAATTTTATAAAAGAAAATTGCAAGAGTTTGTTTGGATGTCTAAAACGTAAGAAAGGCAAGATTGGATATTGGACTGCTGTAAAATGAGTCTGGAGGAGTAGTAATGGAGAACAAAGAAACGGCAGAGAAACTGAATAGGTACTTTGCATCAGTGTTCATGGTGGAAGACACTAGCAACATTTCGTAGTGTGAAGAGAGTCAGCGGACAGAGATGAGTTTAGTGGCTAACATGAAGGAGAACGTGCTAGGGAATCTGAAAGTGATTAAATCACCTGGACCACAATACAGTGTTGGAAAATGTCAGGTTATACATTTTGATCAGAAGAATAGAGGTATGGAATATGGGCCCCAGAAGACCCATGCTGATTCCAGTGATTCCTGAAAGATCACCACCAATGCCTGTATAATCTCCTCACCTATCTTAGACTACATCCCAGAGTGCAGAATATGTGATCTGGGTGATTTACCCAACTTCAGATTCCTCAGCACCTTCGGTTTAGTGATGGTCACTACTCTCACCTCTGCCCCCAATTCTCTTAAAGTTCTGGTATACTGCTGGTGTCTTCCACTATGAACACTGATGCAAAGTACCTATTCAGTTCCTCCATCATTTCTTTTGCTCCCTTGTTACTAGTTCTCCAGCTTCATTTGCTAGCGGCCCAATATCCATTCTTGCCTCTCTTTTGCCTTGTATGTACCAAAAAAAACTCTTGCAATCTTCTTTTATATACCTAACTGGTTTACCCTCATGTTTCATCTTCTCCCCCTTTATTGTCCTTTTAGTCATCTTCTAGTCTTTAAAGCCTCTGCCTTCCCACTAACCTTTACCATATTGGTATGCTTTTTATTTTGCTTTTATGCTGCCCCTGACTTCTCTTGTCAGCCATGCCTGCCTTGTCTCCCTGTTAGCATAACAAAGTGTAGAGCTGGATGAACACAGCAGGCCAAGCAGCATCTTAGGAGCACAAAAGCTGATGTTTCGGGCCTAGACCCTTCATCAGAAAAGGGGGATGGGGAGAGGGTTCTGAAATAAATAGGGCGGGAGGGGGAGGCGGACCAAAGATGGATAGAGGAGATGATAGGTGGAGAGGAGAGTATAGGTGGGGAGGTGGGGAGGGGATAGGTCAGTCCGGGGAGGACAGACAGGTCGGGGGGGGGGGGGGGGGGGCGGGATGAGGTAAGTAGGTAGGAAATGGAGGTGCGGCTTGAGGTGGGAGGAGGGGATAGGTGAGAGGAAGAACAGGTTGGGGAGGTGAGGATGAGATGGGCTTGTTTTGGGATGCATTGGGGGGAGGGGAGATTTTGAAGCTTGTGAAATCCACATTGATACCATTAGGCTGCAGGGTTCCCAAACTCCCTGTTAGCATGTCTCTTTTTCCTTGGGATGAATTTCTGCTGTCTCTCCTGCATTACCACTGTAAACTCCTGCCATTGCTGCTCAACCGTCTTTCCAGCTAGGCTGCCTTCCAATCAACTCTGGCCAGCTCCGCCTTCATGTCTTTTTTGTACCTTCACACAATGTAATACTGATACATCTGATTCCAGCTTCTTCCTCTCAAACTGCAGGGTCAGTTAAACATAGAACATAGAACAGTACAGCACAGTACAGGCCCTTCAGCCCTCAATGTTGTGCTGAACCTTTACCCTAATCTTAAAGTCTATCTAATCTCTACCCCTACTTTATACTATCATCCATATGCCTATCTAGTAGCTGCTTAAATGCCCCTAATGAGGCTGACTCCACTACCCGCTCTGGCAATGTTTTCCATGCCCCAACTACTCTGAATAAAGAACCTACCTCTGACGTCTCTCTTATATCTACCTCCACTCACTTTAAAACTATGCACCCTCGTAATAGCTACCTCCACCCTAGAAAAACGTCTCTGGCTGTCCACTCTATCTATACCTCTGATCATTTTGTACACTTCTATCAAGTCACCTCTCATCCTTTGCCGTTCTAAAGAGAAAAGCCCCAGCCCTCTCAACCTTTCCTCGTAAGACCTTACCTCCATTCCGGGCAACATCCCGGTTAATCTCCTCTGCCCCTTTTCCAATGCTTCCACGTCTTTCCTGTAATGAGGTGTCCAGAACTGGACGCAATATTCCAGATGTGGCCGAACCAGGCTTTTGTATAGCTGGAGCATAACTTCATGGCTCTTGATCTCAATCCCTGTATTAATGAAAGCTAACACATCATATGCTTTCTAAACAACTCTATCCACCTGGGCGGCAGCTTTCAAGGAACTGTCGACATGAACCCCAAGATCCCTCTGCTCTTCCACACTGCCAAGAATCTTTCCATTAACCCTGTATTCTGCTTTCAAGTTTTCTTTCCAAAATGAATCACCTCACACTTCTCAGGGTTAAACTCAATCTGCAACTTCTTAGCTCAGCTCTGCATCCTGTCAATGTCCCTTTGTAACCCAAACAGCCATCTGCACTATCCACAACTCAACCCACCTTCGTATTGTCTGCAAATTTACTAATCCACCCTTCCACTCCTATATCCAAATCATTTACAAAAATCACCAGAGGACCCAGAACAGATCCTTGTGGTGCACTACTCGTAACTGAGCACTATGCTGTGTATATTCCATAATTCTATAATTTTGTCATCACTGCCCACTAGGACTTCCTTCTCCCTAAGCTCACTAATTAAGCTTGCCTCATTACACATCACCAAATCCAGAATTGCCTGTTTTCTACCCCTTTCCTTGGGTGAATTCCTTTATTTTCCTTGTTGAATATATCTGCTTTGGTGCAGTGATTTGGCTTCTTTTGATTACTTTTTTATTGAACTGCCTCAAAAGATCTGCCGTGAGGACTGCAGAAGATCCTTCTGAAAAAGGGTCTAGGCCCGAAACATCAACCTTCCTCCGATGCTGCTTGGCCTGTTGTGTTTATCCAGCTCTACACCTTATTATCTGCGGTGATGACAGTACTTCTTCTTTGAGAAGCAGGTTTTTCCTTGTTGCCAGTTTTCTTCTTGTGTTAATTTCCAAGAAGGACCAGAAACTGAAGGGTTTAACAGCAGGAGATTTATTATGAACATGTTCACTCTGCAGGCAGCAGAGTTTAACGAAGTTGTTTCCAACCAAGTAAGCTAATGACATCATTATGTCATGTGATCAAACTCTTAAAGTGACAGCCCATCATCCTTACACAAATACAAAAGTGAGGACTTTGAATGCCTTAACCCAGAGCACATTCTCCTTTGCTGCCCTCGATGCTTAGAGTACTGTTCATCAGGTGTTAGAGAAGTAATCAGCTGAAGGGTTCATTTCCCTTCTTTGAGCTGATTTCATTGGACTTGATGGGATCCAAAGGACCTGCCAGTGCAGCTCTGACTGAACTCAATATCATCTCAGTTGAGTCAGCCCTGGTGGTGTACAAGATATATCCAAGAATGGTAATTGTGGTGTCTGGAATTCCCGATGTCAAACTTTTGTTTGACTATTTTGTTGAGTAACTGTTTTTGCACATGCCCCCCAGAAGTTAGTAAGTGGGAGAAATTGTAGGATTGATATGGTTAAGTTTGCTGTTGTGCTTTCCACTGTTTAGTTCAATGCCAGATGGTTTTTCCAGTTTCATTTCTTGCTTCAGTCTGTGTAGCAATTTTGATACAACTGAGTGACTTGGTGGTCATTTTATATGGCAGTTAGGCGTCAGCCATAGACCAGGTATGATATGAAAGTGCCAGTGTTGGACTTGGGTGGACAAGGTCAGAAGTCACACGATACCAAGTTATAGTCTAGCAAGTTTATTTGAAATCACAAACTTATGGAGCATGCTACCCCTTTGTCAGGTAAAGTGCAGAGAGGCACATAGGCACAGAATTTAGAGAGATCAAAAGATCATACAAATGCTGTGAGTGGAATGTCGACAGGTTGAATAATAAGCCTCTGCAGGTGATCAAGAGTGTCAGACAATGTGAGTAAAGTGTCAACAGTTGATTAACAAATGAAGGGAATTACCTATAATCCAATTAATTGAGGCAGAGAGATAACACCAAAAATTGGTTGAGCTGGAGACAAACCAAATGGCTGGAATAACATGATAGGTTATTCCTATCATGTTATTCCCATGCTGGTCAGAATCACATGCTGGTGGTCTAACTAAAGTAACAACAAATTCAAAACTGTACAAACTAATTAAGGTAAAGAGATTATAACAAGTTATCAAGGTGATGGTGTCAAAACAGGACAGGAAGGAAGATTTTACAGATACAGAGCAGTACGGTCGGGTTACATATAGCGTGACATGAACCCAAGATCAGGTAAAGATGGCAAATTTCCTTCTCTAAAGGGCATTAGCGAACCTGATGGGCTTTTCCAACAATCAACAATGTTTGCCCGATGACCATTATGCTAGTTTCTATATTTCAGCTTTTTATTAAGGTGGATTTCACTTTCTGCTATGATGGAATTCAAACTCATTGCTGGAACATTAGCCAGCACTATATTGCGACCTCCGCTGCTGCCTTCAGTATACTGCCACCTGGGCCCGCCTATCTGCATCTTTAGTTAATTTATTCACGGGGTGTGTACATTTCATTCATTGTTTTTTCCTGAGTTACCTCCTTGAACCTCTGCAAATTATTAGGTGAAGGTGCTTCTGCAGCGCTGTTAGGTCAAAAATCACACGACACCAGGTTGTAGTCCAACAATGTTGCCCCTTCCTTAGGTGTAATGCGAGAGGAAGTAACAAGACATAGAATTTATAAGTAAAAGATCAAAGAATTATACAACTGATGCAAAGCCTAAAATGGCTGGCTGATTCCCTCCATTTAAATCTTCAATCAGTTAGAAAGGAGAACAAGTTTCAATTGATTAATATGCAACTCTCTGAATTTCTTCCAAGTCAATGCCCTGAGATAACTACTGGCTTTATTAATAAATACAAGAGGTGACATCTCAGGTCACACAATGCCTTTTGGTGTGAGGCCTTGTTTAGAAACTGTCTGTGTTTGAACGTGGAGTCAGACCGGTTTAATTTCCACAGCAGTGCTGTTAGTTCTGGAGTTCCAGGATTTTGATATAGCGGAGATATAGGGATGTGTTTCCAAGTCATGACGGTGTGTAACCTGGAGGTGGTAATGTTCCAATTTAATATTTATGGGTTTGGAAAGTTGCAGGTGAAGAAGCATTGTACAATGCATTTGAGCTATGTAGCTATTACAATTGAATAACTAGAATGCCTACAAGCTCTGGGATGTGGATGTAAGACTAGCAGTCTTGCCAATTATGAGAGTTGAGGTTAAGCTTGAAAGTGAGGTGTGAGTCATTATTGACAGAAATTAGATGGTGATGAGAAAAGAGACTATATATATATTCACTGACACTGACAATCCATGTAAGCTCATTAAATTTCTTGTCTATGTCAATATTATTGGTTAGTTCACTGGCCTTGATAATGGCAGCTATCTACTACAATTGCAGTTTTAATATCTAGAGGGCATCCTATACCCTGTAGGTAAAGCACCTCTCTCCTGCTACTCATGCCTTGCACTCAGACTTTCAGCACTGTTTTGGAAGATGTTCATTGGCCAGTGCAGCACTGTGAGTGTCTGCTCAAGAACTTTTCCCATCCACTTCAAAGCCATGTTTTACCACCATTTTGAATGATGCTACCCTGTCATGATTTTGTTTAGATCTGCAGTCATTTAACCATGTTCTAAGTGCTGACTGCATGTCATAATGATGGTTATGAACAGGATGTGCAAAGTTAGTATTGCAGTATTGGAAATAATAAGGAGAGGTTAAACATGCAACCCAGTTTTTTGCTTATTGCATCTTGCAGCTGAAATAACTCCACAGAGGCCAATATACAGTCACCAGTTACCCTTTATTTTCACTTGGAGAGTCCTTGACACTGATCCAGCTTCCTCAGAACTAGAATAAACATGATCCCTGTTCTTATCTGTCAGTCAGGGCTCCCTGATTGTACCAGATTAACATCCCCAATTAGGAACTCATATGCTATAAGATCCATCGGGCTGACCTCGTTACAATCACTACCGCAGCATGTATCAGACCTGTTTAAAAACAAAATACAGTATAGATTTACTCCAGGGTTTTACTGGTCGTATTTGTGGAAATATAGCTTATCGATGCCACCTTAATTCCAGCATTCAGGAGGCAGTGTGAATCTAGACTTGCCTTTGAAGTGCATACATAATGGGGAATTGGTAGGCAGGTGAGATTGGATGTGCATGAGGGTGAAACAGAATATGAAATGTTTTCAGTACACTTGAAAACTAGCGCCAACCTTGCGACGACAGGGGATTTTACTGAAATGGGCCCAGGATATGGGTTGGTATTTGAAACATGTTAATGAGTTTGAAGCCTCAGAATTAAGTTGTTTTGCAGGTTTAACAGTAGCTGGCCATGTTTATCATGCCTTGGGGAAATGCAACAACTGCAGTGAGGCTGGAACAGCCTTAATGATAAGGCAAATACATTACTGATTATGAAAATGAATAAAGACTAGCATTTAGTCCCAAATTATTTTACAACTAATGAAGTATTTAATAAATAAAATCAACACTGTAATATGGAAAAGCTGGTATCCAGTTTGTTCCTACCAAGCTCCTGCAAACAGTCGTGATAAGAAAATCTACATTTTGTGAATTAATTGATTGGCAACAACTATCTCTATTTATTATATTGCCTTAAATATAATTAAACATCCCAAGACACTTCACAGGAGCAATAGAAAATTGAAAATGTCTTTGAGCCACATTAGGTCAAATTGCCAATATCTTTGTTAAAAGAGAAAGATTTTAAAGAGTGTCTTAATAGAGAAAGCTGTTTGGAGAACGAGGTGTAAGGCGAGAATTCTCGAACTTGGAGTTCAGGCAGCTTAAGGATTGCTCACCAGTGGCAAGTGAGAGAATTTTCAGCCAGGTCGGTTTTCTTGTAGGTTAGGTTGAAGATGCTTGAGATTGAACTAAAACAGCAAGTGCTGTAGAAACTTTGCAATATCTGCAAAAGATATTCACAAAATTAATGTTTTGAGCCCAGTATGACTTTCCTTTGGACCTGTTGTGTTGTGCTCATGATTCAGATCTGTCACCAAAATTTTCTGTATTTGCAACAAGTAGATTATCATTATCGAAGGCCAACAACTTGCCACGGCTCAGTTGGAAACCCTTCCGAAAGCAAAGACCTCTGTAACCTAGAAGCACAACAGCAGCAGGAATTTAGGGACATTACCTTCAGTATTCCTTCTAAGTGAAGCCTGACAATGAAATACATTACTGTTCCTTCACTATCAATGGCTCACCTGACAGCATTCTCAACGTTTGTTAGCGTTACTTTTTAAAGGATATTTAGAGAAAGGCAATGATTATAGCTCTAGCTTGCAACCCTTTACCCCTTATAAAAAATACAATTTATGCCTTTGTAAGAAAAAAATAGACTACCAAAAAAGTTCACTTTCTATCAGTGTGGAACTCATACCTAAGCTATTACTCACTCCTGCACAGGCATTTTAACACACATCTCTAATGATTCACTTGAGACCAAGCCAAACTGCAAGTTTGTGTAAATATTAAGAACACCATGGACTTTACAAGGTCATACTGACCTATTTGTTAAACTCTGTTTGTTGATTGACATGTTTCAAAGGTTAAGCTAACTGGTGACAAAAGTAACTAGTGGTTAATGGACTATCTATAAATAACTTACAAATACTGCTTTATACCATTGATGTTGACTTAACATTGGAAAGTTTCTTTTTCTGCATGACAAAGAAGACCTTTAACTTTCATAACTTTATATTTAGGTTAGCAGATTCTGTTTATCATGGGTGTTTAATTAGAAACAATGTTTATGGCTACTTATTTGATGCAGTTCATCTCAGTTTACTTCAATTCAGCAGTTTGCAGACAGCACAATTTCAAATTGAACCTGATGCGGAACGAAAACTATGCATAAGGTTGTTAACAAATACGAGTTACAATTTGAAAATCAAAATATCTTAAAGCTTCTCAAATCTTCTCAAAACTCGCTATCTTAAAGCAAATCTTTCAATTAAAAGATGCAATGTGTATCAGCAACAGTAAGAAATTTTATTTATACAGTGCTTTTAATATCATAACATGCCAAGTTATTTTACAGGAATGTTATTAAACAAAATTTGACGCTGAATCTCATAAGGAGATTTTGGAACAGATCACTTGGGAAAAAAACCTGGTCAAAGTAATAGTTTTAAAGAGCATCTTGATGTCAGAAAGACGAAGCTGAGTTTGGGGAAGGAATACCATAGCATAAGCCCCTGACACTTGAAAAATAAGGCTATCACGATGGACTGATGGACTGATTAAAATCTGTGATACTAAGGATGGGGGATGGTGTGGGCTTGGAGAGAATTACAGAGATAGTTGGGGGAGACAGTGTTGAGGCGACAGAGATTCAAAAACCATGATAAAAACTTTAAAATGAAGAGTCAGTGCAGGTTCCTGCTCCACTGATGCTGCTTGGCCTGCTGTGTTCATCCAGCTCTGCACCTGGTTATCTGTTCATCTGCACCTCTGCTAATGTGGTACACTGCATCCGCTGTTCCCGTTGTGGCCTCCTCTACATCAGGGAAACTAAGCAGAGGCTTGGGGACCACTTTGCAGAATACTTACGCTCGTTTCACACCAAGCAACTGCACCTCCCAGTTGCGAACCATTTCAACTCCCCCTCCCAGTCCTCAGATGACATATCCATCCTGGGCCACAACGATGCTACCTGAGGGTTGCAGGAACAGCAACTCATATCCCGCGTGGGAACCCTGCAGCCCAGTGGTATCAATGTGGACTTCACAAGCTTCAAAATCTCCCCTCCCCCTACCGCAAGCCAAAACCAGCCCAGCTCGTCCCCACCTCCCTAAACTGTCCTTCCTTCCACCCCCATCTCCTACCTACTAACATCAAGCTGCCCCTTTGACCTGTCCGTCCACCCTGGACTGGCCTATCCCCTCCCTACCTCCCCACCTACACTCACCTCTACTGGCTCCATCCCCACCTCTTTGACCTGTCTGTCTCCTCTCCACCTATCTTCTCTATTCATCTTCTATCTATCTCTCCCTATTTATTTCAGAACCCCCATCCCCTCCCCCATTTCTGAAGAAGGGTCTAGGCCTGAAACGTCAGTCTTCCTGCTCCTCTGATGCTGCTTGGCTTACTGTGTTCATCTAGCTCTGCATCTTGTTATCTCCATAGTCAGTGTAGGTCTGCAGGATTGAGGCCTGAGATGGGATGATGGATGATTGAGATAAAGTGCATAAAAAGATATAGTAGAACTTTGAATGATCTTGAGCTTAAGCAGGGTAGAATATAGATGGAAGTCTCAAGGGTACTTTGTCAATAATTAGCAATGATGTCATTGAATGGTTCGGCAGCAGTAAACTAACCAAGATGGCAGCAGAGTTGGATGCTCACCTGTACCTCTTCTTTATTGTTTCTTCTTTTACTCCCTCTTTTCCTCTCTCCTGTGGTTTTCTTCTCTGCGTTCTCCAATTCTCACCCTTGGACACCTGGCCCAGCTTCTGACACCAGCCTCCAAAGCAAGATCAGCTGTTGGCTGCCAAGAATGCGGGCACCAGTGACCAATGACTAGAGCGTTGGGGGGGGGTCACCAGTGACTGTAACGGGAGCGCCAGTGACCAGTGCCCAGAGCAGGAGCACAAGTGACCAGCGCTCAGAGTGACCAGCGACTGGAGCGAGGTCTCCAGCAGCCAGAGTGGGTCTCCAGAGACCAGACACTGGAGTGTGGACTCCAGCGGCTGGAGTAGGACGCCAGCAACCGGCAGCCTGGAGCAGGGACGTCTTCAACCAGCAGCCCGGTGAGGACTGGAAGCAGCAGCCCAGTGCGGATTGTAGTAGCAGCAATCCAGTGCAGGATGGTATGGAATGTACCAGCAGCCTGTAGCCAGACCACTTGGACGCCACCTGCGCTAGTCTGTTGTGGAGTGCCCATGGAGAGAGACTGTGATGTTTGGCTTTTCAACTTTGCATCTTGTTATCTAACTATGTATAGCTATAATGGAACTTTTTTCCTTCATTTCTCTATTCTGTAACTGAGGATTGTACCTAAGATGGTGCTGTAAGTGGCAACTTATGAACCTTTCACTGTACTTGTGACAATAAAACTAATTCTAATTCCAATTCAGATGAGGTGAGCCGAGCTGAGCCGGAGTCAGGTTACGTACAATAGATATCTTTGGTATGGAAGCTAACCTTGCACTCTGATGTGATACATCAGTTTTGCAAACAGTCCACAAAGAGAGATGGAGTCAGTAGTGAGGGAGTTTGTTGCTGAGACTGAGGAGAATAGCTTTGATTTTCATAATATTTAGCCAGAGGAAATTTCAAACGAACTGGACGAGCAGCCTGACAATTTTCAGATGGTAGGGCAGTCAGAAGAGAAGGTAGTGAGACTCTGTGTCATCAGCATACACTTGAATACTGAAGCTATGTTTTTGGTTGATGTTGCCCAGTAGCAGCAAGTAGTTGAGAAATGGGAGGGCGCCATGGCAAGATTCATGAAGGATACCAGACCAGATGATGCAGGAGAGGGAGGAAATCCATTATAGACAATTTTCTGACTATTATCAAACAGTTAAGAATGGATGAAATTGTGAAGTGTTGAAGGAGAATGAGAAGGACTGTTGCGGTGCAGTGATAGTGTTACTATACCTGGACAGAGAGACCTGCAGGGAAAACAGGTTAAATGAAAATAAAGGGAGAATGGTGTGGTCAACAGTGTCAAAACTGTCAGAGTATCTTTATCACTGAAAACCTGGATATCATTTGTGATTTTGACAGGAGTCGTTATAGTAGTGGTCAGAGTAGCAATATGAAGGGATTCAAACATAGTATTTGAGGAAAGATGGATCACAGATTTGGGAACCAATTATACATGTTATGACTTTGGGGAGTGAAAGGTTGATGATAAAGTAGTATTTTGCAAGATATATATACTATACATTTTCAATGATTGAGCTTCCATTGCTGATTGAAGTTGAGATCGCTAAAGATTCAATATTTTCAGAATATGTTCCTGCTCATCTCAGTCCTAAATGGGTTCCCATTTATTCTGAGACTCTGCCCCCTAATGTCTAAGACTATTGGATAGAGGAGCAGAATTAGGTTACTCAGCCCATTGAGTCTGCTTCACTATTCAATCATTACTAACATGTTTCTCAACTTCATTCTCCTTTCTTCTCCACGTAACTTTTGATCTCCTTAATAATCTTAATCTCCTTAAGAACCTCTCTCTCTTTCAAATACTCAATCACATGGCCTCCAGTGCTTTCTGCAGCAAGGATTTTCAAGCTTCACCACGCTGTAGCTGAAGAAATTCCTCCTCATTGCCATTCTAAAGGGCAGTCCCTTCACTCTGAGGCTACGCCCTCGGTCGTGGTCTCTTTTATTAGTGAAACATCTTCTCTACGCCTTTCCATTATTCTTTAATTTTCAATGAGACACCCTCCACAACCTTATAGACTCCATCGAATACAGACCCAGAGTCCTCAATTGCTCCTTGTATGACAAGCCCTTCAACCCCTGGGTAATTCTTATGAACCTGTTTGGACCCCTTCCAAGGCCAGCACATCTTTCCTTAGATACGGGACCCAAAACTATTCACAATATTCCAACTGTCATCTCATCAAAGCCTTAGACAACCTGAGCAATATGTCTCAGCTCCTGTATCCCAGCCCTCTCGAAATCAAGCATTTGACTTCCTAATTGCCAACTAAACCTGCATGTTAACCTTAATAAAATCCTGCATGAGGACTCCCAAGTCCCTTTGTGTTTAAGATTTCCAAAGCCTTTCCTCATTCAGAAAATAGTCTATGTCTCTATTCTTCCTGCAATGTACATAATCTTACACTTCCCCACATTGCATTCATCTGCCTCTTTTTTGTTCATTTTCCTAACTTGTTAAAGTCCTCTGCAGCCTCCCTGCTTCCTCAACACTACCTGTCCCTACACCTTTCTTTGTGTCATCTGCAAACTTCAGTTCCTTCGTCCCGAATGTTATGTGGTCCCAAAGCCGACCCCTCTAGAGCTCTGCTGGTCACTGGCTCCCGATTTATCTTCTTCTTCCAGTTAGCCAATCCTCATTCCATGCCAGTACCTTGCCCCTACACCATGGCCACTTTTCTTATTTAGCAGCCTCCTGTGCAGCACTGTGTCAACGGCCTTCTAGAAATACAAATAGATCATGTCCACTAGTTTTTCTTTGTTTAACTTGCTTGCTAGCTCTTAAAAGAATTATAACAAGCTGTGCTTCTTCAGTACTATTTTACTGTGCATTTCTAAGTACTGCTCATCCTTAATAATGAACTGTAAAGTCTTACCAATGACCAAGGTCAGGCTAACTGGCCTATAGTTTCCTGGCCTCTGCCTCCCTCTCTTCTGAACAAAGGTGTTACATTAGCCATTTACTAACATCTGGGACCCACCTTGACTCCAGTCATTCCTGAAAGATCACCATTAATGCCTCCCCTAAGCTATCTCCTTCAGAGCTCAGGTGTAGTCCATGTGGTTCAGGGGTTCATCCACTTTCAGTTTCCTCAGCACCTTTTTGGTGATGGTCACTACACTCATGTCGGCCTCTGACTCTCTTTAAGTTTGGCTGTACTTATAGTGTTTTCCATCATTAAGACCGATGCAAAGTGGCTATTCAGTTCCACCACCATTTCTATGTTCCCCATTACTACATCTCCAACCTCATTTTCTGGCAGTCCAATTGTCCACTCTTGCCCCTCTCTTATCTTTTATATATCTAAAAAAATCTCCTGCAATTTTTTCTATTATTGGCTAGCTTGCCCTCATATTTCAGCACAATCCTTCTGTTGTGTTTTTAATTATGCTTTGCTGGTTTGTAAAGGCTTCCCAATCCTCTGGCTTCCCACTAATCCTCACCACATCGTATGCTTTTTCTTTTGCTTTTATGCTGCCCCTAATGTCCCTTGTCAGTCATAATTGCCTTGTACTCCCCTCAGTATGTTTTACCTTCCTTGGGGTGAATTTCTGCTATGCCTATTGAGTTACACCCCAGGCAGGGGAACTATCCTGTCTGATGAAGGGTCTAGGCTCAAAACGTCAGCTTTTGTGCTCCTAAGATGCTGCTTGGCCTGCTGTGTTCATCCAGCTTCACACTTTGTTATCTTGCATTTACCATTCTAGCCTTTTAAAAAATGTTCTAAGTATCAATGAGATCTCTTCCTGTTCTTCTAAACTCTAGACAATACAGACCCAGTCTCCTCAAATACTGCTCATTGGACAGTCTTGCCCTCCCAGGAATTTTTTGGTGAACCTGCACATGGCAAGGATATCTTAGGAAAGTTTACTGAGTCAGTACACTATATGCCTGGTACAGTTGAAGGAAGACATCTATACTCCTGTACCAAAATAATTGTATTATAAAACCCAATATGCCATTTATCTGCCTAATTGCTTGCTGACTCATGAATATGGACACAAGTCCCTTTCAAAATCAACACTTGCAAATCAGACTAAATTTAAGAAAAGCTCGTCATTCAGCCTTTGATCTTCCTATCAAATTGGAGAACGTCACATTTATCTGCATTACATTCGTCAGCTATGTCCTTTCCGATTCACTTTGTGTGTCCAAATCCTCTTGTGTACTGTTTTCCCACCTAATTTCGTATCATGTGCAAACTTGCAAATATTACATTTGATCCTACATATCCAAAGCATTGATATAGATTGCGAATAACTGACTCAAGTACTGGCCTTTGCCGTACCCCACTCATCTTGGCCTGGCAAATTGTGAATGACTGATTCTTTTCTACTCTGTTTTCTTTCCATTAACCAATTCACAGTGCATAAGTATATTAATCTCACCCCATGTGCATGAAGTTTATTTGCTTACCTTTTGTGTGGGCTGTTATCAAAAGCCTTCTGAAAATCCAAATATTCACCAATTTCCCCTTTTTATCTACAGTGTGAGTGGTATCCTCAAAAACCTTTTTTTAACTGGTTGCTCAAACATGATTTCTCTTTCATAAATCCATGTTGACTCTGCTTAATGAGACAATTATTTTCTAAATGTTCCGTTAACACGTTCTTTACAGTAGATTCTAATGTTTTGCTTTGTGGGTACAGATCAGCAGCTCCCTGTTTGCAAGAGAGCAATTAACAATGTAAAGTAATATGGAGATGATGAAGGAAGGTTGGGTAATCAGCAGTGAAGTGGGAACAATCTTATGTAAGAACTGAATAATTTTATTCATTTAACAGCTTACAATGTAAGGATGTTTTACTAAGGGAAAATAATTACAAACCAGCAAAAACATCACTAAGTGGCACCATGAAAATCTCAATTGGCTGATCACAGTTGTGGAAGGGATCCTACTTCAATTCATCACCGAAAATGTCCCTTAGCTGTGGGAATGTATCAGGGAACCATCCTGATTTTTTTATCTTGATACCTAAGCCTACCATCATGACACCAGGAAGATTTGACCACTGAATCTTGAGTCAGTACTTTCTGCTTTTGGTTTTGTAATGTAGTAAAAATGGAGTTCGTAGACAGATTCATAGTAATACCCATGTTACTGAGGATTATGTGATTCAGTTATAACCTTTTATGTGCTAAATGATGTGTCGTGAATATTGTAAGGCAGCATAGCACAGAATTCCTTTTCGAAATGCAGTTGAATATTGTAAGGCAGCAGAGTACAGAATTCCTTTTGGAAATGCAGTTCTGAAGAATTCATTTTGAACTTGCAAAATTCTCCACAGATGCTGCCAGACCTGCTGAGTTTCTACTGTGTTCATCCAGCCTCACATTTTATTATCCCTGAGTTTCTACTGCAATTTGTTTTTATTTCACATCTCTAGTATCTGCAATTATTACAATTATTTTAGCCTAGAATTCTTTATTGACTAGATACCTCAATGCTTTATTAAAATGAGAAGCAAATGTACACTTATAATAAAGTGCAAATCAACCTTTTAATTCTTCTTTTCATCATTTCTTTTGTGTAATCCTAACCCATCAAGCATTAGTGTCTTAATTACTGGCTCTGGCAGTGGCATTCGATTGGAATTGGAATGCTGTCTTTGTTTGTTCACAGAGCAACAGTTTCTTCTTCTTTCACATTGGGTGATCTGGAATCCACAGTAATGTGATGTGCACAGCATGTAGCCGTGGATACTTGAAGTGAATTGGACTGTAACCTACCTGGTTACTAATGACTAGGCAGGATTATCTTTTTGTTTTCATTATATGTCTTTTTTTCCTCATTGTATGTTTTAAATTCTAAATTGTATTTGAAAACATTTAGTGTTGGCTTCTTTCTAATTGGTATGTGTGGGAGGAGTGCACACAAGTTAATAAACCTAGTCTAATTCAGTGCCTTTAAATCTGCAACAGTGTGCTAATGTTTTAATGAGCTGATACTGCAAGTCAAATCAAATCCAACAAACATCCAATTTACAAATCTGTCAAGCAATTAAAATGAACATATGTAGCTGCTGTACAATTTTAATTTCAGTGCTACAGTTAAAACTGTGTTTTGGCACATGATCGTAGTTTTGTAGGACTTTCCACTGCCTCAAACTAAATTTTATAGCATGCTACATAAAATGCATGCTGAAAAAAAGCCAAGATTTTATAGGTTCATTTTGAGTTCCACAGTCAAAGTAACAAAAGGCATAATTTCTGTTTCAGTCATTTGTTGAAGCCTTGAAGTTTGATCTAAAGCTCAACCAGGGAAAAGAAAGGGAAATGTAAATTAACTGAAGCTGTTATACCAAATGTTTTTGACGTTTGATTGTTTTTGACCATGGGGCATGCGGTCCTGCAGAAACACTTTAAACACAAGCTCTTGTTTAGTCTTTGGGTGTAGGTCGAAGAGCTACAAGTCACATGGTCATTCAGTCATCCATCGTCTTGAAGGTTGACATGTGAGCATAGATTAGAAACAGAAGTTGTTCAAGGTCCAAGCATTTCCGGAGCCTTAGATCTGTAGAGTGAACAATTTGATGAAGTATTGCTTACAAACTTGGCGATCCATCCAGAGGAAGAAAGGAAATAAAGCAGCACATAAATCACCACTTATCTCCTCCTCATTTATTTAAATGTACCAATCTCAAGGTTTACATTTGAGTTTTTTTGGGAGAGTTGTGGGAGGAAGGGTGGGGCAAACTTTTGAAGTGCAAATAGACTTTGAAGGATAAAACCTTTCAGACACACATCTTGAAGAATTTCTTTATTTTAATGAGTGAATGTGATTGAGCTCAGGGTATGTCTTTTGTTTTTATTTCACTAAGGACTAGCTGTGGGGGAGTGTTCTCTGTGTGCGCGCACTGATTCCATTGTGTTTGAAGCAGTTCAGTTAAACCCAGTCACTTCAACAGCTTTGTCCCTTCAATATAGTAGGCTAGTGGCCTGTGGACAACTGCCTGCGCAAAAGATATACAGGCTTTGTTTGAAACTTTCATTTACTTCATTTGGGTAGAATATTTTTGTTGGCTGTTCTTAACAAATACATAGTGAAAACTTTATATTGCTGAAAATAAAGATATGCCATTGAAACAGAGATAATAGGAACTGCAGATGCTGGAGAATCTGAGATAACAAAGTTTAGAGCTGGATGAAGACATCAGGCCAAGCAGCATCTTAGGAGCATAAAAGCTGACGTTTCGGGCCTAGACCCTTCATCAGAAATGGTGGAGGGGGAGAGGGTTCTGAAATAAATAGTGTGAGAGGGGGAGGCGGATCGAAGATGGATAGAGGAGAAGATAGGCAGAGAGGAGACAGACAAGTTATAGAGGTGGGAATGGAGCCAGTAGAGATCCGCTGAGGTTTGTCCGGAGGGAGGAGGGTAACTTATTCAGGTTAGGTATCCCTAGAAGAAGATTTGCAGTGAGGTTAAAATTGTATCAGAGATAATGAGAACTGCAGATGCTGGAGAATCGAGATAACAAAGTGTATGCCATTGAAGCCTTTTGTCTTACATTCATCATGACAAGATGCTAGAACACCAAATTTCAAAGGGTGCAACAGTTTATATTGCATAGGAAAGAGGTGATGATTCATTGGCAACTTCAGTGTTCAAGGCATTGCCGTAAAGAATATACAGGGGAACTGTTGTTCCCTGCTGTTGTGTATAATTAAAAAAAGGTTGAATGCCTGGAGATGTTTCTTTTCCCTTAAGAAGCTAGTTCCCTACTTCATAATATATGTGCCATCTCACAAGCTAAAGGAAGTACATTGTGAGCTTCAGAGATAACAAAGTGTGGAGCTGGATGAATACAGCAGGCCAAGCAGCATCTTAGGACCACAAAAGCTGAGTTTCAGGCCTAGACCCTTCATCACAAAAGGGGGAGAGGTCAAGGGTTCTGAAATTGCAGTGGGAGAGAGATCCCCTGAGGTTTGTCCAGATGGAGGAGGGTAACTTCTTCAGGTTAGGTATCCCTGGAAGAGGCTTTGCAGTGAGGTTAAAATTGTATCAGAGATAGTTACCCTCCTCCCTCCGGACAAACCTCAGCGGATCCCTCTCCCACTGCAATTTCAGAACTCTCACCCTGTCCCCCTTTTCTGAGGAAGGGTCTAGGCCCAAAACATCAGCTTTTGTGCTGCTTGTTCTGCTGTGTTCATCCAGCTCCACACTTTGTTATCTCGGATTCTCCAGCATCTGCAGTTCCCATTATCTCTACATTGTCAGCTTGACTGCTAATCTCAAAATGGCTGTTAATGTTACTCTTGGCAATTCAGGATTGTTCTGCAAGTGCTGTCCAGTGACTGAATCACGTCTGCCAATACATGCTGCGTTCTGAATTTTGAAAGCCTTTTGAACATGGTTAGTATTCATTCCTATTGTGAGCAGCTAAAGCAGGATGCCGTTTAATATGATCTAAAGTCATTGTGACATATTGCCCAAGTACTGTGTCTGATATAACTGGCATTGAAATTCATATTCTTCATTACATTCTGGCTTGATGACAGCACTTGTGGAAAATACAATGCATGTTACTGCAGTTTGATAATTTGCTTATGAATCAGGTCAGACTGACTGACCTGGCCTTTTTAGACAGCTACATTATCAATCGTCTGACACCACGTCTGCTATTTTTTCACTACCTTCTCACCAGCTTGTGATATATTTCATCCAGTCTTGGTACTTCAACTACTTTCAAAGTTGCCATGCTATTTTATGCATTTTGGTTCCCAGAAGTCTGAACTGATCATTTTAAACACAAATATTGCACCATTGACTATGTTGTTCCAAACATTATCATGTGTTTTGGAACTACACATTGTTGGTGTGGTACACTGACAAAGATGCTGTGTAGATGATGCATAAAATTACAAAGGGATATTGATAGACCGGGTGAATGGACCAAACTGTGGCAAATGATGTTCAATTTAAGCAAGTGTGAGGTTATCCACTTCGGACTGAGAAAGGCTCATTCGGGATACTTTCTAGATGGTAGAAGTTAAATTTAGTGGACAGCAATGTGGTTGACTCTGAAGTGCTCTGAACTATCGATTGCTGTGAAGTTTCAGCAAATAAATGAAACCAGATGGGACCACCTGGCATTTACTGAGGCACCAGAAAAGACAATGGTAGAAGCAGCCCTGTCAAACCAACAGAGCCCTTCTTACTGACATATGGGGCTAGTGCCAAAATCGGGAGAGATATCTTACAGGCTAGAAGAGCAACGATCTGACATAGTCATGCTCATGGAATTGTACTTTACAGATAATGTCCTAGACATCACTGACCATCCCTGGATATGTCCTGTTCACCAGCAGTGGTATGACTCATGAGAGTGTCCTCAGCATTGACTCTGGACTCCATGAAGTCTTGTGGCTTCAGATTAAACATGGACAAGAAAATCTTCTGATGGTTACCACATACTGTCCTCCCTCAGCTGATGAATCATTACTCCTCCATGTTAAACAACACTTGGAGGAAGCAGTGAGGGTGGGAGGGGTGTAAAATATACTCTTGGCAGAGGACTTTGATGTCCACTACCAAGAGTGGCTCAGCAGAAATTAGTGGGTTTCAGGGGGCAAACTCGCTGCAGGTTGGAGTCATACCTTGCATGAAGGAAGATGGTTGTGGTTGTTGGAAGTCAATCATCTCAGCTCCAGGACATTTTTGCAGGAGTTCCTCAGGGTAGTTCCCTAGGCCTAATCACCCTCAGCTCTTTCATCAATGACTTTCCTAAGGTCAAAAGTGGGGATTTTTGCCAGTGATTACCATTAGTCAGTGCCATTCATGACTCCTCAGAAACTGAAGCAGCCCATGTCCAATTACAATGCGATTTGAACAATATCCAGGATCGGGCTGACAAGTGGCAAGCAATATTTCTGTCAAATGCCAGGCAATGACCATCCCCAGTAAGAGACAATCTAAACACTGCCCCTTGACATTCAGTGGTTTTACCATCAATGAATTGCCAAATGTCAACATCATTGGGGTTATTATTGACCAGAAACTCAACTGGATTCACTGCATAAACAATGGCTACAAGAGGTTGTTGACTTGCTCGCTGACCTGGCTTGTTCTCATTGAGAGGTTTCATCACCATGCTAAGTGACATCATGAGTGGAGCCTACAATGAAGCAATGTTATTCTATTCTGCTTGGAATTCATACTGTTTGCTTCATTATGGCAGTAGTGTCATTTCCGGTTTTGATCTATATGGGTTTGGATATGGGGCCCAGTTCTATGTTTGTTGAGTCATACAAGTGGCTGCAAGAGGAATTCAGAAACTAGGAATACTGCAGTGAGTAACTCAACTTCTGACTCCCCAGAGTCTGGTCACTATCTACAAGGTGCGTGTCAGGGGTGTGGTGGAATCCTCCACTCTAGCCTGAATGGGTACAGCTCCAATGACGTTGAAGAAGCTTGACACCATCCACGACAAAGCAGTCCACTTGATCGTAATCATATTCACAACCACCTGTTCCCTCCATCACAGATGCTCAGTAACAGCAGTTGGTGTTATCTACAAGATGCACTACAGAAATTCACTAAAGACCCTTTGACAGCACCTTCCAAACCCATGACCACTTAATCTAGAAGGACAAGGTCTGCAGATACATGGGAACACTACCGTCTGCCAATAGGAAAAGGACCTTGGTTATTCACCCTATCTATGCCCCTCATGATTTTATAAACTTCTACAAAATAATCAAGGTGGTAGTGAAATGCTGGCCTTTATATCTAGAGGACAGGAGTATAAGGATACTGAAGTTATGCTGCAAATATAGAACACCTTATTTAGATCCACTTGGAGTACTGTGACCAGATCTGGGTACTGAATCTTAGGAAGGTTATCTGCACCTTGGAGGGAGTACAACATTGGTTTACAGAAATGATCCCTCAGTCTTCAGGGTTTAAGTTATGAGGAGAGATTGTACAAATTAGACATGTTTTTGCTAGAACTTAGAAGATTAGTGGGTGATCCAACCATAGTCTTCAATAGGAAGACGATTAACAGGAAAAGACAGGATGCTTTTCGTCACTTATATAAACGATTTGGATGTGAACATGGGAGGCATGGTTAGTAAGTTTGCAGATGACACCAAAATTAGAGGTGTTGTGAACAGTGAAGACAGTTACCTCGGAATACTATGGGATCTTGATCAGATGAGCCTATTGGCTAAGGAGTGGCAGATGGAGTTTAACTTCGATCACTGTAAGGTGCTGCATTTTGGAAAGGCAAATTGGCGCAGGACTTATACACTTAATGATAAGGTCCAGGGGAGTGTTGCTGAACAAAGGGACCTTGGAGTGCAGGTTCATTGTTCCTTAAAAGTGGAGTCGCAGATAGAATAGTGAAGAGGCATTTGGTATGCTTGCCTTGATTGGACACTGCATTGAGCATGGGAGTTGGGAGGTCATGTTGAGGCTGTACAGGACATTGGTTAGGACACTGTTGGAGTACTGTGTGCAGTTCTGGTTACCCTGCTGTAGGAAGGATGTTGCGAACCTTGAAAGGGTTCAGTAAAGATTCACAAGGATGTTGCCAGGGTTGGAGGATTGGAATGAGCTGCCTGAGGAAGTGGTGAAGGCTGATACAATTACAGCATTTAAAAGGCATCAGGATGGGTGCATGAATAGGAAGGGTTTAGAGGGATATGGGCCACTGTGGGCAAATGGGACTAGATTTATTTCAGATTTCTGGTCGGTATGGACAAGATGGATTGAAGGGTCTGTTTGCGTGCTGTACAACTCTATAATGTAGAGATAAAGACAGTACTTCAGATTGGTTGGAGATTCTAGAACTTGGAGCATAGTCTAAAAAATTGGACCAGTCTGTTCAGGAGAACTGTTAGGAAGCCCTTCTGCACAACTGGTGGTAGACGTTTTGAACTCTCTTCCACAAATGGCAGTTGATGCTGGATCAAATTGTTTTAAATCTGAGATAAATAATTATTCTGTTTCGCTAAGGAATAGGGCCCATGTGGAGTTGGCCACAGATCAGCCATGATCTCCTTGGCGCAACAGACTGGGTTTGCTGAATGGACTGCTCTTGTTTCTATGTGATATGAAATTCTATACATGACAATATGTTTCCAATTCCTTTTTGAATAATGTAACAACCTTTAATACTTTCAATCTCTCCTTTTTCAATCACTATGTATTTCTTTTTGCCATCGTATTCAAAATGGCTCCCATCTGATCTCTGAGGTGAACATAAACCATGACACTATTCAAAGAGCAGGAGAGTTCTGCTTAGTTTCCAAACCAATTATACTCCTTCAATTAACGTGTCTAAAACAGATTATTTGCTTGTTGTCACATCACTGTTGTGGAATCTTGAGGTATGCAAAGTGACTGCTGTGTTTCCTACAACATTGCCCTATGCTTCAAAAGTACTCATTGGCTGTAAAGTGCTTTCTGACATTGTAATATTTCTTCGTTGTCTCCTCTCTTCATCTCTCGTTGCCTCTTCTGTCTTTGTCTGGCCCTTTCCATGAAAATTAACGTAATGCAAATACCATTGTGGGTTTGATAATCAAATCCATGTCCTAAAGTATGTTTTGACAAGTTTTCATGTAATCTCTACAGTGTGGAAATAGGCCCTTCGGCCCAACAAGTCCACGCTGACCCTCAGAGCATCCCACCCAGACCCATCTCCCTCTAATCTACCAAATCTACACACCCATGAACACTATGGGCAATTTAGCATGGCCAAGCCACTGAGCCTGTACATCTTTGGACTGTGGAAGGAAACTGGAGCACCCGGAAGAAACCCATACAGACACAGGGAGAACATGCAAACTCCACACATAGTTGTACGAGTGTGGAATTGAACCTGGGTCCCTGGCTCCGTGATGCAGCAGTGTTAACCACTGAGCCACCATGCCGCCCCAATAGAATCCCTACAGTGTGGAAACAGGCCCTTCGGCCCAACAATTTCACACCGACCCTCAGAGCATCCCACCTAATCTTCCCATGAAAACCTTGGTAATTGTCTCATCCAATCAAGTTATGATTTCTTTCTTGAATTTGAAGGTGGGTATATTGATGTTATGCTTCAATTAGCAGTCAGAATCAAATGAAGAAGCAAAGAGTTTTGTGATCATTTTTTGATTTTTCACTTTGCATAAATCCCAACAGAAATCTGAGGATTTGACATGAAGCAACAATTACACTGAGGTTTAAAATTGCTTCTCCATGTCGGCAATTTTTCCTTCATAGCACTAAGATCAAAAGAATTAGGAGCAGGAGTAGGCCATATGACCCCCCAAGCTGACCATGACATTGAATAAGATCATAGCTGATCTTCCCCAGGACTCTACTCTTCTTTCATGACCACTCATCATAGTCCTCAACTCCCAATATTTGTAAAGTCTATTTACTTGCTCTTTAAATTTTAAATCTTTCAGTGATCTAACCTTCAACTTTTTGGGGTAGTGAGTTCCAAACATTCACTGCTATCTGAGAGAAGGAATTCCTTTACATCTCCGTTTTAAATGAATCCCTTTATTGTGAGATTCCCTCACTAGTGGAATTTTTTTTCAACATCTATCCTATCAAGCCCCTTCAGAATCTTGTGTGTTTTAATAAGCTTACCCCTTGTTCTTCTAAACTCTAATGAACAAAGGCCTAACCTGTTTAGCTGTTGTTGAAATGTCAGTCTCTCTATCCCAGGAATCAGCCTAGTGATCTGTCTTGAACTGCCTGCAATGCTGGTGTATCCTTTTTAAATACGATGAAGTATAAACAGTTGATGTAATTTTTTTAATGTTGTGCAAAGTTAATGTAGTCTGGAAGTTGTTAGGAATTATACTGTGTTTAAAAATAGAATTGTGTGTTTTGTATTTTAGACTCTCAATTAACATGCAATGCTATATTTTGATTCTTGCACAGGTGCGTTTGCCTAGTCCACCTGGATGATTTTTCAATATTGCAATATTAATGGGAGCTTCACATGGTAGTGGGTGACTGTGAAAGTTGAGATTTTTTGTTTAACCATTTAAGTTAATGCATGGAAAATCTTGTGCTATGTTGCTCTTATTTTCATGTTATTCACTACCAGTAGTTTTAGCTCGTCACCGGCAATGCAGAATTAGTAAATGACCTATGTCATTTTATACATTGTGCACCTGTATGTATGTGAGTATTAAATATAAAAATATCTGGAAATACTGTCAAATTTTGAAAATGGTTAGATAATGTAAAATTGTGACAGGTTAGCTGGTTAGCTGGGCACAGAGGTAGTAAGATGAGGCAACATAGGATTTGAAGCAATACCAGCTCTATCTAGCATTAAGGAAGATGACTGTGGTTACTGTAACCACTTATTTCATTTACAGTAGGTCAGTGCTTTCTTTTGCACTGCTGTAAGCCAGGGATAGCAGGGTAGATTGATCTGGCCCTGCAAGCAAGTCTTCCGACCCAAATCCAATATGACCTCAGAGATAATGGGAACTGCGGATGCTGGAGAATCCAAGATAATAAAATGTGAGGCTGGATGAACACAGCAGGCCAAGCAGCATCTCAGGAGCACAAAAGCTGACGTTTCGGGCCTAGACCCTTCATCAGAGAGGGGGATGGGGTGAGGGTTCTGGAATAAATAGGGAGAGAGGGGGAGGCGGACCGAAGATGGAGAGAAAAGAAGATAGGTGGAGAGAGTTTAGGTGGGGAGGTAGGGAGGGGATAGGTCAGTCCAGGGAAGACGGACAGGTCAAGGAGGTGGGATCACCCCCATCTACCTACTAACCTCATCCCACCTCCTTGACCTGTTCGTCTTACCTGAACTGACCTATCCCCTCCCTATCTCCCCACCTATCTTCTCTCCACCTGTCTTCTTTTCTCTCCAGCTTCGGTCCGCCTCCCCCTCTCTCCCTATTTATTCCAGAACCCTCACCCCATTCCCCCTCTCTAATGAAGGGTCTAGGCCCGAAACGTCAGCTTTTGTGCCCCTGAGATGCTGCTTGGCCTGCTGTGTTCATCCAGCCTCACATTTTATTATCCAATATGACCTCTCTCAGTTGCCATCCTGATTGTCTGACCTCGATGAATATTCATTGCTTCCTAGTTGACAGGGATTGATTTAGTGGCCTTGGTTACAAACTTCTAGTGCTAGCATTTGCACCCAGCAGTTGGCCAGTCTTTAAGCCTGGCCAACCACGAGGAGGGAAATGGCATGTAAAAATGATCTAATTAATTTCAATTAGGCCTCTATACTACTGCCATTTCTGGATGAATCCCAAAAGCATGCAACAATGCCACCCAAAGGTTACAGACACAGCAACTCATATTCTGCTTGGGAACCCTGCAGCCCAATGGTATCAATGTGGATTTCACAAGCTTCAAAACCTCCCCTCCCCCCACTGCATCCTAAAACCAGCCTAGCTCGTCCCCACCTCCCTAACCTGTTCTTCCTCTCACCTATCCTCTCCTCCCACCTCAAGCCACACCTCCATTTCCTACCTACTAACCTCATCCTGCCCCCTTGACCTGTCCATCCTTCCAGACTGACCTATCCCCTCCCTACCTCCCCACCTACACTCACGTTTACAGGCTCTATCCCCGCCCCTTTAACTGTCTGTCTCCTCTCCACCTATCTACTCATCTATCCATCTTCGATCTGCCTCCCCCTCTCTCCCTATTTATTTCAGAACCCTCCCCCCCCCAACCTTTTCTGATGAAGGGTCTAAGCCCAGAACATCAGCTTTTGTGCTCCTAAGATGCTGCTTGGCCTGCTGTGTTCATCCAGCTCTAAACTTTGTTATCTCTTTCTCAACCCTTCCCTACTACCCTGTTGATGTTGTGGTTTTAAATACAAGGTAGGCAATTGAGCAGTTTGAGCCCATCCCTCAATTCAAATAGGTAATAGCTCTATTTACCTGCCTTAGCTCCTTTGATACCCTCAGCTGTCATAAATTTTATCATCATCACATCTTCAATTATTGCAGCACCAACAAGCCTTTTAGGAATGAGTATTACTGAAGTGCCAAGAACTTCTGTGTGAAAAAATGATTCCTATTTTCTTTCTATCTAAATGGCATAGTTCTAACTATAAGTTTATGTCCCTTATTCTTGTTATCCCTATCAGAAGAAATCATTTTTCTTTACCTAACTTATTGAATACTTCTAACATAAACATTTTAATCAGATTAACCTCAAACTCTACAGTTAAAGATATGCACATACGAATTGAGAGCAGGAGTAGACCTCTTGACCATTGAGCCTCCTTTGCCATTCAATTGACCATGGCTAAAGAAAGGTGGTAAGGAAAAGTCGGGGAAATATATATGAGTAGTCCTGATATCGGTGGTTGCCGAGCTGTTGGAGAGAATCCTGAGGGACAGGATTTACATATTTTGGAAAGATAAGGACAGATTAATCAACATGGCTTTGTGCGTGGGAATCATGTCTCACTAACTTGGTTGAGTTTTTTGAAGAAGTAACAAAGAGGATTGATGAGGGCAGAGTGGTGGATGTGATCTACATGGACTTCAGTAAGGCATTTGACAAGGTTCCACATAGCAGACTGGTGAGCAAGGTTAGATCACATGGAACAGCGGGAAACCTAGCTTCTTGGATACAGAACTGCCTCAAAGGGAGAGATAGAGGATGGTGGTGGAGGGTTGCTTTTCAGATTGCAGGCCTGTGACCACTGGTGCGCCATAAGTATCAGTGCTGGGTCCACTGCTTTTTGTTATTTATATAAATGATTTGGATGTGACCATAAGAGATATGGTTAGTTAGTTTCCAGATGACAGCAAAATTGGAGGCGCAGTGGACAGTGAAGAAGGTTCCCTCAGAATATCGGGATCTTGATCAGATAGGGCAATAGGCTGAGGAGTGGCAGATGGAGTTTAATTTAGGTAAATGTGAGATGCTACAATTTGGAAAGGCAAATCAGGGCAGGACTTATACACTTAATGATAAGGCCCAGGGGAGTGTTGCTGAACAAAGGGAGCTTGGAATGCAGGTTCATAGTTCCTTAAAAGTGGAGTTGCAGGTAGATAAGATAGTGAAGAGGCATTTGGTATGCTTGCCTTGATTGGATACTGCATTGAGTGTGGGAGTTGGGAGGTCATGTTGAGGCTGTACAGGACATTGGTTGGGACACTGTCGGAATACTGCATACAGTTCTGGTCTCCCCGCTGTAGGAAGGATGTTGTGAAAATTGAAAGGGTTAAGAAAACATCTACAAGGATTTTGTCAGAGTTGGAGAGTTTGTGAGGGAGAGGCTGAATAGGCTGGGGCTAATTTCCCTGGGGCATGGATAGGGTAAATACACAAGGCCTTTTCCCCAGGATGAGGAAGTTCACCACCAGAGGGCATAGTTTCAAGAGGGGATAAATTTAAAAGGTACCTAAAGGGCACCTTTTTCATGCAGAGGCTGGTATGTGTATGGAATGAACTGCCAGAGGAGGTGGTGAAGGCTGGTACAAATGCAATATTTAAAAGGCATCTGGATGACTATATGAATAGGAAGGGATTCCAGGGATATGAGCCAAATGCTGGCAGATGGGACTAGGTTTATTTAGGATATCTGGACAGCATGGACCCCTGACCGAGGATTGCAGACTGGCGCACTCCAAGGTCCAGGACTACGTTCTGAGGGATGCACTAAAGCTTGGGGCAGCTGCTGCCCAGGCGGAGTGGGGAAAGACCACCATATGAGATCCCTCAGCCAGAATGTAACAGGGGCCCTATTCAGTAACTGGGCCCAGCTGGTGCCTTCCCCAACTGGTCAGGGGGGTCAACGGGGACTGTATGGGGACATGACCGCCAGGGTTTTCTTTCAATGTTGATTTTTTTCTTTTAGTTGGTGTACATACTCCCAGGGTAACCCGGAGTGGCTAGCATGACCGGGTAGGTGTGTAAAATGTTTAATTTTTGTATTTTCTACGAATAAAGTCTATTTTAAAAAAAGATCTGGTCGGCACGGACGAGTTGGATTGAACTCTGTTTCCGTGCTGTATTTCTCTATGACTCAAGTCACTGGACTTGAAACATGAACTCTGCTTTCTTTCCACAGATGCAGTGTTAACTCTGCTTTTTTCCAACAGATGTGTCAGACCTCCTGATTTCTCCTGCATTTTATGCTTTTG
Source organism: Stegostoma tigrinum (assembly GCF_030684315.1). Classification (NCBI taxonomy): domain Eukaryota; kingdom Metazoa; phylum Chordata; class Chondrichthyes; order Orectolobiformes; family Stegostomatidae; genus Stegostoma; species Stegostoma tigrinum. The sequence goes on from NC_081358.1 coordinate 78,902,240, forward strand.
TTTCCGATCTCCACCACCCGCAGTTCGTTTTTCATAGAATTCCTACAGTGTGGAAGCAGGCCATTCTGTCCCTTGAGTTGACACCAACCCTCCAAAGAGCATCCCACTCAGACCCACCCCCTACCCAGTAACCTTGAATTTCCCATGGCTAATCCATCCATCTTTGAACGCCATTGGCAATTTAGCATTGCCAACTCACCTAACCTGAACACCATCGGACTGTCGGAGGAAACCGGAGCACCTGGAGGAAACACATGCAGACACAGGGAGTGTGCTAACCACTGAGCCACTGATTTATTTTGTATGACAGATCTGACTATGCCCTCAAACTCCACTTCCTTGTCTACCTTGATACATTTTGACTCCCTTGTTAGTCAAGAATCTACCTGCGTCTGCCTTTAAAAGTATTCAATAACTTTACCTTTGACCAGATTTCTGTGGATTCATGACCCTGTTTTTAAAAAAAAAGTCCCCTCTCCAGGAAATGCAAGTCAAACATATGTAGCCCACGCTCAATTTAATCCTTTAGGCCAGGTACCTCCAGGGTTAATATATCATTTTTCTTGACGTGCAGCCCCTGACCTGATTACATTACTCCACATGGAGTCAGCATAATAGTCCACATAACTGAAGCATCACTAGCTACTCTTTTATATTCTAATCCCGTTGAAATAAACGACTCTTACCATTAGACATTTTGATTCCTTTTTATATCTGTGCTTTTAGTGATTTGTGTACATGGACATCTGATTATCCTTGCTCTTGCTCTGTTCTTAATTTCTCACCATTTAGAAAATACTCTGATTTGTCTTTTAGATCCAAAGTGAAAGTCATTGCTATTTCACTTGAATGCAGTGTTGTGATTAAGTCATTCATATCCCACTACAGCAACTATGCTGTTCCTGTTTTTGTATCTTTGTAGAACTGTAGTAATATTTAGGTACTTAAATAATTCGTAATTGTATCTAAACTACATAATCAAATACAAATCCTCGGTACATTGTCTGTTTTCTCCTCAACATTGTCAGCAAGCCATGTCTTCAAGTTTTAAAAGGAGTCTGGCTTTGATTTGTATATTTTACTGTAGAAATAAGGCAGCTGTTTTCGAAATCAACATTCTTCATTATTCACCTATCGCCAATTCATCAATATACAGTATAAATCTATGGCAATAGCATTAATAGTCTGCACCTTCTTGTGCTCAATGATGATTTTAAATTGCTGAATGAAAGGCATTTGTGTACTGAGACCAGGTTTTGACCAGCATACAAACACCACAATGATTTTGACACTTAAGGTGTGAACAAGTAACATATTATTTCACACTCTTGTGACCACTCGTTCAAATACAAAAACGATGAATATTAAAAATAGAGTAGTGAGCTATCAAATATCACTAGCTTTCTAAAGATTCTATGTAATTAGCATTTAACTAGTTTTTTCTGAACTAAGGATCAAAGTATGGTAAGAAAGTAAAGTAAGTTTCTTCCTGCCTAAGGAACAATAAATAAACTCAACTGGAGACTAACAGATTAGTAAATTAGATAAATCATTTCCATCTGGTTCTTGAAGAATTGCTCTAAAGATTATAAATTCAGAGTCTTCATGCAGCTTGTAGGCACAATAGAGATTTCAAGGAGGATGAATATAGTCAGTTTGAAGGGAAGAGAAAGTGCTTTTATTCCCCTTTTTTATTTACGTTCTTCACCACCCATCACTTGGCTCTCCATTCAGTGCAGCAGTAGCAGCTGATTGGTGAGTCATTGGTAAGCTATTCTCCTTGTAATAAGTAATCACTGTAGTTAAAAATTTCCAGGGCAGCTTGGCCAAATGGAATGTAGAGTCTGTAGAATGTGGAAGGTCATGGAAAAGCTGTGCGTCTGAGATGTACACATCTGCATGTGGGGATGACACAAGTAGGAGATCACCTTCAATGAAAGGATCAAGACCTAGAATTAGTTTGGGTGATACTAAAAACTGCAAAGGGAACCATACATTGGTGGGAGTTGTTTATAGTATACCACCCACATACGCACACACCTCCTACCCCCACCAGGCAGCAAGTACTACATATCCAACACCCTCCAGGTGATTTTTTTTTCCCCCTGAGTTCTCCTCTAAACTATTGTATCTATGGTATTGTTTCAGCTTTTCACCTGAAACTTATGCTCTTTGATCTTGGTTGGGGGAAGAGATTCTGACTATTAAATTTGTGCTCTTCATAACCTTGTATACCTTAATTAGATACCCCCTCAGCCTCTTGTGCTTCAAGGAAATGAAACATGGCCTATCCAGTGTCTCATTCTAACAGACACTTCATTACAGGCAACATCCTGGTGAACCTCCTCTGCACCCTGTCCGATGCAATCATGTCCTTATGAGAGTATGGTGACCAGAGCTGCATGCTCTACTCCATCTGTCGCCTAACCATAGAGTCATAGAGATGTAAAGCATGGAAACAGACCATTCAGTCCAACTTGTCCTTGCCGACCAGATATCCTAAATAAATCTAGTCTCATTTGCTAGCATTCGGTCCATCTTCCTCTCAACCACATTCCCATCCAGATGCTTTTAAAATGTTGTAATTGTACTAACCTCCACAACTATGTCTGGCAGCTCATTCCATACACACACCACCCTCTGCGTGAAAAAGTTAGGCCCCTTTTAAATCTTTTCCCAATGTTTTATAAAGTTATAACAAGACTTCCTTGCTCCAAAATTCCTGGCTAATGAAGAAAAGCATCCCATATGCCTTTTTCACCACACTGTCTACGTGTGCTGACACCTTCAGGGGTCTGTGGACTTGTACATCAAGGGCCCTTTGTTTCTCAGTACTCCCTGGGAACCTACCATTCATTGTGTATATCCCTCCCTTAATAGACCTCCCAAATGCATCATCTTGCACTTACAGTGAATAAATTCCATCAGCTATTGCTCTGCTCAACATACCAGCTGATCAGTATCAGACTGTAACCTGACACGATGCTCCTCACTATTAAAAGACACCTGACTTGCACATCATCCGCAGACTTGCTAATTAAAAGTTCAGCATTCAAGTCAGTGAGGTAAATCATAAACAGCAAGAGTCCCAGCACCGGTACGCAACTGGTCACAGGCTTCCAATTACCCAACCCCCTACCATCAACCTTTCCTTCCTATTTGTAAGCCAAGTCTTTGGGAAATAGTGACAATAACATGATGAAATATCACATGAAATTTGAATACAACGTAGTTCATCTGAGACTAGAATCTTAAATCCAAGCAAAGGAAACTAAGGGTATGAGTCAAAAACAGAAAATCAGCAAGTCCGGCAGCATGTGTGGAGAGAAATCAGAGTTAACATTTTGATTTGAACTGGTTTTAAGGTCAAGTTGGCTGTGGTGGACTGGGAAATAAACTAAAAGATTTGAAGAAATATTATGATATACATTACTTTCAGGCACACACAACCAAATGGGAAGGTAAATCAAATATGGTTAAGTTAACTTAAAATTTTCATTAGACCACAAAGTGCCTTTTAGGAAAGCCACAAGTAGTGGTGAGCTGAGGACTGGGAGCAATTAGGATCCAGCAAAGTAGCACTAAGCAGCTGATGTTTCCAAAGGGAAAAGAGAATTTGAATGCAAGCTAGCATTGAACATCAAGTAAGACTGTGAAGCTTCTATTGATATATGAAAGGAAAACATTTAGCATGGATAAATGTAGGCCCATTAAAAGGGGGGGACAGATGATTTACGGTAGAGAATAGGGAAATCGTGAAGAAACTAAACAGTTGCCTCATCTCTTTATTTAAGTAAAATCCCCTGAAATACTAGCCATATAGGCATTGTTTAATACAACAAGCTATAAAAAGTAGTAATGAGGTAGTACATGGAAAAATAAGCTAGAGTGAAGATTGAAAAATCTCGTTTACCAGATGAACTTCAGAGTGTTGAAGGAAGTAGCAGTAGGGATAGAGGATGCATTGGAGTTACAGTTTTGAAATTCAGATAATAAGGTTCTTCTTAACTGGAAAGCAGCAAATTGAACCCTAGCATTTCAGAAAAGAGGGAGAGTGAAGAACTACAGATGTGTTGGTTTGACCTTAGTAGTAGTGAAGATGCCAGACTTTATAGTAAAGTATGCGATTATTGAACATTGAGATTAATGCTAAAATTAGGCTGAGTCAATGTGGAATTATAAAACAGATATTCTAAATAAATCTAGTTCCATTTGTTACTTGTAGCATAGACACAGGACAGCCGTTGGACGTGGTTTTTTTAAATGTTCACAAAACTTTTGAAAAGGTCTCACATTGGTTGGGAAACAAAATTCAAGTTTGGGGGAGGGTGGGGGAATATACTGACATGGGTTGAAAATTGGTTAACAGATAAAAAAGCAGAAAGTATTTGATTTATTAATAGCTAACACACAAGTGCCACAAGCAATTACGAAGGTGTTTTGAGAGCAAAAATAAAGCTACAGATGTATACAGCTTTGGTGACCTTACCTGGATTATTGTGTACAATTTTGGCCTCCTTATCTAAAAAAAAAGATACACTTGCCGATACACTTGCCATAGAAGAGTTCAATGCAGGCCCTCCAGATTAATCCCTGTGATGCTAGGAATAATTTATGAAGATAAATTGAGGAAATTGGGTCTGTATTCTCTAGAATTTTATAGAATGAGAGTTGATCTTCATTGAAACTTACCAAATTCTTGCAGGACATGGCAGAGTGGATATAAGTGAATGTTTCCCCTGGCAGTAGACACTATCAACTGACAGCATAATCTGAGGACAAAGGCAGGTTTAAGACTGGGATAAGGAGGAGTTTCTTCACTGAGAAATGGTAAATCTTTGGAATTTGCAAGAACTGTAGAAGCTCAACCCTTAAACTGGTTCTAGGTGGAAATTAAGTTTCAGAAGACTATTGACAGGAAGGGCCATGGAGAACGTGTGGGATTTGAATCAGTCATGATTTAGAATGGTGGGGCAGCTTAATGGGATGAATGGCTTGCTAGCATTATTTTGTTCATCCAGAATTCGTGAGCTGTACAATTCAACGAGTTAAACTGTTTCATATGTTATGAATAATACCAATGTTATTGATAAGACCAGTGACACATAACAGGATGTCACATTTCTTTTGCTTCACAAACTTGGTCATCACTGTCCAGGCCTGATTCTAATTTTGTAGTACATGCACTGCTCATTCATACTTTAGTGAACAGTTCTAAATGAAAATATTAAAGCACCTATGTTTAGAGATTTTTCACTAAAACCTGAATTTCAGTTATTTTCAGGGATATAGTGGCACAGTGCAAATACTGTAGGGACATTGTTCAAGTCCCTTAAACACAGGTGACGGAGTTTAAATCAATGAATAAAATATGGAATCGAAAGTTAGAATCAATAATGATGACCATGAAACAAACATCAATTGTTATAAAAATCCATCGAGTTCACTAATGTTCTTTAGGGAAGAAAATCTGCCATGTTCCCTGGCCTATTGTATATCTGACTCCAGGATCATCATAAATGGTAAACTCTTACTGGTCCTCTGAAATAGCCTTGCTCACCTCTCAATTCAGGGACGGCTAGGGATGGGCAACAGATGTTGGTATTGCCAGCAATGCCTACATCCCACAAAGAAATAATCAAATAATGAATGCCTCTCATGCCTCCACAGGAATAGGAGCCCATTGATATCCATCCATCTTGATTGTTCTTTGGGATTGACGACTTTGGTCTGAGGTCAGAACAGTTGACTTATTCAACACTGGTTGTAATGGCAGCTATTTTTCACCTGCAACAGACTGAGCTGCAGTGGAATACTCATTATATTTAATCACTCATCAAATTTATGCACCATTTCAGCTTTCTGGCTTAAGGCTGGTCCTCTAGTAGCTTAGTCTTCTCTTTGGGCAGGAATTGAACCTTTGCCTGACTATAATCAGATTCATTGTGAGTAAAGCCACTAGTTAACTAGTATTTTCAAATTCAAATTTTTTTTATATTTGAGGATAAGAATCATTCAACTTAAGAAGTAAATGGGAATGGAAATTACATCTGACAGAAGCAAATTGATAATTTGTTGTGACAGTTGTTTTGCCCTTGAAAATGGGACCTGATGAAACTTACATTATATTTTAAGTACATTTAATAGCTAGTTTTCTTAAGGTTTCTCAGATGTATTCATTATGGGCCCTTGTTTGCATTCACAATTGTACAGTTTAGTGAAAAGACTCTCATGATTTTATAAACCTCTATAATGTCGCCCATCAGCCTCTGATGCTCCATGGAATATAGCCCCAACATCTTCAGCTTCTCCCTGTAGCTCAAACCCCGAACCCTGGCAACATCCATGAAAATGTATTCTGAACCCTTTCAAGTTTCACATTATCCTTCCAAAAACAGGGAGACTAGAAATGCACACAGTATTCCAACAGTGGCCTAATCAATGTACTATACAGCTGCAACTTGACCTCGCAAGTCCTCTTATCACTGCACTGACCAATAAAGGCAATCATACCAAATGCCTTCCTCTCTATCCTCTCTACCTGTGACTCTACTTTTAAGGAACTATGAATCTGCAATCCAAGGACTCTTTGTTGAGTAACAGCCTCCAGGACCTTATCATTGAGCATATAAGTCCTACCCTGATTTGCCTCTCCAAAATGCAGCACCTTATATTTATCTAAAATAAATTCCACCTGCTACTCCTCAGCCCATTTATCCATCTGATCAAGGTTCCATTTTACTCTTGAGGTAACCTTCTTCGCTGTCCAATATATCTCCAATTTTGGTGTGATCTGCGAACTTACTAACCATATCTCCTGTGTTCACATTCAAATCATTTTATAAATGACAAAAAGCAGTGGACCCAACATTGATCTTTGTAGCACACTGCTGTTCACAGGCCTCCAGTCTGTAAAGCAATACTGCATCACCACCCCCTGTCTTCTCTCTTTGAGCCAATTCTGTATCCAAATGGCTAGTTCTCCCCCTATTCCATGTGATCTAACCTCACTAACCAGTGTACTATGAGGATCCTTGTTGAATGCCTTACTGAAGTCCATATAGATTACGTCCACCACTCTGCCCTCATCAGTGCTCTTTGTTACTTCTTCAAAAAATTCAACCAAGTTAATGAGACACAATTTCCCATGCACAAAGCCACGTTGACTACACCTTTCCAAATACATATAAATTCTATCCTTCAGAATCCCCTCTAACAACTTGCCCACCATTGATATCAGGCTCACAGGCCTGTAGTTCTCTGACTTTTCCTTACCACCTTTCGACCTTCCTAAAATAGTGGCATCACGTTAGCCACCCTCCAGTCTTCTGGCACCTCGCCTGTGAATATCGATGATACAGATACCTCAGCAAGGGGCGCAGCAATCTCTTGCCTAGCTTTCCATAGAGTTCTAGGATACACCTGATTAAGTCCCTGGATTTATCCACTTTTATGCATTTTAAGACATCCAGCATCTCGTCCTCTTTAATATGGACATTTTTCAAGATGTTGCTAATTATTTCCCCACTTTATATCTTACATATCCTTCCCTACATTAAACACTAATGCAAAATTCTTGTTTAGTATCTCACCTATCGACTACAGTTCCACACATAGGTGGCCTTGCTTATCTTTAAGGGCCCCTATTCTCTCCCTAGCTACCCTTTTGTCCTTCATGTATTTGTAGAATCTTTTTGGATTCTCCTTAACACTATTTGCCAAAGTTATCTCATGTCCCCTCCTGCCCTCCTGATTTCTCTCTTAAGTATACTTCTGTTTTTACACTCTTGTAGGGAATCACTTGATTTCTGTTGTCTATACCTGACTTATGCTTTCTTCTTATTTTTGACCAAAAGCTCAATTTCTATAGTATCCGGCATTCCCTACACCTACCAGCCTTGCCCTTCACCCAAACAGGAACATATTGTCTCTGGACTCTCGTTATCTCGGTTTTGAAGACTTCCTATTTCCAGCCATCCCTTTACCTCTGAACATTGGTCCCCAGACAACTTTTGAACGTTCCTGCCTAGTACCATGAAAATTGGCCCAAATCCAATTTAGAACTTTGACTTTTACATCTGGTCTATCCTTTTCCATCACTATTTTTAAACTAATAGAATTACTGACCCCAAAGTGTTCCCCTGCTGATAGCTCAGTCACTTGCCCTGACTTATTTCCCAAGAGTAGGTCAAGTTTTGCACCTTCTCTAGGAGGTATATCCACATAGTGCATCAAAAATGTCCTTGTACACACTTAACAAATTCCTCTCCATCCAAGCCCTTAACACAATGGCAGTCCCAATCTCTGTTTGAAAAGTTAAAATCCCCTACCATAGCCTTGTTATTATTTTTACAGATAACTGAGATCTCTTTACAAATTTGTTTCTCAATTTCCAACTGATTGGTGGGGTGTGGTGAGCATTTATAGTACACTCCCAATAAGGTGATTATCTCCTTCATATTTCTCAGTTCCACCCAAATAATTTCCCTGGATGTATTCCCAGGGATATCCTCCCTAAATAAAACAGTGATGTTATCCGTTATCAAAAATGCCACTTCCCCTGTATCTTGTCCTCCACTCCCACCTTTCAATCCTTCCTGTAGCATCTATACCCTGGAACATTAAGCTGCCAGTCTTGTCCATCCCTGAGCCACATCTCTCTAATTGCTTATGATATCCCAGCTCAATGTTCCTAACCATGCCTTAAGTTCATCTGCCATATTTGTTAGGTCTCTTGTTTTGAAATAAATGCAGTTTAATTTACCAGTACTTCCACATTATCTGTCTTGTTCCTAACTGCCCTCGCTCGTCATCTTACTCTTTTTGTCAACAGTACCAGACTCATACAGATCAGTTTCCTCACTATCTCCCTGGTCCAGTATGTTAGTCCCATTCCAAATCAGGTGCAATCTGTCCTTCTTATACACTTCTATCCCAGAATACATTCCAATGATCCAAAAATGTGAATCATTCTCCCAATGCACCAGCTCCTCAGCCACGTATTTATCTGCTCCATTCTTCTACGCCCACCCTTAATAGCTCGTGACACTGGAAATTGTCCAGATACCCTTGAGGACTTACTTTTAAATTCCTGCTTAACTTCCTATATTCTCTCCTCAAAATCTCACCCTCTTCACTTTCTATGTTGTTCATTCCAATGTGTATGATGAACTCCTGCAGGTCTCACTTTCCTTTGAGAAGATACTGTACTATCTCCAAGATATCTTTGATCCTGGCTCCAGGGAGGCATCACCATTCTGATGTCTAGCTACCAGTCGCAGAAACCTCTGCCTGTACCTCTAACTAGAGAGTGTCCTATCACTGTTGATTGCTTGAAACCTGGCCAACACCTCACTACAGTAGAGCCAGTCTTGGTATCAGAAACCTGGCTGTCAGTGCTACATTGCCCTGAGTGTCGACCACCCCTTGCATTTTCCAAAACAGCACACTTGTTTGAGACGATGCTAGCCATAGCAAACACCTGTACTACTTGCCTCCCTCTTTTACCTTTCGTGGAGGAAACCCATCTACCTGATTGTACCTTCAGTTCATCGCCCTATCTGCAACTGCCATCCATTACACCCACCTAGCTGCTGTTAATTCCTCATTGCCTCTAATTGCCACTCCAGCTGATCCACGCAATCTGATAGGATTCACAACCAGACACACTTCCTGCAGACATAATCATCAGTAATATGGAAACACTCCCTCATCTCCCACATCCAACAGGAAGAGTAAATCACTGTACTAAAGGCCATCCATGCACCTTAACAGCTACAGACCCAGAAAATAGCACAATCTTACTGATTTAAAAATATTGCACCAGGGTAACTTATGACCTATGTTTTTATATTTTTTAAGTTTAATCAAGAGACAGATCTCAATAACAATATATAATAAAAAGCCACTCTACTCACTATTGTAGATTTACAGAAGAAAACCAGAAAGGTTACACTTTAAAAAGCTACTTATCTGCTCCCTTGCTGTTAGCTGCTGCACATAGGTTTCTCCAAGGTCAGCTGTGAATTTTGCTGTTTGTTTATTTATCTTAGAATGAACTCCGATGTCAAGGGATACTTGAAATCAAACAGCAAAGGCAGTAGCTATGTAGGTCACTGCTGGTTTGAACAGCAGTGCAGGTTTCCTTCTCTGTTTGAATCACTGCCCATGTCGTCACTGCCCTTTTTCTTGTCTTCCTCCTTTTTAAAGTGCTGTTTTGATCTTTTTTCCCCTGAAGTTCCAAAACAATGCAACAGCTTGCAAAACAGTAATTACTGCTTCTAAAATTTGAGGGGATCAGCACCGACACTGAAAATACCTTAAAAAAGGAGCAGCTGTTATGGCCACAATTTTTCCCTTGCTCCATCTTGGATTAAAAGACAGAGAGAGAGGTCAGACACATAGACAAGCTCTTTTCCCTGGGGTCTGGGAGTCCATTGATTTAAGGGGAGAGGGGAAGGATTTCAAAGGGAATCTAGAAGGCAGCTTTTTCACACCGAGGTTGGAGCACGTATAGAATGAGCTGCCAGAAGAAGTGGTGGAGGCTGGTAACATTTAAAAGGCATCGGGATGGGTACACGAATAGGAAGGGCTTAGAGGGATAAGGGCCACAAGCTGGCAAAGAGACTAGATTTATTAGGAAATCTGGTCGGCATAGACATGATGGACTGAAGAATCTGTTTCCACGCTATATATCTTTATGGCTCCATGAGTCTAAAAGCGCCCTGCTCCAATTCATTCACCTAAACAGCAGAGGGTCAAATCCTTAGCAGTTTCAATTATTATCAGTTAAGGGTGCAATTGATTATTTTACTTTCTCAGTCTTATTGTGGTCTACCTGATTAATATCCTTATAATTGCATTTTGCTAAAGAGAAGTTGCATTTCTATAGAATATGCTAAATCTGCCTAAGTTTATTCTAATGCAAGAATTATCAACTCCCCAGTGGGGTTGGCTGGTCAAATTTTGGTTTTGTGACTCCCACCCTATACTAGAGGCTACAGAATGCAACAGGGCCCAGGATAGTAGTTGCAGAAGATCTAAATGTCAGGCTCGTTGGCTGAGTACTTTGTTGATGTGTTGAATGGTTCTCTTCTACGCCACTGTCTTATGGACTTTTGGTCTGTCAATCATAAAGGTCTGTAAACAGAGCAGTCAATTTGATGTAGACCATTCTGATTCGGGCACTGATTGTCGTTAATCTGAACAACAGCACTCATTGGCCTATTAGAATGTACTAGAATCCATGATGTTCATCCTTTTTATTGCTTGCCTCACATCCTGGACATTTCTGTTGAGAGTGCAGGAGCCAGTTTTATGCTATAACTTTTGTGTGGCTGCACATGGTTCGTTAATGCCTCTGATCCTCCTGGTATCTGCTCCCTAATGTAGGCTAGCAGAAAACGGTTCCCTACCTCTGTGATGCTTGAGGTCTGCTACACAGTGCAGATTGCCTGCAAACGGATCCTTCCACCGTAAGTGTGGCAGTGAACTCGAGTGTATGAGAAGTGAGTGTTTATGACTGAGTATGAGTAAATATGGATGAGGGTAAGGGTGTCAGAGACTGAGTGAACGTGAGGGCTGGTGACTAAGTAAGCGAATGTGTATGCGGAAGTGAATACATGTAGCAACGTGTGTGAGTGAGAATTTTTACTATGACCGAGCGGATGAGAACTAACCTAAGGAACTGACTATGTTATTTAGCACCAACACCTGCTCACGCACTGAACCATCCCCCTGCAATTTGGGGTCCTGACATATTTCAGTGTTTCAAGAAGAGGGGTTAGGATTTACTTGGGGGCAAGATTTGGGAAACTCTGTCGTAACATTTCCCTAAGTCTGTTTCAACATAAGTCATCAGAAACTGCACTGCAGTTGACTTTGGAGAGCTTTTTCAGAAAATACTTGCTGGGTGTTGCACAATTACATCTGACAGTGCTTGTCCAATTGAGCTGCTGTAGTTATTTAAAACCTGTAATTGCATCCTTCTTTCCCTCAACAATGGGTAAGTTTAAGGCTCCTTTGATGGCTGGAACTCAACCCAAATAGCCAACGGGAGCTGGACTCAAATTATACATTTCACTATTTATTATATTAGGTGAATGCGGAGATTCTTATAATATCCTATTTTCACTTGACATTGGAAAGTTCAATTTGTGAAACTATATCTTTTGGAAACATAGAAACGTAGAAGATAGGAGCAAAAGGAGGCCATTTGACCCTTTGAGCCTGCTCTGCCATTCATCATGATCAGGACTGATCATCCAACTCAGTAGCTTAATCCTGCTTTCTCCCCAGAACCTTTGATCCCTTTCACCCCCAAGTGCTATATCCAGCTGCGTCTTGAATATATTAAATGTTTTGTCATCAACTACGCCCTGTGATAATGAATTCCACGGGCTCACCACTCTAGGGTGAAGAAATGTCCCCTCATCTCCGTCATAAATGGACTACCCCGAATTCTCAGACTGTCACCCCTGGTTTTGGACATGCCCACCATCAGGAGTTTTTTCCTTGCATCTACCCTGTCTAGTCCTGTTAGAATTTTGTAAGTCTCTATGAGATTACCCCTCATTTGTCTGAACTCTGGTGAAAACAATTCTAACCTAGTCAGTCCGTTCTCATATGTCAGTCCTGCCATCTCTGGAATCGGTCTGGTAAACCTTCACTGCACTTCTTTGAGTGCAAGAGCATCCTTCCTCAGAAAAGGAGACCAAAACTGCGCACAATATTTTAGGTGAGGCCCTGTAAAACTGCAACAATACATCATTTATTCAAATAATTTATTTATATCCTTACGCTTTGAGGTTACTGCACCCTATATTTTTATTCCAATAGAGGATGGAAGAAAACAGATTTTTGTCGAAGGCTACAATTTGATTCTACTTCTGTTTATGACAATTTATTTTTCTCATGTTTCTATTTTCTGTTATACATTCTTCACCTGTGTCTAAGTGGGAGTTTTAATAGTTTGATTGTTACTGTGTTTTCATTATTAGATAACATCTTTGAGATGGTGTAGCATACTCTATGAATGAATGTTTTGACCTTTGTGCTTTCTCTTGAAGTTGAAGTGCTTTGTATTTCCTGGAGCTGACGTTGGCTTTTGTTGGCTTAGCAGTGTGGTCTTTCCTCAGAGCATCTGTCACTTCACTGTGTGCATTACAAGATGAATGACTCCCCAGTGAGCTGTTCCTTCAAGCAAATGGTGGAAATATAAATGACAAGATGGTTGTGTGTGCAAATGTGTGAACAAAAAGCGAAGTAAAATCAGGAGGTAAAACTGAAGGAAGCTCTAAAGTGCAGATAAAATTGTACATGAGTGCTTTTATATTATTTTTGCACAAGCTGACTGAATCTACATTAAGGGTAAAGAGAATAACTGTGTATTTGAAATCTGAAGTTGCCATCCTTGATTTTGGGTGGGGGGATGGGTGCTGGAAGAAATGTCAAAGACAGATGTTAGACGTGCCACGTAAACTGTTGCAAATGAATTGGTTCCCTAATACAAAGTTGCTCGCATGTCAGTCACACGTCTTGATGTTTTAGCTGAGACTTTCATCAGCTGGGGATATATTCCTTATACCTGGATACCCAGTGTACTTTTCTGTTTTAATTTGTACAGCCAGTTTTGTTGTAACGCGATAGTTGCATTCCTGCGCATCGTCGCATTATAAAAATAACACAGCTTATGAGAAGGGTGTAGTTAGTGGCAGAGCCCCCCAAAAAATCACTTAAAATTGCTCAAAAACTACTCTAAAGCCTAACATAAAGGAAAACACTGTTTGAATAAATACTTACTTCATAGCTAATAATGAAATAAAAGTAATTTCAACACCTTACTTTGAAAAAAATGTCAAGTGGACTTGATAGGGGAGATGGCTTTGAGGTTGCTCTGTTGTTAATGTAGGGGCTGAGGGTCATCATAGTCATTGTTGTCCTCATCATCATCATCGTCCCCTTCAGGTGCAGTGTGGTTGTAGGGTTAGGGTGAAAAATAGTTAATCCAGAAGTGGATGGCTGTGTCCATTGTCTTCTGACTGTTTCTTGGGGGTTTGCTTAAGAAAGACATCTAGTTTTTGCTGCTTTGCCCTTTTTCTTCTTTCATGAAGAAGCTGTTTATAGGCTGCCAAATAAGATCCTGTTCCACGAACTGCTACCCTGCTGCATTCTGCACTGTAATCATTGTCCTCTCAGAGCTGCAACTGCTTCTCAACTTCTCTCAGCATAGACGTGGAAATAGAAGTGGTAAGCTCTCATGGTGCTGAAATCCTAGATTTCAACTTCTTCATCTCCAGCTTCCACTTAGCCACAGCAACAAATTGTTGGCGATCAGATGTAGAGAGGCCTTCACAGTGGGACTCAAGCAGCTCTTCAACATCCTCACTCTCCACTTCTTCAAATCCAACTTGCTTTGCAAGATCAACACAATGTCCTCTGATTCTTGGGAGCTCATCTGATGGATCAAAGTCTTTAAATTCTTGAAAAAAATCTGAGAGAACCTTCTGCCAAACTGAAATAGCAAGTAGTCCTTACTGATTTTGGCCTAGGCCTCCATGATAATGTGAAGACATCCTTTCGGCACCAACGTTGCACATATTCAAGACAAAGCTGTGAAACGATCACGTGAAGCTGGCACGGAGTCTCTTTCAGCGCTAATATTGCACAGGCTCAGCACAAAGCCTGCAAAATGATCATATGATGTCAACATGTACTCCTCCACGCACCGATGGGATCATGTCATAGCTAACACAAGTTTGCGTGTCAGAAATTGCATTCCACTATTTGTCAGTCACATTATAGCCAATTCTTGTTGCCAGAGCACGTATTATAGCAGAACCAACATCAGATAGACCACCACCCTTTGCGCCGTGATCTATTGTCACCTTTTAAATTATGTTCCATATGCACTGAAACCAATCTGTTTATTTCTTTTAAAAACCTGGTAAAGTAAGTGAGAAGTTTAAACTAACAAAAATATGATCCTGTATCCAGGTTCTCTGGTTACATCGCACAGAAGAACAAGTGATACTATTTCCTTTTTTAATAAACAAAAAGGAAGAAGGTGTTAAGTTTATGGCAATAAGAACAGAAGAAATAGAAGCAGGAATCTATCATTCAGTACATTGTGCCACCTCTGCCATTCAAGTTATTATGGTGATCCCTTTCCTCATCTTGAGTTTACATCCCACTGCCCATTTCCCTTAATTCTCTAAAACTAAAAATCAGCTATTTCAGCCTTGAATATATTCATTTGTGAAGCATTCAGTACATACGGGGGTGAAGAATTCCAAAGATTCACAATGCTTAGATGGAATATCACCAAGCTTTTATGGATGGTCAGAAAGGTGGAAAGGTCTGATCAGTTGTTACCGGAAGGGGTGAGATGGACATTCCCAGCATCTGTCTGCTATGATGCCATTTTACCAGTTGTGAGAATGTTGGCATAAGTACTGCTGATCAGGAGCATGAGTGAGTCACTTCAGTGCCAATAAGCATTACTTCAGTCTCAGAGGGCAATTGCCAGCATTTGGGAAGGTTTATTGCTGTGTAGCAGACTGGATAGTGATCTTGTGTCTCATAAGACCCCACCCCAATTGTCACTAGTGCCTAACTTTGAGACAATTTGACAAGACTATCCTTCTTTACTGCCTGTACCTTGCCCTCTGAAGATAATGCATTAGTTTTTAACATTGTGATGGCCCATGTCCTGTTGGGGGAACCAATATTTTACGTGAGATGGTGGTTACTTTTAAATGTAAAGTCTTGAGTTCTGGTTTAATGAATAATAGTTAGGGTCCAGTGATGATTGTGTGATCGTCATGTAGCTTGAAAGACTCTCAATAGCCTAAAAAGGTAAACCAGAAGATAACTATAGGAGTGAGTACAGGGTTGTAGGGATGGTTTCCTGTTCAAATGACTTCATTTATAAGTTTTGTTCAAGCAGGGGTGCAAGAAACATCCATTCAGCAGAATCCTATTGTAATTCTAGGTGCTGCTCATTTCTGAAGAAGGATCCAGACCCAAAACGTCAGCTTTCCTGCTCCTCTGATGCTGCCTGGCCTACGATGTTCATCCAGCTCTACACCTTGTTATCTCAGACTCCAGCATCAGCAGTTCCTACTACCTCTCAGCCCATAAATGATTTGTTTACTCAGACCAGGTGGTTAGTTTTCAAAGTTTTGACTGATGTTTCATTTGAGACTTTGGGCTTGCAAATCGAATGAGTGTAGAAGCCAAATGCAGTTTTATGAAATGTTAACAGATAAATTAGGAATAGGCCACTCAGCCCTCGAACTCTGCTCTGCCTTTTAATAAGGTCGTGGCTGTTCCAATTAATCTGTGTTCCTGCATACCCCAAAAAGCCTTTCACTCGTTGCATATCAAAATTAAACTTATTTTGTCCTTTAATTTTGACCATAAATCATTTTGATCCTTTGAATTTTACTTGAACTCTGAAGTACATTGTAATTATTATAGTCCATGTTCTTTGATTTTTGTGCAGTTAAATTGTTTAAATCTTAAACCATGTGGCCTCATTATTTTGGCACATACCTGGATTTTCAGATTCTAAACAACGAACAGCACTTTTGATCACTACTGAGATCATAGCAAGTGGGGGCTGTAGCCGGATTTGATAGTACTGTACAAGTCTAAATTGGTTGGCAGGTCGCCTCTGACAGATAGAGCTGTTGCCATGGAGAATGTGCCAGTTAGATGACTGACAAACAAAGCTTGGCAATGAACCAAATTTTAAACCAATGCCTTGATCAATGAACCCGAGAATGGTTGTAACAAAATTTTGGTTGCTTTCAAATCAGTGCAGTGTGTACACATTCCTTTTTTCCTGCAAAGAACCAGGCTCTGTGTATTAAAATATGTAGCTTCCAATATTGATAAAACAGATGTTCTGCCGAGCACAGAAATGAGTAATGTGGTGTATGGTTTTAGTGTTAATATGATGCGAGGAATGTAGGCCATCATCTTCAAGACTGTCAGGTTGTAAAAGGACATATTCCTTTAACCATTCAGAATAACCAAGTTAGAGATGATACCAAACCAGCTTAAGTCTTTAAGGGGTATCAGAGATAATGGGAACTGCGGATGCTGGAGAATCCAAGATAACAAAGTGTGGACCTGGATGAACACAGCAGGCCAAGCAGCATCTCAGGAGCACAAAAGCTGACGTTTCGGGCCTAGACCCTTCATCAGAGAGGGGAATGGGGAGAGGGAACTGGAATAAATAGGGAGAGAGTGGGAGGCGGACCGAAGATGGAGAGAAAAGAATATAGGTGGAGAGGAGAATATAGGTGGGGAGGTAGGGAGGGGATAGGTCATTCCGGGGAAGACGGACAGGTCAAGGAGGTGGGATGAGGTTAGTAGGTAGGAAATGGAGGTGTGGCTTGAGATGGGAGGAAGGGATGGGTGAGAGGAAGAACAGGTTAGGGAAGCAGAGACAGGCTGGGCTGGTTTTCGGATGCAGTGGGGGGAGGGAATGAGCTGGGCTGGTTGTGTGATGCAGTGGGGGGAGGGGACGAACTGGGCTGGTTGTGGGATGCGGTGGGGAAAGGGGAGATTTTGAAGCTGGTGAAGTCCACATTGATACCATTGGGCTGCAGGGTTCCCAAGCGGAATATGAGTTGCTGTTCCTGCAACCTTTGGATGGCATCCTTGTGGCACTGCAGGAGGCCCATGATGGACATGTCATCTGAGGAATGGGAGGGGGAGTTAAAATGGTTCGCGACTGGGAGGTGCAGTTGTTTATTGCGAACCGAGTGGAGGTGTTCTGCAAAGCGGTCCCCAAGCCTCCGCTTGGTTTCCCCAATGTAGAGAAAGCCACACCGGGTACAATGGATACCACATTGGCGGATGTGCAGGTGAACCTCTGCTTAATGTGGAATGTCATCTTGGGGCCTGGGATAGGGGTGAGGGAGGAGGTGTGGGGGCAAGTGTAGCATTTCCTGCGGTTGCAGGGGAAGGTGCCGGGTGTGGTGGGGTTGGAGGGCAGTGTGGAGCGAACAAGGGAGTCAAGGAGAGAGTGGTCTGTCCGGAAGGCAGACAAGGGTGGGGATAGAAAAATGTCTTGGGTGGTGGGGTCAGATTGTAGATGGCGGAAGTGTCGGAGGATGATGCGTTGTATCCGGAGGTTGGTGGGGTGGTGTGTGAGAACGAGGGAGATCCTCTTTGGGTGGTTGTGGCGCGGACGGGGCGTGAGGGATATGTTGCGGGAAATGCGGGAGACGCAGTCAAGGGTGTTCTTGACCACTGCGGGGGAAAAGTTGTGGTCCTTGAAGAACGTGGACATCTGGGATGTGCGGGAGTGGACTGCCTCATCCTGAGAGCAGATGTGGTGGAGGCGGAGGAATTGGAAATTGGGGATGGAATTTTTGCAGGAGGGTGGGTGGGAGGGAGGAGGTGCATTCTAGGTAGCTGTGGGAGTTGGTGGGCTTGAAATGGACATCAGTAACTAGCTGGTTGCCTGAGATGGAGACTGAGAGGTCCAGGAAGGTGAGGGATGTGTTGGAGATGGCCCAGGTGAACTTGAGGTTGGGGTGGAAGGTGTTGGTGAAGTGGATGAACTGTTTGAGCTCCTCTGGGGAGCAAGAGGCGGCGCCGATATAGTCATCAATGTAACGGAGGAAGAGGTGGGGTTTGGGGCCTGTGTAGGTGCGGAAGAGGGACTGTTCCACGTAACTTACAAAGAGGCAGGCATAGCTTGGGCCCATGCGGGTACCCATGGCCACCCCCTTTGTCTGTAGGAAGTGGGAGGAATCGAAAGAGAAGTTGTTGAGGGTGAGGACGAGTTCGGCTAGGCGGATGAGGGTGTCGGTGGAGGGGGATTGGTTGGGCCTACGGGACAGGAAGAAACGGAGGGCCTTGAGGCCATCTGCATGAGGAATACAGGTGTATAGGGACTGGATGTCCATGGTGAAAATGAGGTGTAGGGGGACAGGGTATTGGAAGTTCTGGAGGAGGTGGAGGGCGTGGGTGGTGTTACCGACGTAGGTAGGGAGTTCCTGGACCAAAGGGGAGAAAATGGAGTCCAGATAGGTGGAGATGAGTTCGGTGGGGCAGGAACAGGCTGAGACAATGGGTCGACTAGGGCAGGCAGTTTTGTGGATTTTGGGAAGGAGATAGAAATGGGCCGTGCGGGGTTGGGGAATAGTAAGGTTGGAGGCTGTGGGTGGGAAGTCCCCTGAGGTGATGAGGTCATGAATGGTGTTGGAGATGATGGTTTGGTGCTCAGGGGTGGGGTCATGATCAAGGGGACGGTAGGAGGTGGTGTCGGAGAGTTGGCGTTTGACCTTGGCGAAGTAGAGGTCAGTGTGCCATACTACCACTGCGCCACCCTTGTCTGCGGGTTTGATGGTGAGGTTGGGGTTGGAGTGGAGGGCTGCCCGTTCTGCAGGGGATCGGTTGGAGAGTGTGAGAGTGGTGGAGAGGTTGAGGCGGTAAATGTCTCGACGGCAGTTGGAGATGAAGAGGTCGCGGGAGGGTAGGAGGCCTGGGGGTGGTGTCCAGGAGGAGGACTTGTGTTGGAGGCGGGTGAAGGCGTCAGTGGAGGGAGGGTTAGGCTCCCGGTTGAAGAAGTAGGCATGAAGGCGAAGACGGCGGAAATACTGCTCTATGACCAAACGTGATTGGTATTCGTTGATGTGTGGTTATAGGGGGACAAAGGTGAGCCCCCTACTTAGGACTGACCGTTCGTCCTCAGTCAGTGGGAGGTCTGCGGGGATGGTGAAGATTCGGCAGAGCTCAGTGTGGCTGTCTACTCTGGGGTTGCTGGCTGTGGAGGTTGTGGGCGGAGTGATGAGGTTGTTGGCCATGGGCGGGGCTCCGTCGGCGGTGGGAGGAGCGGTTGGGCGGCAGCAGCAGCGGTGAGGGTGGTGTTGTAACTGGAAGGGGAGGTGGTGACTGCCGCAGCGGTCGCGTCCATGGTCCCGCGAAGTGGTGTGCCCGGCGGTGGCGGATGTGACGTCATCGTTGGGCTCTCCGTCCGTGTCCACGTGGTCAATGGCGGCGGGTGCATGCTGGGGGAGGGGCAGGGACAGGCTCGGGATTTGAACTGTATCCATTGTACCCGGTGTGGCTCCCTCTACATTGGGGAAACCAAGCGGAAGCTTGGGGAGGGCTTTGCAGAACACCTCCGCTCGGTTCGCAATAAACAACTGCACCTCCCAGTCGCGAACCATTTTAACTCCCCCTCCCATTCCGCAGATGACATGTCCATCATGGGCCTCCTGCAGTGCCACAAGGATGCCATCCAAAGGTTGCAGGAACAGCAACTCATATTCTGCTTGGGAACCCTGCAGCCCAATGGTATCAATGTGGACTTCACCAGCTTCAAAATCTCCCCTTCCCCCACCACATCCCACAACCAGCCCAGTTCGTCTCCTCCCCCCACTGCATCACACAACCAGCCCAGCTCATTCCCTTCCCCCACTGCATCCGAAAACCAGCCCAGCCTGTCTCTGCCTCCCTAACCTGTTCTTCCTCTCACCCATCCCTTCCTCCCATCTCAAGCCGCACCTCCATTTCCTACCTACTAACCTCATCCCACCTCCTTGACCTGTCTGTCTTCCCTGGACTGACCTATCCCCTCCCTACCTCCCCACCTATACTCTCCTCTCCACCTATCTTCTTTACTCTCCATCTTCGGTCCGCCTCCCCCTCTCTCCCTATTTATTCCAGAACCCTGTCCCCATTCCCCTCTCTGATGAAGGGTCTAGGCCCGAAACGTCAGCTTTTGTGCTCCTGAGATGCTGCTTGGCCTGCTGTGTTCATCCAGCTCCACACTTTGTGATCTATAAGTCTTTAAGGCACTCTTTAAAACAGAATTCTGTGACCAAGATTTTAGTCATCTCATCTAGTATCCTCAAATTAAATGGTGTCATACTTTATTTAATAACATCCTGTGAAGTGCCTTCGGACATTACTTTCTGTTAAAGGTACTATTTAAATGTAAGCTGTTATTTTTAACTTGTTGGAACAAGCACATTTTGCAATGAATGCTTGACTGCTTTCCACAACCTACATTATTCTCAGATTAGACATTGGTTTGGCGTGAGGTAGAGAGAGAGCTGTAGGGTCACAGTGGATTACAACTGTACTGTTGTAATCAATTAACCACACTCTGTTTGTAGAATCCTGTCCTAAACATTCATGGACTTCATTGACCTTTAAAATTGTAGGTAGGAGAGAGTGATGGAATCCCTGCTCCCTTTCTCACTAAATCAGTTTTTGCTGATGTTATGATATGATGCTGTTTGAAACCTCAGCCCTCTTAAAAAATTAATGTCTCTGTATCTGACATTTGAGAAATACAATAGCTCTATGTTGACGTTTTTGCAAGTTTTATCAATATGTTATTATGAATGCTTGGCTGCTTTCCAAAAGCTACTTAATCTCAGAATGGACATTGGATTGGTGGGCAGGTTGTGGAGAAAGAGCTGTAAGGTGCCAGTGGATTTAACAACTTTAATAGGTTATTAATGGGATCATTGAACTCATGGGCTTCTGAATAGCATTTGTTCATATCTATAAAGGATGAAGCACTTCAAATCTGTTACATTTGGAATAAATTTTTCATGCATGGGCTTTTGTTTTATTGTTGATTAAATTGGTTTAATTATTGATTACTATTGATTAGTGACCGTACTCAGCCCATTATGCAATTCACAGAATCTTGGTTGCAATCAAGTATTGTTATTCTGATTACCATCTGATACAGGGGTTGACCACTGCATGAGGATTATATACTGACTACCTGGCGAAGCTTAGACTCATGGGCACGACATACTTTACAAAAGCCATTTTGCCATGCAAAATATTTAATGCAGGCCGTTGCCTGCTGAAACAATCATTCCCTGAATAGACTAGTCTGGAACAGCCTTTCATTACTTGGCAGTGTGCGTGTCAAGGTTCATTGAGGTCTCCTGAATGGTGCGCAGGCTTGGCACCATAAGGTGACAGTTCTTGCCGCGTTTTTTTACTGCGAGCAACTGAAGAGAAAGTAAAGGAGCAGAGGAGGCAGTGAAGGAGAGGAGGCGGCAACCAACACTTCAGCTTTTTGACCAGGCTTGTTGTAGCATTATATGTAACCCCAATTCCCTATTTACCAACTCTCTCGTGCCTCACTGGCTGGCAAACATAGTGCTTTCTTGACCAGAATGCTGAAATAAAAGCCACCACCAACAAGCACCCAAACCAACTTTATCAATCAACTTGTCCATCTCTTCAAAGAAATCAACTAATCACCTTTGTGCATTTCCTTTCTGCCTGTTTTCAATTGTCTTTGTCAGCTGTGATACCCTTATGCAATGTTACTGCTGTGGTGCAATGTGGCTAGTGGAAGGTTGCTGAATTTCAGCGTGGGAGATTGTAGATTGCTTTTGGAGACTCGCTTGAACAGCTCAGGGGCTTGAAGACTTCACAATGGACAACACCACCTCGGCAACATTGGCTGCAGTCTGTGCTGAGTGGCTGCCAGAGAATAGCAAGAGGACTATTCGAGAAGGATGAATGCTGTCGTTCTGAGAGAATGCAGTGGGTTGTGATTCACAAGGGGACTGCCATCCCCAAGGATGATGTCAAAACAATGTGTCATAGGACAGAATGCTGTGGTGGCCACAGCTAGGATCTCAGCAGCCTGAATTGGTGGTAGCAAGTTGAAGTTGCATGAGTTCATACAAGAGCTTCCCTGTAACACTCAGAGGAAAGGTTCTTCTATTTGTGTTACATTGGAAACTAAGATATTGGCCGTCACCCACTACATAATTGAATCTGCATGTGGCCTCTTACAGTTGGCCTCTACTTGTATCGTGGGAAAAGACAGGCTCTAAGCTCTGTTCACAATCCTGTTAAGTTAATGCTGCACTCTTCTGGTTTTTTGACAGTAACCAGATGCTTTCTTGCAGGCATATCAATGCACAAGCCTTTGTTGTGCATACCCATTATTCATTTTGTAGGCCATACTGTTGAAGTATTTGAGCCAATTGCTGCAGTCTTCATGTGCAGCTTGACTTGTGCTAGCTTTATCTCCCTTTCTGGTGGCAAGCCATTCTTGACTGCTAACTCACCAGTTCATGCTTAGAACATACCTTTTAAAGCATGAAGTCAGAAGTCACATGACACCAGCTTCTAGTCCAACAGAGATAATGGGAACTGCAGATGCTGGAGAATTCCAAGATAATAAAATGTGAGGCTGGATGAACACAGCAGGCCAAGCAGCATCTCAGGAGCACAAAAGCTGACGTTTCGGGCCTAGACCCTTCATCAGAGAGGGGGATGGGGTGAGGGTTCTGGAATATTTAGGGAGAGAGGGGGAGGCGGACCGAAGATGGAAAGTAAAGAAGATAGGTGGAGAGAGTATAGGTGGGGAGGTAGGGAGGGGATAGGTCAGTCCAGGGAAGACAGACAGGTCAAGGAGGTGGGATGAGGTTAGTAGGTAGATGGGGGTGCGGCTTGGGGTGGGAGGAAGGGATGGGTGAGAGGAAGAACCGGTTAGGGAGGCAGAGACAGGTTGGACTGGTTTTGGGATGCAGTGGGTGGGGGGGAAGAGCTGGGCTGGTTGTGTGGTGCAGTGGGGGGAGGGGATGAACTGGGCTGGTTTAGGGATGCAGTTGGGGAAGGGGAGATTTTGAAACTGGTGAAGTCCACATTGATACCATTAGGCTGCAGGGTTCCCAGGCGGAATATGAGTTGCTGTTCCTGCAACCTTCGGGTGGCATCATTGTGGCACTGCAGG
Organism: Stegostoma tigrinum; assembly: GCF_030684315.1. Taxonomy (NCBI): domain Eukaryota; kingdom Metazoa; phylum Chordata; class Chondrichthyes; order Orectolobiformes; family Stegostomatidae; genus Stegostoma; species Stegostoma tigrinum. The sequence goes on from NC_081358.1 coordinate 78,925,986, forward strand.
AGGCCCATGATGGACATGTCATCTGCGGAATGGGAGGGGGAGTGGAAATGGTTTGCGACTGGGAGGTGCAGTTGTTTGTTGCGAACTGAGCGGAGGTGTTCTGCAAAGCGGTCTCCAAGCCTCCGCTTGGTTTCCCCAATGTAGAGGAAGCCACACCGGGTACAGTGGATGCAGTATACCACATTGGCAGGTGAACCTCTGCTTAATGTGGAATGTCATCTTGGGGCCTGGGATAGGGGTGAGGGAGGAGGTGTGGGGGCAAGTGTAGCATTTCCTGCGGTTGCAGGGGAAGGTGCCGGGTGTGGTGGGGTTGGAGGGCAATGTGGAGCGAACAAGGGAGTCACGGAGAGAGTGGTCTCTCCGGAAAGCAGACAGGGGTGGGGATGGAAAAATGTCTTGGGTGGTGGGGTCGGATTGTAAATGGCGGAAGTGTCGGAGGATGATGCGTTGTATCCGGAGGTTGGTAGGGTGGTGTGTGAGAATGAGGGGGATCCCCTTTGGGCGGTTGTGGCGGGGGCGGGGTGTGAGGGATGGGTTGCGGGAAATACGGGAGACGCGGTCAAGGGCGTTCTCGATCACTGTGGGGGGAAAGTTGCGGTCCTTGAAGAACTTGGACATCTGGGATGTGCGGGAGTGGAATGTCTTATCGTGGGAGCAGATGCGGCGGAGGCGGAGGAATTGGGAATAGGGGATGGAATTTTTGCAGGAGGGTGGGTGGGAGGAGGTGTATTCTAGGTAGCTGTGTGAGTCGGTGGGCTTGAAATGGACATCAGTTACAAGCTGGTTGCCTGAGATGGAGTCCAACAGGTTTATTTGAAATCCCAAGCTTTCAGAGTGTAGCCCCATCGTCAGGTGAAGTACATAGTATCAACATTGAATGCATTGCTGTGAGTGTGAAAGCTAGTGATGGTGTTATTTTTCACCACTGCTTATCTTCTGTTTCCTGCTGTTCCTTCATTATTCATTGCAGATTTTGGGTACTTGAAAGGAGAAAGACTCAAGGATATGGTTGTGGAGCAGGAACAAAGAACTAAGAGGTGCATGCTTACTCTATGTCTGGTTGTAAATCAGAGGAAATTGTGGTGTAAGGTAGGAGTGGAATGTCAGAGGAGGAGTAGTTGAACACTCCGTAATCTTTGATAACAAGGTGTAGAGCAGGGTGAACACAGCAGGCCAAGCAGCATCAGAGGAGCAGGATGCGCCACTGACCAAAAAGCCTCTGCCTGGCCCTTTAAATAAAGGCAAACACTCTTGTCTGTCATGGTAAGGATGTTCATTCAGAGTTGTAGACTGTCAGTTACATGGTTCATGTGACGGCATTTGAAGATGTTTGTTGAATTTGACTAGTCATTTGAGGTCATTAAACTTCCTTCCATCTACGTCCTCAAGGTTATGTTGCTGGCAATTGCTACAGTGGCCACCTGCCTCTGTTCCATTCATAGAATTGGGATTGAGACACTCCTGGCTCCCAAGAGAATATTTCTCTTTTTCTCCTGCACCTAGGTCTTCATGGAACACCAGAAAATCTTGGAAGCTTGCTCTATCTCCTGTTATGTCATTAGTTCTTCCAATTTGGAGACTTATCCTTTGTCACTGTAGCTGGTGCTGCAGCTGCAGTGCACTGTCTCTTTATGTATGAAGGCTAAATTTAAGAAGTGCTAGCCCTTACAAATTGGTCCCCTTGCTGAAGCACACACTGGGCTATTGTCATGTAAATCGGCAAACAGCATAAACATTGCATGCTGCATTAGAACGAAAAGTTTCTCTCTCACTCTCTGTCTCTCTCTCTCTCTCTTTCGGTCTCTCTCTTTTCTCTCTCAATCTGCGTCTGACTGTCTCTCAAGAAATGAAAGGGTGGGAGCAGATGTATGTAAGATTTATCTGTCTGGGAATTAAGAGTTACAGGGAGAAAAACAGGAAAGTGGAGTCGACAAATATCAGATTCACCATGATTCTATTGAATAGTGGAGCAGACTCTGTGGGCCGAATAACCTATTCCTGCTGCTATGTCTTGCGGTCAGATGGAGAGTGATCTTGAACAGGGCTTTGGAATTGTGATCTAACAAATCACTATGTCCTGATGGATTTCATCTTTTGGTCTTCAAAGAAGTGGCTAGTGAAATCATTACAAGGATCGAAACTGGGAACAGGAGTACGCCATTCAGCCCTTCGGCCTGCTCCACCATTCAGTGTGGTCATGACTGATGCTGTTTCTTATCACATACCCACTTTCTCCTCATGTACCATAATGCCTTTACAATCCAAAAACGTATCTATCTGTCTTGAGTATATTCAGTTTTTTGGCCTTCACAGCCTCTGTGGTGGAGAATTTCACAAGTTTACTACTCTTTGAGTGAAGATGTTTTTCCTTCGCTCAGTTCTCATGGTCCACATGATTCCGAAGACTATTCCTGATTCTAGACTCTTGAATCATGGGAAACATCCTTCCTCCTTCTCGTCTGATGCCACCTGAATGTTGCAGGAATAGCAACTCATATTCTGCTTGGAAACCCTGCAGCCCAATGGTATCAATGTGGATTTCACCAGCTTCAAAATCTCCCCTTCTCCCACTGCATCCCAAAACGAGCCCAGCTCGTCCCCACCTCCCTAACCTATTCTTCCTCTCACCTTTCCCCTCCTCCCACCTCAAGCCGTGCCTCCATTTCCTACCTACTAACCTCATCCCACCCCCTTGACCTGTCCGTCCTTCCCGGACTGACCTATCCCCTCCCTACCTCCCCACCTATATTCTCCTCTCCACCTATCTTCTCCTCTATCCATCTTTGATCCGCCTCCCCTCCTCTCCCTATTTATTTCAGAACCCTGTCCCCATCCCCCTTTTCTGATAAGGGTCCTAAGATGCTGCTTGGCCTGCTGTGTTCGTCCAGGTCCACACTTTGTTATCTCGGATTCTGCAGCATCTGCAGTTCCCATTATCTCTATTAGCTGCGTGATGATTTGTTTAGGGAACAGATCTTCGGAATTTGTGGCATCTTTCGCATCTGATTTTAACCCTGTAGGTGAGGAAGGCGAGTTTTGTAAGATACAGTGAGAAAACTCACTAGACCTTGTGGTTAGAACCCACTTTAAAAAAAAACAACATATTTTGGACTTAGTTTTTTGAGCTAACATTCAACCCATGTCTTTTAAATTATATGTAATGGATTTGAGAGTTCATGGATTCCAGTGACTGCATTAACTGTAAATGCTGTTCAGGTTGTATGTGTATTCATGAAAGTGCAAACAGATATGTTTGCTGTGGCTGTCGTTGACTATTATCTATCATTGAGCAAACGCACGATTTCTAGTTATTCATCTCCCAGGTGATTTTATGGCAGCCAACTTGGGTAGTAAGTATTTGGCAAGAATTATGTCAGCCACCGCTCTGGAACAGTGGCCTTAAAAGGCCTCCAACTCATTGACTGTCTCTCTGGTAATGTCTTCTCATAGCAGACCACAAAATTGGGCCTATATTGATGTGTGTACAGTCACCAGACATCCTTATGTCCTAATAGTTTCCTCAAAATAGCTCAGATGTGCCAGGCTTCATTTTATTTTGGAGGGGCAGAATGAGTTAGAATTGAAATTAAGTTTGCATATGGTTCCTAAATCTGTCATTTGACTGTAGTCTACATGGTGTGTGTCTGCCCTGTGCTCAATGCAGTTTATGATATTTTGCCCCACAGTATGCATAATGTGTGGATCTGCCCGACAACTTGATATTGTTTCTGTACAACCCATGGAATGTACTTCTGGGTGAGGTGAATGTTGTATATTGGGTCTGAAAAGGCTAATGTTGAACTTGCATTAGATCCACTCAGTCTGATGATGCAGCTCAGAATGGAATATTTCCCTTCCTGGTGTGATGTTAGTAATGCTGAGAAATGTGGGAAATACAGAGAATGAAGATAATCAGAAACTCAGTGCTGAAGAATGCTCTAAATTTTCCTTTAAAGCCTTAAATGGCTAAATCAGAATCTCACCATTGAGCAGCTACGACCTTATTTCCTTGCATTTCTATCTCAATAAAACGCCAATTTTGGCTTTGTTTGTACACTGATTCCAATTCTCCTCTTCTAACCTGATGATAGATACTTGAAAAATAATTTACACTCTAGAAATCAGGCTGGTACCTGGTGCCTGCAGCTTGCCAAGTGCCTGTCCTGGCCCATCATCCAGCTGCTTCCTCACAACAACATCCCTGCGTGTTCAATGGCCACCATCCTCCTCAAACTTCGTTGAAGTTGGCATTGACAACCCAATAGACTCATTGTATCACCATGCATACTTTTGAGCCAACTCAGATAGCACTTCATCCCTTCAGCACTTTATTTTGAAGTTCAGGGGTACCTGTAAACTTGTAAACACACTGGATGTATTTCAAGCAAATGACCATGTGCTAAAGTCAAAGAGGAGTATGCTTCAGCGGGATGAAAGGGATCTGCAATGAGTCATGGAGTGCTCTAGTTAGCCAAGAGAATCGTCTGATTGTAGGTAGGGGGGTTGGCTGTTGTCAGGCAAATGACCCACGCAGAGTCTGGGTGTCCATGTCCTTGCAGGCCAACTGCTGGGTTTTGGTAGATCTATAGGTTAAGTGAAACCAGTCCAGTTGTTTGCAGGTTGGTTAATCGGGATGCTGTGGAGATGTCAGTCTGGGAAATGGGCCTGTTTTTCCTGTAGTGGAATAAAGGGAGAGATAGAATATACTGGAAGTACAAATAGCAAGATGGTGTGGTGTGCCCAGTGAGTCTGTAGCAAGCACAGAGTGTAAGAAGGAGGCACAGTTTGGGAAGATGAGGTGGGTGAGCTCTGTTGAGTGGACGTGATACATACATTTCCTAAGTTCTAGTATGGCAGTGGAGTTAAAGTGAATGGGTGGCCCTGTAAGTGTGAGGCACCACAGAAAAAAGCTGTGATCCTTACCCTTGCAAAGCGCAGAAGATCATTGACCTTATTACTGCATTTCTGGGTGTACTGCTTCTCCTGGGATACAGCACTAGCATACGCTAATTTTGGGGTCAGGCAGACTTATCCTAGTGGCCTGGTTTCCTATGACCCTCTGCACAAATCTGTTCTCAGAGACCATCAGATCACTCTCTGTGATGTGAGGAGTGAAATTTTCTTTCCTCTGGGCCATGTCCTAGGTGATAATGTGTGAGCAGCAACTCCTGGCTTGCAACATTTGAAGTGGATCACAACTTTAAATATGGTGCCAGTGGTATGAATGGCCTCAGCTGTGTGAGTACTTCCACCTCTCCGGCCTGTAATTCCCTGAGAGAGGTATTCAAAAGCCTGTTTGTGTAATTAACAAGGTGAAGGGTGGAAGATTGCATGAGAAAAATCACTCGAGTCTGTGTTTAGTCAAACACCATGAGTCACTCAACAAAACATAAACTGATAATAGGGTCATTCCACTTGCAGTTTTTAGGAGGAGGACTAGGCAGTCTAGTGCAAAGTTCCGATAGAGATAGACATCTTCAGGTGATACTTATTGCTGTCATGCAAGAAATTCGTCTTTGTTTTGTCGGACAATTACCTGTTCTTATTAAACTTAAAACACTATCCTGTACTACTGATACTTATCCTCTACTACTGATACTTAGACAGACCCTTAAGGAGGATTTTTGGCAGCAAACTACCTCAAACACAATCTGAGAACCCAACATAACAGGTAGAAAATGGGCAACAGGAAGGGGTGAGGTACTCGAAAGTAGGTTATATTTCCGAATGTATAGCCTCGGGATCTGGGCGGGGGTATAAATTATCTTCAAAGAGTAGTCACCAGTCATGGTCACTTCTGGAGATGTTGCTGTATGTGACAAGCAACAAAGGGATATTTATTTGTGATGTAAGAGAGCATTACCTCCAGTTGCTCCAATTGTGTAATAAGTTGTTTTTATTGAAAAAACTCTTTCACAACAATGGTAGAAATGAGATTGGGGGGAAATAGGCAGCAAACATCACCAGAATAAGTTGGTCAAATGAGAGAAGTGTGTGCTTAACCAATTGATAAACAATAACTCTTACTTTCAGTGATAATGGGAACTGCAGATGCTGGAGAATCCAAGATAACAAAGTGTAGAGCTGGATAAACACAGCAGACCAAACAGCATCTCAGGAGCACAAAAGCTGATGTTTCGGGGCTCGACCCTTCATCAGAGAGGGGGATGGGGAGAGGGAACTGGAATAAATAGGGAGAGAGGGGGAGGCGGACCGAAGATGGAGAGAAAACAAGATAGGTAGAGAGTATAGGTGAGGAGGTAGGGAGGGGATCGGTCAGTCCAGGGAAGATGGACAGGTCAAGGAGGCGGGATGAGGTGGTAGGTCGGCACAACATCGAGGGCCGAAGGGCCTGTACTGTGCTGTAATGTTCTATCTAGGTAGGAAATGGAGGTGCGGCTTGAGGTGGGAGGAAGGGATGGGTGAGAGGAAGAACAGGTTAGGGAAGCAGAGACAGGCTGGGCTGGTTTCGGGATGCAGTGGGGGGAGGGGACGAGCTGGACTGGTTTTGTGATGCAGTGGGGGGCGGGAAAGAACTGGGCTGGTTTTGGGATGCATTGGGGGAAGGGGAGATTTTGAAGCTTGTGAAGTTCACATTGATACCATTGGGCTGCAGGGTTCCCAAGCGGAATATGAGTTGCTGTTCCTGCAACCTTTGGGTGGCATCATTGTGGCACTGCAGGAGGCCCATGATGGACATGTCGTCTGAGGAATGGGAGGGGGGAGTTGAAATGGTTCGCGACTGGGAGGTGCAGTTGTTTATTGCGAACCGAGCGGAGGTGTTCTGCAAAGCGGTCCCCAAGCCTCCGCTTGGTTTCCCCAATGTCAAGGAAACCACACCCGGTGCAATGGATACAGTATACCACATTGGCAGATGTGCAGGTGAACATCTGCTCGATATGGAAGGTCATCTTGGAGCCTGGGATAGGGGTGAGGGAGGAGGTGTGGGGGCAAGTGTAGCACTTCCTGCGGTTGCAGGGGAAGGTGCCGGGTGTGGTGGGGTTGGAGGGGAGTGTGGAGCGGACAAGGGAGTCACGGAGAGAGTGGTCTCTCCGGAAGGCAGACAAGGGTGGGGATGGAAAAATAGCTTGGGTCTGATTGTAAATGGCGGAATTCTCGGAGGATGATGCGTTCTATCCGCAGGTTCTTGGGGTGGTATGTGAGAACGAGGAGGATCCTCTTTGGGCGGTTGTGGCAGGGGCGGGGTGTGAGGGATGTGTTGCGGGAAATGCGGGAGACGCGGTCAAGGGCTTTTTCAACCACTGCAGGGGGAAAGTTGCGGTCCTTGAAGAACGTGGACATCTGGGATGTGTGGGAGTGGACTGCCTCATCTTGGGAGCAGATGCGGCGGAGGCGGAGGAATTGGGAATAGGGGATGGACTTTTTGCAGGAGGGTGGGTGGGAGGAGGTGTATTCTAGGTAGCTGAGGGAATCAGTGGGCTTGAAATGGACATCAGTTTCTGGCTGGTTACCTGAGATGGAGACTGAGAGGTCCAGGAAGGTGAGGGATGTGTTGGAGATGGCCCAGGTGAACTTGAGGTTGGGGTGGAAGGTGTTGGTAAAGTGGATGAACTGTTCGAGCTCCTCTGGGGAGTAAGAGGCAGCGCCGATACAGTCATCAATGTAACGGAGGAAGAGGTGGGGTTTGGGGCCTGTGTAGGTGCGGAAGAGGGACTGTTCCACGTAACCTACAAAGAGGCAGGCATAGCTTGGGCCCATGCGGGTACCCATGGCCACCCCCTTTGTCTGTAGGAAGTGGGAGGAATCGAAAGAGAAGTTGTTGAGGGTGAGGACGAGTTCAGCTTGGCGGATGAGGGTGTCGGTGGAGGGGGATTGGTTGGGCCTACGGGCCAGGAAGAAGCGGAGGGCCTTGAGGCCATCTGCATGAGGAATACAGGTATAGGGACTGGACGCCCATGGTGAAAACGAGGTGTAGCGGGCCAGGGAATTGGAAGTCCTGGAGGAGGTGGAGGGCATTGGTGGTGTTACGGACGTAGGTGGGGAGTTCCTGGACCAAAGGGGAGAAAATGGAGTCCAGATAGGTGGAGATGAGTTCGGTGGGGCAGGAACAGGCTGAGACAATGGGTCGACCAGGGCAGGCAGGTTTGTGGACTTTGGGAAGGAGATAGAAATGGGCCGTGCAGGGTTGGGGTACAATGAGGTTGGAGGCTGTGGGTGGGAGGTCCCCTGAGGTGATGAGGTCATGAATGGTGTTGGAGATGATGGTTTGGTGCTCGGGGGTAGGGTCGTGATCAAGGGGACGGTACAAGGAGGTGTCGGAGAGTTGGCATTTGACCTTGGCGCTGTAGAGGTCAGTGCGCCATACTACCACTGCGCCACCCTTGTCTGCGGGTTTGATGGAGAGGTTGGTGTTGGAGCGGAGGGAGCGGAGGGCTGCCTGTTCTGCGGGGGAGGGATTGGAGTGGGTGAGAGTGGTGGAGAGGTTGAGGCGGTTGATGTCTCGACGGCAGTTGGAGGTGAAGAGGTCGCGGGAGGGTAGGAGGCCTGGGGGTGGTGTCCAGGAAGAGGACTTGTGTTGGAGGCGGGTGAAGGGGTCAGTGGAGGCTTTTGTGCTCCTGAGATGCTGCTTGGCTTGCTGTGTTCATCCAGCTCTACACTTTGTTATCTTTAACTCTTACTTTCAGTTGGCTAGTATTTTAGTTTCTGATACAGTGATCAACAGTGCAGGTCCATCTCTCATATTGGCTGAGTTTATCGTGAAGGTCCTGCGTTTCCAACCTTGACCATTGCACAAAAACCAAAAGAACTGTGGATGCTGTAAATCAGGAACAAAAACAAAGTTGCTGGAAGAGCCCAGCAGGTCTGGCACCATCCGTGGAGGAGAGAACGGAGTTCATGTTTCGGGTCCAGTGACCCTTCCTCAGACCGTTGCATGAGGGTTGTTGACCCTCTGGTTAAACTCACCACCTATCATCTCTCTGAGAGTGAGCCAGCGGTCCTCTGTGTGTGTGCAGGGGTTTCAGGATTTGCTTGTCAGTATTGCTGGAGCAATTTAAAAAAAAAACTGTGTGATGGTGGGAGTCACTCACATCATAAAGAGATTTGTTTGCACCAGGAAAGTTTTACAAGTATACAGAGTAAACATCGAAGAGCGTTGTTTGCTTGCAATTTAAAAGGATTGGGACAAATTTTATTGTTTAGGGAACAATTCCATTGCTTTTCTGGTTCAGTTTGCAGAAGTCCTGGCTGAAGTTAGATGTATAAAAGAAAGCAACGAGATAACTATTGGCAAATAGAATACCTCAATGTTCGAATTTTAGGTGAAAAGTTTGAGGCCAAAAGGATTTGGTTGTAACCTTGAAGGGTTTATTTGAAGCTGAGGAAGTTCACGCTCAGTTGTGTAACAAATCAAGGAAGAAATTGTCAAACTCACAAGACCAGGAGTTGAAAGAAACGGTTGTTAAACATGTAGATATGATAAAGAAACAAACTATGTCTCATATTTTAAGTACTGTAAATGATGGTCTTGGGATGGATGGGATTGTATTTTTTATTGTGTAATTTGAAATCTTTTGAATTGTGTTATATTTATTTTATTTTGTCGTCTTTTGCATAATAAATTTCTTTTTCATTGTTAAAAACCAAATCTGCAGGATTGTGTGCCTGTCCATCACCTTGTGTTATAAAACAAAATCTGAACGTTGTCTGTCAAAGCAGTTTTTTAGTCTGGAATCTAACTTATTCAATGGTGGCATGCAGAAACTATAACCTGAAAGACATGAAAGAGAGAGGTACAGAAGAACAGGAATGACAAACCATTGGGGACTGCTTGCAGTCCCATTAAAAAAAAGTTAGGCAACTGCTGCTACCAATGATTGAGGAGTGAAAAATGGGATGTGAAAAAAGAGTGCATGCATGTTGAAGAATTATAGGGTAGAGACAGATTACATGGTTAGGGAGGGTCAAAGCTATGGAGGGATTTGAAAACAACCTTTTTTTAAAAACTGACTCATCACCAGTCGAGGATGCAACTTTTACCTCAGTGATGGTGATGGGTCAGTGAAACTTTGTGCTATTTAGGTTGCAGGCAGTAGAAGCAGTAGAGGCAGGTTAATCTGAAGTTTATATGGTGTGGAAGATCAGGGACTAGTCATACATTAAATAAACTCCAAATGTAGCCTTTAATAAGTAAGCTAAATTAAATCTGACCACTTGTCTGAATTACCTCCATCCTCGAAATGTGCTTTACAGTCAAGTGATACTTAACCATGAAAATTCCTCTGCCTATAATTTTTCTTGCTGTTGCATGGACATCTGAGGTCTATTTGTTTCAGTGGTTTCCAGAAGCAGAAGTCATGCGTCCTCACTCTGATTGAAATATGTGCAGCTTCCCAGTGGCTGTATAATGGAGAACTTAAAGAGAACATTGCTGTCAAACTTGTCAGTGTTGTTGGAGGATAAATACAAGAATTAAAAGTGAAAATGTAATCTTTGGCATGGTTTGAACACAAGTTTGGAAACAAAAGGGCAAGAAGGCCAGCCTTTCATCTTCAAACATATAGTCCTATCCCCTTTGCTGTCCACATGCAAGATTTAGATTGCACCAGTATCACACGCAACCACTCTGCCACTTTTTGCTTGAGCTGCCTTTGGAATATTTTGAAGGACAGAATAGCAGCTACTAAGATGCTCATCCAAGTTCGTGAAACAGTAATAACATATTGAGACAGTTACAACTGGGCAGGACATGTAGCCAAAAGGCCTAATTCTCGTTTCCCAAAGTGAATCTTCTCTGGAGGGCTCCAGTAATAGCTTTATTTAAAAACGGGAAGGAAACAAAAAAAATTAACTATAGGTCAGTTAATTTTAGATCTGTTGTTGGGAAAATGTTTGGGTCCACTATAAAGGATATAATTGCAGACCATTAAGAGATACATAATTAGAACAAGTAGAGTCAACATGGCTTCACAAAGGAGAAAACGTACTTGATAAATTTATTAGAATTCTTTTGCAAGGATGTCAAGCAGGAAAGATGAAGGGAAATGTAAAGTATTTGGATTTTCAGCAGCGTTTGATAAGGGATCACACGTTAAGATATTTAATAAGACAAGACATCGTGTTGCAATGGTAATAAATTAGTATCAATAGAAGTAGAGGTAAAGTAGCCAAAGTCTTACCAGTCCACAGGGCTGCTCCCACAGAGAGAGAAGCAACTGGTGGTGGCTTAATCTGAGTGCCACCACACTTTAGGCGAGGGAAGAGGTACAGAAAGTGAGTTCTTCATGGTCAACTCAGCTAGGCACTATAATTGAACCCATGCTGTAGATGTCACTGTGCATTGCAGAACAACCAAGCCCCTGGAATTTAATTGAGTTCAAATTCTACCATCTACCATGATGGGATTGAAGCCAGGTCTCTAGAACATGAACTTGTTTCTATATTAGTAGCCTAACGACACTTCGACTAGGCTGTCATCTCACTGTTCGTGGATAGACGATTGGGTAATTAACAGAGGATAGAGAATAAGGACAATATTGGCTTTTATTTCAAAGGGAGTATAAAAGTAGAGAGGTTTTGTTTTAACTAAACAAGGCACTAGCCAGACCACATCTGGTATACTGTGAACAGTTTTGGGCCCCTTATGTAGAGAAAGATATACCGGCATTAGGGGCAGTTCAGAGAAGGTTCACTGGGCTGATCACACATGTAGATGGACTCTCTTACAAGGAGAGTTGAGTAGGTTGGCCTGTGCTCATTGGAGATTAGAAGAATGAGACATGATCTTAGAGAAACATACAAGATTCTTAGGGAACTTGACAGAGTAGATGTGGAAAGATTGTGGGGAGAGTCTAGCATCAGAGAACATTATCTCAGAATAAGTGATCACTCATTTGAAATACAGATGAGGAGGAATTTCTTCTCTGAGGGTAGTGAACCTATGCAGTTCTTTGCCACAGAAGGCTCTTGAGGCTGGGTCATTCAAAGCTGAGATAGATAGATTTTTAATCAGTAAGGGGATCAATGGTGATGAGAAATGGCAAGAATGTGCAGTTGAGGATCATCAAATCGATCATAATCTCACTGAATAGCAGAGCAGATTTAATGGAATGAATTGCCTCCTACTGCTTTTTACGGACACAAAGTCTGGGATACTCTGTCGGTCAAAGGAAGCGATACAAGGACAGTAAAGGCTTCACTTTGAAGGCTATATTTGGAAGGTTTGATTTGAACTTGGATTGCTCAGGTGCAGAGCTCAAATATTAAATATTGGGGCCACTGCCAAAAGCAAGTGCCCTTCAGAGACAGGGAGAAAATGGAAGGAGGAAATCCTGAGCCAGAGACTTGGCCAAAACTCAAACATCTGTTTTGATATCATGTCCTAACTGCAATAGAAACTTCTGGGTGCACATTGGCCTAGCAGAACTAACAAACCCACTGGAATTGTGCCAAATACCCCAGCTGGTGAATATGCTTACCTTCACCTTGAGAGATGAACAAGTATAGTAAAGTTCTCAGTACTTTCAGTGTGATTTCCATTATCAAATACAAACCCTTTTTTACTCAACAATTGATCAAACTGACTGTGTTGTGGATGACTGAATTTTGGCTGAGTTGTTGACTTGAGATTTTCTCCATGCTTCTGATATGTATTTCCTTTGAGGGAGGTGACATCACTTAATATTGGATTGCTCCAGGTCTCCCATGATGCTGCTTATACTGGGTGAGCGCATACTTGCTTTTCCTTTCATGAAAATGTGAATGGCCGTCCACATGGAAGGTAAGTTAGAAAAGTTACAGGTCTCTAAATATGGTAAAGGTAAAAAAGAGTGTCCTAGTTTTCTGAAACATTGAAGTTAGTTTTTTGTATTTAGTTAAATGGTTCTCTTTTGATGGATTTTATTGGATCTGCCATACTGAAGTGAAAGATAAGTTAAAAGAAACCTTTCATGTACAAAGGTCATTTGAACAACAAGGTAAGTAATGACAAATTCAGTTTTTAGTGCTGTTCATTGAAGGATCATGAAGGTCTTTTTGTTTTGTTCAGGTGAATTACTGATTTTGTTACATTTTTAGCTTTGGAAGTCAGTTTAAATATAATTTCTGACATGCAACTTCTCAACTCGTGATTCGGTTATTTTACACTCTTGTGTCAAAATGGGAATGATCCTGTTGCATCAGCAAACAATGTCTCATTATCTTGGCAACAAAGTCAGACTGCAGGTACTGGCAGTACACAAGTAGAGCTAAGTAAGCTGAGCTAAAAATGCTGGTTTTGGCTGCTATCCAGAATGAACTCCATTAGCATTAAATTGTTTTATTTTTCTCTTCTTAGGACTTCAGCACATTATCTAGGATAACAGAGGAATTTGCACCGGCGGCTTGCTACGTTGCTGAGTGTGCTGTATTTCTCTTGTTAAAATGACATTGCATTGTGTCCTGGTCAAATGAATGTAAAAAAATCCCGTAACATTACTTGCAGAAGATCAGGGATGTTTGCCCAGCATGCTTGCTGCCACAACCAGTAATACCAAAAGTAGATTGACTGGTTATTTATTTACCTTTCACTACTCCTGGGATGTTGCTTTATTTACCAACTTAAGAAATAAACTCGAACTGCAAAAGCAATTTTTTTCATTGGGAAAAGGTTTAGGATATCCTGAGGATGAAAAAAGATGCAAGTCTGTTCTTCCTTTAATGTCGAGGCATTATTAATTCTGTCCCAGCAGTGTTTCAAAATGGCTCGATTCTCTTTCAATAGAATGAATGTGCATTAATTGAGTTATTTAAACAAATTTAAGGAACAATTGATGCTTATCTAGATTAAATATTAACAAGTGAAACAGTATGTTGATAGACTGGTAGTCCATGCTAGTAATAGGATGTGGATTTTTATTTGTTTGTCTTGAGTATGTATGTTTTGCTGGCAAGTCCAACATTAAGATAGGTTTCTCCCATCCTCCAATCCTGCATTAATTTTCATGAGCTCTGATATTTCTATGTCAAGAATGGAAATGTATTGCATGAATTAACATTTGGCTGATTTTTAATATAAAAGAAACATAACTAGTAAATGAAGAATGGGACAGGAATGAAAATAGGGAACAGGAAAATTACAAAACAATTTATATTTCTAAAAATGTTGGCTTAGTGGTTTTTCAGCTTCTTAGCTGTTCCTTTTTTGAGGGAAAATCTTACGAAGCTTATGAGAGCAGGAAACTTGGCATACAGGGTGACTTAATTTGGCAGGATGCAAAATTTCAATTTCCTGATGATGGCCTGAGTCACACAATAAACTCAGTGGTGTATTTACAGTATACTAAGCATTGTGCCGGGTTTCTACTTGTAATAAGTTTGCAATCCATGAATACAAATGTAAATTGTCTGACAAAAAAAGTCTTACTTTCAAGATAAAGTCAGTGCACAACAAAAGTCTTGTTAAACCTAGTTCACAATTGTTTAAACATGACATGCATCTAAAGTCTTTGTGCAGTTGTGTGTAAGATCAGTGATTTTCTTCATTTAGCTCTGTGGTGCAGGGAGGAGAGCAAGTGAATAGACTCTTGCATAAGATTTTCAGATTGGCAAGGTGAGTTGAGGCAAGTTGTGGACTGTGATTTTTGACACAAGGGATTAGAAGGGAAATTCAGGGCTGACATATGATTTGGGTGTGGAGGAGATAGGAAGGACCTTGCACCCTATATGTGGTAGAGTTTGTTGGTGGGGTCAGTCAGTCAAGGAAAATGAGCACCTAAAGAGCAGCATCCAAATGTATGCCCATTGAAAAGTGTTGAATTCACCTATAAAATTTTAGTTCCTCTTGCTGAGAGTGATTTCAGTCAATACTCTTTGCAGTACATAAAAGGAGGGCTAGATGGGTCTGTAACTTCATCCATGTTCTACAGAATTGTGAATTTTGCAGAAAGTTGTGAACACAGCCTAAACAATCATGCAAGCCTTCCGTTGGCTCCATTTATACTTCTTGTTGCTGCAGAAAGGCAGCCAACATCATCAAAGACCACTCCCACCCAGTTAAAATCTCTTCCAACCTCTTCCATCAGTCAGAAGATAAAAAGGCATAAACGCATGTACCAGCAGGTTCATAAACAGCTTCTTCCCCACTGTAATTAGACTTCTGAATCGAGCTCTCAAATTTCAAATTTAATGTTGATCTTATTTTTTGTACACCTTCTTTGCAGCTGTAACTTTGTATTCCTCGCTCTGTTCAATTACCCTGTGATCTTTATGTCTTTGTATGTTAGGATCCGCCTGTACTGGACACCAAACAAAACTTTTCATTGTACTTGGGTATATGTGAAAATAATAGTAAATCAAATCAAATCGAATGACACTGGATACCACTCTGAACATGCACTGAAGAATGAACAAAATAAAACTCTCAATAAATGGCACGTACCTGACTCCCCTTTGACTATCAATGCATGGCAACCATGACATGTGCCAGTATATTTTGCTTTTCAACTAAGCTAGTTTCAAAGGATAGTAAAGATGCAAGCATAAATAAAGTGGAACCAGGTGTAATTTGCAATATTTACAAGTGAAATCTAAGTTTGAGAAACATCCATGCCATGCAGAATATTTCTTTTTGACTGGAAGATTCTTTAATTAGCCATCTGTAGCTGGAGTATTGTCAGCCAATAAAGAACTTCCATAGTCATTAAAGTGAATGTGGTTGATTCTCACAGCTGGGTCTTCTCCTTCCAATCGCATGGGAAAAGGCAAAATGGGGGAAATAGGATGTTACACATTGTTCCAGTTTCAATATTGGGAATGATGAGCACATGGACTGCAGCAGTTCAAAAAGGCTTTCTCAAGGGCAATAAATGCTGGCCAGCTAGTGATAGTCACATGCTAAAAGAAAATAACTTTTTAGAAAGATATGCTGTTTAAAAAAAAATCTAATCTGAGCTTCAGATGCTTTTAGTTGAACAAGTTATTTGATAATGTATTTCTAAAGGAATTTTTGTCTTTTGGAAAATCTGTGTGGAACCTGAAAAGCCTCTTTTCTCTCTGTCAGAAAACAGAGTGCTCTGTCACACACAGCTGTATGTGAAATTTAAGTCCAAATCCTGGATCACATGAAGCATAATTTCAGGTTGCACTGACATTGTGCATTATGTTGCAGCAGACACCCCCATTTCCAACAGAGTAATGCTTTATTTGAGCCCACTGAATAAAATATGTTCTAGATGACAGCACACATCTTTAATGATGTAAATAACTGAGATCAATAAAAAGGTGTGAACTTGTTTGTATCCAAGGGTGTTGTTTGCTTAATCTGCATTTGAATTCATTAATAGGACTTTGCCCAAATATTGCAGTTCTGTTTTTGACTTGTCTGCTGTTTTGTTGTTATATTTATGAGATATTTAGCCTACAGCTTCTGTTTATTTCTTTAAATTGACTCTCGCTCCGTGATCTTGCAGGCTAAATGTCAGTTGTGTCTAACTAAATGAGTGACCATCTCTTGACTTCCATCAATGTTATTTGAGCCAAGTATAAGGAGACTTGAAAAAAAGAGAACAGATATGAATCATAGAATCCCTACAATGTGGAAACAGGCCATTCACCCCAACAAGTCCACACCAACTGTCGAAAGAGTATCCCACCTAGACTCACCCCTCCACCCTATCCCTGTAACTTTGCATTTCCCACGGCTAATCCACATAACTTACACATCTCTGGACACTATGGGCAAATTAGCACAGCCAGTCCACCTAACCTGCATATCTTTGGACTGTGGGAGGAAACTGGAGCACTTGGAGGAAACACACGCAGACAATCACCTGATGGTGGACATGAATGTGGGTCTCTGGTGCTGTGGTGCAGCAGTGCTAACCACTGAGCCACCATGCTGCCCTAGAGAGCCTCTGTTTAGATTTTTTCTGTCCTTTGTCAGTAAGTGTTCAGCCTGTAGTACATCAGCCAAGACTAAGAACTCAGCACCCTGAAGGATTGTGGAACAAATTTGTGTCACATCATTCTGAGTATCAGTGCCTACTGTACTGTTTATGTACAAATAAAGATTATCTTTTGTTTATCTAAAAAATTAGACACCCTCTTAAATAGGATAAAGATAGCTATAACCTTAGTGATATTTTTCACCACTTTACTAATCTCCCATTTACCACACTAGTGTTGACAATAGTCTTGACTTCAACGCCTGAATGACAAATTGAATGAGGTGGCATTGCTTACTTCTAGGCAACAGAGTTAGAAATGTTAAGGCTTAAGAAAGTCAGTTCGAGTTGATTGAGAGTATGTGATGCTCAATAGATGTGCATTTAAGAGCTCTGTTTTTGATAGGATCTTTGTGATGCTGTGATAATATCCATGCCTGTCAGCCAAGAGACCCAGATTCAGTGTCACTGGCTCCAGAAGTATGTCGGAAAAAGTTGATTTTAAAAATGAGAGTTGAGTTCCTGGAGGACTTCTGTATTACAGTGTTGTGTATCTACTTCAGGGTCAGAAGGTCTAATTCAAGTCCAACCTACTCTGGAGGTGTATGTTAATAAGTCTAATCAGATTATTTAAAAACCAGTAGTTTTTCAAAAAACATGTCCTCTCTCTTAGGTGGACATCACAGGGGACAGGGTACATCATTTCCCCCGCCAACTCCATCTTGTTTTAGTTTCCTCCCTTTCTGTTATCATAACATTGCCCTGATGGGCAATGATTATAATCTAATTAGTTGGGTGATTAGTTTAAATAATGGTAGGTTTTAAACTTCAAAAAAATTTGAGTTCTTCCTTCATGGGATGTTGGTTACTGGACAGCAAAAGGATTCTCGAAAGGAAAAGTATCAATGAAAGTTTTCACCATGCTGTAGGTTTAGACTTACAAAAGATATTATTGCAAGTTTTTGTGCCTAATTTGACATGCAGATATCTATGTATAAAATATGGTAGCAGAGGAGTTACCTTGATCTCTTCAGGTGGGAAGACAAAGGAAACAACATAATTCCTGTTTCTGTAAAACTCCCAGTTGGACCCATATAAGTAATAGCAAAAAGAGATTAGAGAATTAACCAGAGCCCATATTCTCAATCTTCGAAAAAGTGTGGTATGGCTTAGATTTTATCCTTACCAAGAAAACTGAAATTAGAAATGAAGTATTTTTGGCACTGAATGTAACAGACCTTGACACAGAAAAGGGATTAAGATTTCAAAACAATTTGTGGACAGAATTTACAAAAGAATAACTTGTTGGAAGCCTACAAAACGTGGTTGCTAATGGATGAATTTAATAAGTTAGATCTTCGGTCCATGGGGAAAAAGAACATGGAGTTCGCACTTCTTTAGTCTTTTATATAATCTCACAAGCTAGAAATTTTGCAGTTTCTGCTGGCATTCAAACTATTAGATTGTACACAAATCTTTCACAGATGACTTTTAGTTTTGACAGGTGTTCAGTTTTGTGATTAAGATTGTCCTTTTTGAACAAATGGCTGCTGCCCTGATAAAATGTTTAGGGAGACTATTGTTCCCAGCTACTTTTACAGGACGTGTTGTGAGTTCTGAGGTGACACCGAGAACAGAAGTTTCCATGATTATTGACTCACTGAATCAAAGGGGCCCTAATCACAAACAATCTCAAAAGGTTGGAATTGCTGAAAGACATTTTCAGTGGATGTATGTTGTACCTTGAATGAATTTCCTGATCAAAATAAAATACAGTATTAGGGTGGTAGCTGACAATTAGTGACTCCCAGAAATCCATTGGGAATAGGTCATCGATGTTTTGAGTGTGATTCCAAATATACAATATTGCCCAATGGTAACGAGTCAAGTACATGAGGCAACCCATGAAACAGAGGTTTTTGAGGGTGAACTTGATAAGGATGAACAACAAAGAAATTGTGTTAGTGACCAAAAGCTTTAGTCAGCTCATGAGTAGCTTAGATGCTGATTCATTAATTGTGTCAAATTGGATAGCGGCTGTACCTCAGCAGTGTATAGCATTGAGACAGTAAGAGTTGCCAGTGTTGGAGTCTGAGATAACAGTGTGGAGCTGGAGGAACACAGCAGGCCAGTCAGCATCAGAAGAGCAGGAAAGCTGACATTTTGGGTAGGGACCCTTCTTCAGAAATGGGGGAGGGGAGGGGGAATCTGAAATAAATGGGGGGGGTCAGGTTGGGGAAGGTAGGTGGGATGGTGATAGGTGAGTGCAGGTTAGTAATGGTGGGGATTGGTCAGCGAGGTGGGTGGAGTGGATAGGTGGGAGAGAAGACGGACAGGTCAAGGAAGTGGGGATGAGCGGGACGGTTGGTCTTGGAATGAGGCCGGGGGTGGGGAGATTTTGAAGCTAGGAAAGTACACATTGAGACCATTGGATTGTAGGCTCCCAAGCCAGAGTATGAAGTGCTGCTCCTCCAGTTTCTGGGTGGCGTCGTCATGACACTGGAGGAGGCCCAGGATGGACATGTTGTTCAGGGAGTGGGAAGGGGAGTTGAAGTGGTTTGCAACCAGAAGGTGGTGGTTTGTTACGAACCAAGTACAGACACTCTACAAAGTAGTCTCCAAGCGTCCGCTTGGTCTCACTGATGTAGAGGAGGCCACATTGCGAACAGTGGATACAATAGACCACATTAGCGGATGTGCAGGTGAACATCTGTTTGATGTGGAAGGTTTTTTTTTGGAGCTTGGGATGGAGGTGAGGGGGTTGGTGTAGGGGCAGGTATAGCACCTCCTGCGCTTGTAGGGAAAGGTGCTGGGGCTGGTTGGGCTAGTGGGGAGTGGGGAGCGCATGAGAGCGTTGCGGAGAGCGGGTAAGGGTTGGGGAGGGAAATATATCCTTCATAGTGGGGCCAGATTGCAGGTGTTGGAGAATGATGCATTGAATCCGAAGGTTAATGGGGTGAAGTGTGAGGACATGGGGGAATTCTGTCTTGGTTTTCATTGTGGGTAGTGGTTGTGAGGTCAGAGGTGCAGGAAACGCAAGAGGTACGGTCGAGGGCATTTTCGACCACTGAAGGAGGGAAGTTGCGATCCTTGAAATACGAGGACATCTGGGATGTTTGGGAGTAGAATGCCTCATCTTCGGAGCAGATGCGGCAGAGGTGGAGGAATTGGGAGGAGGGAATAGCTGGAGTATATAGCATTGATCGGCTGAACTCTTATTTGGAAACCTTGGACAAAACATACCAAAAAGGTCAAAGAATATGAGAGCTGTACCTGCATTCAATTTGGAATGACAACTTGTTATTATTTTTAAGAGTGAATCTCCCATGTGAAATTGTATCATTTTCATAACATTAATGTTATTTGAAATAATTTCCCATTCCTACTGCGCAAGTCTCGAAAAACAGAAATTGCATTTCAGCATGGAGAATAACAAAGCATTTGTGTTTAGCAAGGCAGTAAATTTGCAATTCACAGGATTCTGGTGTATTGTATTCTGTTAAGGAAACATGGAGCTTCTCAACAGGAAAGACAAGAAGTGTTATTGACCTCTGCAGATAGCCATCAGAATAATCAGAACAGGATTATATGTGAATTTCATAAACAGATTACTCATCCTTTCACTGCCCTTGGTGGTGTTTGTTATTTGCTAATGGATGATTAGAATATTTGGTAGTGGATGTTTAAAAATAAAATAAGAACATAATTTTCCTCAGTGGGTTGTTAGTTCCTGGTCAGTGAAAAGGTAATAAAAAGAAAGTCAAAACTTGTTTGTGCTGTAATACAGTATGTAGTGTATGGTAGAGTTTTTTTTACAATAGAGCCTTTGTAAATCTCAGAGTCTTTTTGCTTAATTCAACATGTGTATGCTGGTGTACAGAACACTGGGAACTTTAAAAACATACTATACCTTCTAGGAACACATCTATAACTATTGAAAGCAGAGGCTAGCTACTTTTCTGGCTGCTCGTCTTCTTAAAAAGGTCACGAATTCAAATTTTCACACACTGGCCTTAAAACAAAAGTGGGTGGGGAATTGTATCAGAGATAATAGGAACTGCAGATGCTGGAGAATTTGAGATAACAAGCTGTGGAGCTGGATGAACACAGCGGGCCAAGCAGCATCTTAGGAGCAGGAAGGCTGACGTTTCGGGCCTAGACTCTTGAAGGGTCTTTTCAGTACCATTTTCAGTACTCCAGCATCAGAGAGAATTTCCAACTCTATCATGCACAGAGCTGGCTTATCTGTTGCCTTCAATTCTCAGCCTTGAGAGTATGATCATCTCTTTCTTGAGTGTTCACACACAATCTAATAAATCAGAAAAAAATTGAAAACCTGCCAACTACACAAGTTCAACTGTTGTTGTCTTTGAATTTGTAGAATTTGTAAGAATGTTTTTTAAAATCCTTTGAATAGTGTATGGAAACAGTAACAAACATTAAACACACCAGACAGTTGTATTGGAAACCAGTACTGAGCATTCATGGAAACTAAAATGCAGCCCACACATTGGTTTATATTAAATCAATTCCTTTTCTTGAATAACCCAATCTTTGACATGTAGGTTTGGGTTGAGATTTAATTTCTTAATGGCAGTAAGCCACAAATGCCTTGGGAATTGAAGTCTGAGTAACTGTAAACAGATGTGAGCTTCAAGTAACATCACAAGAAAAGTGAGCTTCAACCAATCTTGTACAAAAGGGAAAATGACAAACTTCTGACTTATTAGACGGGATTGATTTTATTTTACTGCTTTGATGCATTGAAAGAACCTTGTAAGGGCAGCACAAAAAGGCAGGGAAATTCATAAGACTTTCAAAATGACGACTCTATCCCAGTAGGTGTAAGTGGCTGAAAGGAAGGATTAAAACCAAAGGATCAAGGTATTAAGAAGAGTATAGGATCTGTGGTAGGGAGTCAGAGATCTTTGCTTTTTGTCTAAGTAGGTGAAAATACCAAAAATACCAAATCCTGTAAAATGTCCAGTGAAACAAGCTGAAGGTAGTACATGAGATGAAGCATTAGACATAAAAAAAATGATAGTTTGAAAAAAGAATGTGTTTTAAATATGAATGCTGATGACCACCATAATGGCCGTTTAGGCAAATGTAACTGCACTGATTAGCAATTTCCCCTGAGATTTACCTCATTTCCGTTTTCCATCCTCTTCAATGCCGAGTGGTTTTAATTGGAGATGGTATTCTGTTACAATTCATACTTGTTCCTACATTCACGCTATATGCCATAATGGGGTGCCTCTCAAATCTAGTGGTCTGGCTAATATGTAAGCAAATTTAGTCTTTGATATGGCTTGATCATTTCAGGAAGGCACATATCCTGAGACTAGAAATGATAAACGCTCTCTTTAAAAGTTGAGTGTTCATACCACTAATGCTGGTGGGATGTCTTGGAGTTGCCAATTAAAATTAATACAATATGTGACGTTTTCAACAGCAAGAATTTAAATTAGACCTTGCTATATGTTTATAAAGTCAATGTATCAAAGTATCTAAATTTAAGATGACTATATTGATTTGCAAAGTCAAGGCAAGTACAAACATCATACCTTCAAAACTTGTATTCTCATCAGAGTTGATGTCTGATATGTCAGTTTGTGTGTGAGAAATATTTTTAATTTCTGTGAATTGCTTTAGATTATTTGTTTATTTGAAAGAAGATAAATAGTTTTCTCATCATTAGTTAATATACTTGGGAAAGGAGAAGTGTAGCAATTCCGGCTTACAAAAGTAGATATTTCAGTTGGCTTTACCAGTTGGATACTTAAAGCCACAGCTCACAAGGAAAACATTGATTTCCCACACAGAAGAGCATTTATATTAGCAGACGATAACTGGCATAGGTTAACACGGCTTTGTTTTGAAAAAAAGAAGCGTATGTGACACGTATCCACACAAGCAAAGCCATCATTCAATCCACCTTACACAGGCTGGTGTGGCCACAACTGATGTATTTCCATTGCATATGAAATTTCATGATTGCCAGTGTTTGCTGCCATAGGACCTGATCTTTTTTTAAACTAGCTCCTGAAGTTAACGCAGCCCTGATCCAGAGATTCCACATTTATAATCCAAGGAATATAACACCTTGATGACGACAAGTTTCCATGGATCCCAGTGAGCTATGTATGCCTTTGTTGATATTGTTGTCGAGTTGGAATGGTCGTCCATAAGCATTCCCATCCAGATTTAATGAGGGTGGTGGTGAAAAGTTGGTGGGTCCCCATCAGCCACTCTCCTGCCCAATTAAATGCCCTTCTATTCCAAACTTATCTTCAGTTGGGTATTCCTTTTGGTGCGGAAGGACAGAAGCTGTGGAGCTCAGAATTGGCTTAAGTTTGTGAAAGCCTATGAAGAAAATATTTAAGAAATCAATTTTTTAGGTGATGGAAGACATAGGAAAGGACATTAGCAACTGCTGACAACCTTTACTTATCATGCATTTTTGTACTAAAATTCCACAAGGAATTCACAGCACGGAGTCAGAGAACAAGGAATTAAATATGGGCAGCCTGTAGCTTGCTCATAGGTGTTCATTTTAGGGAGTATCTTAATGGTAGATAACAGGTTTTACCAGTTATTAGGACCTAGGTAGCTGAAATCATGGCCATAAATAGGATAGTGATAATGATGTGTTAGTCAGACATACAAAGAGCTTGTCAAAGAAGTTATTGGAGTCAAGACAGTGGGTAACCGAAGTGTTAAGGATGGTGTCAGTGGTGGGTTAAATGAGTTAGGAACAGAGGGCAAAGTAATAGTGTCAGATGTGGATAATCTTTGTAAGCTATGAGCTGCAGACTTACATTAGGGTTGTACTTTGGGAGGATATCCCTGGAAGAATGTCCAGTGGATTATTATATGGGTGAAACTGGAAAATAATAAAGGAATCATCACCTTATTGGGATTGCACAATTGGCCCTCCAATAATCAATGGGAAATTAAATAAATATGTAAGGAGATTTTCAATATCCATAAGAATAATCAGGTTCTAATGGGAGGGGATTTTAACTTTCCAAACATAGACTGAGACTGCCAGAATTAAGGACTTGGATGGAGAGTAATTTAAGTGGGTACCAGAAAAAATTCTGATTCAGTATTTGGATGCATCTCCAAGAGAAGGAGCAAAACTTGATCTTCTGTTAGGAAACAAAGCAGGGCAAGTGACTGAGCTGTCAGTGCTAAAGCACTTTGGGACAAGTGATCATTATTCTATTAGTTTTAAAATAATTACGGAAAAGGATAGACCTGATCCAAAAGTTAAAGTTCTAAATTGGTGTTAGGTGGGAACTTTCAAAAATCGACTTGGGGAGGCTGGTTGCAGGTAAAGGGAAGGTTGGAAGGATTGGAGGCCTTCAAAAATGAGGTAACAAGAGTTCAGAGACAGTATGCTCCTGTTAGTGTGAAGAGCAAAGCTGGTAGGTGTAGGGAATGCTGGATGACTAGTAAAATTGAGGTTTTGGTCAAGGAAAGACAGAAGTGTATGTCAGGTGTGGACAACAGGGATCGAGTGAATCCCTAGAAGAGCATAATGGGCAGTAGGAGAATACTTAAGAGGGAAATCAGGAGGGTAAAAAAGAGGACATGAGATTGTTTTCGCAAATTGAGTTAAGGAGAATCCAAAGAGTTTCTATCAACACACGAAAGGTAGAAGAGTATCCAGGGAGAAGATAGGGTCTTTTAAAGATCCATGAGGCCATCTATTTGTGGAATCAAAAGAGATGTGTGAGATACTAAACAAATATTTTGCATCAGTATTTACTGTCGAGAAGGATCATGGAGGCTAGGGAATTTGGGGGAATAAATAATGGTGTCTTGAAAAGAATCCGAATTACAGTGGCGGTGGAGGTCTTAAAATGGATGAATCCCCAGGACCTGATCCAGTGTATCCCAGAATTTTGTGGGAAGCTAGGGAAGTGATTGGTGGGCCCCATGCTGAGATATTGTATCATTGAGAGTCACAGCTGAGGTGCCAGAATACTGGAGGGTGGCTAAAGTGGTGCCATTATTTAAGAAAACTGTCAAGGAAATGTCAGGGAAATATAGACTGGTGAGTCTGATGTCAGTGATGGGTAAGTTGTTGGAGAGGATTCTGAGGGACAGGATCTACATGTATTTGGAAAGGCAAGGACTGAGTATGGATAATCAGCATGGCTTTGTGCATGAGGAATAGTATTTCACTAACTTAACTGAGTTTTGTGAAGAGGTGACAAGAAGATTGATAAAGGCAGAGCAGTAGACATTGTATAATAGACTTCAGCAAAGTGTTCCACAAGGTTCCATATGGTAGACTAATTAGCAAGGTTAGATCACATGGAATACAGTTAGCCATTTGGAATCAAAATTGGCTTGAACGTAGGAGACAGAGGGTGGTGGTAGAGCATTGTTTTTCAGACTGGAGGTCTGTGACCAGAGGTGTGCCACAAGGATCGGTGATGGGTTCACTGCTTTTCGTCTTTTGTATAAATGATTTGGACGTGAATATAGGAAGTATAGTTAGTCAGTTTTCAGGTGACACCAAAATTGGTTGTGCAGTGGGCAGGAAAGAAGGTTATCTCAGAGTACAATTGGACACAGATCAAATGGGCCAGTGGGCCCAGATCAGATGGAGTTTAATTTAGATAAATATGAGGTGTTTCATTTTAGTCGGGGAAACCAGGTCAGGACTTAGACAAGTATTAGTAATGTCTTGGGGAGTGTTGCTGAACAAAGAGACCTAGAGGTACACTTACATAGTTTCTTAGAAGTGGTGTCACAGGTAGCAAAGTGGTGAAGATGGCATTTGGCATGCTTGTCTTCATTAGTCAGTGTACTGAGTGTAGGAGTTGAGACATGATGTTACTGCAGTACAGGATATTGGTGAGACCACTTTTAAAACACTGCCCAGTTCTGGTCTCTTTGCTGTCGGAAAGATGTTGGTAAAATTAAAATTTAAATAGATTTACAAGGATTTTGCTGGGATTGGAGAGTTTGAGCTATAAGGAAAGGCTGAGTAGACCAGGGCTGTTTTCCCTGGATTATCAGAGTTTTATAAAGGCTTATAAAATCATGAGGGATGTGGAAAGAATGAATAGCCAAGATCTTTTTTCCAGATGGGGGTGTCCAAAAATAAGTTTAAAGTGAGAAGGGAAAGATTTAAAAGGGACCTGGCGGGGGTAACGTTTTTTCTCACAGAGGTGGTGCGTGTAAGAAATGATCTGCCAGAGGTGGGTACAATGACATCATTTAAAGGCATCTGGATGGCTTCAAGAATAGGATGGGTTTCGAGGGATGTGTGCCAAATGCTGGCAAATGGAACTAGATCAGTTTAGGAAACATGGTTGGTGCGGACAAGTTGGACTAGAGGGTCACCTTCTGTACTGTATAATTCATGACTCCATAACCGTATTTACCTCCTACTTGAAAAGATGGGAATGTTCCAATCTCAACTGTTTTCTTTTGCAAAGAATTCCATAGGCTCATCAATCTCTGGGTAAAGAAATCTTTCCTCATTTCGGTTCTAAATAACCTGAGAGTTCTGGTTCTAGACTCCCTAGTTATGAGGAACATCCTTTCTGCATTTATCCTGTCTAGTCCTGTTAGAATTTTATAGTTCCCATGAGATTCTCCCCCCCCCTCCACCCCTTTTGTTCTAAATGCCAGTGAATATAGGCCTAAGTGATCCATTCTCTCACTACTAATGCACCATTAAATAATTCCCCTCTAAAGAATGTCATGTATTGAATGAGCCTTCTTGGCCACTGGCCTCAAAACAATATAGAGCTGTGCCTGGACTTTTTCAGACATAAACAGGGATCCATGGAGAACTTAT
This sequence comes from Stegostoma tigrinum, assembly GCF_030684315.1. Lineage (NCBI taxonomy): Eukaryota > Metazoa > Chordata > Chondrichthyes > Orectolobiformes > Stegostomatidae > Stegostoma > Stegostoma tigrinum. The sequence continues at coordinate 78,952,692 of NC_081358.1, forward strand.
GTGCATGTAGCTCAACTTGTAAATTGGAAATATCACTGTTTTTGAACGTTTTAAGCAGAAAACTTTGTTCACCATTTTTGAACTTCCCCTAACGTGGTTATCACTGGGCACAAGGGAAATAGTGCGCATGATGGGGAGGGGCTGGTCTAGTGCTGTTCTCACTGGACTGTTAATCCAGTAGATCCAGATAACATTCTAGGGACTTGGGTTTGAATCTCACCACAGCAGAGGGTGGAATTAAGAATCTAATGATGACAACAAATCCATTCCTGATTGTTGGAAAAACCCACCTGGTTCACTAATGTCCTTTAGGGAAGGAAACTGCCATCCTTACCTATTCTGACCTACATGTGACTCCAGACCCACAGTAATGTGAGTCTTAACTCCCATCTGAACAATTAGGGATGGGGCAATAAATCCTGCCTCACCAGTGATGCTCTCATTCCATTAACATACAAAGAAAATGTTGATGGAGAAATTCCTTGGATCTTGAATTAGCATTAATAATCTAAAATGGCAGTGGAGGTCCTGTGAGGCCTAAGAACATGATTGCATTTAATATTAATAATGTAAAGTGTATGGCCGCAAAATTAAAATACCACATCACAAATGTGCTAAAATATTATTAGCCCTCGCGATCTGCTCTGAATTGCAAACGCCAGGAGTGCAGGAACAGTAAACCGAGAGTAACAGCAAACTAGAGAGAAGTGAATAATTGAATCACGGGAGGGGATATAGAGTCATACAGCATGGAAACAAACCCTTCGGGCTAACTAGTCCATGCCGACTATGTTCCCAAACTAAACTAGTCACACCTGCTTGCATTTGGCTATATCTCTCCAAACCTTTCCTATTTATGTACTTATCCAAATGTGTTTTAAATGTTGTAACTGTGCCTCTTCATCTTCATCTTCTACCTCTTCTTCTAATAGTGCATGAACCACACTGTCTGTTTTTAAAGAAGTTGCCCCTCATGTTTTTTTTAAATCTTTCTCCTCTCACTTTAAAAGAGTGCCTCCTAGCTTTGAACTCCACCACACTAGGGAAGAGACACCTTTGCTATTCACCTTGCTATTCTCTGCCCCTTATGATTTTATAAACCTTTGTAAAGCGAGCCCTCAACCTCCTACATTCCGGTGGAAAATGTCCCATATGATGTAATTTGGGGTAATTTCATCTGGTGGGATAGCTGTGTGGTGTTACTCATTCTGAGAGAGCAGGGGAGAAAGGAGTAATTGGTATGCAAATTGCTGTAGAGAATGAGAGATAACAGTGGATGAAGGGCCCCGGCCTGAAACCTCAGTTTTTGTGCTGCTAAGATGCTGCTTGGCCTGCTGTGTTCATCCAGCTCTACACTTTGTTGTAGTTGAGAGAAAGCTTGTTTCATTGGTCAGTGGAAGATAATTTCTCTAATTGTGGAATTGATATCTAGGAAATGGAGGTTGGAGAATAGGGTTTTCATTGTCTGTGATGATTGGTAATCATCCCCATGAATTTGTCGAATGGGAGGAGGGAAGAACAAATTAAATATGTAAATTTTATAATGAAATTAATAACAGTGGCAAATATGTTTCAATAATTTTCATCAGCTCTTATGAAATTCTTTCAGCAGGTGGGAGAACCCAATTAGAAATACATTTCCAAAATTCCCACAACACAACTCTTACCTCGTGATTCTGCAATATATTGCCGATTCGTTTGTATTTCTTTGCTTCATTGACATATTTAGTGTTTTTTGCTTATTGAAACAGGATACTCTACGTGAAAATTTATCCAATGGTAAGGTAATCTTAAGTGTGGCATGATGACAGGCAGTTTCACTCATCAGAGTTTTCAAGGAATCAGAAATTGTAGCAATGTTTGGTCTGCTGTTCTAATACAACAGTGAAATTATCTGCCATGATATCATTTCTCTGCTCTTTGCCTGCATGTTTTTTAATATATGATTTCCTCTTAAAAATAATGGTTAATTTGCCTGTAATAATCACTTGCAGTAAGACTTGCATATTCATAGGTGTTTGGTGGTATAAAACTTGGGTAGTCCTGAAAAAGACATTTTGTTGAAGCTTTTTGTCTTGCACTCAAGTTGGTTCACGAGAAATAAGAACATGCTGCATGAGAGGAGACGGCTGTATATTGCAAGATAATAAAATGTGAGGCTGGATGAACACAGCAGGCCAAGCAGCATCTCAGGAGCACAAAAGCTGACGTTTTGGGCCTAGACCCTTCATCAGATTATGGCTGTATATTGCAAGGGGCCTCTGGTAAAAATGTTGCCATGGAGAATGCATCAGTTATTGATTGGTTAACTGACAAACTTTGTTTTGAGATGTGACTCAGTAAATCATCCAGTATGCACAAAGGGTTATGCTGACAGCTAACTTGGATTATTAGTTGGGCTTGCAGTGTGGCACACGTACATATGTTGGAGCCTACATATATTAATACGCAGGGTCATTTTGTTTACAAACATTAAGATCATGTGCACACAGTGTTCCTGTTTCAACTGAACAAAATAGTTGTGATACTCTGGTTGATTTCTCTGGGCAATGGCTTGACCAATCAGAGTCAATCTGCTTGGTTTAAAATGTAAACAAAGCTTGGCAATTAACTATTAGTTGTCACCTTCATGGCAAGCGTCTACAAATTAGAATCCACTTGTTAACCAATCAACTTTGTCCTCTCATACATAATGAAATACATTTTTACAACAATAAACATTGCATATTTTTATAAACTTTCTGTATAAAATTTAACGCACAGAATATCCTTAAACGACTTACTTTGCATTCCCTGTTAACCCTAAATTTATACCACTTTTTAGTTTATGTCTGAAAAGCTAAATTAACTCATAACTGAGAGTTTGGCTAATTGGAACATACCTGTAAAACGATTAAATCATTTAAAATTAACATGAAAATAGTTTTGAAAATATAAAATGTTCACTATTCAAACGTTAAGAAAATTCTCACTTTCTTTTCCATTCATGCATGGAAGGCATAGGATTCAGGGAAATGTGGCTGTCTGGATACAGAATTGGCTGTCAAATACAAGACAGAGGGTGGAAAGTATTCAAGATAATAAAATGTGAGGCTGGATGAACACAGCAGGCCCAGCAGCATATCAGGAGCACAAAAGCTGACGTTTTGGGCCTAGACCCTTCATCAGAGAGGGTGATGGGGTGAGGGTTCTGGAATAAATAGGGAGAGAGGGGGAGGCGGACCGAAGATGGAGAGAAAAGAAGATAGGTGGAGAGGAGAGTATAGGTGGGGAGGTAGGGAGGGGATAGGTCAGTCCAGGGAAGACGGACAGGTCAAGGAGGTGGGATGAGGTTAGTAGGTAGGAAATGGAGGTGCAGCTTGAGATGGGAGGAACGGATGGGTGAGAGGAAGAACAGGTTAGGGAAGCAGAGACAGGTTGGACTGGTTTTGGGATGCAGTGGGGGGAGGGGAAGAGCTGGGCTGGTTGTGTGGTGCAGTGGGGGGAGGGGACGAACTGGGCTGGTTTTGGGATGCGGTGGGGGAAGGGGAGATTTTGAAGCTGGTGAAGTCCACATTGATACTATTGGGCTGCAGGGTTCCCAAGTGGAATATGAGTTGCTGTTCCTGCAACCTTCGGGTGGCATCATTGTGGCCCTGCAGGAGGCCCATGATGGGCATGTCATCTAAAGAATGGGAGGGGGAGTGGAAATGGTTTGCGACTGGGAGGTGCAGTTGTTTGTTGCGAACCGAGCGGCGGTGTTCTGCAAAGCGGTCCCCAAGCCTCCGCTTGGTTTCCCCAATGTAGAGGAAGTCACACCGGGTACAATGGATACAGTATACCACATTGGCAGATGTGCAGGTGAACCTCTGCTTAATATGGAAAGTCATCTTGGGGCCTGGGATAGGAGTGAGGGAGGAGGTGTGGGGGCAAGTGTAGCATTTCCTGCGGTTGCAGGGGAAGGTGCCGGGTGTGGTGCGGTTGGAGGGCAGTGTGGAGCGAACAAGGGAGTCACGGAGAGAGTTGTCTCTCCGGAAAGCAGACAAGGGTGGGGATGGAAAAATGTCTTGGGTGGTGGGGTCAGATTGTAGATGGCGGAATTGTTGGAGGATGATGCGTGGTATCCGGACGTTGGTAGGGTGGTGTGTGAGAATGAGGGGGATCCTCTTTGGGTGGTTGTGGCGTTGGCGGGGTGTGAGGGGATGTGTTGTGGGAAATGTGGGAGACGCGGTCAAGGGCATTCTCGACCACTGTGGGGGGAAAGTTGCGGTCCTTGAAGAACTTGGATATCTGGGATGTGTGGGAGTGGAATGCCTCATCTTGGGAGCAGATGCGGCGGAGGCGGAGGAATTGGGAATAGGGGATGGAATTTTTGCAGGAGGGTGGGTGGGAGGAGGTGTATTCTAGGTAGCTGTGTGAGTCGGTGGGCTTGAAATGGACATCAGTTACAAGCTGGTTGCCTGAGATGGAGACTGAGAGGTCCAGGAAGGTGAGGGATGTGCTGGAGATGGCCCAGGTGAACTGAAAGTTGGGGTGGAAGGTGTTGGTGAAGTGGATGAACTGTTCAAGCTCCTCTGGGGAGCAAGAAGCGGTGCCGATACAGTCATCAATGTAACGGAGGAAGAGGTGGGGTTTGGGGCCTGTGTGGGTGCGGAAGAGGGACTGTTCCACGTAACCTACAAAGAGGCAGGCATAACTGGGGCCCATGCGGGTGCCCATGGCCACCCCCTTTGTCTGTAGGAAGTGGGAGGAATCGAAAGAGAAGTTGTTGAGGGTGAGGACGAGTTCGGCTAGGCGGATGAGGGTGTTGGTAGAGGGGGACTGGTCGGGCCCACGGGACAGGAAGAAGCGGAGGGCCTTGAGGCTATCTGCATGAGGAATACAGGTGTATAGGGACTGGACGTCCATGGTGAAAATGAGGTGTTGGGGGCCAGGGAATTGGAAGTCCTGGAGGAGGTGGAGGGCATGGGTGGTGTCACGGATGTAGGTAGGGAGTTCCTGGACCAAAGGGGAGAAAATGGAGTCCAGATAGGTGGAGGTGAGTTCGGTGGGGCAGGAACAGGCTGAGACAATGGGTCGACCAGGGCAGGCAGGTTTGTGGATTTTGGGAAGGAGATAGAAACGGGCCGTGCAGGTTGTTCAGTCTGGCGCTAGGTGACCAGTGGTGTTCCACAAGGATCTGTTCTGGGACCTCTGCTCTTTGTGATCTTTATAAATGACTTGGATGAGGAAGTGGAATGGTGGATTAGTAAGTTTGCTGATGACATGAAAATAGGTGGAATTGTGGATAGTGTGGAGGGCTGTTGTAAGTTGCAACAGGACCTTCACAGGATGCAGAGCTGGGCAAATAAATGGCAGATGGAATTCAACCCAGAAAAGTGTGAAGTGATTCATTTTGGAAGGTCTAATTTGAATGCAGAATACAGGGTTAATGGCAGGATTCTTGGCAGTGTGGAGGAACAGAGAGATCTTGGCGTCTACATCTATAGATCCTTCAAAGTTGCCACCCAAGTTGATAGGACTGTTAAGAAGGCATACGGTGTGTTGGCTTTCATTGGCAGGGGAATTGAGTTTAAGAACTGTGAGGTTATGCTGGTTAGCCTACACTTGGAATATTTTGTTCAGTTCTGGTCGCCTCATTATGGGAAGGATGCGGAAGCTTTAGAGAGGGTGCAGAGGAGATTTACCAGGATGCTTCCTGAACTGGAGGGCAATGTTATGAGGAAAGGTTGAGGGAACTAGCGCTTTTTTCATTGGAGCAAGGAAGGATGAGAGGTGACTTGATAGAGGTGTACAAGATGATGAGAGGCATAGATAGATTGGATAGCCAGAGACTTTTTCCCAGGGCGGAAATGATAGTTATGAGGGGGCATAATTTCAAGGTGATTGGAAGAAGGTATAGGGGAGATGTCGGAGGTAGGCTCTTTACACAGAACGTGACGAGTGAGTAGAATGCGCTGCCAGCAGCGGTAGTGGAGTCAGATACATTAAGGGCATCTAAGCGACATAGATGGATTGGCACATAGATAATATGGTATGCAGGGTAGTTTGATCTCAGATTAGGATAATAGGTCAGCACGACATTGTGGGCTGAAGGGCCTGTATTTTGCTGTACTGTTCTATGTTTTATGCAATGTAGAGATCACTGGCAATCTGTGGTTTAGGAACACCCACAATTTTAGATCAGGGAGATTGTTAGAGGATTTTGATCTGGCACCAATGAAGAAATGGTAATATGTATACAAGTCAGTATGGTGTATGACTTGAATACAAAATTGCTGGTTCTCCCTTGACTTGTGTCTGCTATCCTTGCCCTATGAGTTAGAAATCTGTAATTTGGGAGGTGCTTTTAAAGAAAAATTCTGCAAGTTTATAAATTCCGTCTTGTATATGATACACACTACAGCCACAATATACCAATGGTGGGGAATTGAATGTTTCAAGTGGTGGATGAGGTGCTATTCAATATTGTCTGAGTTAATATTGAGCTTCATAAATGTTGTTAGATCTGTACTTATCAAAGTAAGTAGCTTTTATTCAATCATACTCCTGACTTGTGCTTTTTCTTTGGTGGAAAGGCTTTGTGGAGACAGAAGTTGAATCATTTGCCTCAAATTTTGCAGGCTTTGATGTCATATTTATATGGGTTAGGTTTCTGGTCTGCCCTAACCCCATGGTTTATGGTGAAGTTCAATAATAGTAATAGCATTGATTGTCAAGGAGAGATCTTGGTCTTACGGCATGGCTCTGAGCAACTTCTGCCGTAATGTTCTAGTTCTGAAGTGGTTGGATTTCAACAACCACAGCCATCTTCCCTTGTACTAAATATAAATGCATTTAGTAAACAATTTCCTCCTGATTCTCATTGACTCCACTGTTGTTAGGGCTTCTTGATGCCACAATTGTCAAATGCTACCGTGCTGTCACTCCCACCTCACTTCTAGAGCCCAACTCTTCTGTTTAGACTATCCATATATTGCAGTCTGGCCCTGAGTTATCTTGGGGAATCCCAGGCTGTCAGAGATTAGGCGCTGATTGGAAATACTGTTGACCTGTTCCATCATTTTGCTGACAATTGAGAGCAGGTATGTGAACAAGACATGAACAGTTGTCTCCATTCAGGCACATTGGCCAGTCCAATAGGACAAGTGAACTGCAGGAATTCTAATCAGATTATTTCCTTCAGCACACTTTCACTTTGTGAAAAAGAACATAGTTTTTAAGGCATTTAGGTTGCTATGTTGTAAGTGGCATATTCTCCACTGGAAATTTCTCTGGTAGCCTGTGGAACTGACTATTCAGATTCCAGTGTTTCTAACAAATCCTCCTCTGAAAACCCAGAAACAAAGAAATTTACCTGGTGTCTAATGTAAAAATTGACATGTTTGCACAATGTATGTTGATTTAAAAAAAAGAGCTGGATGATTAGCACATACCTGAATTTTCAGTTGCAGCTGCAGGGCAGCACAGTGGCTCACCAGCTAGCACTGCTGCCTGACAGTGGCAGTGACCTGGGTTCAATTCCAGCCTTTGGTGACTGTCTGTATGGAGTTTGCACAATCCCACCACCACTCTGGCCCCATGTCTGCATGGGTTTCCCCTGGGTGCTCTGGTTTCCTCCCATAGTCCAAAGATGTGCAAGTTAGGTGGATTGGCCATGGGAAATGCAGGGTTACAGGGCAGAGGGTGGGTCTGGGCGGGATGCTCTTTGGAGGGTTGATGTGGACTCAATAGGCCAAATGATCTGCTTCCACTCAATCGCGATTCTATGACTAATTTGTGGAAAAATGTGGTTATTTTGCTTATTTCATGATCTTTGGCTTTCCTTTGTTTAGGACTCATAGTTTCTGCCATTGAGAAGATTTACTGACTGTGGAGATTCCACTCTACTTTTCTACTTGTTGCCTAAAAAACATGAATGCATTTCCAGAAGGTTGATTTGAAAGAAAAAGAGGTAAAGAGGTTTAACTAATTCCTGTAATCCCTGTATGTAGTTTTATACAATGTAATTTGATAATATTGAACTTGGGTTTTGCTGGAATAAATGGCACATTTTGTCAAACTTTTGAGGTTGTTCATCTGAGAGAGCCTGAACACATTACAGGACCTTAGGCCCCTTCGTAAATTTGCAACTATGTACCCATCAGGACAATTGAAATACTAAAGTGAACTGAAAAGAACACTTATAAGATATGGGAGGAGAGTGCTGATTGGTTGGCAAGTGGACTTTGGCGAGAGACTGCTCTGGATAATGCACCAGTTATATAATAATTGACAGTTAACTCTCAAGCTTCATTTAAATCATACGTCAGAAAGGTTGACTCTGGTTCCTCCCTCAGGCAATGTCTTGACCAGAGAATGCTTGTCATTTTTGTTTTGAGTTCAGATGGTTAAATGTATTCACATGTTCTTTCTGTATGCAAGAAACAGAACCCTGTGTATTTATGTATGTAGCTTCCAATAAATGAAAGTGTGCCACACAATAAGCCTGACTGACAATCTTGAATTAGTTGTGAGCATAATTATTTGCACACTCAGGATTATTTGGTAAATGTTGACCATTCACAGAAACACATGTAATGTCGGGAACTGTATTTCGAGATTTGCAAAGGTGAGTTACCTGGGTATGGTCAGCTTTGCTTGTTGTGAACAGCTGAATGAATATGTTGTTTGATATGATCAGCTAATCTTTGGATCATATGGCTTGCGTACCTAGCATCACACTGGCATGGAAATAACTGAAGGTACATTATTCTTTTGTGAGATGGCCAGAATGACTCCTTGGCTTGACTGCAGTATCATGTTCCTGACTAACTCCACTCATGCTGATTCTGCATAGTAGCACTGCATAAAAGACAGCTTCACCTGTTGCTCAAACTTTTGAGATACTTTATCAGAGATAGACTGAGCACTGTGCAGGACCAAAAGCCTTGAGGGCGTTTGTGAATTTGCATGATATACAGCAAGAAATAATCAGATTGAGAAACCCTTATCCTGCTGGATGGCTTCGATGCACCCTATTTCAGTACCAAATTTGCATGATAAATAAATGGCTCAGACCTTGTATATGAAATTTGCCAGCAAGACCAATCTTATTGTGAATGTGGGAACCCCAGTGTGTATATTGATCATTGAGGGTAACTTTGCAATAGACTACAAGAGAACCTGTGGCCAATTTTGCAATGAGGAATTATTTGAGGAAATGGAGCTCATTTGATTGCACCAATTGCTCCATTCAAAGATGATCTTGAGCACACAGGCTGGAACCCATTTAAGACATATTGGAAAATACTTGCATGTAGCTATGGATTCAAATGTAGAAAATGTATCACTACATAACAGAAATATGCAAAGGGGAGTAGATTAGGTGTTATCGCATCCAAGATTTGTTCACCGTGGAATCCAAAAAAGATATTTGCCGGAACTGGGCACAGTAGGGATCCCATAATAACACCATTTGCTTACATCTATGGATGTGCAGAGTGTTGTTTAAACTAAACTGAACTGCATTAGTTGCCAAGTTCATAAGTTCAATAAATGGAGTCACACGATGGTCGTGTGTTAAGATTGTCATCTTATCGTGATGAACGTGGCTTCCTTGCGCAGTATATATGAATGGACTAGCAATGTCAAATGAGCACATGGTCAGCTTATTGCTATCAATATGCACGCCTTGTATGAAATTTGTAAACAGAAAGGAATCCTTCACCATGTATTTACAAATCTTGCTCAGAATTGATTGTAGCAATTTACTCAACCATTTGGCCAAGCTGTGTTAATCAGAACAGGTCACAGGTGGGTGTAAAGGGACATAATTTTTGTGTGGTTTGATAAGACTGTAGGGAAAGATGTCTCAATGAGCAGTTTATCAAGATAATGTTCTATTGTTATTATGTGAGATTAACTTTCTCCATGGGTTTGCCAGCTGTTTTTAAAATTCACCTGTGGGAAGTCAACATTGCTGCTTGGCCAGCATTTATTGCCTGTCCCTAATTGCCCTTGAGAGGGTGGCTGTGAGCTGTCTTGACCTGCTACAGTCTACATGCTGTAGCTAGATCTGTGGTGCCGCTGGGTTCCAGGATATTGACCTTTGATGCTGAAGGAATAGAGACATATTTCCAAGTCAGGATGCACAGTGACTTGGAGGGAAACTTGCAACTGGTGGTGTTTTCATGTAATTACAATAGACAATAGGTGCAGGAGTAGGCCATTCGGCCCTTTGAGCCAGCACCACCGTTCATTATGATCATGGCTGATCATTTACAATCAGTATCCTGTTCCTGCCTTATCCCCATAACCCTTGATTCCACTATCTTTAAGAGCTCTATCCATCTCTTTCTTGGAAATATCCAGAGAGTTGGCCTCCACTGCCTTCTGGGGCAGAGCATTCTATATATCCACCACTCTCTGGGTGAAGAAGTTTTTCCTCAACTCTGTTCTAAATGGCCTACCCCTTATTTTTAAACTGTGTCCTCTGGTTCTGGACTTACCCATCAGCAGAAACATGCTTCCTGCCTCCAAAGTGTCCAATCACTCAATAATCTTATATGTCTCAATCAGATCCCTTCTCATCCTTCTAAACTCAAGTGTATACAAGCCCAGTCGCTCCAATCTTTCAACATAAGATAGTCACGCCATTCGAGGAATTGACCTCATGAACCTACGTGGCACTCCCTCAACAGCAAGAATGTCCTTCCTCAAATTTGGAGACCAAAACTGCACACAATACTCCAGGTGTGGTCTCACCAGGGCCCTGTACAGCTGCAGAAGGACCTCTTTGCTCCTATACTCAATTCCTCTTGTTATAAAGGCCAGCATGCCATTAGCTTTCTTCACTGCCTGCTGTACCTGCATGCTTGCTTTCATTGATTGATGTACAAGAACACCTAGATCTCGTTGTACTTCCCCTTTACCTAACTCGCCTTTACCACCCTTGTCCTTCTAAATGGAAGTGGTTGTGAGTTTAGAAGGTGCTGTTTAGGCAGCCTTGATAAATTTCTGCAGTGCATCTACACATTGCTGCTACTTAATATCACTGGTGTAGTGCGTGGATGTGACATCAATCTAACAAGCTCCTTTAGCTTGGATGCTTGTCCAGGCAACTGGGGAGTATTCCATCACACTCTTCACTTGTGCTTTGTAGATGGTAGACAGGATTTTGTGAATCAGGAGGTGAGTTCCTCGAGTCAGATTCGTAGCCTCTGACCTGCTATTGTAACCACTATTTTTAAATGGCTCGTGCCCTAAGTTTCTGCTCATTGATAATCCCCAGAGGGTTGATGGTGGGGTATTCAGTGATAGTAATGTCATTGTCAATGAACGGTGGTTAGATCATCTCTTATTGGAGATGATCATTGCCTGGCATCTATGTAGCATGACTGCTATTATGTTTATCTTGCTGCTGTATGAATGAGTGAACAAATTGTTAGTAGGGCATTTTTGACAAGATCTCTGAAGCAGTCTGAAGATGACACTTCTGTTTTCCTCCCATTGTGCAGAGTCTTCAGGGCAGTAATTAATGCATTCACTTAGCATGGCAAGGCTTTGCATCTTGGCAGCATGGGTATTAGAATTGTGACTTGCACTTCATCTACAGTGCTTGGCTTTGCAATTGTTTGTGTCAGCAATATTTCCCATCCACATAGTCTCTGCTGCATGTTGTGTGCCAAACCATTTTCTTAGAAACATAGAAATGTACAGCAATAATGGAGATAATTCGTACCATCTGTTTGTCTGACAAGTTGCCATTCAAACTAATCCCCCTTCGCAGTTTCTGGTTTATAGCCTTGTAGGTCATTGTCATTGTACTTCAAATGCAAATACTTTAAAAAAAAAATTCCATGAAGACGTCTGCTTCTGCTATCCTTTTGAGGCAGTGCATTCAGATCCCTAACGCTCTTGGGATGAAAGAAAAATCCCCTCCAATCCCCTTGCCCTAAATCTTAAGGACTTGATTGTAGATGTTTCATCCAAGTAGCATAGGACCTTCCTAGCTCCTGTACCTAGACACTTCCTAATATTGTACACTTCAATTAGGCCTTCGTTCTGCTTCCTCTGTTTCAAAGAAAACAATCCAGGCCTATCCAACCTTACCTTATTATTAAACTGCTGCAGTTCAGGGAACATCTTGGTAGACTTACTCTGTGTCCTGTCTAATGCAGTTATATCTTTCCTACCATTTGGTGAGCTGAACTGCATGCACTAATCCAGCTTTGGCCTAGCTATCATCTTATTTGCTTGCAAGCCTTAAAACAGTATGCCTACTGTTTTACTCTAAATAATTGCTTGGTAATACAGAATTACCTGTGAATCTGCGACTGGAAATCATTCTTTAAATACAGTAAATCCTCTGTAACTGTGTAATCAAAAATCTTGAATTTGCCTAACTGTGCCAAAATACAAATAACAACAAAAGTCATCATTCCTGGGCAAAAATAGTGTATCTGTTTTTAACAACCTTCTCAGTTGTGAATTTGATCATTTATGGGAGTTCTCAGGAACGGAACCCTCACTGATACAGAGGAATGACTGTAATCTGGATTGTGCTAAGAATTTAATCAGAAACCAGTCTAAGATCATTACTTGAGCTTACAGTGTCATGTATTTATGTCTGGAAGAAGCTATGAATATTAATACACAAGACATTATTTTGTACAGGCAAAAGAAATTTGTACATACATTTCACTGTTTTATGAAGGAAAAGAAAAGGATTATGGTGACTGTTAATTTCTGCTGTATTCCCAAGTGACACTGCGACAAATCAAGTCCACCCCACTGTTTTATGAACTAAGTTTAACTGTTAACTATCTTTGCTGCGTCTCCATACCAATGATGGCCGAACAGATCAGCACCCTTGTCCCAAGCTGCATAAATCGGTGTCCCTGTTTTTAAGTCTTTTTTAGCACCCTAAAAACATTATTTAAATTCTGTATTACCAAGCAATTATCTAGAGTTTTCTACAGTTTTACATAATTTCCCGTGTCTTGAGTTCTTTGCCTTGGTAAGTAAAGGCAAGTGTTCCACATGCTTTCTTGGCTACCTTATCTATCTGTGCAACACTTCCAGAGATCTGTGGATGTGTTCTGTAAGGTTCCTTTCGACCTTCTAAAAGTATCCTACTATTTATTGTACACTCCTTTGGCTCATTACCCTCCTCAAATACATTACCTCACACTTCTCCAGATTAAACTGCATAGTTCTGCCACCTGACTACAACATTAATAAATTCCTCCAGGCTACAGCTTTCTTCTTAATTATTCGTAACATTATTAAGGATTGTATCATCTGCATACTTCTTAATCTTACCTACTACAATCAACTCCAATCATTGAAGGCAGCACAGTGGCTCAGTGCTTAGCACTGCTGCCTTATAGTACAATGGACCTGGGTTCGATACCACCCTTGGGTGACTGTCCAGTGTGGAGTTTGCACATTCTCCCCATGTCTGTGTGGATTTCTTGTGGGTACTCTGGCTTCCTCCCACATTCCAGATAGGCAGGATAGGTGGATTGGCCATGGTAAATTGCCCATAATGTGCAGGGATGTGCGGGCTATGTGGATTAGCCATGGAAAATGCAGGGTTACAGGGATAGGGCAGGAGGTGGGTCTGAGTGGGATACTGTTTGGGGTTGGTGTGGACTTGATGGGCCAAATGCCCTGCATCCACATTTTAGTGATCCCACGATCCTATGATTCATTGATGTCTACACATATGGTCTCGGTCTTGAAGAATTCTGACAGGCATCAGCCTTCCATTCACAAAATGCCAAGTCAAACAGTTTACTTCCTTCCTCTGGGCCAGTTTTAAATCCAACTTGCCTTGGATTTCACAACTTTTACTCTTGTGATCTGTGTACCATGTTCAATCTCTTCAAAGAACATACATAAGAACTAGGAGCAGGCCACCTGGTTCCTTCAGCCTGCTCCGCCATTCAATAAGATCATGGCTGATCTTTTTGAGACTCAGCTCCACTTACCTGCCTTTGTATCATAACCCTTAATTCCATTTGTGATAACAGTTTTGCTGAAATCTATATTGGCGATCCAAATGCACAACTCTCATCGACTCAGAGATAATGGGAACTGCAGATGCTGGAGAATCCAAGAAAACAAAGTGTGAGGCTGGATGAACACAGCAGGCCAAGCAGCATCTCAGGAGCACAAAAGCTGACGTTTCGGGCCTAGACCCTTCATCTCATCGACTCTTTTTGTTTTGCAATTAGACACAATCTTCTATTAAGAAAGAGAAAACAGAGTTAACTTTTCGGGTTCAGTGACCCTTCCTCAGAACCTGACCCGAAGCGTTAACTCTGCTTTCTCCTTCACGGATGCTGCCAGACCTCCTGAGCTTTTCCAGCAACTTTGTTTTTGTTCCAGATTTACAGCATCCGCAGTTCTTTTGTCTTCCATTAAGAAATACGTACTGACTGTCTTTGTTCGTCTGTGTCATTATAGATGAAGATTTCACTTGTGCTTCAATTTTTTTTCCACTCTATCCTCCACCACTGAGATTTAGCTAAATAGTCCATTATTTTACTACTTCTTCAAAACTGATATAATATTAAATGTTGCTGCAGTCTTCTAGCACCACACTTGTAGCCAGAAAGGATTGCAAAATACTGGACAGAACCTCCGCTCTTTCTTCTCTTGTTTCCCTTGCAGTCTAAAATACAATCAAGCAGTGTGCTTTAAACACCTGTCAGCCTCCTCCCTTTCCACGCACAGGTTGTCCTTATGATTGCTCATAGGCCCTCCTCTTTAGTTGTTATCTTGCTGTTGATATATATTTAAAAAAAACTTTGAATTTTCCTTGCTTTTCTTGCCATTATTTTGTCACGTCCTCTCTGTTTTATGAATTTCCTTTTTGTTTTCAGCCATTATACTTTTTATACTCATGCATTTTCTGTCCTCAATATCAATCCTCAGTAACTGTAATAAGCTTCCATATTTCATTTATGTTTCCGTTTAGATCTTTTACAGCCAGTGAGTTCTACGTTTGATATTCTGACTTTCTCTCTAAGGGAACATTTTGCAACTTGAGTATTGAGAGATGTGCAAGATTAAGATGAGATATTTTATATTTTTCCACATTTTCTTCGGAAAAGTACTTGGGCAATACTGTCCAACTCATTATCTGATTTTTCTTGTCAGAAATTTGCCATATGGTTAATTGGTTGCTTGAAACTGTTGTTAAGTGCTGTAATTTCAAGGCTATAGAGCTGCTAAGCAACAAGGTTTAATAAAGGTGCTTGTGATACTTTGAGCAGGAGAAAGCGACTGACATTAAAGGTCATTGGCATGAGACTCACTGGACCAGGTGAGTAGCGCATTCTGGAAATGGTACTTGAGTTCTTGATAGTGATATACAAAATCAGTTGCTTTTATATCTTTAAAATTTTGGATAGAGGTATTTCATACAAGCACATAAATGTGTCAGTGAAATGCTGTCGTGAAGGATGATTTTACCCCGTTGGTAATTCACGCATTAAGTATCAAAACAAAAACTTGTTCATATATAATGTGTAAGCTAAATATCAAAGTTGTACAGCAAACCACATTGTGATATAAGGATAGATGGCTAGGAGCCTGGCCAAAGAGCTGGATTTTAAGGAGTGTTATAAGGAAAGAAAGTGCGGTGAAGGGACGTAGAGGTTTATGAAGGAATATCAGTTTAGGGCAAGTGGGGATCAAATAAATTTATTTTAGGATGTAATAAATAGGAGTAGGAGCAGGCCATCTGGGCACTCAGGCATGCTCTGCCATTTAGCAAGATCGTTTTCTGGACTCCACTTCACTTACCGGCCCACTCACCATAACCCTTAGTTCCTTTACTGTTCGAAAGTCTGTCTATATTTACCTTAAAAACATTCAACAAGGTAAGCTCAACTACTTCAATGGGCAAGTAATTCCACAGATTCAGAACCCTGTGGGAGAAAAAGTTCCTCCTCAGCTAAATCTATTCCACCTTATTTTGAGGCTGTGTTCTGCAGTTCTACTTTACCCAACCTTCCTGCTTCTACCTTATCTATTCCTTTCATAATTTTATACGTTTCTGGAAGATACCCCCTCATTCTTCTAAATTCGAATGAGTACATCATTGGAGGTACAGAGAGGAGCCTTAACTATGTAATTTGGACCCCAACTCCAAATCATCTATGTAAATTTTAAACAACTGCAGTCCAACACTGATCCCTGAGGCGCACCACACGTCACTGATCTCTGACCAGAAAAACACCCATTTTTTCCCACTTTTTGCCTTCTGTTGGTTAATCATTCCTCTGTCCATACTAATACATTATCCAAAACACCGTCCACGTTTGTCTTAAGCATCTTATGTCTTATGAATGCTTTCTGGAAATCCAAATACACTACATCCACCAGTTTCCCATTGTCCACCACACATGGAACATCTTTAAAGAATTGTGGGAAATTAGTTATACATAATTAGTTATACATAACATGCCTTTCACGAAACCGTGCTACATCTGACCGATCAGACAATTTCTTTCCAGATGTCTCTCTATTTCTCCTTAATGATAGATTCAAGCATTTACCCACTATAGAAGTTAAGCTAACAGGCCTAGAGTTACCTGCCTTTTGCCTATCTCCTTTTCTAAACAGTGGTGACACATTTGCTGTTTTCCAATCTGCTGTAACTGCCCCAGAGTCCAGTGAATTTTGATAAATTACCAAAAGCACATTTGCTGTTTGCCCTGTCATCTCTTTCAGTATCTTGGGATACATTCCACCAGGGACAGGAGACATGTCTGCCTTTAGACCTGTTAGCTTGCCTAACACTACCTGTTTAGTGAAAATGATCATTACTAGGTCCTCACCAGTCATAAGCGTCTCATCATCAATTATTGGCATGTTATTTTTGTCTTCCACTGTGAAAACACAAAATGCCTACATAGAACATAGAACATTACAGCACAGTACAGGCCCTTCGGCCCTCGATGTTGTGCCAACCTGTCATACTGATCTCAAGCCCATCTAACCTACACTATTCCACGTACGTCCATATGCTTATCCAATGACGACTTAAATGTACCTAAAGTTGCCGAATCTACTACCGTTGCAGGCAAAGCGTTCCATTCCCTTACTACTCTTTGAGTAAAGAAACTACCTCTGACATCTGTCCTATATCTTTCACCCCTCAATTTAAAGCTATGCCCCCTCGTGCTCGCCGTCACCATCCGAGGAAAAAGGCTCTCCCTATCCACCCTATCTAACCCTCTGATTATTTTATATGTTTCAATTAAGTCACCTCTCAACTTTCTTCTCTCTAATGAAAACAGCCTCAAGTCCCTCAGCCTTTCCTCGTAAGACCTTCCCTCCATACCAGGCAACATCCTAGTAAATCTCCTCTGCACCCTTTCCAAAGCTTCCACATCCTTCTTATAATGCAGTGACCAGAACTGTACACACTACTCCAAGTGCGGCCGCACCAGAGTTTTGTACAGCTTAACCATAACCTCTTGGTTCCAGAACTCGATCCCTCTATTAATAAAAGCTAAAACACTGTATGCCTTCTTAACAGCCCTGTCAACCTGGGTGGCAACTTTCAAGGATCTATGTACATGGATTCCGAGATCTCTCTGCTCATCTACACTACTAAGAATCTTACCATTAGCCCTGTACTGCCTTCTGGTTACTCCTACCAAAGTGCATCACCTCACACTTGTCTGCATTAAACTCCATTTGCCACCTGTCAGCCCAGCTCTGCAGCTTATCTATGTCTCTCTGCAACCTACAGCATCCTTCATCACTATCCACAACTCCACCGACCTTAGTGTCGTCTGCAAATTTACTAACCCATCCTTCTACGCCCTCGTCCAGTTCATTTATAAAAATGACAAACAGCAGTGGACCCAACACCGACCCTGGCAGTACACCACTAGTAACTGGTCTCCAGGATGAACATTTCCCATCAACTACCACCCTCTGTCTTCTTTCAGCAAGCCAATTTCCAATCCAAACTGCTATATCTCCCACAATTCCATTCCTCCGCATATCAGCCATTTCCTCATTTCCCATTATTAAATCCCCAATTCTCATCCTCTAAAGGACCAGTGTTTACTTTAGCCACTAGTTATTGTTTTAAATATTTGTAGAACCTTTCGCTTTTAGCGTTTTATATTCTGAGCTAGTTTACTCTCATAATCTACCTCACCAAGATTTCCCAATCCTCTCATTTCCCAGTAATATTTGTAACTTTGTCGGCATTAGTTTTCAATTTGATACCCTCCTTTATTTCCTTAGTTATCCATATTTGATTACCTCTTCTCGTACAACCCTTCCTTTCCACTATACTGTTGCTGAGCGCTGTGAAAAATCGCTTTGAAGGTCCTTCATTATTCCTCAATTGTTCCATCATATAGTCTTTGTGCTGAGTCTACTTTAGTTAACTCCTCCCTCATCCCATTGTAGTGTCCTTTGTCTAAGCACAAGACACTAATACTGGATTTTACCTTTCACCCTCCCTCTGTATTTTAGATTCAACCATGCTGTGATCGCTCTTTCTGAGAGGATCCTTAACTATGTAATCATTAATTATTCCTGTCTCATTACATAGAACCAGATCCATGTTGGCTTGCTCCCACGTAGGTTCCATTACATACAGTTTGAGGAAACTGTCTCAGACTTATTCTATGAACTCCTACCCAAGGCTGCCTTAACTGGCTTCGTTCGACCAATCAATATGTAGATTAACATCTCCCATGATAATTGCCATTCCATTTTTACATGCATCGGTTTTTTTTTATTTTGTGCCCACCCTACTGTGATGTTATTATTTGGTGGCCTATAGACTGTGCCTACCAATGGCATTTTCCCCTTGCTATGTCTACCCACATTGATTCAGCCTTTTTCTCCATAGAACTTGTGTCTTCCCTTACAACCGCCCTGATGTCATCCTTAAACATCAGAGTGTCATCACCTCTCTTTTCCTTCCTGTCTGCCCTTCCAAATAGTCTGACACCCCTGGATATTTAATTCCCAATCATGACCGTCGTGCAACCATATCTCTGTAATGGCCACTAAATTATACCCATTCACAGAGGTGAGTGCTGTCAACTCATTTACCTTGTTTCAAATGCTACAAGCATTCAGGTAAAGTGCCCTTATGCAAGTTTTAATGCCTTCCTTTTGAATCTTAACATCTCCACCAGAAGAAGCGTTGTTTTTAAACATTCTCTCTCTCGCTGTCACTTTCTGGTTTCCACTTATCTTAGTGCTGTGCTACCCAGCTGCATCTTGCATTTTATGTACTATCTTGATTCCGTTTTTCCTTAAGCTGTCACCCATTCTAGGTATCTCAGACCCACCCTTATGTTCCCATCACCATCGCCAAATTTGTTTAAAGCCCATCCAACTGTGCTAGCAAAACCATTGTTTGACAGTCCATCTTGAATAGATCCCACCATTCCCAGAAACAGCCTCAATTAGTCAGAAATTTAAACTCCTCCCTCCTACACTACTTCCCCAGTTCATAATAAATTGCCTAATCTGCCAATTCCTAACCTCACTGGGAAATGCCACAGATAATAATCTAGAGATAGTAGGAACTGCCGATGCTGGAGAATCTGAGATAACATGGTGTGAAGCTGGATGAACACAGCGAGCCAAGCAGCATCAGAGGAGCAGGAAAGTTGACGTTTCGGGTAGAGACCCTTCTTCAGAAATGGGGGAGGGGAAGGGGATTCTGAAATAAATAGGGAGAGCGTGGGAGGCAGATAGAAGATGGATAAAGGAGAAGATATTGTGAGAGGAGACAGACAGGTCAAAGAGGCAGGGTTAGAGCCAGTGAAAGTGAACATAGGTTGGGTGTTAGGGAGGGGGTAGGCCGATCCAGGGAGGACAAATAGGTCAAGGAGGCGGGATGAGGCTAGTGGGTAGGAGATGGGGGTGGGGCTTGAGGTGGGAGGAATGGTTAGGGAGGCGGGGATTCGCTGGGTAGTAATTTGGAGATTGCTAATTTTTGAGGTCTTGACTTTCAATCTGGCCTCTAATTTCCTAAACTCAGTTTTCAGGACCTCATCGCTGTTCTTTCCTATGTCATTGGTACCAACATGTATTATTACCACTGGCTGGTTCCCTTCGCCATGCCTCCCCCCACCACCACTTCAAAATGCCCTGCAGTTGCTCAGTAATTTGCAAGACCCTTGCACCAGGAAGTCTTCACACCATCCCGTCGTCATTAGAGTGACTGCAGAAGTGCATCTCCGATCCCCTTATGGTCGAGACTCCAATCACTACAGTCCTAACAGCCTTTTTCTCCCCTCTCAGTGCAGCTAGGTGCCCTGCTGTGCTGTGGGATTTGCTTTGGCTGCAATTCCCTGAGGCATGATAACCACACCAGAACTCAGCATGAAGTACCGGTTGGCTATTGGGATGGGTCTCCTCCACTACTAGCCTCACGCTATGCCTGTGTGTGACAGTCACCCATTCCCTATCCTCCTGCACCCTTTTACACTATGGGGTGACCTCCGCCTTGTATATGCTTTCTACATAACTGGCATTCTCCTGAATGCTCCTCAGTGCCTCCAGATCTCACTCAAACTCCATAACACAGTGCTGAAATTACACCTCCTGTACACATGTTGCTCATCAATGCAAACAACATCCAAGAAGTTCCATATGTTACAGGTGGAGGATACCGCTTGAAGGCCTTGGCCAGTCATCCCTTTAATTAACCTAAAAATTACCCACTTAAAAATAATCTAATTCTCCCTAACACACGCTAAGTAGAAAACATAGTAACTTCAATAGATTATTTGGTTAGAGTAAGAAAATTAAAGAGCTGTACTCACCCTCAAACAGCCAATCACTTTGGCAGTGATGTTACTTTGGGATCGTTTGCTTCCTGTCACCAAAAGCTGTTTAGGTGTACCTGTTTATTCACTCCCTGGTTGCTGCTCACCCTCCTTTGCCCATTGAACTTTCTCTGCTGATCTCCCTGTCACAATATCCTGGCCTCTCTGCCCTTTGAAAGCTCTTTACATCAGGTTTACTTTTTAATTTTTGGGAGCTACCTTTTGGTTTTCATGGCTTCTTTTACATTCTCAAGAACTCATTTATTGGGTGATACAGTCACAGTAGTGACAATAACTTCTGAATTTGTGTTGACATACGGAAATTTTACTCTTGCACAGAAGCAGAATTCATCAATATTCTCAATAATTGTTAACCCTCCATTAAATTAAAGGTCACAATGTTCAAGGAAAGCATTAATTTCCTAGAGACCACAGTATTTAAATTGGTATAAAGAAATCCCGTACAATTCCACGCAGCCTAAGAGCAGGCCCCTTGGCCCACCGAACCTGTGCCAATTCCTAGTCCTTATTTAGACCCGCTGCATACTGCCCAAGTATGGTTTCTAGCGATCTGTTTGCCTGTTGTTCATGTGACTGTCAAGATATGCCTTAAATGTTTTTAAGGCACCCGCTTCCACCACCTCCACTGCCAGTGCATTCCAAGCACCCACCACCCTCTCTGAAAAATTTTCCCTGCACTACTCTGCTAAACATGCCCCCTCTCAGCTTGAACCTGTGCCCTCTTGGAGTTGACCTATCCTCCCTGGGGGAAAAAGCCTTGACTATCCACCCTATCTATGCCTCTCAGAATAGTGGTATTATCGCTGGACTGTTAATCCAGAGACCCTGATAACGTTCTGGGGACCCGAATTCAAATCCTGTCACATCAGGTGAAATTCAAAGTCAGTAAAAATATCTGGAATTAAGAATTGACCATGAATCCATTGTTGATTGTCAGGAAAAAAAAAACACATCTGGTTCACTAATGTCCTTGAGTGAAGGAATGTGGCATCCTTACTTGGCCTGGCCTAAGTATGACTCCTGACTCACAGCCATGTGGTTGACTCTGAACTGCCCTCTGGTCTGTTAGGGATGGGCAACAAATGCTACCGAGCCAGCGGTGCCCTCATCCTGTTAATGATTAAAAAAAAACCATCACCCTAAACACACATTCTGTAGAATTAGGAGATCACAGCTGATGTGTTTTTATCTCACACATACAAAGGTGGAAGATTTTAATCAAATATTACTACTTTGTTTCTGCATCTCAAATTTCGATACAAAAGATCCTCAGCACAGAAAGGGGCCTTTGACATCCTGTCTGCATCTGTCAAAAACAAATACCTAACTGTGTGAATAGCCAAGGTTTTTTTCCCCTGAGTATGGGGAGTCCAAATCTAGAGGGCAAAGGTTTAAGATGAGAGGGGAAAGATGTAAAAAGTGACCTTAGGGGCACCTTTTTAAAACAGAGGGTGGTGAGTGTATGGAATGGATTACCAGAGGAAGTGGTGGAGGCTGGTACAATTGCAACATTTAAAAGGCATCTGGATGGGTATATGACTAGAGTATAGAGGTGGGAAATAGCACTGGATTAATTTTAGGATCTCTGGTTGGCCCAGATGAGTTGGACCAGAGGTTCTGTTTCTGTGCTATATATCTCTATGACTCTAACTGCTCCCATAGCAGCTTCTCTGTACTCTTGCAACATCTTTCCATACCTGTTGGAGCTTTCATCTCCTCCTTTAAACCTCTCCCTTTCCCTTCCGCAGCCCCTCTCTCTTCCTGCTTTCAGCCTCTTTTCTCTTAAACCCCTTGCAGTTCATCCTTCCTTCAGTAGTTTCTCTCTCTCTCTGTCTGACTGTCTCTCTCTCTCTCTCTCTCACCCTCTCACCCCCCCATTCCTGCCCCTCTCTTTCTCTCTCTCTCCCCCTCTCTTTTTCTCTCTCTATCTCTCTCTCTCTCTTTCCCAATTCCTCTTCAACTTCCTAACTTCTGCCCACCCTTTTACGGTCTCCTCCTCATTGACATCTATTGCAACCTCCTATGTCCACCTTCTCACAGCCTGTGTATTCCACACCTTCTCCTTGAAGCAAGCTTTGTCCTTTTACACCCCCCCCCCCCCCCCCCGGAACCTCTACAGTTACCTCCCTTGGCTGTAAGTCTCTCTCAAACTCATCAGCATTGCACCCCCACAACGTGTCGATACCCAGCAGGTGATGCTCCATTACCCTGACAAAAAGCCCGGTAGATGGTACCCAGTGGCTTACTTACCACCGCCATTTACCGTCAAAACTACTCACTGCACCTACAATTACAGACGGTTTCTTTCCTGTGTTTGCTATTGATGGGTCTGATCAGCAGCACATATGGGAGAGAAACAACTTTTAGCTCCTCACCAATGTAGCATTCCCCTGCACAGAGGAAACTTTTAACTGATTTGTCACCCTCACGATTGATTTTTTTTTCTTCCCACTGTTGCTTAGTGGTGTCTGGGGGTGAGGTTGACTGCTGTCTTCATATGTTTAATTGCTTATCTGACATGTTCAAATTAAACTCGGAAGATCCGTAAAAGACCAGATTTGGAGAACTGCAGATATCTTGGACCTTAGTTGAGCAGGAACAATGTGGCCTTGAAATTTAGAAATAAGGATAAATCTTTTAAAACAGAATATTGCTGGAATGGGAGCCAATATCAGTTAGCAATTATAGGAGTGATGAACTACACTTGATACAATTAGGCCTTAATGAGTGACAATGTTCACTGAAGTATAAAAATTGTTCGTGAAGAACTTTTTCTAATTTTTTTAAGCACATGTTGGACTTTGTTGATGCATTTGTTATTTATATAATACCTTAACTTTTAAAATCTGAGTTCAGTATTACCTTCAAACTAGGCTTCTTAGTTGCAAAGTAGGGAATTTGTTGCTGACTGAGTGCCTACTCTTATTGTGTAGGGTGGTAATGAAATCAGATTCAGTTTTCAATAGAGAATAGATTTGAAATTTATGGCTCATTGTGCTCTTGGAGCAGAAGTGAAACCCACCAGAATTACAGGGTCATTGCCAAACCAGGTTAAATTTACTGCTTTTTATATTGCAGCAATGGGACCTAAGCCCCTTATCAGTAAAGCTTTTGTGGAAAACTTGCGAGCCGTGGAGCAAATGGGGACGGGTGACTGTGTGACACTTTGTATTCAAATTTGTGGCCAGGTGCTCGGAGGAAGCAAAATCAACTGAGTTGACATCAAATGAATGCAGCAGGCCTGAAGTGAAGCAGAAACAAATGCAGGGGTCATAGGGCGAATGAATGAGGGTCACTGAGGCACTGTGGGGGGGGATGTAAAGTAAGCATGCTTTCAAATCTTTGAATAAACTTTGATTTGTGAATATTTTTTGTCATGCTGCAAGGAAGCATGTTCTTCTCAGAATGACTTGAAGAATTATCTAGCTTTTATGAATTGTAGTCCTTCAACTGCATATCCATCATATTAAATATTTTTAACAATGTTGACAATTATACAACTTAAAACTTGTGTCTGCTGAAATTAGATTCACCAGTTCAAGAGAAATGATAACCTCTCATTTCTAGAAATTGTGATTTCAGGATTTTTTTGTTTGATAGAAAATTAACAGAATTATGAAATGCTCAAGTCTTTCTCAAAGTTTTCTTCATGTTATTCAGCCATATCCATTAATTGATGTGATACCTGAAGTGCTAATTATTTTTAAAAGACTTCAGTATTTTCACATAAAATAATTCATGAAGTGGGATCATTTTAGGGTCAGGAGCAAGCCTTTGTATGTGAAGATGAATGAAATACCACACAGTCATCCTCTTGGGATCTGGCACGTGCCAGAAGAAATCTTTCTGCTTCACAGCACAGTCTTTAGATCAAGACATTGTCCCACATACTACAAACTGGACAGAACATTTTAGAGAGCAATTGAAACATCAATGGAACTTCAAAAACAGCAGGAAAAGAACCTCATAGATGATAGAAAGGTAGGAAGATGTTGATGAAATGAAATTTTGTAAAGTGGTGAGTCTGTTTAAACTACTTGGGATGAGGCTATAAAACCATCCTAGTAATGTCTGAGATTCCTTAGAACTAAAACTGTTTACTTTACCAAAGAATCTGTGGTATGTCAAGGAACAGGGGTGCTTAAATGTAGCATTCTGGCAATTGACTAAAACATTCCTTTTAGTGATGACAAAAGAATTTCCAAAGTAATAAACAAGTAGCATTCAAACCACACCTAAAATTGGAAATGCAGATGTGTATATACTGTTGAGATACCTTAAGATCCCAATTTTCCTTTTTTAATTTAAAGCATTTCTGCTAAGAGAAGGTTTATTTATCTTTTCTGCAGTTATGATAAAAAGAGGGATCTTATTAAAAAGAGGGGAATCCTGACAATGTCTTGCATAGAAAATCACTGGACAAAAGTTTGCTTTTTGAAGCTTGTACCATAACAAAATGACTAAAATTAAATGACACATTAATTAAAGGGAGAGATATTTCAAATAAATCAATTATTATGTTAAATAGTTATTGAAACAAATACAGCCCTCATGAAATGAATAAGTGCTTGCATTCCTTGTCACATAAATATGCAATCACCTGTAAACTCTCAATATTTCCAACTTGGTTTATATTTTTTTGGATCCTCTCACTTCCCATCCAGTTATTTCGGCTGTTGAGTTGCATTTACCTGCAGGTTTATTCCATTGTAAGTCCTCAGACGCAGTTAGCACTAACAAGGTGCATGACCACAAACACTCTCTCACTGGGTCACAACAGTTCTGATATCAAGGATGGCCCTTTAAATGCTATGATCAGGTCTGGCACTACTATAACAGCAGCGGTGGGCATTGTCCAATCCGCAAAACTTTGCTTTTCCTATCTTCATGGTTCTATGCATTCTGACTGTATAATGCAAGCACAGTCTCTGAAAATAAAGCAGAAACCTGCTTCAACACAAATC
This sequence comes from Stegostoma tigrinum, assembly GCF_030684315.1. Lineage (NCBI taxonomy): Eukaryota > Metazoa > Chordata > Chondrichthyes > Orectolobiformes > Stegostomatidae > Stegostoma > Stegostoma tigrinum. The sequence continues at coordinate 78,978,469 of NC_081358.1, forward strand.
CCTTTTTGAAGACTACCAAGCAGAAAACTGTTCCATTTACAGAGCGCCTTGCCTGTTTACTTTTTGCACAAAATCCAAGTTTTTTGCACTGCCAAACAGAAAGAAAACAGGCTGTCCAAACCAAACATTTAACTTTCTGTTTTTCCATAGCTAATTAACTGGTCCTTTTCATGGCAGCCTAAAGGCATAGTACATTTCTTGGACTATCACAATCAGGAAATCTATCAACACTCTTTCCAAGTGCACCCGAACCCACTTTGTTCTGAAGGAAATATGAACCAATGAAAACACAGGCTTTTCCCAGCCCATGGCTCAGCTCTAATGTTCCTTCCAAGCTGTGTTGCAGTGCAGCTGCTCTGAGGTCTCACGCATGCTGATCAGCGCACTTTGAGGTCTCTGCACCCAAAACATGTAATCATTACAGCAGACCATTTGTTGGCTCCTAATCAAAAGTTGAAAAAATGCATGTGAAATAAGGGATTAATTATAGTTTTATTCTCAAAATAGCTATTAAACGTAGGATGCAAAGAGATCTGTCACCATGGTGATGTCTGATGTCATGATATTGGAGCAAGAATTTGTTGAGTTCGGTCTCATTTACAATCCCTTGTTTATAGTTAAGTTTAATGTTGACTTACGAGAGTATAGAGCTCACCTTAGTACATGGTAGCAGATGATGTACAGATCCATGGAACCAGAGGCAGCAGACACTGAATACCTGAGTTGAAGCCAAGTCAGCACAGCTGAAGGACAAGGACAGTCCAGCAATCAGATCGAGGTGCAGGGGAGAAACCTGAAGAGAAAAATCAGTGGTGATTGGAAAGAGTGTGTGATAGATTATGGGGCCCACCTTGGTACTAAACTGTGGACAGGAAGTACCCATGCAAAAGCTGAAAAGCTGCTGGAGTTAGCTGCTATGGAGAATGTGGCAAGCAACAAGAGAAAAGTCAATATATCATAGGGAGCAGTAAATTACTGTAAATGATAAATAGAAAAGGATAACTGCATGAGAGAGGAGATCCACTGAGTGTCCATCAGAGCTCAAAGCAAAGCCTGGCACGGTACATTGTCTATAGTTGGTGACAATGCTGATGTCATTCTTACCAGAAAAGGCATGGCATTTAATAAACTGCAAAGTTCAAAGACGCAGTTAAAGCGTCTCATTCCTAATTCAGTTTAAGGCAGGACCAATCCCATTAGAGACCAAGCAAAATTTAATTGGGCAATCAAGAACAATGAAAAGCCTTTGTTTCCTTGCAGATAATTGCCAGAGCGGAATCTTGAATGAAGAGTTCATGCAGAACTGCATTTGCATGGAAGCTAAGGATGAAACCTTAATGCCATTTTTACACTTTAAAGGAAACTGTGTTGTCATGTATATTTTACCAGGCAGGCTGAACTTCACAAGCAGAACTTACCATCTTATCTGAGGAGACAGAATTTTCTTAGGGACACCTCACTGTTCCATACACTTTGTTATTTTGAGGGCTACTAATATGTCAGGAAGATTCTTAGAACCAACCCATTCTATATAGTTCTATTTAACAAAGCCTGCTAATGCTATTTTACAGAAAGCTAGATCTTATCTGATTGCATTCCAGACACAAGAAATCCAAAATAAAAACTGTCTGGAACTAGGTGCAGGTAAAGCAGCATCTGTGGAGAGAGAAACACCATTAATGACTTTGTCAGATTGAGAAAAAGCAGAGATATAAGAAGTTTGAAGTAAGGGGTAGGTAGGTTACAGATGTTAGAAAGGCCTGTGATGGACAGAGGCAAGAGAAATTGAATGACCGAAAGAGTTAGTCTTAGAGGGTCAAAGGGTGATGGGGAAAGAAAAGACTGAAAGAAACAAGAGATATATCTAGAGATGGTTTGCTACTTATTAAAGGAAAGGGCGTCAGAGTAAGTGAAGGTAAGGAATTTGAGGACAGAGTTTAAAATTTGAAATCGTTATACTTTGTACTGAATCTGGAAGATTTTAAACTGTTTTTTGAAAGATGAAGTGCTGTTTCTGATGCTTATGTTGAAATTCTCTGGAACAGTAGAACACTGGAGAAAGGACAGAGATGTCAACATGAGATCAAGCTGGAGAATTCAAATTGCAGACTACTGGACACTTTGGATCCTGCTTTTTGACTGAGTGATGGTGTGCCACAAACTGTTCACCAAATATGCATTTGGTTTATCTAATGGGGAATAGCAGCAAATATTATACAATGTTAAAGACAGTACAAGTCAATCATTGTTCCACCCAGAAGGAGTATTGGGGTCAGTGGACAGTGAGGAGAGAGGAGTGAATAGAGCAGGTGTTAATCTGCTGCATTTACTTGGGAGGACAGTATGATGCACAGTGTTTGAGGATTAGACCAGGGTTCCACAGAAGGGATAGACCCTTTGTAATGCTTAAAGGGCAAAAGAAAACATGTTTGTAGTAATATCCTGTTTGAGCTAGCAGAACTGGTGGAAAGTTTAATATGGAGGTTGGTGGATGCAGATATTGGTGTGTTCGCCGAGCTGGGAAGTTTGTTCCATTTCTTCCCCTTATGGTGTCGGCCTCAGCACTGTGGCGCCTCCTGTGAAGCGTTGTTGTCTTGTGCCAGTTTGAATTCATATGGTCTGGTTTCTGCTGCTTCTGGTAGGTACCGGTTCTGGCAATGCATTGTAATGGTCAGTATACTGGGTCTAATTCAATGTGTTTGTTGATGGAGTTCATGGATGAATGCCAAGCTTCCAAGAATTCCCTGGCTGTCCTCATTTGGCTTATCCTGTGATAGTAGTGTTGTCCCAGTTGAAAGTGTGGTTTTTCTTGTCTGTGTGTACTGAAACCAAGGACTTATCGTTGTGTCTCAGAGATAGTAAGAACTGCCAGTGCTGGAGTCAGAGATAACACAGTGTGGGGCTGGAAGAACACAGCAGGCCAGGCAGCATCAGAGGAATAGGAAAATTGATGTTTCGGGACAGGCCCCTTCTTCAGAAACGTGTCCCAAGCTGAATCTTGTGTCAGGCCCCTTCTTCAGAAATGTGTCCCAAGCTGCTCCTCTGATGCTCCCTGGCCTGCTGTGTTCCTCCAGTTCCACACTGTGTTGCATCTAGTCGCGTTGTTTAGTTACTAGTTGGTGTTCATGGATGTGGGTTGCTAGTTGTCTGCCTGTTTATCACATATAGTGTTTTGTGCAGTCTCTGCATAATATCATGTAAACCACATTCGTTAGGTCCATGGTGTCAATTGGGTTAACCCTGGTTAGTTACTGTCTTAATGTGTGTGCTGTCGTGATTCCTAGGGGTCTGAGTAGCCTGGCTGTCAGTTCTGAGGTGTTTTTTATATATGGTATGTTTCGTAATTGTTTTGAGTTTTGGTGTGTCCTTGTTATGTTGAATGTTGGCTAGGCATCTGTGGATGAAGCTGTCTGGGTGTCCGTTCCTGATAAAGACCTTGAGGAGATGCTCTTCTTCTTCCTTCCGATGAAGTGGATGGCAAGGACAAAGAGAGCCTTATTGAGGTTTTGGTAAGGAGGGTATTTTGTGAGAGTGGAGGTGCAGAATTTGGCAGATGCATATATGGGACTTGTCGAACTTGGTTGGTGGGAGCAGGGGAAATCCTTGGTTCAGAGAAAAAGAAAACATCACAGTAGTACCATTGTGGAAAGTTGCATCACCAGACACTGAAGACTAGGGGAAGGAATGGAATGAACTCCTTTCCTTTTTGTACTTATTCTACCCACTCCTTGCTCACAACCTATTACATCTCTATGAAAAGTCCTTATGAAAAGTCATCGACCTGAAATGCTGATTCTGTTTCTTTCTCCACAGATTATTGGCAACCTTGGGAGCAAAGAACAAGGTTTTATCTTACTGTTGTGAAGTCTTTTCAAGGCTTTTAAAAACAGAACAAAAATCACAAGAACCATATGCAACCTTGTTAATTAATATACTTTCTCCCTTGACATAATGCTGGCAGAAAATTATTTTATAGTTAGTGCTCAAGTTATTTCCAAACTTTTAAAATGGAGTCAAGATTGACTGACTTGAGCTGCTGTGATAGTTCAGTGAATCCATCTACTGATTAGTTGCATGATACAGAGGAAGAAAGAATTTATCTCAGCCATTGTGGCTGTAGAAAAACTATAACTAGCCTCCATGCTTTTGGGTGAAGGAAGAAAAATACAACTATGCTGTTGAATAATACTCAGGAACCCCAGCTTGGAAATGTTGATGTGTCGATTTGTTGGAAATGCAGCTAAACAAAATCTGTACCTCACTGTGTGGTAGGTTTGCTGCCACCATCCTCTTTAATTGTACCCATCTACATGACCTGTTTGATCTAGTATGGTAGAGGAGACCTACTTAACTGGCCCAACTAGAAGTGTCTCATATAGTTAACAGGATATAGCTTATTCATGTTAGCAACTCAGTTACTAGTTACATTAATATGATTGACATTGTTACAAAAACTGTAAGGAGGACCAGGCTATTAAGGAGTCACAGAACTTAACAAAATGGAAACGGACCCTTTGGCCCAACTCATCCATCCCGACCAGATATCTTAAATAAATATAATCCATTTGCTAGCATTTGGCCCATATCCCTCTAAATCCTTCCTGTTCATGTACTCATCCAGATGTCTTTAAATGTTGTAATTGCACCAGCCTGCACCACTTCCTTTGACATCTCATTCCATATATGCACCACCGTCTGCGTGAAAAAGTTGCCCCTTTGCTCCCTTTTAAATCTTTCTTCTGTCCCCTAAAACCTATGGCCTCTAGTTTTGAACTCTGCTAGCCTGGGGAAACGACCTTGGCTTTTTACCCTATCTATGCCCCTCATAATTTTATAAACTTCTAAAAGGTCACCCCCTCAGCTGTCGATGCACCAGGGAAAACAGCCCCAGCCTATTGAGCTACTCGTACAGCTCAAACCCTCCAATCCAGGCAACATCCTTGTAAATCTTTTCTGAACCCTTTCAAGTTTCACAAGTTCCTTCCTATAGCAGGAAGACCAAAATTAAATGCAGTATTCCATAAGTGGCTGAACCACTATCCTGTAGAGCAGCCTATTAGGTGATCTCCACTGAGGTCCATAGCTGTTATGCTTGCAATTTCATATGACGTTGTTATAGCAATTTAATTTGTGATAAACTAAGAGTAGTGATAAATGGGTCCCTTTCGGAATGGCAGGCGGAGAGTAGTGATAAACGGGACCCTTTCAGAATGGCAGGCGGTGACCAGTGGGGTACCACAAGGTTTGGTGTTGGGACCGCAGCTGTTTACAACATACGTTAATGATGTAGACAAAGGCATTAAAAGTAATATTAGCAAATTTGCTGTCGACACAAAGCTGGGTGGCAGTGTGAAATGTGAGGAGGATGTTACGAGAATACAGCGTGACTTGGACAGGCTAGGTGAATGGACGGATGCATGGCAGATGCAGTTTAATGTGGATAAATGTGTGGTTATCCACTTTGGTGGCAAGAACAGGAAGGCAGATTACTATCTAAGTGGAGTCAAGTTAGCTAAAGGGGAAGTACAATGAGATCTAGTGTTCTTATACGTCAGTCAATGAAAGCAAGCATGCAGGTACAGCAGGCAGTGAAGAAAGCTAATGGCATGCTGGCCTTCATAACAAGAGGAATTGAGTATAGGAGCAAAGAGGTCTTTCTGCAGCTGTACAGGGCCCTGGTGAGACTGCATCTGGAGTATTGTGTGCAGTTTTGGTCTCCAGATTTGAGGAAGGACATTCTTGCTGTTGAGGGAGTGCAGCATAGGTTCACGACGTCAATTCCTGAAATGACGCGACTATCATATGTTGAAAGATTGGAGCGACTGGGCTTGTATACACTTGAGTTTAGAAGGATGAGAAGGGATCTGACTGAGACGTATAAGATTATTAAGGGATTGGACAGGCTGGAGGCAGGAAGCATGTTTCTGCTGATGGGTGAGTCCAGAACCAGAGGACACAGTTTAAGAATAAGGGGTAGGCCATTTAGAACAGAGTTGATGAAAAACGTCTTCACCCAGAGAGTGGTGGATATATAGAATGCTCTGCCCCGGAAGGGAGTGGAGGCCAACTCTCTGGATACTTCCAAAAAAGAGATGGATAGAGCTCTTAAAGATAGTGGAATCAAGGGTTATGGGGATAAGGCAGGAACAGGATACTGATTGTGGATGATCAGCCGTGATCATAATGAATGGTGGTGCTGGCTCAAAGCGCCGAATGGCCTACTCCTGCACCTATTGCCTATTATCTATTGTCTAATTTAAAGCAGGGTTTTTGTTTGATTGTTTAATATTGATTTGACATAACATTACATAATAGAACTATTTCAAGAAGAATAAAAGTAAAATACTGTAGATGCTGGAAGTCTGAAACAAACAGCGAATGCTGGAAGATACTGACCAGGTCTAGCAGCCTATGTGGAGAGAAATTGAGTTAACGTATTGAGTCCAGTATGACTTCTCTTCAGAAATGTGAAGTCAGAAGTTCTGAAGAAGAGTGATACTCGGCTTGACACATTAACTTTGTTTCTCTTCACAGATTCTGCTGGACCTGCTGAGTATCTCCAGCATTTTATGCTTTACTTCAAGAAGAAGCTGGATCTACATTACTATTGCAGCCACACTGTCGCTTAAGACACCAAAGAAAACCATATATTTGGAGGTGTGGCATCATTTTGGAGGTAGCAACAACATCACTAACTTGAAATTATACTGTTACTTTAATTCAGTAACGTGTTCCAAGATATTTCACAGGAGTGGCACAAAACAAGATCACCAAGAAAACAAATGAGCAGCCACCTGGCAAAGAAACCCATTGTTGCAGTTCAAGGCAGCAGCAATACAACAGCTGAAAGCTGTCACTCAGGGATAAAATCCAGAAGATCAAGGGACATGTGGTGAGAAGAGGCAGCCCAGTAAATCCAACAAACTGCAGACCATCACGACGTATGAAACTGCTTTGAAGCCACCAGGGCCATAAGGACCAAGGTCAAATGGACAAATTTCCCTTTGCTTACCGGATATTGTTTTCTTACAGATGACAATACCATCTGTCACTACTGAAAAGAACATTTTTAGTGACAATGATCATGAATTCACAGTGGCAACTAATATCCTCCAAGTCAACCCTGAGTACCCTAAAGTTGAATCTTTGGGTAAACCTCTATTAATGGGAGAGCTCCAACGGGCAATGAAAGTTATTTTTTAAAAAAGCAAAGTTTGCAGCCCTAATGGTTTTCCAGCTGAGGCTTTCAAAGTTGGTGGGCTTTTGTTCACATGAAAATTCCATGCACCATCCTACAGATGTAGAAAGAAAATAATCTGTCTCTTCACCCCCAACCTGCTCGACAAACTTCAGGATTGCAACAATTGTAACCATTTAAAAGGGAGAAATGAATCATGCTGTGGAAATGATCGAGGTATTTCCCTCTTATTCCATAACAAGGAAACTCAGCAGGCATCCCCCTAAACTGCTTACCTTCCATGGCTGAAGGAATTCGGTTTGGCCTCGAACTTCCAGAAGAACATCTGTAAATGTCTTTGATGCCAGACAAATCCAAGAAAAATAACAAGAACAGCACCTGCAACTTGTCATTGCATTTATTGACCTAACCAAAACATTTGATTCAATTAATTCTCAAGTTGTGTGGATTGTGCCGTGAAGATTTGGATACCCAAAATATTTCTTCACAATTCTGTAACTGCTTCATCATGTTTGTTAGAGTCAACGCAGGTAAAAGAACAACTACAATTGGTGGAATAATTAAAATCAGTGATGTTCAAGGAGCTAAAATTGGAAGAATGCAGAGATTTCAGTTCTCTTGCTCCTTCAGTACTGCACGCAGTAGCAGCAATGTGTCATGTCTACAAGATGCACTGCAGCACTTCACCCATGCACCTTTGATAATATTTTCCAAACTCACGACCTCTATCTACAAATTCCCATCTGAACCACTCACCATTCTGTCTTCGAATTATATCACTGTTCCTTCACTGTCACTGGGTCAACTTCCTGGAACTCAATCAGAAGTTCTGTTTTGAAGGATTTACAGCCAAGGAGCAGAGTAGTTCAACAAGACAGCTTGTCACCGCCTTCTCCAGGGCAATTCAGGATGGCAATCTAGCCAGCAAAACCTACATTCAGTAAACAAATAGAAAATAATCTGAGGGATATTGGGCTAGGGTAAGTTCCAGAATTGGGAAAGGACAAGGTCATCGAGGAATGTGAAACCTGGGAACTGAGAATCGGTGTAGTTTAGTATGCAAAGAGGTAATGGGTAAAAGGGTTTCAGTGTGAGTTAGGATATGATGAACGCTGTAGTGATTTGTAACAAGATCAGCCAGTTGGATCTTCGAGTATGAATACCCTGATTGGGGCTGTTAATCTCTGCAACCATGGAGACCTGGCTGACTTAAAAGGGATATTGGGCCCTGAATGCCTGACTGTTGAGAGGCAGTGCTATTTGTCAAAGGCTATGAATTTGTAAATAAAGATGATGGTAATGCTGGCTCTGAAGAGTTATTTCAAGCACAGTTTTTGATCAGGTTAAATTTTTGCAGGTGACAGGTGGGAATTTGACCAGTAATGGATTGGGACAGTCATGTATAAAGATAGTGAAGGCATTGATGGAAGATTCAGTAGCAGTAGCTAGGCTAAGTAGGAGTTCGAAGATGTTTTGGAATTGGAACTCAAAATTTTGGTCATGGAGCAGAGGTATAGTCAGAGCACATCCATCAACTGTGACGCAGAGGTTGTCAATTGTCTGGCTCAGACAGTTGCCAAGGAGAAGGATGGATCTACTAGCTGTGGAATAATGTTAGCAGTAAGGTCTGAAGACACTGGCTTTGGTTTTTCTAATATATCATTGGAGGAAGTTTTTGCACTTCTGAAAGAAGTAGTGGCAAAGTTCATCTGGGTGTCTTCAGTGTAGGTGTGGAGCCTGATATTGTATTTTTAGTGTAGGTGCAACATGTAACAAGGTGTAATTGTGAGCCAAGGAAAAGCCACTGGGGAGGTCTCTAAGTGACTATGCGTGATTAGGAAGAAAAGCCAGTGGTGTTAACTCTGACTATGGGACGATAAATAAGAATGAAACTAGTTGACTGCAGTGCCACCTGACTGAATGATACGGAGAGGAGTTAGTCAAGGCAAGTGCAGCCAGCATGTATAAAGTTACAGCTAGTTCTGAAGAAACATTTGATTCTGTTTCCCTCTCTGCCAGATACTGCCACAGCTGCTGAATTTCTGCAGTATTTTCCCTTTGGTGGACCTGGATTGAAATCTGAAGGTCATGGCTTACTCACATAACTGGGGTCTTGACTCTGTTCTAACTATAACTTAGGGAAGCCTGCTTGGTGGCAAACTTGAAAGGCAAATCAGGAAGGAACCAGTAGTGGGGTCAGAAGAGACCAAGTTAAATTTAAAATGAAGAACTGTGGGATGTTGGAAATCTGAAACAAAAATAGAAATACAGAAATTGCGGGAGGAACTTGGCAGGTCTGGCAGCATCCATGGATAGAAAACAGATTTTTTTTTGTTAGTTTTTCTAAGGATTTCTGGTGTTCTAGGAGCATCAGGAATGCTTTTCTTGTCCATGGAATGAGGGCTTTCCACCCTTTATAATCTCTTGCTCTCCCTATACCCACCCCTCAGCAGATATCCTTATTCTGGGGAATGTTTCCTGGGGTCTGACCCAGCAGAATACCTGACACTCTCTCCTGATCTCACTGTTATTCCCATTGGCTTCAAGTTAAGATAATGGGAATCATGGAAACCATTCTATTTGTTGGAGTTCTATCTAGATCAACCTTCATCTGTTCATTAATAAATCTCACCCATCATACGCTTAGAATTGGGGATTTTCATTGATGATTGCAGAGTGCTTGGGACAATATGAGCCTGCTCAGATACCGAAGAAATTCAGAAAGACCTGACAGAAAGACCAAGCAGGCTGCTTTGTCCTGGATGGTGTCAAGCTTATTGAGTGCTGCTGGAGCTGGATCATCCAGGCAAGTGGTAAATATTTCATCTCACTCCTGACTTGTACCTTGTTATGATCCATTTAGGAAATCAGAAAGTTACTTACTGCAGGATTCTTAGTCTTTGAACTACAGTTATAGCCACAGTATTTGCACAGCCATTCCAGTTCAGATTCTGATAACTACCAAGATGTTGGCTGAGGAGGATTCAGCAATGGCAACGTCATTGAAGGTTAGGTATTCAGGCTTGAGCTGATATGTGGCAAGTAATGTTTATACTACAAAAGTACAAGGCAAAATTTGTCTCCAACAAGATACAGTCTAAGCACTATCCCTTAACCTTCAATGATGTTGCCATTGCTGAATCCTCAATAAGCAGCACTCAATAAGCTTGACACCATCCAGGACAAAGCAGCCTGCTTGGTCGGCACCACATCAATAAACATTTACTCTTTCTACCACCGATGCTCATTAGCAGCAGTGGGGACCATCGACAAAATACACTGCAGAAATTCACCAAAACTACTTAGACCACACCTTCCAAACCCGTGATCACTACTTTCTGAACAATAATGGCAGCAGATGCATGTAAGCACAACCAACTGCAAGTTCCTTTCCAAGCCACTCTTCCCCCAAGCTCCTACAAAGCCACCAGTCCAAGGTGTTTCTTCCCATCCCTGCTGCCAAGTACAGCTGCCTTCTTGAAATGCTGCAGTCTTTGAATGTGTAGGAATACCCACAGTGCTATATTGTTCTATGTGCTTCAGAATTTAGACTGCTACTGAGACTGCTGGCCAGTCAGGTAGCTGTCAACACCCTGAGATGGGTCTTCATTCTGGGCTAGAGGCAGAACCGCACCTCTAGCCTTTAATGTTGCATCGAGTGGTAAGTAGCTATGGGATTCTTTATGATAGGGTATCCCCTGTCATCCGAAAACTCCTGACCGGTGTGTCTAGAAAATGTACATTTAAAGACATTGGGCTGAATTTTACCAATGTCACTGTCAAGACTGCTTGTATCTTTACTGTGAGTTATACACTGCATGTATTTCATATGCAGGATTCTATGATGACAAATTATTTCAGATTGTACGGTGAAAATGCCTGATCAACACTTTTGCTACCTGAAGGGCCTGATATTGCACACAAGTAGAACCCATGCGATTGGACAGGAAAATTAACACTTAGTCTGCCCACAGTGGGTATTATCACAGCCATTTTTCATTTACAGTGCGTGTTTATTAGTTGCATGAATAAGGAAGACATCACAGATTGATTTTAGCAGAGCAAGTTGCAAATTCAGTCTGATAACGAAAGTTCCCCCACCAAACCTCCATGCATCTTGCTCCATGGTCTTCCAGGCTGTCTGGGGGAAGAGGAGGGCATTATTGTCTGCACTGAAAGGCAAGGAAAATCATAGATATTGTGAGAATAAGTAGGTGCAAAGTGAGGGAGCGGTAAGACATGAAGTGGGGAGCCCTAAGGGACACCCTGGTTGAACAGTTCAGATGGGTTGTCTGACCCTATGCACAAAGTGCCCTGGCAGCAAGTGCTGATATGCTCCAAAGAGTAACACTGAAATAGAGAACAGTATTTTTAGTGCGCCAGAGATGTGTCATGAGGATGCAGTGTGAGTAGTATGTGTTTGATGGCACTGTCTGTGGATTGGAATGTGGGCGTAGTTGCCCATGGAGTGTGCCCTGTGGCGTTGGTGATTGTTGTCCAAGATGGAAGTCCAGAGGAGCAAGTCATCAGCTGGAATCAGCAGGTAACTGCTGTGACATTCATGTCAGGAAATGTCATTATGTAGTTTTTATCCAGCACATTGGAAAATAGAAACTGAATATCAATAAGGCAAGATTAGGTAATAATTGCATGCTGATATATGCAAATGTTTTCAAACAGGCCTCTTACCATTAAAAACCTGGCTGCATTTTATTTTCTGATCGTGCCCCATTTCCCAAATGACTCATGCTCATGTCATTAAGGGGTTGGGAATATTTCACCTGATCTAATTTCTCAATTGTGCACAGAACACTTTATGTGTTTGTACTACGCATGTTTTCAGTGGAACCATCCTTCTGGTTGCATGATTGTAATTAGTCCAGCTACAAATAAAATTTCTATTTTTGAGTCGTGCACTGGATACTCCAAAAGTAGTTTCATCACGTGATCCATCAAATAAGTTTTCAGAATCATATATAAGTTAGCAATGGAGAAAATAAGGTTAAGAAAATGACAAAAGATAAATATTCAGCCCAGAAATTGTGAGTGTTATTGTCTTCACTATGCCCTGCACATCTTATTTGTTTTCCTTCTAGTGCAGGACATGGGTAGTATAATGTTCTGTGGCAGCAGGTCTAGACAGTGGATAATATAAATGATAGAAATCATAGAATGATCCCCTAGAAATAAACTTGCAGCTGGTAACCTTGAAATATGGAAACCAAAGTACAAAATAGAAGATATTGAGGCCTTGATGGAATTTTGCCTCCCACCATTAAGTGGAAATGGGTGCAACTGTGGTTAAAAATAGAGGCTCTCTCGCCACCATCTTGCCTATTGCAATTTTAAAATCTAGGGGCAGGAATTTTTGTGTGGTGGCCCTTCCTCCTCACTGTCAAAAACTTTCAGCAGGGAACTGCACCCCAGTGAAGTCAGCCATTTAATGAATTATTATACGACTGAAGGTGTGACTACATTCCTTCACTTTGTAGGTATGCTCATGGCCAACAATTTTGTAATCCAAGCAGCTCCAGTGTAGTACCGTGACTACTCCTTGGACTTGGTTCCTTCGTTCTTAGTATCTGGAGACAGTGCTAAGGAAATGCACAGAAGGAGACATCCAGGAGAGGGTGAGGCAATGTTAGAGGTTGTATTGGAAAGGAAAGTGGGGCAGAGGATACAGGGTGGAGCAGACCTGGGAAAGGATCCTTGATCAGGAAGCCTGGCCTATTCTCCCTGATGCCTCAGCAGGCTAACTTGTCATTTCATCCCTTTCTCCCCCATTCCTAACTATCTCCAGGCAGGAAATGGGATGCAAAAAAAGAAACTTCTGGAAAAGCTCAGCAGGTCTGGCAGCATCTGTGAAGAAAAAAATCAAGAGTTAATGTTTTGGATCCGGTGACCCTTCCTCAGAACGCTGGACATGGGATGCGTTAGAAACTCTACTGTAATGGAAAATTTGCCAGCACTATTCTAAAACTGACAATATTAGGTCTTATACAATTTTTAGCAAAGTGGCCACTATTTGGAGGCTTTGCTACATCACACTAACAGTTTGGAGTCGTTAACCATAGATTGGAAATGGGTAGAGTATAAAAGTTGAATAAAAATAGGGTTGCCCCTTTTATAGTTCATCATGAAATGCTGTTGCCTGAATTCTGTCTGTTTATTAAAGGAGGTGGTAACGGTTCTGTGATTGGAAAAGATAAGTGAACAGTTCTATAGAAGGGGAATGGTCTTCAGATCTATTAGAATAGATTATCCACTGGATAAAGTGCCATTCAGCATTCTACAATATTAAAAGTTTAGCCAGTTGTGAGATCCAGAGCTACTTGTTTAAACTCTGCACATTGCTTTCATTTATCATTTACATAACAATTTAGCCATCTGTCTGACCATTTGAAAGCTTTGACAGATGTATCAGTTTTTGGCTGCCTTCAAATGCACCAATAGATTCTGAACTATTGAGTTTTCTTTACTCAGCTGTCCTGGGAATGTGAATGGATGGCTTGGCTATATTCTAAAGCACAAATGGATACTGCACTGCGGAGATTTTTGCATTAATTTATGTGATATAGGCATTGATGGCTAAGACATCAACTATTCCCCATCCGTTTTTGGCCTGGAGGACTTGGTGATGAGCTGCCTTCTTGAAATGCTGCAGTCTTTGAATGTGTAGGAATACCCACAGTGCTCCTTGGAAGAGAATTCCACGATTTTTACCTAAAGACTTTGAGGGAAAGGTTATACATTACCAAATCAGGATATTATGTGACTTGGAAGTGTAACTCGGAGGTGCTAGTGATGCAATGTATCTGTTACCTTTATCCTAGAAGGTTGCAAGTTTGTTGAGTGTTGTTGGAGCTAGCACAATCAGGCAAATGGAGAGTACTCCATCGTACTGCTGACTTGTGCCTTATCAATGGTCATCAGCAATAGGGAGATAGAAGTGAGTTACTCAGTACAGGATTCCTAGCTTATGACCTGCTCTTGTAGCCACTGTATTTATGTATGTGGTCCAGTTTAATATCTGGTCAATGATTCAATGGCTTTATTTGCCTAGCCATCCTGGGAATGTGATCTGATATTTTTGAAAGGTAATGTTATTAGGATGCTAATAGTTTCTTTTTACATACCAGTTCAAGTGATTTTTAAAAAAGATTTTATCAGTTTTATCAGCCTTTCAATAACTTTGAAATGTTTTCTGGTTCCTCTGAGTTCTGTTTATAAAGTGGATATGGATTAAGTGGGCTAGAGGATAAAGGTATAAAGGAGGTGAGGAGTTTCTTTATGCTGGTTTGAAGAACTAGTTTATTGTTTTGGGAATGGAGGCACAACTTAACTTGGTTATTTCAGAATCAGTTTGTCCCTGCAGACAATGATGACAGTTTCACTGTAGTGGACAGAAGTTGGATTACAATGTCTAGAAGATTCACAACTCCTAGTTCACATTTTCTGTGATGAAAAGCCGATCACTGGTGTCAAATTTTGTTTGTTAACTCTTCTGTGAGTTGTTTTGGAACACTTTACTGTACTAAAGGGTCTTTGTAAGTACAAACTCTTGTTCTTGTTTTATGTCTGATTGATATTTCATCAGAAAAATTTTGACAGGTTATCATTAACAAAGTATTGTGCTGGAGTGTCAGCATAGATTTGGTGCTTAGTCACTGGATTGTGACTTGAACTCCTAAATCTTCTGACTCGGACATGGGGGTGGTCCCAATGAGTGCTCAGGTTAGTGCAACTGACTGGATTGGTGGTGAGTGTCACTTGCTGGCAGGTAGAGAGAGCAGCCTATGTGTAGTATTCTAACTTGGGGCCAAGAGGAGTACACAGGTTGTGCTGTGTAAGTTTAACACATACCAAGGAAGCAGTAGAGCACTTTTAATTGAAAATGGCTGCATCAAAGTTGGGGTGGCCACTTAATTGAATAAATTGTTATATACTTAAAGTATTTGCATTGTTCACTATTGTTGGCATTTCTGCCTTATCTAATTTGTTGGCTGGTACATTTCACCCAGAAATGTGTACATGTTTTCTGCATGACAGTTTGAGAGTATGGAAGGCTTTTATGCATCTGAAAAACAAACACTACACCACAAAAGGCTGTTAAATCCTCGTTGACATTTGGCTAATATTACGTCACATTAGCTTTTCAACCAGTTGCTTTCTCCATGCTGACTGGCTTCATTCAAGTAACAGATTATTGATAATGAAGATACTGCTAGATCTTACTGTGGCAATGTTTCATCTCATTATGACGACTTGGCTTAGAAGTTAGCTCAGTTAAAAAAGTGGTAAGTAAAAAGAGATCGATGTAATTTTCCTTCTCTGTTCTGAAATGAATTCTTGTAATGGGGTAACAATAAACTGATGATTTACAGAATTTTGTAGAACTCTTGTTAGTTTCTTACACCCAGCCAATAAAATGTTGTGCATTACAGATTGCAAGGTAACTTCTAAGTCAATATTACGATGTGTCCAGTTCTACTAAAATGCTTTGTGAGTTGCTGCCAAAGTTTCATTGTCTACATATGCACAGTTTTGATGCTCTGCATGGCCAACTGACATTTACTACACGTCATCTTGGAAAACTAAAGTTGTTTAAGAACATTTTCTGCACTTCTATATGATAAAGATGAAATATTCTGCATTTAAGTTCTTTTGAACCAGGTTTTTATTGTTTCATTGGAGTCTAACATTCTAAGTATTTGAGGATTTATTACTGAGAGTACTAATTATCAACTGTTTACTTTATGTATTGCTCATTTATGTTGCTTTGTCTTGTTTCTAGACAATGGGAAATTCATATGCTGGGCAACTGAAATCTGCACGCTTTGAAGAGGCTCTGCACAATTCAATAGAGGCATCACTTCGTTCCAACAGCATTTCTCCACGACCAATCTTCTCTCAGCTGTACCTTGAATCAGATCAACCGCCTTTGTCCCCAGAAGGTTGAGAGAACTTTTTTTTGTTTGGTTTCTTTGAACATTGATTTACTTTAACAAATGATTTTTTTTTATTGCTGGCATCCACTCTAATATTCTCACTCCCTCTGGGACCTTTTTATACACAATTGTAGCATCTGTGTAGCAAATTGCACTGCATGCTGTAAGTGTAGACATATGTAGGATGTATCATTGGATCTCATACTATATGAAAGCACATACCCTAATGAAATATCATTGAAATAACAATCAAAGCTACTTTTGTGTACGCACAAACTATTATGCCAGTCAGATTTTGGCAGAATGTGGACAGAATGTGTAAATCATTCAATGTATAACCGATAATTTTTTTAAAACTGAGCACAGTAAGTATAGAACCTTAATCAAAACAAGGAGATCTGAGGAAGTCTGCTGCAACAGTATAGCATGTTTTATACTTCAGTACTTCTCTGTTGAGACTAGTCCTTTTCAAGTGACATTGTAGAATGTCTTTAATTAGTCAGTATTCTATAATCAAACAAACTTGGATTAAATTCATTTTTGTATTACTCAGGATTCTCACTAATCATTCATATTGATACAAAGACAACATGAGCTGCCTTTACACTCATTTAGTAGAGTTTGATATTTGTGCACATGCGAGATGAGAAAATTCTTTTTCACAGTGAGTAGTTAACATTTGGGATGTACTGCCTGGACATACCATTTGATGGTGCAGGTTCAGTTGAGACAATTAAGAGGGAATTCAATGATTATTTAAATATAGAAACACTAATGAAATCTTTACTGGAAACAACACATGCTGGAGATCACAGCCGGTCAGATAGCATTTGTGGAGATAGAGCAAGCTAATGATTTGAGTCTCGGTGACTCTTCATCAGAGCTGAAGTGAAGTGTGGAGGGAGCAACATTTATGCAATAGTGGGGGCCGGATGCAGGGTGCTGTGGCAGTGGTGGGGTGTAGAGTGCTAACAGTTCAGATTAAGTGTTTGAAATGTGAGAATGGCAGAAAAATGGTGTATCTAACTGCCAGACTTGAAAGAGAACACTGTCGCACTGGGGTGCCAGGAGGGCTTGAACGATGTGGACTCTTGTGGGAATGCTCTACAATCACGACTTTTGACATTGGGATAAACTTGCTACATCTTTTAACAAAGTTTCAGGCATCAAGGCAAGATTCTTCATCAGCTGTGGCAAGTTGCCAATGAATGATTGTCGCTCATTAGCAACTGTAGTAATTGCAAATCTTGCCTCACAAATATACAGCTTTCTATAATATCACTTCCTGCAAGGAAACTAAAAGCTGACAATTCTAGATATGAAAGTTTGCTTGCTACTTAATCCACAGGAGCTCCATGTTGGGCAGCCGGTATCAATGTCTTCGGGCAAACTTAATGGGCACCTTCCATATGCGCCTCACATCAAAGGATATTGGCAATCAATATGTACAAACGTCTAAGAATGTGTATGACACTTCTGCAGGTGACTTAGATGATGCTTCTTTGGCTGCAACAACCACAATAAATGTAGAACTGCAATGGGAGATGCACCCAGCGCATGGACTGGGTCAGGCTGCATCTCTGGCCTGTTTGCTTGATATCTTAGGCTCACAAAGTGAAGACTATCTGGATGCTCAAAGCAGCCTTGCCTTTCTTTACATTGTCTTGCCTTCTAACACCTTACCCCTCAGCCAGAGATACCAGGTTTACATTAGTGCTGCAAAGCCAGGAAGCTTGCAATGGTCATCAGCACTGTATTACACCCAATCTCTCATACCCCACCATCCTTTTGGGATCTTAAGGAAGCCTTCTGAAAATCCAAATACACCACATCCAGTGTTTTTTTTAAACTGATCTCCAATAAAATCCTCAACAAGCTCTGCAAAAGGTTTGTCAAACATGACTACCCTTTCAATAATCTATATTGACTGCCCAAACATAACATTACTTTGTAGGTGTCCAGTTATTACATCCTTTATAGTAGATGCTAGCATTTTCCTTACTAATGATTTACAGATCTGTAGTTTTCCTCTGGTTTCTTTCTCCCACCCTTCATGAAAACATTCATCTGGCAGAATTCATTGTTTGCTGTTCTGGAACATGATCACTTTTCTTTGTATTGTTGGAATATTTTCTGTCCTTCTAACCATACCAAGAAGAGATGAAAAATAATTCTCCTGTGTTTTCTCTCATAGAGTCATAGTCACGGAATACTACATCACCGAAACAGACCTTCCATCCAATCAATCCATACCAACCATAATATCAAACTGAACTAATTCGACCTGCCTGCATTTGGCGCATATCCCTCCAAACATTTATTATTCATGTACTCATTCAAAAGTCTTGTAACATTATAACTGTATCCGAATCGATCACTGTCTCTGGAAGTTCATTTCACACCTGAACTGCTCCCTCTGTAAAAAAAACATACAGTTGCCCCTCATATCCTTTTTAAATCTTTCTCCTCTCACCTTAAAAATATGTCCCCTAGTCTTGAAATCCCCCACCGTATGAAAAAGATTCCTGTCATTCACCTTCCCTATACCTTCATGATTTTATAAACCTTTATTATGTCACCCCCAACCTCTTACATTCCATGAAAAAAGTCCCATCCTATCCAGCCTCTCCTTATACTTCAAACTTCCATTCCCAGCAACATCCTAGTAAATCTGCCCTGAATCCTCTCCAACTTAATTGTATCCTTCCTGTACCAGGGCTACCAGAATTGGACACTGTATTCCAGAAGAGGCCTCATCAAAATCCTGTACAAGCTCAAAATGACATTCCAACTCCTGTACTCAAAGGTCTGAGCAATGAAGGAAGCGACTAAATGCCTTCTTAACCACCCGGTGTACATGTGATGCAAACTTCAAAGACTTATGTACCTAAACCCCTAGGTCTTTGTTTTACAACAGTACCAGTGCCCTACCTTTAATTGTATAAGTCCTGACCTTGTTTTCTTTTAACCAAAATGCAATAGCTCACATTTATCCAAATGAAACTCCATCTGCCACTCCTCAGCAATTGGCCTAAAAGATCAAGCTCTCTCTTTGTAATCTTAGATAACTTTCTTCACTGCCCACTGTACCATCAATTTTGGTCTCATCCGCAAACTTACGAACCATGCATTCTATATTCTCAACTAAATCATTGATGTAAAGGACAAACAAAAGTGGACCTAGCACCGATCCCTGTGGAACAATGCTGGTCTCAGGTCTCCGGTCTGAAATACAGTCCTCGACCACCACTCTCTATCTCCTGCTGTTAAGGCAATTTTGTGTCAAATTGGTAAGTTCACACTGAATCCATGATGATCTAACTTTACCAATTAGTCCATTGGTCCTAATGGAAACTTGTCAAAGGTGTTACAAAAGTCCCAAGTAAACAGCATCTACTGCTCTGCCCTCATCAGTCTTTTTCATGACTTCCTCAAAAAAAACTCAATCAAGTTTGTAAGACACTATTTCCCTCGCACAAAAGTATGCTGACTATCTGTAATCATTCCTTGCCTCTTCAAGGGGCAGTGTGGACTTGTTGGGCCGAAGGGCCTGTTTCCACACTGTAGGGAATCTAATCTAATCTAATCTTACCTACTACCGAAGTCAAACTCACAGGTCTATAGTTCCCAGGTTTCTCCTCACATCCCTTCTTAAACAAAGCCACAACATTAGCCTCTCTCCAGTCATCTACACCACACCTATAGTTATAGAAGATACAAATATTTCTGCAAGGGGATCCACAGTTTTCTCTGCAGTTTCCTTCAATGTCTTGCGATAAACTAGATAAGGTCCCGGAGATTTATCCACTTTATGTTTCCTCAGACTTGCAGCACTTCCTCTTCTGTCATATAATCTGTTTTCGAAACACCAATATTTTATTTCCTGTTTTCAAGTCTCCATTTGTTTCTCCACAGTAAAAACTGATGCGTAATATTCATTTAATATCTCTCCCATTTCATGAGGTTCAACACAACGATGGTCTCTTTGATCTTTAAAGGCCCCTACTCTCGTGGCTCTCTTGCTCTTAAAGTACTTGTAGAATCTCTTTAGATTATCTTTAACCTCACTGCCAAGGCTATCTCATATGCCATCTTTGCCTTTCTAATCTCCGTCTTAGAATGCCCCTACAATCTGTACTGTCCCAGAGATTAATTTGAACTCAGTTGTCTGTATATTGAATGATTCTTTTTTGTTTTTGATTAGAACTTTAATATCTTTATTCATCCATTGTTCCTTAATCCTACCAGCCTTACCTTTCCACCCTAACAGGAACATAATGACTTTGAATGCTCATTATCACATTTTTGAAAGCCTCCTACTAATCTGACATCCCTTTACCTGCAAGCAGTCTACTCCAGTCAATTTTGAAAGTTCGCTTGTTTCAAAAGCAGTTTATGTTCACATATACTGTTTCTTTTAGAACATAGAACATTATAGCGCAGTACAGGCTCTTCGGCCCTCGATGTTGCGCTGACCTGTGAAACCAATCTGAAGCCCATATAACCTACACTATTCCATTATTATCCATATGTTTATCCAATGACCATTTGCATGCCCTTAAAGTTGGCGAGTCTACTACTATTGCAGGCAGGGCATTCCACGCCCTTACTACTCTCTGAGTAAAGAATCTACCTCTGACATCTGTCCTATATCTATCATCCCTCAATTTAAAGCTATGTCCCCTCGTGCTAGCCATCACCATCTGAGGAAAAAGGCTGTCACTGTTCACCCTATCTAATCCTCTGATTATCTTGAATGTCTCTATTAAATCGCCTCTTAACTTCCTTCTCTCTAACGAAAACATCCTCAAGTCCCTCAGCCTCCCCTCATAAGACCTTCCCTCCATACCAAACAACATCCTGGTAAATGTCCTCTGCACCCTTTCCAATGCTTCCACATCCTTCCTATAATGCAGCGACCAGAATTGTACGCAATACTCCAAGTGTGTCTGCACCAGAAGTTTGTATAGCTACAGCATGACCTCATAGCTCTGAAACTCAATCCCTCTACCAATAAAACCCAGCATGCCATTCACCTTCTTAACAACTCTATCAACCTGGGTGCCAACTTTTGGGGATCTATACACATGGACACCAAGATCTCTCTGCTCATCCACACTACCAGGAATCTTACCATTAGCCCAGTACTCTGTATTCCTCTTACTTCTTCCAAAGTAAATCACCTCACACTTTTCCACATTAAACTCCATTTGCCACCTCTCAGCCCAGCTCTGCAGCTTATCTATGTCCCCCTGTAATCTGCAACATCCTTCCACACTATCCACAATATCTCTCCCATTTCATGAGGTTCAACACAAAGATGGTCTCTTTGATCTTTAAAGGCCCCTACTCTCTCTCTCTCTCTCTAGTTGCTCTCTTGCTCTTAAAGTACTTGTAGAATCCAGGTCATTAATAAAGATGACAAACAGCAGTGGCCCCAAAACAGATATTTGTGGTACATCACGAGTAACTGAACTGCAGGATGAACATTTCCCATCAACCACCACTCTCTGTCTTCTTGCAGCTAGCCAATTTCTGACCTAAACAACTAAATCACCCTCAATCCCATGCCTCCATATTTTCTGCAACAGCCTAGCATGAGGAACCTTATCAAACGCTTTACTGAAATCCATATACACCACACAACCGCTTTACCCTCATCCACCTGTTTGGTCACCTTCTCAAAGAACTGAGTAAGATTTGTGAGGCATGACCTACCCTTCACAAAACCGTGTTGATTACCCCAATCAAATTATTCCCTTCTAGATGATTATAAATCCTATCTGTTATAATCCTGTCCACCACTTTACCAACAACCAAAGTAAGGCTCACTGGCCTATAATTACCAGGGTAATTACCTTCTTGAACAAGGGGACAACATTTGCTATCCACCAGTCTCCTGGCACTATTCCTGTAGACAATGACGACATAAAGATCAAAGCCAAAGGCTCTACAATTTCCTCCCTAGCTTCCCAGAGAATCCTAGGATAAATCCCATCTGGCCCAGGGGACTTATCTGTTTTCACACTTTCCAGAATTGCTAACACCTCCTCCTTATGAACCTCAATCCCATCTAGTCTAATAGCCTGTATCTCAGTATTCTCCTTGACAACATTGTCCTTTTCCTGTGTGAATATTGATGAAAAATATTCACTTAGCGCCTCTCCTGTCTCTTCGAACTCCACGCACAACTTCCCACCACTGTCCTTGACTGGCCCTAATCTTACTCTAGACATTCCTTTATTCCTGACATACCTATAGAAAGCTTTAGAGTTTTCCTTGATCCTACCTCCCAAAGACTTCTCACATCTCCTCCTGGCTCTTCTTAGCTCTCTCTTTAGATCCTTCCTGGCTAACTTGTAGCTCTCAAGCTTCCTAACTGAGCCTTCACACCTATCTTTACATTAGCCTCCTCCTTCCTCTTGACAAGCGATTCACTTCTTTAGGAAACCACAGTTCCCTCGCTCAACCACTTCCACCCTGCTTGACAGGTACATACTTATCAAGGACATGCAGTAGCTGTTCCTTGAACAAGCTCCACATTTCAATTGTGTCCAGCCCCTGCAGCTTCCTTCCCTGTCCTGTGCATCCTAAATCTTGCCTAATCACCTCATAATTGCCTTTCCCCCAGCTATAACTCTTGCCCTATACC
This sequence comes from Stegostoma tigrinum, assembly GCF_030684315.1. Taxonomy (NCBI): domain Eukaryota; kingdom Metazoa; phylum Chordata; class Chondrichthyes; order Orectolobiformes; family Stegostomatidae; genus Stegostoma; species Stegostoma tigrinum. The sequence goes on from NC_081358.1 coordinate 79,001,267, forward strand.
TATCCCTTTCCATTGCTGAAGTAAATATAACCGAATTGTGGTCACTATCACCAAAGTGTTCACCTACCTCCAGGAGATCAGCCAAATATCATAACATGAAGAACAAACAATTCTATTCTAACTATAAAATAAAAACAAAGTGCTGTAGAATATCAGCAGCTCTGGCAGCATCTTTAGAGATAGAAATGGAGTTAATGTTTTGAGTCCAATAAGATTTTACTTTTGGATCTATTGTAATCCTCTAATGCACACTCATAATAAACCTATTATTCAAAACTCTTGTCTGTGTTGCAGAAACATATTAAGTTAATATTTGGGTTATACTAATTTCTGAGCATAGTGTTGTGCTTCGTGATCTATCTCAATTCTCGCTAATTGAGGGTAGGGGCCACATACCTTTTGTGTGCCCTCTTCAACAGTATGATTGTAGAAATGGTATAAAACAGCTGGAGCTCTCTGTTGCCTCATCCAAGTTGCCTGTGACTCTGAGTACAACAGGAAGTCCTGGGAGCATTATTTGTCAATTGTGTTATAGAATCAACCTGCTGTCTTAAAGGGAAGCAGCATAAATATACTGCTGCAAAGTAATTGATATGAAATCTCATACTCAATACATAAAACAATGGCCTCTCTCCGAATTATGTCTCAAATACCAACCAGTCACCCACAGCTGTGCCTGGCACTCATAATTTAAGTCTAATATCCAGGTGCTACATCACAGCCTCACATACCTACATTGCCCTCTTATGCCAACGTACACATATCTCCACCTAGTTAGACATATTCCTACACGATCACTAATGTTCTGCCTTCCGTCTCAGAACAAGGTGACCCATTATAGAAAAAAAAACCAGCAGAAGTGGCTAAAGACAAGGGTGCCTGCATCTCCTGATCCCCACAGTGTGTAGTTACTATCAGAAATATACTGCCTGAGTGTGGGAGAGGCTGCTTAATTTGTGGCTTTTGCAGAAGTTTGGGTAAGTACCTGAAGCAAAAAAAGGGAGCAGGTGAGTCAGTCTTGAAGAGTTGTTCTCATAGTGAACCAGCACAGGTATAATGGACTGAATGATCTCCAGTGTTAGGACCATACTGTAAATCTCTGAATAAGGAATGAGCTGTGGGGAATCCCCTGGCACCTGTTGAACAAAGAAGAATTGATGACAGACTCTTCCCTAATGACACTAGTAAATGTCCAGTTCACCTGAATACTGTTATTTGGCATGATCGGCAAGCTGCTGATAGTGTCACTACACATCTCTTGCTGCCCTCTAGACCTTCCCTTCCTCTCACCAGTCTTCCATTGCTAAGTTCCTGCTTTCAAGAACTGCTGGTTGCCCAACCACAGAAACCTCAGAAGCAGTCAGTTATCAGATCTGACACTTGAACCCCCAAGTTCAAATACTGATGTTGTCCATTCTAAGATTGTTAGTGTAGAGTTACAGTTGATGCATGTTGATCCAAGAAGACATGACCAGGCTGCAGTCAGGCCAGGGCTAAAGGGCTTGTCTGTCAGCTCACATGAGGGCAAGATAGCAAACAAATACTGCTGGAGAGAACTGATGATCTCAAGCACATTCAAGAGAATGCAGACCAAGATGCCCAGGTACATTAACTGGCCTGCTAGACAACCTCTTGTTACAGACAAGGACTGTGGAGATCTTGCTTCAAGTTAGCAGAACGCACCAAGCAGAGCTTGCCTGTTCTATTATCCCTGTTCTGTCTTCCTGCTGTATGGCCGATCTAGAGACACTGCTTCCTCCATGATGGTTCCAACCTTTTTCTGAACAGTTTGACTACTCCTCTGACCCCTTGTTGGATGGATGCAACAGATCCAACAACCCATGAAAATATCTCTTAAAAATGTTCTGGAATTCATCCAGATACTTTGCAACAGAACAAGTTCTGGAAAAAAAAAATCACTTGCAGATTGGTTATCAGTTGTTTCAAATATTGAGACAACAGGGCTTACCATATGCTTATTTGCAGAGCCAACAATAAAGAGACTTCCTGCACATTTGACGTCAGACTTGGGAACTGTCATGACCCCAACTAATGTTATTACTCATCAAGTTAGATCCTAGATAGGAACCTGGTTTGATAGATCATCACTTATTTGGTTTAGTTTTAATGAAGTGGCCTCTCACTGAAACAAAGTATGCAATGCTGTAGATTTTGCTCTAACAATAAAACAAATTCATTATAAAAAAAAGGTTATAACTAGATAGTTAGATTATTTGATTTTAAAGCAAATGCAAAGAATTTTTAACATAGTGAAAGTAAAAAGGTAAAGTAGTCCCGCCAGTCCATAAAGCTCTTGTCTCATTAGACAGAGATGACTGGTGGTGGTTTAACTTGAGGATCATGCCTGTAGCAAGGGAGAAGGTCGAGAAGGAGAGTCCTTCATTGTAACTTCAGCTGGTGCAGGAATTGAACCCAGTCTAATAGCATGATTCTGCATTGCAAACCAGCTGCCTTCCCAACAGAGTTTACCTAAACCCCAGACAGTAAATATATCATCCCATTAATCCCAAAACCCCTTTATAAATTGAAATTAAACAAAACAGCATTTGTGCAATGCACAGAATATACACTGTTACCATGTCCAAAATGCCACTCATATAATACGGACACTAGAGTCCCTACCTCCAACACCTCAGTCATTTTAAGTTACCTGTAACTTCAACTTGTAGATTGGAAATGCAGACAGCACCTTCCTGGAGTTACCAAATGAGCTACAATGTAATTAGCTTAAAGTTACTTTGTCAGGCTTTTATTTCAACACTTCTGTTCTGAGACTAACATAAACACTTCATTCTAATGTAGCCTAGTTCAGTGTATATTATTCCCTTCTCAGGAGTACTCTTTTCTATGCAGACATCCTGGTTCAAGGACTTCACAGGACGGCCCACTCAAAGTCAGAAGTGAAACTAAATGTATCTCCCTCTAATCTGTAAGCATTCCCTTAAGCTTAAAAAAAGGTCTCAGACCACTCTAACAAACCTTGACGCCCCGTGATTTGCCTTGCTGGGTTTCAGAGTGATTTAAAATAAACAAAAGTCATTCAGAACTGCACAAAATATTTTACTCCAAAGCTTGGCCTCAGAAATGCTTTAAAAGAAATCACAGTGGCTATAGATATTCATCCAATTTAATTACTAACTTCAGACACATAGAAACCATACCTGTTACTAACTCAAGAACCAGAAACCCAAAACTCACAACACATAGCAGCAAAAAAACATAAGTATAAATGTCAAAGATTTCATCACGGAGTTACATCAGCTGATTGGCTGTGTAGCGACAGGAATAACATCTTTTCAAGACCTCCCGTTACAAGAAACAGCCAATGTACATCAGTCCCTTGGAAGCAGAGGCATCATGACAGCAACAATCTCCTAGCCTATTTGCTTCAATGATTTCATTATGGAATGCAAAATTCTATGAATAAATTTAACTGTTGTTGTCAAATGTACCTGTTCTGATTTTATTCAGTTAAATCTTTATTTTTGAGTTAAAACGTACGATTACTGAACAAAAAAATGGATGCAAAAAGTGTTGAAAATGGAAGCTGATAAACTTCACTTCCCAAGTATTACTAAGTAACCAGGATTTGGAACTACAGAGCCACAGATTAACACAGTAATGTGAACATCCTATTAAAATAGTTTTGGGACACAGGCTTCATCAGATGAAGAGATCACTAACATGTAGAAATTCATAGGCACTTTTAACATCAGAAAGATGATAGAACAAGCTAATTTTGGTTCAAATATTAACTGATCTGAGGCATTGCAGAGGTATTTCAAACCAAATGTATTATAAGATTTGGTTTCCCCAAGACTTGACAGGTTAATTCGACACCTTTACCACCTGCAATGTAGTCAGTGCCAACCTTTGACAACCCATTTATCAGATCGCATGTCTATCGGTGTATTCACTTAACTGAAGGAAATCCATGCTCCTCCTACACTGACATATCCTCCCAATTTGTTTGTGGTAATAGCAGCTGGTGTTGGTAAAATGGGAAACATATGGTACTTTGTGATTAACATTTACAGAGATGAAGAAGAAAGCCTGTATCAAGAAAAGCTTTCCTCTATCATCAGAGGTCATTTGTAGGTGAGCAATATCAAAGCCCAAAACTTGGTCTAACTGTTCAAACTTCTAAGTTATTCGACTGTTGAATGTGATTTTGGTTGATTTGTACCTCAGCTCATTCTTACCACCTTTACCCAACAATAATCTTATGAATTTTAGAATTGAAAGTATCAGTTGACCCTATCTCCACAGCCTTAGGATGATTCCAAGTTCCAGGTTTCCTTTAGTCTTGTGAGTACAAGTGCTTCCTGATTTTCTCCTGAACAGTAATGCCATGATTTCAAAATATTGCTGTCTTGCCTAGATTCTCTCTCTGGAGGAAATAGTTTCTCTGTGTCTTTTAATTTAATTCCTTTATAATTTTAAACACATAAATATTGCTGCTGTTTTAGTGTCACTGGATCGAAATCCTAGAATTTCTTCCCAAATGGCATTGTGGGTCTACCTGGACTCAGTGGACCACTGATGTTCAAGAAGACAGTTCATTACCACCTTGTCAAAGGCAGCTGGAGATAGGCAATAAATGCTGGTTCAGACAGTGAGGCCCATGTCCCTTGGATGAATAACAAAAATCAGGTAGATAATTTCACAACTTACTAAATGCAGGAGAATACAAAAAGGTTGATGCAACCTGCCCTCAATTTAACTGCTTAAACCTTATTTTCTTTTTGAACCTGCACTGTTACTCTTCCAAGGTCAAAATTATGTTGCTGAAATTCAGTGTCTGAACTACCCCTTCCTTATTTTTCCAGATTAATATTCCATTCACTTTTTAATGAGAACTTTTTGTACCGGTGCACTAGATTTTAATACTTTGTGTACAAGGAAACGTAAACCCTTTTTACTTTTTCACAGCTTCTGTTTCTCAGTCTGAAGAAAATAATGCTTTTCTCAGATTCATGTCCCCACAATCAACATCATTTGCTGTAGTTTGGCCTACTTGACTAGATAGGACAAAAAAGATGCAGCAAATATGTGTTTCAAAATTTTAAAATACAAACAAAAACAAATAATGTTACCTCACATAGTTAAGATACAAAGCATTGCCAAGTCAGAATTGAGAGTGGGTTTGAAGGACTTTCCATTGGTCAGTTCTTTTCTTGATCATTTCTTCCTCTGTCTTTTGTACAACAGAAGATTGCCTTAGTCAAAGTTGCCCTCTGTAGGCTTAATGAGAAAAAGCACATCAAGTATTCCAACACTTGCAGTGCTGAACAGGCTGCAGCGCAGATCTGAACTCCTCTCACCCAATTCCTACAACCGATTGCTTTTCAATACTGTTCCAACTTAAGATGTCGTTTCATTCTTTGAGTTGTGTAACAATTCATTGACACAGAGAACAACACTCCATTTTTCCCTGTAAGACTAAACTGATTCAGTGCCTTTTTCAAAGGCTGCACAGTACCAAAGCAATGGGATCTAATTTGAATGAATTAAAGGGTACATTTAAATGGAAGCAGTACTTTTGTCCTCTTAGTTGCTAATTAAGGTTTATTGGCCACCATTTTAATCTAAAATGCCTCCCATTTGAAGTGATCATGAACAATTGACCCAAATTTACAGTACATAAAAAGAAAACTGATCAAATCAAATCAAAATGCAGTTGACCATAAAATCTGCCATTGTGCCACCGTGTGGTCAGAAAGGCAACTTGCCAGTTCTAGGTAGAAACCCCATTTTCAAAAAAAAGGTAAGACAAATATAAACAGCTGCTAATCTAATTAATTTTGGAACATCCATCAGCATTTAGAGTCATATCGCTGCACAGCATGGAAACAGACCCTTCAGTCCAGCAAGTGTGTGCCATCCTGATATCCTAAATTAATCTAGAACAAAAACAAAAAGCTCAGCAGGTCTGGCAGCATCTGTGGAGGAGAAAACAGAGCCAATGTTTCGGGTCCGGTGACCCTTCCTCAGTTCTGAGCTTTTCCAGCAACTTTGTTTTTGTTCCTGATTTACAGCATATGCAGTTCTTTTGGTTCCTAAGTTAATCTAGTCACATTTGTCAGCATTTGGCCCATATCTCTTAAACCCTTCCTATTCATATACCCATCCAGATGCCTGTTAAATGTTCTAACTGTACCAGCTTCGACCACTTTCTCTGGTAGCAAGAAAAAGTTGCCTCTTACGTCTCTTTTAAATCTTTTCCCTCTCACCTTAAACCTATGCCGTCTAGTTTTGGATTCCCTACATCTTGGCTACTCACACTATCTGTGCTGCTCACAATTTTATAAACCTCTATAAGGTTTCTCCTTCAGCCTCTGATGCTCCAGGGAAAGTAGCCCAGCCTATTCAAGCTCTCCCTATGTCTCACTCCCTCCAATACTGGCAACGCTTTCGTAAATTTTTTACACCCATTCAAGTCTAACAACATCTTTCCTATAGCAGGTAGGCCAGAATTGAATGCAGTATTCCAAATGTGGCCTAACCAATGTCCTCTACAGTTGCAACATGACATCTCGACTGCTATACTTAATGCAGTGACCAATGAAGGCAAGTGTACCAAACACCTTTTTCACTGCCCTGTCTACCTGTGACTCCACCTTCAAAGAACTATAAACGTACACCACAAAATCTCTTTGTTTGACAACACTCTCCAGGACCCTACCATTAAATGTATAAGTTCTGCCTTGATTTGCTTTACCATAATGCAATGTCTCACATTTATCTAAATTAAACTCCATCTGCCACTCCTCGACCTCTGATGTGATACTTTCAAATGGACCCGCGTTCAAATCTGATCTGGTCTAGAGGTGAACAAATTGATCAGAAAATATCTACTTTCAAATTGACAAATTACAGCGATGGATAAGTAGTTAATCAGCTGAACACAAAATAGGGAAATGATTCTTGGGGGTCATTGGTGGAAGATCATTGAAGGCAAATGCAGTGTTTGGTAGAAAAGATAAAATTTATTGTATTCTGGGTTTTACAGTATATGGAACAGAAAATAATGAGCAAGGTGTGATATTTAGTCTATAAATGGTAGTTGTTTGCATTGACAATATTGTCAACAGTTCTGGTTACCAAATTAGATGAATGTTATCATGATTTCATACAAGACACAATCAAAGAATACAAATCTGATGTTGTGCCTCATATCCTTGAACTTCAAGGAGAAACACTTTTTTTAAACTAGAGCAGGATTTCTTCAAGTTATTGACCATTTGAACCTGAGAAATTGTTTATCATAGTCCTTGGAAAGATACTCAGGGACCATTGGATGAAAATTAGGAGACTGTCACTGAATAGAAATTTAACAATTGTGGTGACTACGTGAAATGGAATGCTCAGGCAGAAATGCAAAAGTTAAAATGTCCATAATTCTAAAAGGGAATTGTTGAGAAAATTGATTGTAGGAGTGTAGATAGTGAACTATATATTGAGCATCTGAGCCCCAAGTCCCAATAGTCTGCTCTCAAATGAGGAGGCTCCAAAGAGCCCAGCATTTTGATGCACAGACCTCATTATTTTACAGATATTTTCTAATCAACCTAATTGTAAATGTTATTACTCATTTCTTTAGCAGGTGAGATTTGAACCCAGGCTCCTGGCTCAGAGTTAGGGACACTAGTCCTCTTATAATTAATTCACATATTCAGCAGTAGTAGCCCATTCACATTCATGTAGTTATCTTTGGCTTTGATCCTGGGATCTGAAATATTCTTGGAGGGTGTCTTATGTTTGGGTTGAATAGAGGAGGTAGAGGTTTGAGGAAATGTTCACATAGATCTGTAAAATTGCTGTATTATATGTTTATGAAACAAATGGCACCCTTAGTGACAAAAACATGGGTGCTACAGATCCATGTTTGTGGTCCATTGTGTTTATGCAGGTTTACCAATGGATATTTGAGGGGAAAATGGCAAAACAGAGTTTTGATTTAATGTTTCTTCAGATGGTTCCTGTCTGATGTGTAGTTTATTAAGAGAAAAAGAAAGCATGCAAAGTAATCTTGCTGTGCACAACATGAATCAGATCCTGGGTAGGTGCAAACAGTGTTACAAAACTTGATGCTTGCAATTTGATTAGCTTCAATAAATGCCACCCCTATGCAGATGTCCATGGCAGGGATGATGCTGTACATTTGCATAAATATTTCTAAAAATGTTTCACTTCTGACAAATTAAAGTAGAATTAAAATAACCACTGTAGTACATTGAAACACCTTAAAGTGTTTCAGAGAAGCCATCATCATAACCCGGAATTTCCCAGAGAGAAGCAGATGACTTTGTGCAATATGGAGGTAGTCGGGAAGCATCACCTTACTACACTATCTCATAAAATGAAATCCAATTTGTCTTGAGTAATTTCAATTGTGACTGCTGCGACCCTGAGTTTGTCTACCATCTGTCAGTATGGGAGGACTGAGACGGCCTTCTTCTGAAGATTTCGCTTAGTTTCTGCCATGTTTTCGGAAATGTGGAGGTGACAGTGGTAGAATCGGAATAGTGTCTTAGGATGAAAAGTATGTTGAAGACTTTTGTTGATATTTATTACTGAACATGTTTGATGGTGAATCACAAAATAACTAGCAGAAATATGACTCTTAAGATTATTACAATTGCATGGGTTTTCAAAAGATTATAAGTTCATTTTAGGAAGTGGTAATTTATCTCTCGGAATCTAATTGTTTGAGGAAGATGATAATGAATAAATAGTGGAATAACACATAGAATCGGAGGGTCTGTAGATGAGTTTGTTTCTATATGCAGCAAGAACTGAACAGTGATCAGATTTGGGCTGATCAATGACAAACAACATTTGCGCCAGGCTTGATGATTTCCAAAGAAAGTCTAAATGACTCCCATTGATAATGGATTAAATCACCAACATCAAATCTCCCCAAAGCCGCTCCACCACCTACAATATGTGCCAGGAATGTGATGGAATACAGTGCAATTGTCTGGACAAATGTTGCTTCAACAACACTCAAATTCAGTGCCAGTCAGGACAAAGCAGGTTGTTTGATCAGTACTCCATCCACCGCCTTAAACTTGCATTCCCTCTACTGCTAGCACAGTGTGGCTGCATTATGTGAAATTACATGCAGTGTAACTATATGCCAAAGTGTGGAGCTGGATGAACACAGCAGACCAAGCAGCGTCTCAGGAGCACAAAAGCTGACATTTCGGGCCTAGACCCTTCATCAAAAAAGGACCCTTTTCTGATGAAGGGACTAGGCCCGAAATGTCAGCTTTTGTGCTCCTGAGATGCTGCTTGGTCTGTTGTGTTCATCCAGCTCCACACTTTGTTATCTTGGATTCTCCAGCATCTGAAGTTCCCATTATCTCTATTTGCCAAATCTCCTTTGACAGCACCTTCCAAACTTGCAACATAGATAATGTAACAGGTGTCTAGGAACACTACTAGCCACAGATTGTCTTCCTAATTTACACACCATATGCTTAGAAATATACAGTCTTTTGTTCATTGGGTCAATGTTCTGGATTTCCTGCCAGTGTAAATACCATTCTTTGGAACTCCATGATGATGAGCACAGGATGATTTGAGTTATTAGTTTGTTTGAAAATGATCATAAACATTCTGATTTAGTCATGAAATCCCTTAGCTGTGCTACTGTTAAAGATATTGTGCAAGGGATGTGCAGAAGCAATTTTAGCATCTACTTGGGCACTTTTAGATCTTCCCAGTGATGCCTTATTCCTTCGGATGCCTGGATTGCTGCAGTTACCACTCTTGTGTATGAGCTGATATAATCTGCATCATGTTGCAGCTCGAGTTCTTGGATCTCTCCAGCTTATCTCTACCTCACACATACATGAAGCCACTGTATCCACCATCTGAGCTTGCAAATTGACAGGCAGGGTGGGATCAGCTAGTCCACCAAACCTCTGGTGTATCATTACTAAACATAAATTTTCTCCTTTTTTTCTCCTGTCCCCAACCCCACTACCATTTAAACTTCTAACAAAGGCAAAAAGAATATAAACCCAGAGCCATGAAATATACTTTGGAAAATTAGAAATTGTAGATTCTTTGAGCAGAATCTTCAAATAATCATAAGACCATGAGAAGCAGGAGTAGGCTATTTGGTCAGTCAAGCCTGCTGTTCCACTCAATAGGATAAAGGCTGATCCAACATTCCTCATGTTCACTTTCCTGCAACTTCCTCATAACCCTTGATTTCCCTACTGATCAAAAATCTATCTCAGCCTTGAATATACACGACTCTTCCCCCACTCCCGCAGCTCTCTGTGGCAAAGAGTTCCAAAGACACTCAACCCTCTGAGAGAAGAAATTCACCTTCACCTTAGTTTTAAATTGGCATCCCTTTACCTGAGACAATCCTAGACTCTCCCATGAGGGGAAACATCGTCTCAGCATTAAACCTGCCAACCCTGTTCAGAATCCTATGTATTTCAATAACAATGATTATCATGTCAATGAATACCAATGGATTGGTAACAAAAAGGATCAATAAGGGTACGTGATATACATGGGCTTCCGAAAGGGGTTTGACTCAGCGCTGCACAACAAACTTGCAATGAAAGTTATAGGTCTCGGAATAAAATGGATAGTGGCGATATGGAAACAAAATATTGTGATAGGAAATAGATCGTAATGGTTAATGGATGTTTTGCAGTCTGGAAGAAAGTTGCTTTGGAGCTCCCAGGGGTTGATGTTGAGAACAAAAGAAAGTTTCTGGAAAAGCTCAGCATCTGTGAAGGAAAAAACAGAGTTAATGTTTTGGGTCTGGTGACTGTTCCTCAGATGCTGCCAGACCTGCTGAGTTTTTCCAACATCTTTGTTTTTGTTCCTGATTCACAGCATCCACAGTTCTTTTGGATTTTATTTGGTTGATAGTGAGACTCTTGCTTATATAAAATGTTTTAGACCTTGATGTGCAGTTGAACAAAAGGTTTGTGAACAAGACAAATTTAAATGAATTGTGAACTGTGTGAAAGAGAGTGTAGAACTTCAACATTGACACATTTGTGGAATGGGTGTGTGAATGGCAGATGAAGTCCAGTGTAGAGAAGTGTGAGGTGATGTACTTTAGCCCAAAGAACCTGGACAGATAGGATAAAATGAAGGGTGTTATTTTAAAAGAAGTACTGGAGAAGAGAGACCTGAGTATAAATGTATATAGTTATTAAAGGTGGCAGGACAGGTGGAGCCTCTAGTAAAGCATACAATATTCTGAGGTTGCAGACTTGCTCGCCGAACTGGTGTGTTTGATTGCGGATGTTTTGTCACCCTGCTAGGTAACATTGTTAGCGCGCCTCAGTGAAGCACTGATGTTCCTCCCGCTTGTTATTTCTATACCTTGGTTTGCTGGGGTGGTTGGTATTACTTCTGGTTTTGTTCTTCAGTGGTTTGGACATTGGGTCCAGTTCACTGTGTTTGTTGACAGAGTTTCGGTTGGAATGCCAGGCCTCCAGGAATTCCCTGGCATGTCTGTGTTTGGCTAATGCTAATATGGATGTGTTGTCCCAGTCAAAGTCATGTCCTTTTTTGTCCATGTGTATTGTGACCAGTGAGAATTGGTCATGTCTGTTAGTGCTAGTTGGTGTTCGTACATCCTTATTGCCAGTTTTCTTCCAGTTTGGCCTATGTAACGTTTCTTACAGTCCTTGCATGGTATTTTGTATATTACATTAGTTTTATTGGTTGTGCATATGGTGTCTTTTAAGTGCATCAGTAGCTGTTGCAGGGCGATTGTTGCTTTGTGGGCTACAATGATACCTAGGGGTCCGAATAGCCTTGTGGTCATCGCTGATATGTCTATGATAAACAGTAGGGTGATTAGTGTGTCTGGCCATGTTGTGTCATTTTGTTGTGGAGGTAACAGTGGATTGTGCTTTTTGGGTATCCATTCCTTTTAAAAACTCCGTATAAATGCTCCTGTTCTGCTTTGCACAACCCCAGGTTGCTGCAGTGTATTGTGGCTCATTTGAATAATGTCCTGATGCAACTCCAGTTATAGGCGTTGTGGTGGTTGCTGGTGTAATTAAGTATCTGGTCCATATGTGTTGTCTTTCTGTGTACACTAGTCTGGTTGTTCTCATTGTTCTTACATTACGTCCAGGAAGGGTAGTCGGTTGTTGTTCTCTTCGTCTTTTGCAAACTTTATTCGGGTGAGGATGTTGTTGGTGGGTTTTTTTCTAATCTTGTGTATTTGACAATCATGAAGGTGTCATCTACAAAGCGGATCCAGAGTTTGGGTCGTATAGTGGGGAGCACTGTCCGTTCTAATCTTTGCATAACCACTTCTGTTATCAGTCCTGATATTGGGGATCCCATTGGTGTTCCATTGATTTGGTTAAATATATGGCTGTTGAAAGTGAAGTGAGTTATGAGGCACAGATCCAGTAGTTTCAGGGTGCTGCCCTTATTGACGCTGTCAGTGTTGTGGCGTGTCTGCCTTCCTGATTTGTCCAGCCGTGTGGCAATTGTCTCTTTGGCTAGGTCGATGTTTATGGATGTAAATAATGCTGTTACATCAAAGGATACCATTATCTTGTCCTCTTCTATTCTGGGGTCCTTGATGACATTGAGGAATTCAAATAAGTATTTCCGTTTCAGTTGTATTATTAAACACACAAGGCAAGAAGAAACCCACCGATGCATAAACAACTTTCTCACCTCACTGGAATAAAATTCACAAAAGAAGAAGAGAACAACAACTGACTACCCTTCCTGGACATAATGGTGTTGTTGACAGAGAGGAAAAAGGTCTCCTGTCACTGGAGGATATAGATGGATTGGTCAGATGGGCAAACCAATAGCAGATGGAATGTAAACCTTATAAGTGTGAAATGAATAATCTGAAATACGATCCCAACTCGGTACAAACATGCTCATTTCTGCTTTTAGCAGAGGGTTAGCTCAGATAAGTCACCTGCAACTGAAGTTGATTCAGCCCATCCTTTTGGGAAAATGGAACCAAACCCACTTGATCATGGGAGAAGCTCCATACCAGTCTCCAGGCAGTGGATAAGCCTCCTATGATCAATTCAGAGAATGGAAGGGATTGACCTCATAAATGGAGATGGCTTTTTTTGTGCTTCAGAAATTGGTGTGTTTGCAGGGAGCGTCCCTGGGCCACTGCATAAGTGATAAAGCTTTGAGCCAATTGTAAATAATGCTTGAAATTTGTTTTTTTGAAGCAGATGTCAAACCAAAAATAGAGGACCTCGATAAAGATATTGAAGTCCATCGCTATGCACAAAGCAGCTCTTCTGGATTCCCAGCCGTACAAGTCGGTAATGGAATGGACAATGAAGAGGAAGAAGAAGAAGAGGAAATGTCTGAGTCAAACAGCCCACCTATTACATACTTGCAGAAACATGTCCCAGAAGGATCCTGCACAACGGATGGTGAATATTGCTTTTATCTTCTAGAATACAAGTATCAGTACAAATCAGAGTGTCAAATGTGAATTTGTTCATGAGATTATAAAAGCTCCACCTACTGCACAATCATTATTCTTACATGAAACAACAGTCAGATTGAGCTTTTAATGTGGTTTGAACTAATGGGTAATGCACAGTATGATTGTTGCAAATCAGATCAAATCCACGTGTAACATTTTGATATCAATCAGCTGACTTATCTGATTCCTCACCGGCCCACCTGCAAATCTCTCTGACCTATTCAACCCTCCAACCATATCCCAGTCCTCTGTCACCCTGTGAACACTAATTCTCAGCCCATCCAACAACTCCCATCAACCTCGCACTAACCTAACCTGACCCACCCAAGCTCATAAACCAATTCTCCCCTTGATGATACCGTCTTTCTCCTTAACCACTCCCCTGATCGTCCATATCATGACTGTCTGTGCCCCCAATGTTATTTCACGTCACTACCCACCTAGAAACCTGACATTCTACCCAGTTGCCTCACCCACCCAACTCCATTTCACACTTCCACTACCCCCCTTCCCACTTAGATCTATTCATATCAACCCATCACAAAGTTTTGCAATGGGTAAACCTGTTTACCAAAATACAGCAGTAAGTGCTGCAAAAGGAGTGTGGTGTTTGTGTTGATCTTCACCACTGCTCCTGAAGATTCCTGGACTTGTGAGTTTGGAATCATTCCACATTGATTTGCAGTTCCAGTGTATTTTCTCACTCTCCAACCTATCATATCTGTTAGCAACATTTTTGTGTCCATCTCTGCTCACTTTCTCACCTATGCAATCTTAGATACATTACAGTATATCCCACCATCTTGATAAAGATTATGAATAGCTGAGGCTCAAGCACTGGCCATTGTCGTATTACATTAGTTATAGCCTACCAATCCAAAAGTGACCTGTTTCTGCTTGTGAAAATGTTTGAAACTAACTTTAATGCATTTGGTATTTAGCATTAATTGCCAGTTGTGTAGATAATCATAGTCCTTCCAGTTTTTCCTTGTTACTTTATTTTACATGCTTTCCTAAGCCATCCATAAATTTAGGAATAACAAGGTGTAGAGCTGGATGAACACAGCAGGCCAAGCTGCTTCAGAGGAGCAGGAAAGCTGACATTTTGGGGCTAGACCCTTCATCAGAAAATCATGATGAAGGGTCTAGGCCTGAAATGTCAGTTTTCCTGCTCCTAAGATGCTGCTTGGCCTGCCTTGTTCATCCAGCTCTACACCTTGTTATCTTGAATTCTCCAGCATCTGCAGTTCCTATTATCTCTGATAAATTTAGGAATCTCTTCTTAGTGTCGTGTTTAAATGTTGCCTCTGCTGAATTTTGTTTTGAAGTCACTCACTTCCATATTTTATGTTTGTTTTTATACTTGCCTCAATCCTGCTTTTCTTGAACTATTTCACTTTTTAAATCGATAAAAGTCTTCTCACTTGAAGACTCAATGCGCTATTTCATTTTTCCCATGATAATTTCTAAGTAGTAGCCTCCAATGTGGCGGCATGTATAGTGGAAAGAAAATGTGAAAGAACAAAGAAAAAAAATCTCAGGAGATGGGTGGAGATACTGAACAAATATTTACCATGAGTGTTTATTGTGGAGAGGGATATGGAATCTGGAGAACCTGGGGAAATAAATAGAGACATCTTGAAAAGTGTGCATATTACAAAGGAGGAGGTGCTGGACATTTTAAAACACACAGAGGTAGATAAAGCCCTGTGAATTGATCAGGTGTACCCTAGAACTTTGTGGGAAGCTAGAGAAATGATTGCTGGGCCCTTGCTAAGATATTTGTAACATCGATGCCCACAGGTAGAGTGCCGGAAGACTTGAGCCTGGCTAATGTAATGCCATTATTTAAGAAAGGTAGAAAGGTGGCAAAGAAAAGTCAGGGAACTATAGACTGGTGAGCCTGACATCAATGGTGGTCAAGTTGTTGGAGGGGATTCTGAAGGACAGAATTTACATGTATTTGGAAAGGCAAAGATTGATTAAGGATAATCAACATGCTGTTGTGCGTGGGAAATTGTGTTTCACTAACTTGACCGAGTTTTGAAGAGCTGATGAAGAAGATTGATGAAGGCAAAGCGGTGGACATGATCTATATGGACTTCAAAACATGGAATACAGAGAAAAATAGTCATTTGGGTATAAAACTAGCTCGAAGGTAGGAAACAGAGAGTGATGGTGGAGGGCTGCTTTTTAGACTACAGGCCTGTGATCAGCGCTATGCCACAAGGATTAGTGCTAGGTCCACTGCTTTTTGTCATTTATATAAATGATTTGAATGTGAACATAGGAGGTATGGTTAGTAATTTTGCAGATGACACCAAAATCAGTGGTGTAACGAAGAAGGTTACCTCAGAGTACAACAGGATCTTGATCAGGTGTGCCAGTGGCCCCAGAAATGGCACATTGAGTTTAATTTAGATAAATGTGGGGTGTTGCATTTTGAAAAGGCAAATCAGGGTAGGAGTTATACAGGTGTTGGTAGTGTCTTGGGGTGTGTTGCTGAACAAAGAGACCTTGAGGTGTAGGTGCATAGCTTTTTTGGAAGTGGAGTCGCAGGTATCAGAGTGATGAAGAAGGCATTTGGCATCTTTGCATGGTCAGTGCATTAAGTACAGGAGTTGGGACATCATGTTGCTGCTGTACAGGATATTGGTGAGGCCATTTTTAGAACACTATGCAATTCTGGTCCCCTTACTATAGAAAAGATGTTGTCAAAATTAAAATGGTGAGATCCTGGGGGTATTGCTGAACAGAATGACCTTGTAAAGCAAGTTTATAATTTCTTGTAAGTCGAGTCTCAAGTAAACAGGACAATGAAGATGGCATTTGATATGCTTGCCTTTACTGTTCAGTGCATTGAGTATACGAGTTGGATGTCATGTTGTGGCTCTACAGGACATTGTTTAGGCCACTTTTGCAATACTCTGTTGGTCTCCCTGCTATAGGAGGGATGTTGTGAAACTTGAAAGTGTTCAGAAAAGATTTACAAGGATGTTGCTAGGGTTGAAGAGTTTGAGTTATAGGGAGAGATTAGATAGGCTGGGACTTTTTCCCCTGGAGCATAGGAGGCTGAGAGGGTGACCTTGTAATGGTTTGTAAAATCATGAGGGTATCATTAGGATGAATAGCCAGGGTCTTTTCCCTAGTGTGGGGTGTCCAGAACTAGAGGACGTAGGTTTAAGATGAGAGGGGAAAGATTTAAATGGTACCTGAGGGGCAACTTTTTCACACAGAGGGCGGTGTATATATGGAATGAGCTGCCAGAAGAAGCAGTGGAGGATGGTACAATTACAATATTTAAAAGGCATCTGGATGGATATATGAATAGGAATGGTTTACAGGGAAATGGGCCAAATGCTGACAGATGGGTCGAGATTAATTCAGAATATCTGGTCGGCATGGACAAGTTATTACCAAAAGGTCACTTACCTTGCTGTACAGCTGTATGACTGTATGACTATTAGCAGAAAAGTACATAGGATGAGAAGAAAACTGGGAGAGGGAAAGTGTCTCGTGTTCCTTAGAAAACAGAAGCCACAAGGAACATGAAATGAAGGCCTAAATAAAGCTTGTGAAAAGCACAAGGCCAGAGAAAGAGGACCATGGAAACTTTTAAAATTGCGAGACAAATAGAAGTGAAGCCGGAAATGATACGAATTTTAGTAGAATAAAAAATTCAAAATTGTGAAACTCGAAAGAAGCAGAAGAGTGAGAACCATGAGAGAGGATGGAGACATTTTTTAAAGATATACCACTGCTTAACTGAATGAATGACAGAAACTCAGATTAACTTTGTGGTGGTTAGTTCAGTTGAGAACTGTCGATTATTGAAACATGTTTCGTGCAAATTTCTTGTCAAAACTTGCAATTAAATTCTGCACATTGTGTGAATACATATTTATGACGCATGCTTACTGATATGGTCTTGATGTTCCTACTATAATTTTGCCAGCAGTTGTATAAATGTGATGGTGTTAGACTTGTATAAACACAACATTGTAGTACATTCTGAGGAAGGGTCACCGGACCCGAAACGTTAACTCTGACTTTTCCTTCACAGATGCTGCCAGACCTGCTGAGCTTTTCCAACACTTTGTTTTTGTTCCTGATTTACAGCATCCGCAGTTCTTTCTGTTTTTAATTTAATACGTGTGCTTGACTATGTATATTTGAAACGATGCAACATCAACTTTGGAACAACTCTAAAAGAACTTCTTCATAACTTGTTGAATGTATACATTAAAGGACTTTGGTTGGGATCTGTCCAGTGTTTAAGGATTGTAACTTTTTAATGAGCATTCGTCAGAACACCCTAGTTGGGTGATTTTGATTCAGCACCTCAGATTATTTTGCTAGTATTTAGGTGATCTTTGCTCTTGTTGCTTTACATCTCAGTGTGACTGAATCTTGTCCCATGACTCAACGAGAGGGAATATTGGAGCACTGTGCTCTTTTGTCGTACAGCAGAGTCACCTGATTCTTATTGCAGATGACAACCCTTAGCAAAGGAGGTAGAGAATACAGGGACTAAAGGCTTTCTGCAAGTTGGAGATTCGTGAGGAAAAAAGAAATACATTTATGAAAAGCAGCCAAAGAAAAATAAGTTTTTTTTTGTTTTTTTACATATTAGTGTCAATCTTATATCCAATAAGATGTTTGTAAGAAAAATGTGAAAAAGAGACTGGAGACCTGACCATAAACTAAAGGCCATACTTTCACATTAAAGATTAGAAATACTCACCAGTTCCACTTACTAATCAGCTGCTTTGTTTAAGAAAAAGCAACTAAACACCTAACATATTTAATGTTTTCAACATGGAGAAAGTCACAGACTTCACAGGACTGGTTCAAATGTTTAATCTTCTGTCTTCTAAAACAGAACATGCAATGCCAGTGATACCTGAGACTTTAGCAATTTTTCTCACCAGTCAGACAATGGACAATTGAAGATGTCCAGCTTTAAAAAACACCTTGAGGGAGATAAGCTAAATATGACTCCATGTGAGCTAAACCAATGTCCACAGATCTGGGACGCAGTCAAGAAGAAGACATTACTTGGTTCAAGCATCCCTTGCTATTAGAAAGTGGTTGCCTGATCCAGAAATCTAGGATACCACAAGTAAGAAACTACTTACTTCAACAGAGCATCGGTCTTCCAGGGAGGAAATTTGGGAGATGAAGAATTCTCTAAGTAAGATGTTTGACCAACAACAGTGTCTGCAAAGAATGATGTCCTCTCCTCAGAATTTCCAAGATAGCTGAAGAAACCAGCAAGTTCTAAAACTGTTGGATGTTTTGGAAGAAAGAACAGTCAGAACCTCAGTGTGTGAAGAATATAATCTGTTGTTATTTGTATGTCTTTTGGTTAGCTCAGTTGACTGTTTGGCCGGTTTACAGCACAGAGTGATGCTAACAGGGTGTGTTCATTTCCTACGCCAGCTGAGGTTGCCGTGAAGGATTCTGCTCTCAACCTCTCCTCTTACTTGATGCATGGTGACCCCTAGTTAAACTACCACCAGCCAACTTTCTCTGATAAAAGAGCAATGCTGCAGTCCAGTAGGATTATGGTGACTTTACCTTTTGTTTTATGTTTGATTTATCTCAGAGTGAACCTGATTTCATTTAGTAAGTTGTGAATATGCCTGAGACCTATTGGAATGAGATGGACATGTGAATGAAGAATTATTTGGGTTTGAATTGATTAATGGTATCTGGTTAACAAAAATAAAGCTGTCTCGCATAAGGCCAGGCAGCATTAGAAGAGTAGGAAAGCTGACGTTTTGGGACTGGACCCTTCTTCAGAAATGGGGGAAGGGAAGGAGGCTCTGAAATAAATAGAGAGGGTGGGCGGTGACAGAAAGTGGATAGTGGAAGAGATATGTGGGAGAGAAGACAGACAGGTCAAGGAGGCGGGGATGAAACTAGTAAAGGTGAATGTAGGTAGGAAGTTGGGAGGGGGATTGGTCAGTGACCCATCCCAACTTCCTACCTACAAACACCTTTACTAGCTTCATCCCCACCTCCTTGACCTGTTTGCCTTCTCTCCCAACTATCTGCTCCACTATCTACCTTCTGTCACCGCCCCCTCTCTATTTATTACAGAGCCCCCTTCCTTATTTCTGAAGAAGGATCCAGACACGAAACGGCAGCTGTCCTGCTCCTCTGATACTGCCTGGCTTGCTGCGTTCCTCCAGCTCCACACCTTGTTATCTCATACTCCAGCATCGGCAGTTCCTACTAGCAGTCTCATATAAATATGAACTTGAATTACGTTTAAAGAAGGTCAATGGTTGGAGTATAACATCATACGTAGAAGAGATCACGTAAGGATGGCAGACTCATTTCTCGAAAGGATATTGATGAACCAGCTGGTATTTCCAACAATTGATGGTAGTTTCATGGTAATTATTACTAAGCTTAGTTTTATATTCCAAATTTTATTAACTGAATTGAAATTACACCAGTGGCCATGGTGGGATTTGAACCTTTTGCTCTGAGCATTACACTGGGCCTCTGGATTAATATAACCATTACATTATCGTTAACCTGGTATATTACTTAAGTACACAAATATGTTCACTCTAACATTCTAAAGCTATTTCAAAGCAAAACTTGCTTTTCATTTCCTAGGGAACCGTTTTAATTTTTATTTTGTTGATGTAGTTTTGAAACATTGTTCATGTCAGTCACATCTTCTATCAATTAATAACAATGTTTTTACTTTGATTTAGGTTTCTGTCAGGCTGGCAAAGACCTACGTCTTGTAACGCTCTCTACAGAACAAATTGACATTCCACCAGGCTTTGTGCTGGTGGGAGCCAAGTCTCCAAATCTCCCTGAGCACATTCTGATCTGTGCAGTAGATAAACGATTTCTGCCAGATGACAATGGAAAGAATGCACTTTTAGGTGAGGATGATCTTATTTCTGACAGCAAGTTATTTGGTGGTATGATGGCACGCTTTTTTTAGTTAAACAGTAGGTTTCTTTTCTGAATGTATGTTTGCATTGGTATAAATATCTATGAAAGGGATGATGCCACAGTCAGTCAACAAGCCAATAATCATTTAGGCTGATACATAATTCTCATTTAAAGTAGTCCTTTAAATTTCCAAATGGGAGACTAGCCTCATTTCTTATGATCAAAGGGGCATGTCTGTAGGTGTTCTGGACTTCTGAGGGTAAACTTACTGTTCATCTTTCAATACTGGCATTTCTCTCAAAGCAGAGAGTTCTCTATGAAAGCTAATGATCAATAGGCCTTCTCTTATGTTGCACACAACCTATTTCAGTGTCTTCATGTTAACAAATAATAATGGAACTGTTTGAATGCTTGTGACAGAGATTGTAGAATTACCACATATTTAATGTTGAATATGCATCACACAGTATTCTTCTGCATAATTGGTGAATATTCCTATAGTTTGTGGATAACATTGCCACAAATTAAATACATTTTAGCTAAAAGTTGATTGAATGCTATAATCAGTCATTAATAGAAAATTGTCTTCCAATTAAGTCTGTTGCCGTACCTTTTACTGTAGATTCAATATATTGATCTATATTTTCATAGATTTGGAGTATTATGTGGTGAATTAAATTTTGTTGATTGTGTTCGGGTTGCACACTTCCTTTGTACAAACTTGCCAGAGGTAAGGGCATTATGTTCTGACCAGACAGACTAAAGTTACACCAGGGAGCCAGCATCATTCTCAATTGGATCTTTTTAGGCAGAAATTAATTGAGCTTGGAGTAAGTATGATGGTGGAAGTAGGCTGGCAGAATTGCACCTGCCTAAAATACTGGGTTCAAGAAACCCATCCCCCAATTAGGCTTGGGGCAGAGGAGAACCAGTAAATAAATGCCACTTGCTGATGGTGGAATGTAAGTTTGGCTCATCAATGAGCCACTCAATGCCAGCTATCCCTGTGCCTCCAGAATGTGATTGTAGTTTTGCAATTTAACAGGACTTTCATCCCTCCCAAAGCCAACTCAGCAAGCCCCTTTCGATTTGCTAGTCATCTTGGAGATGGGTGTCATTTACAGACGGATCCTTAGTGCCCACTCATGTCCCGGCATTGGGAGAGAAAAGGCTGCTAAAAATCAGCGCTTTGTTCTTGACTCCAATCCCTTCTGCCAATACTCTCACCAAGACTCTCATCTTACCTGTGCCTGGCGGATACAATGGCAGTCCTTGGGCTGGGCCTTTAGAACATCACAAGAAGCGTTCACCACTCTCCAGCAATGCTGCTGACAATGGAGAACTTCAGGCCCCTGATCAGCAAGCCCTTGGGGGAATTTCTGCTCAGTTGTGCTTGATCGTATGGAAGCTCCATGTTGACCAGAAAAGTTCCTGAGAGCACTAAACTAGCTTCTGATCTTGTCTTTGGGTGGGGTGCAGCCCATTTAGGACTGATTTAAGGAGAAATTTCTTTACCCAGAGAGTAGTAGGTGTGTGGAATTCTCTGCAACAGAAAGAGGTTGTGGCCAAAACATTGACCATTTTCAAGAATAACTTAGATATAATTAAGGCTAAAAGGATCAAGGGGAATGGGTAAAAAGCAGGAGCATGATGAGTTGGATGGTCAGCCATGATCATATTGAATGGTGGAGCAGGCTCAAAGGGCTGAACGGCTTATTCCTGCCCCCATTTTCTCTGTTCTTTGTAGGTGGTGGACAGGCAAATGAGGAGCTGGGAGTTGAGTTATTCACTGCAGGATTCCTAGTCTCTGACTGGCACTTGCAGCCATGGTAAATATATGACAGGTCCAATCAATGGTAACACCAGGACGTAGATAGTCGGGCATTCAGTGATGGAAATTTCATTGGCTGTGAAGGGATGGTGGTTAGATTCTCTTTTGTTGGAGATGGTCGTTGTCTGGCATTTGTGTCAGACAAATCTCAGCACTTTCTGTGGTTACTTATTTTGTAGGAATCAGGTTGACGTGAAACACCGCAGTTAGCCACATGAGCTATGGAAATCCAGAAAAGGCTCAAAACAAGCAATGTTTGTCTTCGTGAAGTTTAAGTCATATCCATTTAAGTCAGCATTCTCACCATTTGCCCCTTACTCCCATTCCCATGACAACAGGTTTCTCGGGGAACTGCATTGGCTGTGGGGAGAAAGGATTTCGGTATTTCACTGAGTTTTCCAATCACATCAACTTAAAGCTGACAACCCAGCCGAAGAAGCAGAAGCACTTAAAATATTACCTGGTCAAAAACTCTGAAGGTATTTTCTCCAAAGGACCACTCATCTGCTGGAAAGGTGATTATACTCAGTAAATAACCTGGTACATTCTAGCAGCTTAGCCACTTGATCTATATTGAGCAATGATTTTCAGATTGGTTGTCTGGATTTATTTTAGTGTCTCCAACTAACTTGCCAGGTATTTTGGTGCAATCTTATATTAGTCTGAATAAGCAGTTCATTAGAATGGAAAAACCATATTTTATGGGGCGGCACAGTGGGTCGGTGGTTAGCATTGCTGCCTCACAGCGCAAGGGACCCAGGTTCAAGTCCACCCTTGGGCAACTGTCTGTGTGGAGTTTGCGCATTCTTCCTGTGTCTGTGTGGATTTCCTCCGAGTGCTCTGGTTTTCTCTCACATTTCCAAAGATGAGCAGGCTAGGTGGATTGGGAATGCTAAATTACCCATCATGTTCAGGGGTGTATAGATTAGGTGGGTTGTAGGGGTACAGGTCTGTGTGGATGCTCTGAGGGTTAGTATGGACTTGTTGGGCTGAAGGGCCTGTTTCCACACTGCAGGGATTCTATGATGATGATGTATACTTAAAGAGTCTTCACAAATTGAGTTATTTATACAATGGTACTTAGCAGAAATGTAAGGACCATCTCTTATTTATGGACAAGAAAATTTCCTCTGTTATTTGTAGCACATGGCAATGATATGTGAGGTAGCAAGTTATTATTGCAAGTATCTAAGTTGCTTTGCTTCAGAACCAAGTTCAAATCCCACCTGTTCTGAGGGATGTCACAACTTCTCTGAACAGGTTGGTTACAGAATGTCTAAACTACTTTGAACTGCCTCTCATTGTAGTACCTGAGTCTTGAATTTTGAATTGTGCAGAGTTTATCAGTTTATCATACCTGTTAATAATGAAATGAAGGTTTGAATCCAGCCCAAAAAGATGAATAAAAATGTCTCTTCTTGAATAGCCATAAAGATCCTAAGCAAAATGAGGCTGTGGTATAAACTATGGTTAGAAATCCAGCCGGAAACTTTGGTGTGGCTGATGTACGCCAGTGTTTGATTGTAAAAGCCTCTGCCTTAATTTTTCTTCATGTTGTATTGCAGAAGTGTCCACTCTTCTGCTCACAGGTACATGTAAATAAATGAGTTGGATTGGAATGAACGCGCCTCGTCTAAATTCCTCTGCCTGATGAGAATGGACATCATTATGTAAAATGCATAGTTTGCCAGAATTAATTCATTAAGATGAAAGTACTTAGTTGAAGGGACATTACTGAACTGAGAGAAATAGATTGAGACTTATGATCCCAACTTGGGATGCATTGTCTGTATTAATATTTATTTTTGCTGTTTCATGATAAAGAGGCTATTAAGAGGTTGAGATAACACCGTGTGGAGCTGGAGGAACACAGCAGGCCAGGCAGCATCAGAAGAAGGGTGCTGACCCAAAACATCAGCTTTCCTGTTCCTCTGATGCTGCCTGGCCTGCTGTGTTCCTCCAGCTCCACACTGTGTTAGCTCTGACTCCAGCATCGGCAGTTCTTACCTCAGCCTCTCATCAGAGAGAGTATGTGTTGACGAAGCATAGAGCTGGTTGAGGAAACTGACCCTGCTTCAGAATAATCGTGTGATCGTGTCTAGTGTGAGGCCTTGATTTTATTTTTAAAACGTGTAACACAAGCATAGCCATGAAATGTCAGTAGGCCTGAGATTGAATTAAAAATAATAACATGTCCTTTGAAATGTTATTAGAATGCAGGACCCGTCAGTCTCCTAGCAGTTATTCATCTGCGCTACCCTCCACCAAGTCGGTTGCTGCAGTCGTGGGTGCTGCTGCGCCTTCTCCAAATATAGATGCTGTGTCATCCAGTGGTTACAGCACTACTGTTGTCAGTTCTCAGACAGGTAGGTTTTTGTAGTTGCTGAGTATGTAGATTCATAACCTGATGTGCAATGTGAAGCATTTGAAATTATTAACTTGGTACATAATTGGTGCCATTTGCTCTTTGCTTTGACAGCCTAGATATATCAATACCGTTTGTGACACAACACAGATGAAAGCAGCAATGTGTTTCACTGTGAAAGAATAATGAGGATTTTTTTTCTCACAAGAGGAAGGTTTCCTCTGAAACACACTGAAGCCTGTATGCTGTTTTGCCAGAGTGGGTAAGACTCCCTCTTTTTGAGGAACTATTCACTGCTCCAATATTCCCAATTTACATGAGGGAAATACTAGTGAATTGGTACAGCTCCTTGCTGGGAACATGGTGTCAGTATGTTTACAATGTTCTTTCATCTTCTTTTCCTTGGGTCTGTCTGCATGATGCATCATGGTTGAGAAGGGAACCAAATGATCCACATCCAAATACTGCCAAGATAACAAAGTGTGAAGCTGGATGAACACAACAGGCCAAGCAACATCTCAGGAGCACAAAAGCTGGCGTTTTGGGCCTAGACCCTTGGTCAGAGAGGGGGATGGGGAGAGGGCTCTGGAATAAAGAGGGAGAGAGGGGGAAGCAGACTGAAGACTGCCATGCTGGTTTCAAGCTGACCCTGAAGAGCTTTGTCAGAATAAACATAACTATTTCTGTACTTGTCTGCTACATCCCTGCATGAAAGTTGATCTTCACTCAACTTTTTGGCGAAGATTGCAATCTAATTTGTAAAAGTTCATTGGGCAAACCTTGCATCTTTGTATTGTGGTGTCAAGATACCTAAAGAACACTAATGTGTTTCCAGTTCTGTACTCCCATTCTCTGAAAGACATTGGCTCATATTGGATGAAAGATTGACAGTTTCAGCATGGAAATGTAATTATATGGCCATTCTCAATGAGTAAGTTTACCACAGAGATGCACAGAACAACTGTAGTGCCCAAATATCAGTTTTAGCCAAGATCAGCTCAGTCAACAGCAACCAAGAAGTGAATGTGAATTGATTTTATTCCAGGTCAGTATAGCTCAGTTCGAAAATTGAAACTGCTTTTAACTATTGTAGGAGTTCGTTAACATAGTGTTGCAGGGGGCTCCTTTACTATGATGGTTAACATAAGTTAATTGATATTTGATATTAGGGAGAGGGGAAGCGGAACATTAACTTAGCATGAGGGAGAGGTGGAGAGACGAAATATAAACACAGAAAACTAAAATTGTATTGTTGTGTATAATTAATGGTAATATAAAATGTAATTGTGTGTGTTGTGCAAAAGACACATTCATTGAATGAATATCAGTATTTTATTGAAATGTTGTTGTACTAAAGGTAGCTAAGTTCAACTTGCAGGGAGCAGTAATTGTCAGGTTAGAAATATCTGAATTTACTGCAATGTGAAGAACTTGTAACTGCAAATAATTTTGACAAAGTTCTGCATTATATTAGTTGTTATACGTATCAGCAGACAGCTGAACAAACCATTTTTTTGTATTATTTAATCATAAAGTCAATGGCATAGTGGCTAATAATGTCCTGAATCATTTTGATTTTTTAAAAACTACAGCTGCAAGATTATTAGAAATGTTTTATTTTCGTACTTTTTTTCTGCTACTTCAAAGTCATTTAAGTTTATTTGTGATTCAGTGTTATTGAAGGCACAGATTATGATGATAAATTTAAGTGGCATAAACAGATTAATGATAAAAAGGCTGCATTATCAAGATTGGTGCCTGAATGTTCCAAGTACTCAATTTTATAAAACTCTTGGCTGCACTATGTGATAATAAAAGTTGTATAAAATATAATACTTCATACATTGCAGAGTCAACATTTAGTCTCTGTCCAGTATCATCTGCTGCCAATTACCCAGGATGCCAGGACTTGTCCAGGAATGGAAACATAGCAAAACCTCTGGCTCTATCCATGCAACACCTTGGGAAACCTCCAATAACAGGTGTTTTTTTCTCCCCCTGTGTCTCTCTGTTGTTCTTCAACTGTGGATCAGTTTTTTTAGAAAAACTTGCTACCATTAAGGGACACCATCTCGCCTACCATCAGGACCCTAACATTTCTGGTTTTGGGCTGGCATGGGATGGGCAGGATTTGTGAAATCTATTCAAGAGCACTCATTCAGTTTAACTTGTCTTTCTGGGAATGTAGGTAGTCTGAAGCCACTTGGTATTTCCTCAAACAGTTGACCTAAATTTTCTCTTACGTGTTTGGATATAGTCACACAATGATGTTTCTTATTTGTTTATTGGCATTATGATGATCATTGCTTAGCTGTAATTTTGTTTTGTTCCTTGTAATTCATTGATCTGCTGTTTTACTCGTCATTTTTCCTGCTGCATTACCACTGGAATGAAATGAATGCATTTATTATTTACTCATTCTTTTCCTCTCATGACCTTTTCTTCTTCAAAAAAACTGCAAATATTAAAGCTCCAGACTTGACGTCTTGTAATCTCTACTTATTCATTTACTTCATCTTCTCTTCAATTCTTTTCAGATATTGTGGTGCATTAAACAATAGAGTAAATTTTATAGGGCTGTATCCCTGTGCTCAATGCGTGTGTTTGATTGGCAAAACTCTTAATTCTCTCCAATTTAAATGTATTCCCTATGCTCCCCATAATTATCGACTGCAATCGACTAAGCTCCTTCATCTGGCTTTGTAAGTAACAAGATAGAAACCTACATCAGCAGTTCAGAAAATATATAAAAGAGTTAGAAAGGGTGCACAGAAGCTTTATTGTGATTTTACCAGGGGTGAGGAACTTTGATTATGAGGAGGTATTTGAAAATTTGTTCTCCCTAAAATGGAGAAAATTAAGATGTGAGTTATTAGAGTAAGTTGATGAGAGATTTTGGTAGAATAGGTGGTGAAATCCTATTTCTACTGACAATTGAAGGAATAATCAGATATCATTGGTTTTCATGTCTTGGGAAATCTTCTAGACGGAGGATGAATTTTTCATTGAGAATTGCCAAAACATGGCATACACCTGAAAGAATGGAAGCTGATTTCATAAAAAATTTTATTATGTTAATCTACAGACATTAAGGATGAGGAAGTTTTGGTGTTACAGATAAAGCAGAGATGTGGTACTCAGAATGTTAGCCCTATCAAAGAACCAAAAAGATAACCTAGGATTTAACCATATACTTAATGGTGAACAGCCTTCTTGAAACATTTCACTGGATGGGGGCATCCACTGTGCTGTATGGGAGGGAATTCCAGGATTTTGACCTAGAGACAGTGAAGGAGCGGTAATATAGTTCCAAGTCAGGATTTGGTGTGACTCAGAGGGGAACTTAAAGGTGATGTTGTTCCTATGCATCCATTGCACTTGTCTTTTGAAGTGGTAGGGGTTGTAAATTTGGAATGTGATGGAGAAGAGCTTTGGTGTGTTACTGCAATATTTCTTATAGATGGTACACATTGCTGCCACTCTGTTGGTGGTGAAGAGAGTAAATCTTGAAGATGGTGGTTGGACTGCCAATCAAATGTAATGCTATGTTCTGTATATTGTCAAGCTTCCTCAGTTCAAGCTGCACTCATCTAGTTCTGCTCAAGTGGCAAATATTCTATCACTCTCTTGATTTGTGCTTTGTAGATGGTGTATAGGTTTTAGGGAGTCAGGAGGTAAGTTATTCACCTCAGAATTCCTAGTCTCTGACTATTCCTAGTCATTGTATTTACGTAGTATTCAATGATGGTATAATGCCTTTGAATACCAAGGGTTAGAATCCTCTCCTGTTGGAGATGGTCATTGCTTGACAGTTGTCTGGTGCAAACATTGCTTAGGGAATGTCAGCTTAAAGAATTTTAGCAAATTACAAATTTACATTTCATTTCTCAGAAATAGAATTTAATTATGAGCCAAATTTGTATAATACTTCCACATTCTTCATCATACTGAAGTTCTAAATATAATTTCCTCATTAGGTACCACCCATCAAAGCTGGTGTATAAATTCTAATAGCAAGCATACTCAAGCAAAAGACTCTAAATTAAATATCGATGATAGTGAAACAGAATGAAGTGACAACCCCAGTTTAATGTCAGGTCCATGTAGCGATAATATTAAAAGAACTGGTTTGAATAAGTGCTTCAAATATGGATTAACATTAATTTGATACAACCTTCTTTTAAATCTTTAATAATAACTTTTCTTTCATTAGTCTCAACTTATGTCTTATGTAGCTGCCTCTACAAATGGCCAGTCACCTGGATCTGTGCGAGTTAATGGTAATACCAATAGTAACAACAATGGTGGAAAATCCAATCTCATTAGTGCTTCTTTACCTCGGCTTCAAACTATTTCAACTTCATCAAGTCCTGGCTTAACCTCAGGAGATAACAGTAAGAACATTTTCTAATCATCATGAATTTGTTTTTATAATAGGAGATCAAAGTACTTTGTGCTTGAGCTAAGCCATTAAACCAGTAATAATTTTTTTTGCAAATAAGCTTCATGTGCATTGTGGATGTATATGATCACATCCAAACCACCAGTGGCACAAGCATTCCACTTCAGTTACATTCTTCACTGTCATACAGTTAAGTGTATTCTCATATTAGAGGTACAATCTGACACTTCCAGTATTTCAAAGGAAATTTATAATTGTAAAATGGAATATATTCAATGTGAAATAATTCTTTAGTCATTCATTACAGGTAGGTGATGAACTAGTGGTATTGCCATGAGACTAGTAATCCAGAAACCAAGGAATGTTCCATGGGACCAGGTTTGAATCTCACTGTCACAGATGGTGGAATTTGACACCAATGAAAACAAACAAGAAATCTGGAATTAAAAATCCAATGAAACCATGGTCATAAAAGACCATCTTGTTCACTAATGTCCTTTGAGAAGGAAAATCTGCCATCTCTACCTGGTTTGTCTTTTATGTGACTCCAAATCAAATCATAATGTTGAATGTGCTCTGATATGCTTTAGCAAGTGACTCAGTTGTATCAATCACTAAAAAGGAAATAAGGAAGGAAACCAGAATGACCACCTTGCATTATGCTTAAACACTGGAGCTGACAACAGCTAACACACCATGTCAAAGGTACAAACTTCTCCCTACTAGCATCTTGGGGCCACTGCAAAATGGAAGAGCTGAGTGCTGGACATGTCAAGCCACAACCTGAAATGATTACACATAGACATACATGCAAAATCACACCTTACAAATGGTATCCCAGACAACACTGTCACCATCCCAGGGTAAGTCCTGTCACAACAATTAGTATTGGTTGGACTGACCACTGAACAAACTGTGGACGAAGTGCTGCTTTCACATGGAGCATACACCCCACCATTTTGTGCGGTACTATCACTGTGCTAGTAGGATAGACTTTGACCAGATCTGGCAACTCAGGACTGGACATCTATGAAGCATTATGAGCAGCAGGAGAATTGTACTCCAATGAAATCTACAATGTCATGGCCCTGCATATCCCCCACTCTACCATTACCATCAAGCCAGGCATCAACCCTGGTTCAGTAGAGAGTGCAGGCGGTCATGCCAGGATCAACAGGCAAATCTAAAAATGAGGTGTCAACCTGGTGAAGCCACAAAGCAAGACTAGTTGCATGCTAAGCAGCATAAGCAGCAAGTGATTGATGGGGCTAGGTGATTCCACCACCATTGGATTAGATCTAGGCTCTGCAGTCTTGCCACATCCAGTCATAAATGGTGGTAGACAATTAATCAACTTGAGGAGGAGGTTCCAAAACTATTGATGGGTGCTTAGCACATCGATAAGACTAAAGCAATTGCAACAGCCTTCAACCAGAAGTGCTGAGTGTTTGATCCAACATGGCTTCCTCCAGAGGTCTCCAGCTTCAAAGATGCCAGTCTCCTACCAATTTTATTCACTCGATGTGATGTCACGAAATGACTGGAGGCATTAGATATTACAGAGGCTGTGGGCTGTGACATCATTCCAGCCCAGTATTGAAGATGTGTTCTCCAGAAGTTGCGAGGTTCTAACCAAACTAACACTCAAATCTACGTGACAATGTGGAAAATTGCCCAGGTATGTCCCATACACAAAAGACAGGACAAATCCAACCCAGCTAATTACAGCCTCATCAGTTTACATTCAATTAGCGGTAAGTTGATGTAAGTGCCGTAATAATGCTATCAAATAGCACTTGCTTCGCAATCACCTGCTCCCTGACCCTCAGTTTGCGTCCCACTAGTGCCACTCAGCACCTGACCTCATTAGACCCTTAATACAAACATAGACAAAAGATGTAAGTTTGCTTGCTGAGCTGGAAGGTTCGTTTTCACACCGACAGCCGTGCTGGGAAAGGCGACAGCCGTGCTGGCTCCGCTACCGCAGTGCAGACCGATGCCACGCTGGGCCCAGGCAGGCGTACAACACGACGGGGAATGAGTAGGGCACCGGCGTGGCGTTAGTCTGCTCTGCGGTAGCGGGGCCAGCACAGCTGTCGGTGTGTAAACGAACCTTCCAGCTCTGCGAGCAAACTTACATCCAGAACCTCAACCTGAGCTACAAATCTTGTCAAAACTCGATAGACAAAAGAGTTGAATTCCACAGGTGAGGTTGAGAAGTGACTGGCCTTGACATCAATGCTGCATTTGATCGAGTGTGGCATCAAGTATCCCCAGCCAAACTGGAGTCATAGGGATACAGGGAGAACTGTTTCGAGTCAAACCTACTATAAAGGAAATTGGCTATGTTTGTTGGAGGTCAGCCATCTCAGCTCAAGGACATCTCTGGAGGAGTTGCTTAGGGTAGTGTCCTAGCGCCATTATCTTCAGTTGCTTTAACAATGACCTTCCCTCCATCGTGAGGATGTTTACCAGTGATTGTGCAATGCTCAGCACCATTTGTAATACTGAAACTGTCCATGTCTAAATACAGCAAGGTCTGGACAGTATCCACGCTTAGGCTGACAAGTGGGAAATAACATTTGCAGCACACAAATGCCAGACAATGACCATCACCATTTCGCCTTGATTTTCAGGGGCTTAGGCATTACTGTATCTTCTACTACCAACACCCCAAGAGTTATCATTTGACCAGAAACTGAACTGGACTAACCTCAAAACAGAGGCTATAAGAGCAAGTCGGAGGCTAGAAATCCTGCACCAAGTAACTCGCCTCCTGACTCCCCAAAGCCTGTCCACCATCTACAAGGCACAAGACAAGAGACTGAAGGAATACTGCCCACTTGCCTGGATGAGTGCAGCCCCAACAATGCTCAAGAAGCCTGACACCATCCAAGACAAGGCAGCCTGCTTGATTAGCATTACTTGCACAAACCTCCACTCCTTGCACCACCAGTGCTAATAGCAGCAGGGTGTACTAACCATCTGCATGATGCACTGCAAAAATTCACCAAGGTTCCTGACACTGCATCTTCTAAAACCATGAACTATAGTCTGAAAGGTCCAGGGCAGTACACTAATTCCACAAAGAAATAGGACAGTTTATGAATTGCTAGCAAGGATGCGCTCTTCCTCTCCATGTCGTACTTAATTATTATCATGTCAATTATATGACACTGTATTTTGCCATTTGGTTCAGCCAGCCCATTATTAGTAATTATCCTCTATTCAAGCTTTCTTCCATCTTTACTCATCTGTTTATCATCATAGCTTTCTGTTTCTTTCTTATTTTGTTTACTTAAGCCACACCCTGTGGTGACATTCTTAACATTCTTTTGGTTGAGAAGCTTCTTCTGAATCTACTACTGAAATTTTTGATGATTACCTTATGTTGATGGTTTCTAGTTATGTTGTTGCCCACAAGAGTAAACAGTCCTTCTGCATGCAAACTTTGAAACCTTTTGTAATGTTAAAAATCTCCGTTAGATCACCCTTCAGGCTTTTTTAAAAGACACCTGGCCTGTCGATCATTTCCTGATAGGTATACACAATTATTTTTCATACCATGCTTGTAAACTTTCTCTGCATCTTTTCTAATGCCTTTATACCCTTTTTGCTAATGTGACAACGAAAACTGTGTGCAGTACATCAGGTACGCCCTTACTGAAGGCAGAAAGAATTTTCTTAACTTTTCAGTTCTGTCCCTCCAGAAATAAAGCCCTTGGTTTGCTTTTCAAATGGCTTTGCTGACCCCTCTCAAGAGCCTACAAATTAATTGCACTATGTCAACCATTGACCCATAACATCAGTACCAACAGGGACATAGGTTATATGTTTGCTGTATGCATTTATTTCCCCGTTCTTCCTCCCTGTGAATTTGCTCAAGTTTTTTGAACATTCATACAAGCTGTATTGATCCTTTTTATGATCACAGTTTTCAACTTCATCACAGTACTTCCAAAAATAATATGCACTGTAAGTTAAATATTTGTTTATTCCTTAAACATAAAAGTCCTTGCTTTCATTATTTACAGCCATTATGACAAGCTCTGGGCCGCCTAAGAAACGTCATCGTGGTTGGTCACCTGGGTCCCCCATATCTGCACCTGCAGTAGCCCCTGTTCCAGCTGTGCAGCCAGTGACAAGATCTGGTAAGAAATGACTGAAAATACATCAGCTTAAGAGTGAACTCTTTCATTGCTACTTCTTACATAACCAAGTAGATAAGAACATATAACATAGGAGCAACGGCCATTCAGCCCATTGAGTCTGCTCCATCATTCAATGAGATCATGGTTGAAATGATAGTCCTCAGCTCCACTTTCCTGTGTTTTCCCTATTACCCTTGTTATGGCTAAAAATCTGCCTGTCTCAGCCTTGAATATATTTAATGACCTAACTTAATCAGCCCTCTATGTTAAAAATTTCCACAGATTCACAACCCTCTGAGAGAGGAAATTTCTCCACATTTCTGTATCAAATGTGTGACCCCTTATTCTGAGATTAAGCTCTATTGTCCTAGGCACCTCCACAAACGAAACAGCCTTTCTGCATCCACTCTGTCACCAACCCCCCAAGAATCTTGCATGTTTCAATAAACTTGTCTCATTCTTTTATATTCCAACAAGTACAGGCCCAAGCTACTCAAACTTTCCTCATAAGGCAGACTCTCCTTACGTGGTATCAGCCTAGTGCCTCTGATGCCAGTATATCATTCCTCAGATAAGGAGCCCAAATATGTTCACAGTATTCCATCTGTAGTTTGATTAGTTTTTGTATAGTTTTAGCAATATGCCCTATGTTTATACTGCATTCCCTTTGAAATAAAGAACCATATTTTGTTTGCCTTCCCTATTACTTTCTGAATTTTACTCCTAGGTTTTTTGTGATACATGGTTGAAGATTCCCAAATTTCTCTGTTCTGTCGCTTTCTGTAGTCTTTCTCCATTTTCAAAATATTCAGCTCTTCTATTCTCCCTGTTAATGTGCATTGCCTCGAATTTCCCACATTATATTGCACCTGCCAAGCTTTTGCCCACTTGCTTAAACCTGTCTGCATTGCTCTGCAAAATCTTGATGTGATTCTCACGTATTTTTGTCATCCACAACTTTGGCAATAGTACATTCCCTTGCCTCATCTGAGCCATTAACATATACCGTAAATAAACTTGGCCCCGGCAATGATCTCTGTGACTTCCACTATAAACAGGTTGCCATCCTGAAAATGACCCCTTATCCCAACTCTCTGTCACAGTTGATGTATCCCTTATGCTGCCCCTTGTGACATCATTTGGAAATTAGGTTTATCAAATACACTGGTGATACTCACCTCACTGTCACTTCTCTCAGTCTTTCCACTGCCTATAATTTGTTACAGTGCTAGATGAGCAGAAATGTCTGCTTGTCCAGTATTCCAGCTTCCACTCTAAACAAATTTCAGCTCATCTAAAACTCTGCCCATAAGCCAACACCCTTACAGTCCTGTTCAGCCAGCACTCCTTGCTGTCTGCCCCAGCCTGACTGAGGTTCAAAGTTTAAAGGCATGATGGATCAATTGTAATTTTAACACCGTGAAATATGGACAACCAGACAACAGTATGATGTCGCTCCATGTTAAACTGTTGATCTTGCCATAGAGCCAGTCTTGTTCATTATATCAAGATACCTTGGAGCAGATTTTCCCCTGCCTGGTTTACACCATTGGTTGCCACCCCGGTCCAATCATCAGTAGGTCAGAGGAGCACGTGTACAGTATGTTTTTTAGTTTACTCCCCCTAAAAGTACTATGGTTTAATGTTGTGTAAGTTTATAATTATGCTATGCAGTGTAAAAAGGTGGTGGTATTATAAACTGTGGCAAATTGAGACAAACATGGACATCTCTGAAGAAGCCTTGGTTATAGGCAGTATGTGTGACCTAGAAACTATTAGTATAATTTGAAAGTACTGCATGCTACTGTGGATTACCAACATTTTCAATCGGGTATCATGTTTCAGAAAGCAATTTACCTTTGTAATTTGTTTTTAATGTGAGCATTCTGAGCAGCATTAAAACTACTTCATTTCCTCATTGTTTATCTGCATAGATACTTTGCTGCCCATTCCTGTTCCTCAGTCAATGATAGCTGGAGTTTTGCAGCCACAGGCGATCCCTGCAGGGGAAACTGTTATCATCCCTGAAAATTTATTAAGCAATTCTGGAGTGAGACCTGTTATTCTGATTGGTATGTAACTTTCTTGCTATTCTTGATCTAACATTTACAGTATCGTTATTTAATTGTTCCTCAGTAGAATTTTCATGTTAAGATTTGTGTTTTTAAATATTTTAATTAATTTAAAATAAGATGGGCTGTATTGTATTTTAATGAAAGAGATATTTATTGAGTTTATACCAGCAGTATGAAACATTATCTGCTGATCATATTTCTGGAGTTTAGAAGGATGACACCTTCTGATTGTGATATACAAGATTCTGAAGGACTTTACTGGAAGCAGAGAGATTATTTGTGTTGGTCAAGGAAGCTAAACCATGAAGTGAAGTATTGGTATAATGGTTTGATCATTTAGGGCTGCAGTGAGGAGAAACTACTTTGTTCAAACAGTTCTAAACCTAAAGAATTTTCTATCCAATAAGGTTGTGGATACTATATCATTGAACCCTTTAAGGCTGAGACAGCTTTTGATCTCCCTGAGATTTGAAGGAAATGGGAACAGGCTGGAATTTGGAATTGAAGATCAGTCGTTATCCTGTTAAATGCAGGAGCAACCTCGAATGGTCATATAATCTACTCCTACCCCTGTTTCTTTTCCTCGCATATCAGGAAGTCAGAGCCCTGTAATCCATTGTACCATTTAATATAAACATGTCAAACTATCTTTAGAAATATTGTGTGCCCTGTATAAAGACCTTGCTGAATGAAGGTTATTGATTCTGTTTTTATTTTGGCCTAATGAAAATAGAAACTTCAGCTATGTTGCAGTAATTCAAAACTTATCTCTGCTATCTGCAAACATTTGCAAAGATGTGCAGTTTAGGTGGGTTAGCCATGCTAAATCACCCATAATATCCAGGGATGTGCAGGCTAGGTGGATTAGCCAGGTGGGTTATGCAGGTTAACCGGGTTGGTCTGGGTGGGATGCTCTTTGGAGGGTCAGTGTAGACTTAGTGGGCCAAATGCCCTTCTTCCACACTGTTGGAATTCTATGGTTTCCCTGTGTTTTATTTCAGGACAAGTATACTCCACTGTGCAATCTGGTTCTTTGGGTATTAGACTTTAATGTATATTTTTAAAATGACTTTCTCCCTTTCACTTCAAACGACATTAGGATTTATACAATTGACCAAGAAAAACATGTGATTTTAAACTGCTTCTGAGGCATATGATCTATTTTTTACAAGAACGGTTACAGGATCAAGTTGTAAAGTGTTGAGACTCATTTCACATTTATTTGTCTGTGTATGGTTTAACAACTTTTAAATAACCAAGTTTGTGAGCTTAAATTTGATCTTGCCCTCATGATTATGAAAATCAGTCTTCTGAAGGATTGGAGTAGCTCAAGTGAGAAATGGTATTTAGTCCTTATAACATAGAATCTCATTGTTATACCTCCCATGTGCTCTTCAGCATTTGTATATCTAGAATTTTTTTGGTTGTTCCTAATTGTAAGTGATGTCTAAGCATCAAAGTGAAGTTATTGATCACAACTGGGGCAGCAGTCTTAGCTTATTCCTGTTCTATCTCAAGGATGTTAAGACCAACTGTAGCATCCTGTCACCGTGCTGGCTGAAATTAAGCACAATCCCCCTGGATTAGGGATTAATATAGAGGCTGTCTGATCTCCATACCTCAGGAGCACTTAGCTCATTTACCTTATGAATATGGCAGTTTTGCCAATGATTTAATAACAGGAATGTTCTTCTAGAGTTTAACGTATATGATTCAAAACATTTCTATTTGACATAATCTATATGTTTTAGTTATAGAACTTCTAGTTTTAAGAACTAGATTTTAAGTATGGATATATGGAAACATTTGATTGAAAAATTTGTGAACAACTCTAAAGTAAACTCTAAAGCTTGGATAATTTTTTGAACTTGGAATAGAAGTCAGAGAGGTTTCAATTATTCAAGTAGATTTTTCAGATCAAAGAAGCCAAATGCCGCTGGTAAACTCTGGTTTCTTGTTGAGACCAGTAAGTCCAGCGAAAGGGCTGATATTTTGTCTTCTGAAGACGAAATATAATTAATTTACATTTCTATTAGAAACATTGAGTATGCCATATTGCTGTGGGGATAGCCTATATATTGGAGAAGTTTATTTTGTGTTTAGGGTTTACATGTGTGTGTTCTGATAAACACAGGCTGAAGGAGAAAAAGCTGCCAGGAGTAAGATTTGAAGGCAGCAAGAGCAAAGATAATGGAGGCCATCAGGAACCAGGGGTGTTCCTGATCTTGAATTATTAAGCAGATATTGTAAGTGGACCCCATGTTAAGAATGAAGAGCACAGTTTTAAAAGAAATTAAAATAATAAAATCTGAATTACAATGCTCTTGAAAAATCTTGGCAGTCAAACCCAGCCAGAAGTCTAAATATCAAACTGTGAAACTGAGGAAAATGAAATGACTTGCTGAGAACTGTGGCACTCTTTGATTAGGCTCCAGCAGGAGAACTGAAAGTCCTTCAAGATCTTGGAAATTATATAGGAATTTTTAGGGTAGAATAGAAAACAGAATGGGGATGGTCTATTGAGATTTTTGGTTTAACATCTAAGCATTTACAAAATGTATATAATACTAAATTAGAAGTGCTTACTTAGTTTAATTTTTGTAAAATGTAAGTATTTTATTTAAAACAGGAAACTTTGTAATGTAGTTTTCTCAGTTAATAACTGAAAGTTTGAGTTAAATTTTAAAAGTTAATGATCGCCCTTGAACCACAGTGATATCTTTGTGATGTACCCAAATCTAGACAATTGGATTTGATAATGGATATTAAGGAAACACTAAAACATTTCTGGTATTTTGCAGGTCATGGCACTTTACCATATTTTTATGGCAATGTTGGTGATATTGTAGTGAGTCCACTACTTGTGAATTGTTACAAGTTTCCACAGCTGACTTCAGTTGAACTGGAACGGCTGGGAATCTCCAACAGCCAGACCTTAACTGTGGAAAACATGATCCTCTTGACAATACAATATCTGATTCACCTGGGTAAGATTTCTGTTTTCTCTTAAAGAAACATAAGATTATAATCATTCTTTTTCTTTTGTTTTTTACTTTCCAATGAGGTTGGAAAATGTTTTTGCTGGAAAAATGGCTCTGAAATATTAATGATATTTAACTAGAATTGACTGCCAGGTTTCTAAAGATCCAACTGAACTTTATGCAGCCAATGAGAAGAGTTTTGACTGAAATTGCAGTGAGAGACTGATGGAAGCATTCAATAACTTTGGTGTTACTATGTTTTATCAGATGTGAGAAGTGTGTCATTCTGATCTAAAAAGAAACAAACTGTCTTACTGTGTTGGAGAGTTAGCCTTGACTTTTACAGTCAAATTCTAGATTGGGACTTGGATTCACATTCTCCTGAATTAGAAGCAAGAGTGCTTCTGACTGAACCGTAGTTTACTGTGTAGTTTCCCAATTTACCTAAGATTATCACCTAGGAATTCTTTTCCTTGCATACTTGTTTTTTAAAAAAATCATTGTTCCAGAAATATTGGAAACTTAATCATTAAACCCCCTCATATACGTCGACCCCAAAATCCACATGCCAGTACTTCAAAATCCAGACTCTAAACTAAATATTAAAATATATGTAAATCACACACCTTACAATACATTTCTGAATGGTAAGTATGCTGGTAGATGAAATTGATTAAATATTTGAAGCAGAAGAAGGTACAAATTGTGGGTTAAGCGAGGCAACGGAAGGGTTATCCATCTTGCCTCCTTTTCAGGTACTATAAGACAAAATTCATCAGAAATCAAGTCATGATCTAGAGTTATCTGGGCATATTTGATTATTTGATACTTAAATAATGTGGGTATATTTGCTTATTTCAGGCCCAGACCAGATGCCTCTAAGGGAGGAATTCGAACAGATTATGCTAAAAGCAATACAGGACCCGAGCCTTAAAGATAGATCCTTACAAATGGGAGGCCCTCCTTCCACCGTGTCTCCAGGACAATTACCTTGGCTCGCTCGACTTGCTGCCAGTGTTTCACGAGATTTGGTGCAAGTAGTTTTCACTCAGAACTCCCTGGCAGAAGGCATTTCGGAGACTTTAAGGACATTTGGTGATGTCCATCTACATCAGAAAGTACCTAACTATGTAGTAGTCGTTTATACATCAAAGATGAGGGGAATTGAATTCTGTGTGGTTGTTTTAGGTATGTAGAATTTTACTTTTATTTGTAGGTATCCACTGATAATTAAATGTAAACTGCAGCTAATAGTTTTCTTAACAGAATACTTGGTCTGAAATTACACTTTGTGATTAAAAAGTTAAGTTCTGAAAATATTATTAGTTTATGTGAAAGATATTTAATTTGTTATTTAACCAGCCATTTATCAAGTGTCAATTGCTGATTTGTAGGAAATTTGGTCATTATGTTATCAAAAATGACTGTTATTATACACTGTTAAGCTCTTTAGCTGTTACCTATACATTTGACACAGGGCTTGTTTGTCCAATATCATTCCTCAGATTGCGAGTTCAATATGAGGATGATGAAAGAGTAGGGTTAGCTTTCCTGTTGGCTCTGCTGCGGATTGCTCAACAGATTCAGCATACTAGAGGCATATTTTTACACATGAAGCTGTGCACTGATTTCTTGGCTTGGTCAGTTACAAAGCCCAAATGTCCTCCTATGCCTGGACTTTCCTTTGAAAGGCAGGACACAAAGTGAGAGTGTATCATGTAGTCCAAAGTGCAACCCTGCACTCCATTCAATATGATAATGGCTGGTCATGGCCTTAAATTCCAGCTTCCTGCTAGCTCCCTATATTTGTTAATTCTCTGAGATGAAGGTCCCAGGCTTGTAGCTATATTTCTGGCCTCTTGTCAAATCAGCAAAACTTGATGGTCCTTGTGGGCAAGGTGTGGGCTACCTACTTGCATCTGTCTTGGTTTTTGAGGTGCTTCTAAGACCCATGCAGGCTTTCTAGTCTCCGAAAGGTCTCAATATTCCCCAACTAGCTACTTGGGATAGCCTTTTACTTGTATACCCAATGAGAAAATCAATTGGAACATATTCTCGTGTTTTATGTGTTACGTCAGTGCTCGGTTTCTGTCTCCATTTCCTATCATGGTAGATTTTGCAACATGAGTTGAGATCCAAACCACATCACTCAACCACTGAAACTGCTAATTAGACACGAAGTCCACAGATATTAGGAGCACATGTTTTCCTACCTTTCAAATAGTTTGCATTGTGTGGTGCGTCCTGGTTTTGTTGTTAAGGAAGTTGGTTGTTTGTACAGGCCTGCCAACTGCCATGAAACTGTGATGTTTCTTAAACTCATCTTGGTCATAGTTTTGTGTTCTGGGCAATATTGATCCCTAAAACCAGAGCCACTAATCAGGCAGATTAACTGGTTGTGCAGTGTCTTTGCAGGACAAATCTCGCATCGGCTTCTGATTGGCTATTTACGTTTATTACAGTTCTATTTCTCCTGCCTCCTAGATGCTCCATTGGGATTTAGATTCTAGCCTTGATCTCAGCTGTCTGTCCTCTGTATCTGCTTTTTGGAGAGTCCTGTACAAAAGACAATGAGATGTTCTCAATCCAATTCCAAATCTGAGAATTGTAGAATCCCTGCAGTGTGGAAGCAGGCCATTCAGTACATCAAGCCCACACCGACCCTCCAAAAAACATCCCACCCAAACCCAATCCCCTACTCTATCCCTGTAACCTTGCATTTCCCATGGTTAATCCACCTAACCTGCACATCTTTGGACTGTGGGAGGGAACCCACGCAGGCACAGGGAAAATTTGCAAACTCCACGTAGACAGTCGCCCGAGGGTGGAATGAACCTTGGTCCCTTGTGCTGTCAAGCTGCAGTGCTAACTACTGAGTCACCGTGCTGCCCCAGTTTGCCCAGAACAAAGCGTGGTTTCTAAATATTTATCATGAACCTGTTTAAACATGTTACGACATACATCTGGAACTGGTGGGACTTGAACCCAGATTTTCAAGCTCAGAGGAAGGAAAACTTCTACTGCATCACAACAACCCTAAAGACTGTTTCTAATTTGTTACTAATTAAATGATTCTATTGTGTAAGGTTGATGAAAAGAATTGTGCAGGAGGTACTGTTGTTTTGATGTTGAAGCTGCTGAAACATATTGTTGGTGGTGATTCCTGGCTATTTCATTCTTTGGCTGCATCCCTCACTTTGGTGAGCACAACGCTTTTCAAAACAAGCGTAAATAAATATAGATCCTTCCTTTGCACGTGGCTGAGCACAACAGGCTGTAAACATTAGTTTAATGCTGTTTCCTAGGCAGCTCATGTTGAAGCACTGGCTGTGCTTAATTGGAAAAGGCATTGGAGAATGGGCGAAATGGAGAATTGTATCTGATCCTAATCCCATTGGGTTAGATTTATCTGGGTGTGCTCCCAGTGCAATGCTTCCTCTTCTGGGCTCCTAGAATAATGCATCTTTTGTGGGGCTCTCAGTCATAGCTCCCACTTGATAAGTTCCGATGAGGAGGTACTCATCAATACCTACCCCACTGTGGGAATTTCAGCATAATGTTCTCAGTTTGCAGTGGCTGGTGCAGGGCTCCCTCTGTGGGACATTTGGTAGTTCTTCCTCCATGAGGTTGAGTCTAGTACTTCCACTTGTAGAGCCCCAGGTAGTGCTTGTTTCTGTGGCTCCAGCAATCTTACTGTACTGCTACAGGAAAAATATGTATCACAATTTGCCATTTGTTAATTTGGAAGATTGAGAAAGAACTTCAGTTTGAATGACT
Source organism: Stegostoma tigrinum (assembly GCF_030684315.1). NCBI lineage: Eukaryota > Metazoa > Chordata > Chondrichthyes > Orectolobiformes > Stegostomatidae > Stegostoma > Stegostoma tigrinum. The sequence continues at coordinate 79,043,271 of NC_081358.1, forward strand.
TTAATGGTGCTCATTAGAGGGGCAGTATCTAAGAACAGGTTTATGGGGATTAATTATGCTTGGTTGGCTGGACAGCCAGATTGCAGCACAGTGTAATGCTAACGCCCGACACAATGAAGACCCTGCCTTTCAACACTGCCACATGCATGGTGACTCTCAAGTTAAACTTGGCATCAGTTGTTTCCCTCTGGAACTAAAGCAGTATTCACTGTGAAATAATGGAGAAAGTCCCTTTGATTTTTCTCGTATAACCGGCTTGTGGGCGTTGTTTCCGGCAGAGAGCAGAATTTTGTAAATCAATCCTTATATTCTCTCATGCGCAGTACTTGTTTTCATTCTTTAATTGTTAAGGGTGAAATTTTGTCCTGCTGAGAACAGGCAGGGAAAATGTTTGGAAGAGCAGATAATTGTGCAGGTTGGCACTGTGATGATGTCTATTCTTCCTCCAGTTTCCTCAGAGCATGTTCAGGGCAGAAGTTTGAATGGTTCTGCCCTGCTGTCAATTAAGATCTTTAAATGGTCAATTAACAACAATTTTTTTTCAGTTCCAGGTATGGCACCTATCTGGTTGGGCAAGGTTTCAGTTTGGGGGCTGGTGGAGGGGGGAGTCCTCAATCGGCACTAATTTGTGGAAGGACAGGATCTGGGATAGGTCACTGGCCCTGAGAGCCTCACTTCTAGCACTTGACCCTCTCCCCATGTGTAAAAACCCTGCCCACCCACATCCCCAAACAACCACTCCATTCTGAGGAAGGGTCACTCCACCCTAAACGTTAACTCTGATTCTCAGTATGGATGCTGCCAGACCTGCTGAGGTGAACCAGAGATTTCTGTTTGAACCCCTCTCTTCCTTGGTATTGACCCTCCATCTGGAGGGCTGCTGTCCCAGTAGAAGCTGCTGCCTTTGCTATGGCACTGAGTCCTTGAGACAACGGTCAGGCAGCTGGCAATTCCCTAGGCTGGACTTTCTATTCCAAGAGAAAACCTGCCAGGAGCTAATCAGCTGTCTGATTGGTTTGAGATCTGGTGGGCTATCTGAACAAGCAGTCTACATGTTTTTCTCCATTGAGCCCTTTTTTGCTTAATCTCAGTAATGCAGACCATACATAATGTCAGTTTTAAAAACGTAATTGGTTAGGATTATGGTTTTATGACTGTAGCCTGAGCAGGGGATGGCACAGATTGGAGGGTTACCACGTGCACTATAAATGTGGTTCCATGGTAACATCAGAGACATGTAAATTCATCCTTAGGTTTCCATCAGAACAGCTGGATTGCAAGTAGCACACAAATAAAACACCGAGAACCCTACCATAAAAATCAAATAGTTCAAATGTACAGTAATTGAAATATCCTCATCCTGAGTATCTTTCTGGGGTTCTGCAGGACTGTTGCAGAAATCCTGTAGAGTGATTGATAGAGCATATAAGAAATTAGCAAAGACATACTTGGGTGAGATATGTATGCTTCAGTTCCAAAGATGGTGCTGGAATGGTAGATAGATTTGGGCTCATTGGAGGCTGTCTCCTTCAGGCTGGTGGCATCATTTTTGTCTATGTACTTTTCTTTTTTCTTTTTCTTCCCTTTTTCCTTCGTCATTTTTGAGGCTGGCACGCTGTTGGCAGGATGGTGGCTGCCGTTATGGCAGCGTGGATCAGGACACCTTGCAGCAGTGGTGCTGCCTGGAATGAGGACTCTAGGCAGCAGTAGTACCCAGAGCAAGAACTTTCAGCGACTGCGGTGTCCAGAGCGGGGACTCTTGGCAGCAGTGGTGCCCAGAGTGGTGACTCCTGGTGGCGGATATCAGTGAGGCAGAATAGTGATTTGGAGAAATTGCTGACGATATCATTTTGAAGCAGATAAATTAAGATCAGCAGAAATTTACAGTGAGATTATGCATTCACTGGAAGTAGTCCCTTGCAATTTGCCTTGTAAGGGATGTGCAGGGCTTCTTCCATTACAAGGCAGGCTAGAAAATCACAAAAATGGAAGGAATGAATGAAGGAATGAAGGACTTATTGTCATATACACCTTGAAGATACAGTGAAAAGTGCATTGTCACCACAATCTGACACCATTTTGAGTTACAATAGTAATAAAAATAAGATAAATAAAATAAATCTTTATATTTTCAGGATGTACAAAATTTCAGTAAATTCCACCAAACTAGCGAAGTTTTGTTCAACAATTTATTGCTCAAAACTTCAGTCATGTGTTTGGTTTTGAGTTTATGGTATTATTATTGTTAATGAGGAAGAAATGAGTCAATTTTGACAATGGTATCTCACACGAGCATTGAGCTCTCACTTACATATATAAAGGGACTGATGCTTGGCTTGCCCATGAATTAAAGAGCCTTGATTCTTGGTGGTGGCAGTGAGGTGGCAGCAGCAGAGCCACGGTCTTTTGGAGCATCAGCATAATAGTCGCTGTTCTCAATTTGTAACTTTTTGAGGACCAGAACACTTTGCAGAGAGCTCGCAGAAGCCCTGAGCAGTGCTTGAGAACTCAATTTGAACAGAAGACGAACTCTTATTTTTATTATTATTGTAACTCAAAATGGTGCCAGATTGTGGTGACAATGCACTTTTCACTGTATCTTCAAGATGTATATGACAATAAGTCCTTCATTCCTTCATTCATTCCTTCCATTTTTGTGATTTTCTAGCCTGCCTTGTAATGGAAGAAGCCCTGCACATCCCTTACAAGGCAAATTGCAAGGGACTACTTCCAGTGAATGCATAATCTCACTATAAATTTCTGCTGATCTTAATTTATCTGCTTCAAAATGATATCGTCAGCAATTTCTCCAAATCACTATTCTGCCTCACTGATATCATTGTCACACTGATGATTGTTTTTGGCAGAAGTTCAAACAATTTTTCTTACAACTTCTTCAATTTTCATCTTGTTAAACCTTCCAATTGAACTTACTCATAATTGTAAAAGCTTGAACTGCATATTTTTACAGTGTGTAACTGATTTAAACAGTGTAGAATTGTATCCAGTGTCATAGCAATAAGTAAATCACTTCAAAGATGTACTTGTTTTCATCAGGTCATTATCAATCCCGAATGCTGGCAGAAAGTATGCTTACTACGAATGAATTCCTGAAGGAAATCAGTTACGAATTGATTACTGGAAAAGTCGGTATTTTGGCATCATATTTCAAAACCTCTCCCCATGGTAAATGTTTCAGTCAGATATATATTTTTCACATTTCTTTATATTTTCAGGATATACAAAAGTTTCAGTAAATTCCACCAAACTAGCGAAGTTTTGTTCAACAAATTATTGCTCAAAACTTCAGTCATTTGTTTGGTTTTGAGTTTATGGTATTATTATTGTTAATGAGGAAGAAATGAGTCAATTTTGACAATGGTATCTCACACGAGCATTGAGCTCTCACTTACATATATAAAGGGACTGATGCTTGGCTTGCCCATGAATTAAAGGCTTTCATGCTTTTCTGAATGCTTTTCAGGTGTTCCGGGGGGTGCAGAATGTTAGCACCCAAAATTAAGGCTTGCTGCATTTGTTTGCTGCCCGACTGCCAGATATAAAGAGATCCAAGTTTGAACCATTGAATACAGTGGTTGTACTTAAGGCCTGATCTCTTGATTGCTAATCCAATGCTATGCTCTTGACACTTCATACTCACAAGAGACAATATAGACAATTCTGTAGTTATAAATGCTGTTTTAAAGATATCCTTTAGAAATTATACAAAGTCTGTTCTAACTAAAGAATCTTTTGGCATTCATCTTGACTTGAAATGTTGATTAGGTTTTCACTATGTAATGGGTATATTTTGATACTTTCAATACTTTTTTTTGCTTTTGTCCACTGAATTGATAACTTTATCTACCACAGGTGATAACTTAGACAAATTCCTGGATAAATTTCAGCAGAGTCGAAATAGTAATGTTGCTATTCCATTCAATGGAAATGTTTCTGACTATATTCCAGCAGATGAAGCTGCAGCAATGACTGCAATGCAGTGTTTTGGTAAGACATCAGAATCTGTAGTCTATGTCAGCTCTCTGCTGCAATAGCTACCATTGATAAATGTTTGACTAGAGGCTGTAAGTAGTGGCTTTAATGCTTCTTCTTCCACTCTTGTTTTGATGCATGTTTGTTTTTGTACAGTAACCTTCTGAATTGATGCTTTTGCACCAATTTATAAATGATCTATATGACATTCAGAAGAGTCAGCTGGTGTAAACCACCGTCAAAAGGGTGTGCAGCTGTATGGAAGTCTGGAAGGTATTGTGTAGGCTGCTCACAATTTGCTGCCTTTAACATTCCGCACATGGATAGCTGTACAAAAAAATTTAAAGGTACCGTGTGCTCAAATGAACATGATACACACAGGAAGGAAATTTGGAGAGGGTGTTGGTTTAATTGAGTTGTACTAATCAATCTTCTGTTGTTGCATCTGTGGATATGTTTAGAAAGCTAATATATTTTAACTACTCTGCGTGGGAGATTTGAATGTCCATCACTAAGAGTGGCTTGGCAGGAGCAATACCGATTGCACTGGAAAGGTCCTAAAGGACACATAACTGCAAGACTGGGTCTGGAGCAGATGGTGAGGGAACCAATAAGAGGGAAAAACTTACTTAACTTCATCCTTACCAATCTGCTGGCTGCAGATATATCTGTCTATGACAGTATTGGTAAAAGTGACCACTACACAGTCCTTGTGGAGATGAAGTCCTGTCTTCATGTTGAGAATAACCTCAATTGTGTTGTGTGGCACTATCATTGTGCTAAATGGGACAGACTTCAAACAAATCTAGCAATTCAAGACTGGGAATCCATGAGGCTGGACCATCAACAACAGCCGAATTATACTCCAGCACAATTTGCAACCTCATGGCACAGCATTTCCCCATACAAGATCTGGACAATATCCAGGCTTGAAGTGCCAAGTGGCATGTAACATTTGCGCTACGCAAATGCCAGCCTATGACCATCACCAATAAGAGACAATCTAACCATGGTTCCTTGACATTCTATAGTGTTACCATCACTGAATCCCAGAAACTTAATTAGACTTGCCACATAAACACAGCAGATACAAGAGCAGGTCAGAAGCTAGCTTGACAGAGATCAAAGAATTTAGTTTAGGCCAGGAATCATATAGCTGATAAATCTTTTGGATGGATATCCTAGCATTTAAACTTCCACTTTCAAGTACGAAGGCTGCTATCATTGTATTATCACTGTGAGGCAGCCAGATTTCTGCTCAACACACTGTCAGCTGACTTTTAACTTGGGGTGCAGTAGAGTGGGAAGTCATTCTTTACCTCCCAGTAAAATCCACCCCATGAAAACTAGAACAAGGAAAGATCTGTGGAAATAAAATGACAGACCATAACGGGTTTGAGCGGCACGGTGGCACAGTGGTTAGCACTGCTGCCTCACGGTACTGGGGACCCAAGTTCGATTCCAGCCTTGGGCAACTGTCTGTGTGGAGTTTGCACATTCGCCCCGTATCTGCATGGGTTTTCTCCAGGTGCTCCAGTTTCCTCCCGCAGTCCAAAGATGTGCAGGGTATGTGGTTTGGCCGTGCAAAATTGCCCATAGTGTTCAGGGAGATGTAGATTAGGTGCGTTATAGGGGGATGGGTCTGGGTGGGATGTTCTGAGGTTCACTGTGGACCTGTTGGGCTGAAGGGCCTGTTTTCACACTGTAGGGATTCTAATTCTAAACAGCACAAATGAAGAAAAATTTGTAATTGCAAGAGCAAAAAAAAACTTTTTAAAAAGTGATAACCAGAAAGAAAATGTCAGCATTTTGACTGTTTGATTGGAGATAAAAAGTGACATTGTTCTCTTAATGAGAGAAAAATGGAGACCAGTAGAAACACGGGTCAACCAAGGCATAATTGGATGATGGATGTCTACATGCATGGGTATGAGTCACAGTGGATGTGTGAAGATGGCACAAGGTAGATAAGTGTGGTGTACCATGACAGCAAATCTGCCAGGGCTAGCTGTAAGCAGCAGTGACAGGGCACATAAGAATGATGAGTTCAATAACGTAACTGCAAATTATTGGTGGAACTAACAATGGAATGCACTTTTCTTATTTTCAACAGATTCAGCTACTGAAATGTTTCAAATTCATCCTTCTCAGCTCAGTGTTGCCCGAAAGTTGTTATCTCAAGTTTGTGCAATAGCAGACTCTGGAATGCAAAACCTAGATTTGGGGCGCTTTGGAAAGGTTGACTTCATTATTTTACTGCCACCATCTGAGATTCTTTTCCAGCAGACTTTGCAACGTGTTCGACATTCAGGTAGGCTGCTGAAACAGCTGTTACTTCAGTTTTTGAAATGCATGACAGAACGTATTCAATTATATAACATTGTTAAAAAAAAGTTTTACTTACCTGTTGCCTATTTATAAATAATTAGTGTTCCAATTGAAGTTTTCTGATGATTTACAGATAAAGAACTGACTTGTTTAACTTAAATCGCATCAGGCATTTAAAGAACCTAGGAGTGCAACTTACATCCATCAGGAAATTAGTGTGATTTTTAAATGGGAGACATGCCGTTATTCTCACAACAAATTTTCACTATGTTTGACCACCAAGATTTCTTTAGCATTGCTCTTTGAGGCTATTTGCTGCAATAATAGGAGATGATGATGTGGGAGCAGCGTCACTCAACTTGTAATCCGGATGCTCAGGCTATTACTCTGGAGATGTAAGTTCAAATCTCATGACGGCAGCTTGATTAATAACTTGATAATAAAGCTAGTTTCAGTAATGGTGACCATGATAACTATCATTGGTAACCATGACAAATATCACTGATTGTTCCAAGAAGACCTGGTTCACTCTTGTCCATCCTTGCTTTCTTTTTGTGGCAGGAAATCAGCTAACCTCACTCCATGTTGGCTATATGTGATTCCACACCCACATTAATGTGATTGATCTATAGCTGCCCTCTGAAATGACCTGAACAAGCCACGTTGCAAACTTTTAGCCTTTCATATCCTCACAGCCTTCAACTCCCCGATATTTGAAAAATCATTCTAACTCTTCCTTAAATAATTTCAATGATCTAGCCTCCACAACTCTCTAGGGTAGAAATTCCAGACATTGGTGATCCTCCGAGAGGGGAAATTCCTTTGCATCTCAGTTTTAAATGAGTGTCACTTTATTCCTTAACTATGTAACCCAGTTCGAGATTCCCCACTAGTGGAAACATATTCTCAACATCTACCTGGTCAAGCCCTCTCAGAATTTTATATATTTCAGTAAGATCACTCTTCATCTTCTAAACTTATAAGAACTAGAAGCAGGAGTAGGCAATGCAGCCCATTAAGCCTGCTGCACCATTTAACATGATCATGTTGATCTCATCTCTGCTTTCCTACCCGTACACCACAGCACTTTACACTGTTACTATTTACAAATCTGTCTTATCTCCTCCATAAATACATTCACACTTCTTAGTGTCCACTGCTGCCTGAGATAGTGAATTCCACAAATTCATGACCCTATTGGAGAAGTAATTCCCCCTCATTTCTGTCACCTGTCAGCCTAAAACTTTGACCTCGCTTCCTTGATTTCCTACAAATCTTTGGGTACCTATTGACAACTCTCACCTTTAACTTCTTTGTCTTGCTGTTCCTCATTTCCACCCAAAATAATTTCGCGTCATGATCTGTTGCACTCTATAACCACTCATTACCATATAGAAAAATAATTTATGAACAAAGCTACCCAACCTCCTTTCTCTTTTGACCAGCTGCGATGCAGTTAATCCAAGGGACGTGATTATCTCCTGAAAAACACCCGAAACGTCAGCTTTTGTGCTCCTGAGATGCTGCTTGGCCTGCTGTGTTGATCCAGCCTCACATTTTGTTATCTTGGATTCTCCAGCATTTGCAGTTCCCATTATCTCTGATCTCATGTTTCCCTCCCTGATGTGTTTTTAGTATCTGCAGCTCAGACTACAGTTCACCAACTCTAAGCCAAAGTTCCTTGAGCAGCCAACACTTGCTGCAAATGTGGTCACTGTGGATCGCATCCACACCCCCCATGCTACTCTGACATGCTACAACAGCAACAAATTGCCTGTCCAGCTACTTCTATTCACTTAACTGATTTGGATGCTAAAAAATATTTAAAGTGAATTTCTTAAATGTACTGTTCAACTGTACTAACATCTCCTGATTTAAACCGTTTTGTCAATCAAAGAGATGTGGAAGAAATTCTCACCAGTCACCTACCTGATTTCCTGTGAACTGTGAAGTGAACTTCATCTCTGACAGGTAGCAACAGTTTGAAGGGGCTCTCTGCCTCCAGTTTTTATCTCCAGCCACTGTTACCCTTCTCACAGAGTTCCACTGTTCTTTTTGTAAGCTGCAGTGCCTGTGCTGTCACGTTGTTTGAGAAGCTGCTGACCCCACACTGTCCCACTCTTTATGAAGCCTTTAATCTGATCAAATGTGCACACATCATGTCTCACACGTGTTTCATCAAAAGCGGACTGGAGTTGAAACAGCTGCTTTGGGTGCTATGTTGGTGTTGCAGAAATCCAAGCCGATGTCTTTCTAAGCTCTAGCACCAAACACAAGACATCCTGGTACTAGGTAATACTTTAACAGGAGTATTGCATTTAAAAATATAAACTGAGAGGATGAGAAGAGGCTTTTTTTTCCCACAAATGGTAACTTTTTTTTCCCAAGAAGGTCTTGGCAACTAAAAACAGATGAAGCCCTTGAAGAATATAGAGAAAATAGGAAGAAGCTTGAATGGGAAGTTAGGAGGGCTAAAAGGTGTTATGAAATGTCCTTGGCCAGCAGGGTTAAGATGAGTCCTGAGGCATTTTGTACATATATTAGGAACAAGAGGGTAGCTAGGGAAAGAATATGTCCACACAACGATACAGGAGGGAGGTTATGTGTGGAGCCAGCAGGAATGGGTGAGATCCTTACTGAGTACTTTACATAAGAAATCACCAAAGAAAGGATCATGAAGGAAATTGAGATTAGGAAAATGTGCGTGAATAGTCTCAGGCAGGTCAGCATAATAAAGTAAGTGTTGGCGTTTTGAAATACGTTAAAATTGTTACGTCCCAGGCAGGGCCAGACAGGATCTATCCCAGGAAATATCCAGTCTCCAATATCTCCAATGTGGGAGACAAGGGCGGAAATAGTTGGGGCCTGAACAGCTATGTTTTCATCTTAGTTGGCCTCAGGCTAAGTTCCAGAGGACTGGAGAATGCCCGGTATTGTTCCTTTGTTGAAGAAGGGAAACAGAGATAATCCAAGTAATTACAAACCGGTGAACCTGATGTCAATGTGGAGCTGTTGGAGAAGATACGGAGAGACAGGATTTATTCAAATTTGGAAGCAAATGGACTCATCAGTGATAGTCAGCATGGGTTTGTGCAAGGAAGGTCATGTTTCACCAATTTGATTGCGTTATTTTGAGGAGCTGACAAGAATGATTGATAAGGGAAGGGCACTGGAAGTTGTCTACATGGACTTTAAAGAGCCATTTGATAAGGTACCTCATGGCAGACTGGTACAGAAGGCAGAATCTCGTGGGATCTGGGATAAGCTGGCTAAATGGATACAAAAGTAGTTTGGCCACAGAAGACAGAGATTAGCGGGTGGAAGGGTCCTTTTCAAACAGAGATCAGTAAGTGGTGGTGTTCTGCAGTGTTCAGTGCTGGGACCTTCGCTGTTTGTAACATGTATAAATGATCTGGAGGAAAATGAAGGTGGTCTGATTACAAATTTACAGATGACTCCAAAATTGGCAGAATCGCAGATAGTGAGGAGGAATATCAAAGGATACAGCAAGATATAGATAGACTGCAGATTTGGGCAGAGAAATAGTGGATGGAGTTAAATCCAGATAAATGTGAGGTGATGCATTTTGGAAGATCAAAATCAAATGTGATTAAACTTCTGGTCCACAGACCACCTTATCCACCTGTGTTACCACTTACAGGGTTCTGTGGACCTGTACACCCAGAACCCTCTGTATGTTAATGCTTCAAAAGGTTCTGCCATTTATTGTTTAATCACACTTGATTTTGATCTTCCAAAATGCATGCATGACTTTATCGGCTGGGGCATTGAATATAAAACTTGGTAAGTCATGTTACGACAGTACAAAACTTTATTTACGCCACATTCGGAATATGGCTCTGGTTGCCATACTACCAGATGCTTAGTCAAGGGTGCAGGGAAGGTTTACCAGAATGTTGCCTGGTCTGGAGGGTCTTAGTTATGAGGAGAGATTGGCTAAACTTGGATTATTTTCACTGGAAAGATGGAAGCAGAGGAGCGACTTGACAGATGTACAGTATTATGAGAGGCAGGTGGATAGTCAGAGGTTTTTTTCCCGGGGTGGAATGGTCAACTGCAAGAGAGGCACAATGTGAGGAAGATTTAGGGGAAACGTGCAAGAGAAAATTTTACACACAGAGTGTGGTGGATGCCTGGAATGCACAGCCAATGGAGGTGGTGGAACCAGGCTCATAAGCAAGGTGTAAGGCATATATTGATCGACACATAAACATGAGGTGTATAGAAGCATAGATACCACGGTTAGGCCATGCGCAGCGGGTCTGAATAAGGTTAGGAATTGGCTAGGAATCAAGCATAGGCTTGATGGAGCGAAGCGGCAGTTCCTATGCTGCATTGCTTATAATTTATTTATTGGGCAGAATACAGATGTGGCTTTGGGTGTGAGTTGACAATTCCTTCTCACTGTCCTTCCTCCAGTGGAATAATGAAAAGAGATGCTACTAAGGGCATCAATGGAATCTTCATTCAGTGATCTTGTGAAGGGGCTGTAAGGATGACAAAGCAATAGTCATGGTAGTTATTAGACTTTTGCAAGGACACCCCCTCCACTCCCAATATCCACAACGGCATTGAGTTTTCTTTATCTTTGAAATCTCGGTAGACATATACAAATTCCTCCAATGTGAAGTCCCACTACACTTTTGTTTCTACCTGTTCTTCTAGAACTGAAAACTGTCAGTTGGGTCTCTCCACCTCCATCCATCATCCTTAAATGGATGGTGAATTATAGAGGCAACCTCTTAATTTCCTGCCTTCCATAAGATCATGGAGTACAGAAGTGACCAATATCTGGACATGGAAATGTTTCCCATTGCATTAATATCCTGCATCAGAAAGAGTCATCTCAATAAACTTAGTTTGGCATTTAACAAATACTGATTTAGTGAAAAATCCATTTTTATAATTTACTACATGTCTTTTATTTTACACAGGAGTACTTATAGACTTGGGTCTAGAGGAAGACACTGTAGCCTATCAAAGGGCTGAAAAATATATTATCCGCTTAGACCATGACATTCAGAACAAGTTTGAAGCTTTCATGAAAAAAGTCAAGCAGAACCCGTACACACTGTTTGTTCTTATACATGACAACTCTCATATTGATTTCACTAGGTAAGTTTACCACAATTTTATTTTCATCTTCCCTTCTTCACAATTCTCAGAATGTTTCAGATCATTTGACATTTTTGTAGTGTCCATTAATCGCTGCCCGAGGCTAGTGCTTGGCTGTAATAAGCTTAAAGCCTGCTGTTTGATTGATGATATGCTCTGCCACCATTCCATACTCAGGCTAACAATCAGAATTTGATAAATGAGCATTTCATGAAGCCTGTCAGTGAACAAAGCTACAGTTTGATCCTTGTTCTCTTAGGGTCATAGCATAGAATCCCTACAGTGTGGGAGCAGGCCATTCAGCCTATTGAGTCCACACTGACCATCTGAAGAACATCCCAGCTAGACCCCACCCCTCCCTGCAACCCTTCATTTCTCATGGACAATTCACTTAATTTACACATACTTGGCATGCAGCCTGCTCAAAATCTTGATGTCGCAAGCCTGTCCCTGGGCTGGTTGGCTAGCTTTGTTCTACCCCCAGTAAGCCCAACAACAGGCTATGGGAGTAGCACTGTGTAGGATTTGAGACTTTTGAAGTTCTAGCCCTGAACCCAACCACAAGCCACTAAATTTTGGGTGTTAAACTTAACCCTTAATACTTGACTGTGACTTACTAGCTTTTCATTAGTGTTTGTTTGGCTACACAATCAATATTTTTTGTTTACATTGATTGCATCACTCTGTAGCAGAGTCAAAAATTCATCAGGATGTGAGAGGGTCATATGGTGCGAACGATCTCTCAGTTCCCCTTTGAGTGATCCTCTCGAGACTTAATTCCACCCACCCTGTGATTTTTACTATTAGTAGTGGTCAGAAAATAGTTCAATATTTTCTGATCAATCTGTTCAGAAATGTTATTACATACCTCTGAAGCAGGTGAGACTTGAACTTGGGCCACTGCGCAACAAGGGTCTCCCAGATCGTAGTTCATAAACTGTAGCAAATAACTATCAAATTGTTTTAAATGAAGCATTGTTGGTAGAAGAGCAATTGAGCTACTTATGTGGACATTCCAGGTCTCTTCACTCCATTGTTGGCATTTTACCCTGTGGACTCAGAGGGCCCTCTTCATCTGAAAGTGACTCTATTACAGTCACGTTGCCCTCATGAATGCTCCAACCCCAACTGGTGCCTACCTGATTGATTCCAGCCCCTGCCACTTACCTGATTGTGCAGGTAACTTTCTTGCTGGTTTCTCTGTGAATGCTGGAGTTCCAACAAAAGCCACAATCCTCAAGTTTTTCTGCAAGAAATCTTCTAATTATTTGCTGAAATTTCAACAGAATACCTGCAAAAACTTTGGAAATGGTCTACATTTATCCCTTAACCAGTTAAAAAAGATTATCTGGCCATTTATTTCATTACTATTTTTGGGATCTTGCTGTATTCAATTGGCTGTCGTGTTTGCTTACAATAAAACACTTTAAAAATATTCTATTGGTTATGAAACACTTTAGGATGTCCTGCTGTTGTGAAATGTGTGTAAATGCAATTTATTTTGCTCTTCATATCTAATCATAAATGAAATCCTTTCATACAGTTTCAATTGAATCTTATGTTCCTTTAGTTTTTCAGGTTCTGGAACACATGGGGAATCCAGTCTGGTTCTGTCGGATAAGTTTATTAACTCACGTGAGGCACTTGAGGCCTGCAACTTACTTATGTTGCAGGTCAGCTCCTTTCCCTTCACTTTACAGACACAGCAGTCCCGTGTCAGCTTCCAAAATGAAGTGCACTGGATACTGCCCAGCAGTCCTGTAAGTTCACATTAAGTAATTCTTTCTCTTTTTTGCTGTATAAAGACATGCATTTGCCATTTGTAACGAAATGTAAGTTTTGTTGTACAAATATGTTTGGTTTGTCCTAGTTTAAAGGTCATAACATTGAAGAAATGCTGAGTGAAATCCTCTATCGGCATGAGGGGTTTGGGTTCCTAATCCATGTAAAGATATGAGATGGTGTTAACTTTTCAGAGTGATCTACATTCATTTCCAAACTACAAGGAGTATTTTTTACTGCAAACAAATGACAATCAGCAGTAACACTTCTCCAGAATAAACTATTTCCATTTGAAATTCTCCAATTTCTGACCCAATTTCTGGCTGTATATTTGGAAATTGTTAATAATGACATTTTGTGTATGGATATAAACAATCATTTATGGCATTTCTGTGTGGATTAGTACTGAATTTATAATAAAAACTCTGGAGAACTGCATCAGAAATTCTGTGCCTTTATGTCAATTTAGTAATCTTCAAATAAGTATGCCAAAATCATGCTGAACATTACTTAATGATAGACTTATAGAAAGATGTGAATTTTCCATTATCGTTGACTTCAACAGAGGAAAACGGTAGAGAGTCAATTTTCAGTCTATGAATGAAGGTTTTGTAGTGCAGTGCACAATGTCCTTGCCTCTGAGCCAGAAGCTGTGGCTTCTAGGCTATGCCAGAACTTGGAGACCAAAAAAGCTGCAGCCAAACATGTTGAGTACCAACTATTCCAATATCATTCCAACAGAAGCTGGTAAAAGCAGATGAAATTTCTCGTCAACCATGCACTGAAAAGAATGTTGTAGTCTCTGCTATCATTATCTGTAGTTCCAGACCGCATGATGCATGCAAAACTGCAAATGCCACAACACAACATCTCAGATTTACTGCATGAATAGTAAGTCATGTGAGTGAATACCTTTGATACCAGAGTTGTATCAGAGTGTTGGTAGTAGGTCATGACAATTTAATCTAATGAACTTATTTTGTTTCTGTGTAATAAAAATGTCAGTGTTCGTCAACTGTCTGGGATAATTTTCCTGAAATGTATTGTAGCTTCAACTGGTTTAGATAGTTAAAGTCACTAAAAGTTTAGCTATAATAGTTTGCCTCATGGTGTGGCAATAGACAAATTATAACAAAACTAAATATCTTGAGAAATTGGACATATTTGCTGGAAGTACAGGAAAAATACTTGCAAGCAAGTGTCAACATGCCACTGACTACCTTTTGTCTAACAAGTGATGGGAAACTGGCACTTTGATAATTAGTTACTTGATCATGTTAAAATTGCTGCATACAAAGAACACAATTCCAATCCTTGATATATCTACAAGAGATTTCCATGGATAAAAATCTATGAAGTGTTATTTCCGGTAGTGCATACATTCATTTTGGCTTGATAGAAAAATTGCAGTACACATTTTTGGTTTCGAGAATAACCAGTGAAGTCTGGCATAAACATTAGTAAATACTAAAGCTACTTTGTTCATGGTCCTATCAGTGAGGTGATTTGTCTTCATGCAAAAATACTTTCAACTCTTTTAATAACTGAATTCTTGAGCCAAACCAATATTTTATTATGAGAAGACAAAACAATGATAACTTGGTGTAACCCTCTGTTTTCATGGTTTGACAAAATCTTTAGGTCTCCAGATGTCAGAATATACAATGCAGAGAAAAATGCATAATCTAGCATTCATGTATATGACATTAACGGTCATAATATAAAAAAAGTTAGTTTGTTATTAGTCTTTCAGCTTGTGATGAACCTGCTAACAACTTATCATATTTTCAATGTTAATTCAGATTTTTCTTGCAACTTGCTTTAAGAGGCAGTTTTAAGAGACAATGAACATGCTCCCTACGTTAAAGATTGGACTCTTAAATTGAATTGAGGAATATCATAATGGATTCCCCATCACTTTGAGTGTTCAGCATGGGAAAAACAAAACAGTTTATCATGCAGGTTGGTCTTGTCTCATGGTTGACATCAGACCAAATCTTGATATATATAAACAATTGCAAATATTGCATGTGAAGGTCTGTATTGGAAGGATGGATGGAACAGTGGCTTTGCGCTCAATTTGCTTGTTCTAAAGGCATTTGATTCTGCTTTATTGAAAATGTTGAAATCACTTAATAAAAGACTTCACCACATAGTCTGCCTAAGATTTGTTTTTCCCATCTATTTGAATCCAGCTTGAAAGCTCTGTGGTTGGCTTTGAGAATGTCTTTATGTCTTAGTTTAGGATGTCCTGTGGTACAAGTTCCTGCATTAATCTGGCTGTGGCATATTGCCTTCAGCAGGTGGGAATGCTCTGTTTGAACCATATGATGGACCTGGCAAAGCTGAGCTCTGATGTGCTGATGCCAAGCATGCTGCTTTTTGCAAGGAACTTAGTGCTGGGAATTTAGCCTTGGTACCAAATATTATAAATAGGTAAAATGCTTCTAGTTGCTTTATGTGATGCCAATAGCTTGTCCAAATTTCACACCTGTAAATTGATGTAAGAAACCCCCTTGTTAGACTTTAATCTTTGTTCAGAGAGACACTCCATGCTCTTTCCGAAGTCTCTGAGTGAGACTGCCAAACAATGCACTATCTTTTGTCAGGCAGCACTCAATTTTGTCATCCAACATAGTGTTGTCGGAATGGATACTTGCAAAATAGCAGAATTTCTTCACTGAACTATGGGGTGTGTTGTTGGTAGTGACTGTGGGATGTTGGAATTAGTGATCAGGGACAAGTTTGTACAAGATTTCTATCTTCTTCAGGCCACAGTATTCTGGGGCTATGGCAAAGTGATCAACAAGCCACTGAATGTCCTCTGGCGTATGTATTATGATAGTGCAGTCATCCATGAACAAGAGTTCACTCAGTATCTTTCAATAAGCTCTTTGCAAGTCTTGAAACTTTGTGAATTGAAGAGAATCATGCCATTTCACAATGTCATGTGATGCTTAACTTAACCAATCAGTTTAATGCAGAATTGATGCCTACATTTTCATGACTGAGTTATCTCAGTTGTTGCTCATTCATTTAGTTTTTTGAGCTTCGACAGAATCAGCAGCATAGATTCTAATCTGTAACAGTTAGAGGCAAAGCAGGCATCTACTATATCTGTTTTTCATATTTATGCTTTTAATAATTTTTTGGAATTATTACCACAACAGGTGTACTCGTTCATCAATGGATGAGATAATGTATCCTTTACATGTAATGCGGTGTAACTTGAAATTTTACTTTTTCCGAAGACCAGAAAGCATAGAAACCAGACTAATATAATATTCTGTTCTTCATAACTGTGATTTCGTGTTTAGCCAAGAACAACTCACGCCAATAAGTTTTCATAGAGGATGAAAAATACATAATCAAGTAACTCAAGATAAAATAATGTCATCCTACAAAAGATTAAGAAATATGCCTCATGATTTGGTTGCTCTATTTAATGGAGCACCTTCAAGTCTCAGAATGACTTGCTGCTTAACAGGACTGAGCAAATATTGATATTCTACTTGCAAACACTTTTTAAAAATTCCTGCTTCACACATTCAAAATAAATATGAGTGTATCAATGGGTTTACCAAAAGGTTATTGTTCTATGCTTTATACAGGAAGTTGGAATGTATGAGTAACGTATAATGAGAAATGGTGTTACAGACCTAATCAATATGATACATGTATTGTACATGTAATTTCCTGCATACCATTACTTCTTGCAACACTAGATGCGGGCGTTGTTTTTCTTTAACATGTCTATCCATGAACGTATACTTGAGTGCTTTGCCTTTTTCAAATATATTCATTCGTCCTCCCTTTCCAAATGAAAGAAGAATCAGAGTGTTCCAGAGTGGTTCACAATAACAACATATTTATTTAGTGCCTTTAACAAAATGAAACATTCTAAGACATTCCACAGGCTTATCTTAAAGTAAAGAGATATTACGTGAAATAAAAACCAAAAGAACTGCAGATCTGTAAATCAGAAACAAAAACAGAAATTGCTGGAAAAGCTCGACAAGTCTGGCAGCATCTGTGGAGAGAAATCAGAGTTAACATTTCAGGTCCAGTGACCCTTCACTTGATCGGAAATATTAACTCTGATTTCTCTCCCCAGATGCTGACAGACTTGCTGAGCTTTTCCAGCAATTTCTATTTTTGTTTCTGATTTGCAGGTGCTGCCAGATCTTCTGAGATTTTGGGTCAGATGCCCAAAAGATTGACCAATGAGGTAAATTTTAAGGAGTGTTTTATAAGAAGTAAGTGAGATAAAAAGGCAGAGAAGCATAGGGAGCGGATTCTCAAGGTTGGGCATTAAGTAACTGAAGAAATGTTTGCCAATAGTGTAGCAATTATAATTACTTTTGAAATTAGTGGTTATTGTTATATAAACAAACAAAAAGCTGAGATATGCTGCCTCGTGTAATCATTTTTCATCAGGGACCTTAGACAGTGAATGGTATAAGCTGTTTGACTGCTGAGGACAGTATAGTTCATCCTGATTTTGATCCCTGAACCATCTAGATATACTTAATGGGAGCATGGGTCACTAGACGATGATCAGAGGATTGAATTGGGGTCAAATTTTAACCTTCCCTAGATGCTGAGAGCTGAACCCCGGTTTGTTGTTTGATCAATGCTGATAGGCTGAAAACATTTACATATTGAACCTTTTGAGATATTCACCTCCATCACTGCTTTAAAATTCAAAAAGCTTAACTTATGAGATCACTGAAAAGCTTCACGCTTGTATATGAGCAAGCATTTGTAGGTTAAATTGTTTCATTTATATAGTTTTTTTAAAATGCTCACTTCAGTTTTGAACTAGGCAAAAAGTGATTAGATGGCCACGCTATTTGTAACATCTGAACTTGGCAGATGGAATAAAATGTGGGAAAATATGCACTTTGGCAGGAAGAAGAGCTGAATATATTTAATTGGTGAAAGACTGCAAAAAGCTGCAACACAGAGATTTTGGTGTGGGGTTCGCAGTGCATGAATTGGAAAAAGCTAGTATCCCCAGTCATCAGATAATAGGGAAGACATGGAATGTTGGCCTTTCATTTAGAGAGAATGGGGTATGTAGGTGGGGAGAAGCGTCTAGCTAAAATTATAAGGCACTCGCCAGATCACAGCTGAAATACTTTAACAGTTTTGATCCCCTTATCTATGGAAAGATATACTAAGATTGGGGGCAACGTGGATATGATTCACTTGGTTAATCATGGGTATGGAGGAATTTTCTTACGAGGATTGGTTGAGTTGTTTGGGCTGAATTCATTGGAGTTTAGATGAATGAGAGGTGATCTTATTGAAACATGTAAAACTCTTAGAGGGCTTCACAGGGTAATTGTGGAGAGGTTGCTTTCATCTGTAGGAGAATTTAGGACCAGAAGGCATAATCTCAGAGTAAAGAATTGCACTTTTAAAATGGAGATGAGGAATTTCTTCTCAGGTGGCGGTCATTCTGTGGAATTCTTTTACCACAGAGGGCTGTGAAGGCTACGTAAATATATTCAAGGCTGGGATTTTTAATCATTAAGGGAATCATGGATTATGAGGGAAAGGCAGGAAATTAGAATTGAGGGTTATCAAATAAGTCATGATCTTACTGAATGGCCAAGCAGACCAGATGGGCCAAAAGGCCTATTTCTGCTCCTGTGTCTTACGGTCTTATGGTAGCTAGTCATGTGATTTCTTAAAATTGAATTCTAAACCCTTTGTACTGTTAACCATGCATGTTTTCATGTAACAAAGTGTGGAGCTGGAGGAGCACAGCCGGCCAGCTAGTATCAGAGGAGTAGGAAAGCTGACATTTTGGTTCGGGACCCTTCCTCAGGAATGGGGAGGGGGAGGGCAGCTCAGAAGTAAATGGAGAGAGGACAGGTGGGGCTGGGGAAGGTAGGTGGGATGGTGATAGGTTAGTGCATGTAGGGAGTGGTGGGGATTAGCCAGTGAAGTGGGAGGAGCGGATAGGTGGGAGAGAAGATGGACAGGCTGTATCAATTCAAGAAGGCAGGGATGAGAGGGAGGGAAGAAGGGTCCAGACCCGAAGCGTCAGCTTTCCTGCTCCTCTGATGCTACCTGTCCTGCTGTGATCATCCAGCTCTACACCTTGTTATCTCAAGGTAAGTGGAGATGGGTTTGGTGAGGCAGGAGCAGGCAGAGACAATAGGTCAGCCAGGGTAGTTAGGTTTGTGGATTTTGGGAAGGAGATGGAATCGGGCCGTGTGGGGTTGGGGAACGATGAGGTTGGAGGCTGTGGGTAGGAGGTCACCTGAGGTGATAAGGTAGTGATAACAAAGTGTGGAGCTGGATGAACACAGCAGGCCAAGCAGCATCTCAGGAGCACAAAAGCTGACGTTTCGGGCCTAGACCCTTCATCAGAGAGCTCCTGAGATGCTGCTTGCCTGCTGTGTTCATCCAGCTCCACACTTTATTACCTTGTATTCTCCAGCATCTGCAGTTCCCATTATCCGTGATAAGGTAGTGAATGGTTTGAGAGATGATGTTTTGGTAGTCAGGGTGGGGTAATGATTGAGGGGGTGGTAGGAGGAGTGTCAGAGATTTGGTGCCCGGCTCAGCTATGTAAAGGTATGTACGCTATATCACTACTGCGCCTCCCCTAACTGTGGATTTGATGGTGAGGTTAGGGTTGGAGTATTGCGAGTGGATATTCTGTGGGGGAGTGAGTGAGGGGTGGTGAGGTTGAGGCAATCGCTGTCACCATGACAGTTGGAGATGAAGAGTTTGAGGGAAGGTAGGAGGCCTTGGGGTGGTGTCCAGAAGGATGGGGTGTGTTGGAGGTGGGAGAAGGGGGTCTGTGGATGGTGGGTTAGACTCGTGGTTAAAGAAATAGGCGCGGAAACAGTGAAAAATGTGTTCGACATTTGTCAGCTTTCCAGTTCCTCTGATACTGCCTGGCCTGCTGTGTTCCTCCAGCTCCACACTTTGTTATCTCTGACTCCAGCATCTGCAGCTCTTGCTATTTCATGTTTTCATGTAGGCTTCCAATCCCAATGTACCAATAAGCAAAGCTGTATCAGACAAATGGAATACAACATATTCTTAAATCGTAACATTTCGTAGTTCTTTTTCTAGCTTATGCGTTTGTTGCTCACGAAAAATCTTTCCACATTTCTCATACCAGAAATCCCCATAAAATCGCAAAATCACAAAAATCACCCCTCTCCAGATTATTTTTAGGTGAAGTCCAAATGTTTGATTCATTAGAATTGAAAAGTTTTTTTTAAAATGTCAAAACCAACCCAGCATTATTTTATTGAGCTGCAGAGAATTTTTTTTGTGTATTGAGATTTTGCACTCTGAAGGATGAGGATTAATTTCTTCCTTTTTCAGTGGTAAAACCTGCTATTTGGATTGTATAGCTCATGGCAGACCTTTGGGAAGATCAGGCAGATTCAGTTTCCAAGTTACTCCCTGTGTCTAATTCTGTTGTATTTTTTCCCTTAATTTTTGCACAGGAGGAGATCAGCAATGAGGACATGGTATATTTTGGCTTGTCTGATTACAGTAAATCCTTACAATGGGGAATCACGAGCCCTATCTTGAGATGTGATGAGGCTTTTGAAAGAATGGTGAATACTTTAATGGAAAGGTAAATAGTTTGTAGAATAAAATGTTATCTTAATTTGTTGTGAATTAATCTTTATCCTCTAGTCGATGTATTCTTGAAACCACTGTTCATAAGAAAGTGGATACACAGCCTCATCCCAGGTTGTTACAGTCCTTCCCTTCCTGAACTTGTTACTATTTGAGCTGGCTATCAGGAGTTACTGGGTATTGTGTACGATTTTGGTTTTTCCCTTTTCCCTGAATTGGGATACCTCTACTTTGCCAGCCTCAGATTGTTCATCAGAGCAAAAATAAAGTAGTTTTGTATGCATCCTGAATTGCTACACACCATTGCACTACTAAATTTTTTAGAAAAAGAACTATTATGCTATTCAAGAACTGCAAGTTGCAAATAATCTCAGATGAAAGCTGAAGGTAAACTTGTCATGATTGCTAAAATCAGTCACCAGGGAAAGCTATTAAAAATGGATTATTCTGGCCAATGGCCTGTGTGAATTCCAAGAGGTTTACTTACCAAACACCAGTAATAACATAACCTGTACATTAGGAATTTCCAGCCTTATAACTACCTTTGTGTAAAGGTAGTTTCCATCTTACTCATTAATCATGCAGATAAAGTAGCAAAGTAATGAACATGAAATCGATATATAGGTTATGTGGTCAAAATCTGCCGTATCAGATTTTGAAATACAGTTTGTTAAAACTGGTCATTTGTGGACTAATATAAAAAAAAGCCAAGAAAGCTGCCAGATAGTCCTGATTCACTGATCAGGAAACCTCCCACCATTAGCTGGTTGACCAGCGATATAACCTGAAGTTCACCTTGCAAGTTTGCATCATGATTCTTTCAGGGAACCTTGGGATGGGCATTAAATGCTGCCTTGCTGAAGTTACTCAAATCTTAGGACTTCTTTGAATGAAGAAAGGACTATTTGTGATTAAATAGTGGCCAGGATCTTCCTTTGACATGGCTCCGTACTTTTGGCACCAACATGATTTCTGTTCTTTTTTTGGTGCAAAGTTCTGAAAATAGAGCAGCAGCAGTTCTCAGGGAATTTCTGGCAAATGCTTGTATTACCAAGTTAGAAACCATTTCTTGCTTTCCATGCAACTGCTATATTTGTCGTTCTATTTGGCTATAAGAACAGTTACTGTTACCCCTCTTTGAATACAGTATTTCCACCTATTATGTTATTGACATAAGCCAATAATTAAATATCTGCGATTTCATGTACTGTTAGATTTGGCCGTGTTTGGATTAATTACATTTCTAACTCAGTTTGGTGGAGATGTGTAGGGAGATAGTTCCAGAAAATAGACTTTTTTGAGTAATGTCAATGCAATGCTGCAAAATCACCCCACAATAATGTATTTATGTTGCAGAGCAAGGTTTTGAGCATGCACACTGGAATTTCTTCACTAAACTCCTAAATAACACACCTTCAAGGAAGCCAAGTAAAATAACTGTTGCAATGGTCAAAAAAGGTTTCAAAAATTTGTTTTAGTTCATTATGGATTCTCCTTGTAAATTGAGCCCCTGTTTGCTTGGTTTAAATTGGACTCATCTTAAGTGTCTTAATTACAGTAATTCTGGGAATTCTGATGATGGCTTTCTTTTTCAGATATCCCAGATTGCACAGCATGGTGATTCGATGCTACCTGCTAATTCAGCAGTATGCTGAAGCAATGATGGCTGTAACATCAATGAATTTGTTGAGAGAACACACTACTCCTGAGACTCTGAGTATTATGGATGATTTGATCAGCTGTCCTGGGAAAGACAAGATTGGACGTGGACACATGCTCTTGATACGAGTACCATCTGTGCAACTAGCAATGCTTGCCAAGGAACGACTCCAAGACGTTCGAGATAAGCTTGGCCTTCAGTATCGATTTGAAGTACTTCTGGGCAACCCTGCCACAGAACTCAGTGTTGCCAAGCACTTTGTTACACGAATGAAGGTAGGTTTGTTTTATTAGAAATTCTGAAGATAGAAAGAGAACAAAATTTCCAGTACTTTAGAAATTTCAGTCTTATTATCCAAACATCAAATGTGGATGCAACTTCCTTCTGAAAACTCTGCTAGAATCATGAAATTGCAGATTATACTTAATTCATCTCCTCTGCAATGAGGTAAGCACAAACACATGTAGGGCCTTGCATCATCCCTTCATCTCTATTCCCCTGTGGTACTCAAGTATGTATCTCGTGAATTCTGATATCCTCACTAGTCCGTGACATACTTTCTGTAACCTGCATTCTCCTCTTTGCTCAGGTAATCGACTGGTTCCATTTGAAAACCAGCAAGTAGAGCCATATTCATAATGTTTCTATGGTTTGTTCCAAAGTGCAATCATTCTCTATCATAAGAAATATTCCTTAATGCATGACCTAACTTGTTGTTCTCTCTTCTCTTGACATTTCTTTGCAGATGAAGATTTTAGGAAGGTTCTATGCATCAGTTGCAGGCCTGTTAGTCAGGCTTATCCATGACCAGCAGGTTCTTCCACAGTGAATGCAAATAGATTTGTAGCTGCTGCTGGGAATAATTGGATCTGTCTTTTTCCTTTTGTTTCATGCTGATTTTTTGCTCAGTCTGAAAAGTATTTGTAGCACTTCCAATATAGCTTCTCCAGGCATCATGACCAATGGCAATGTTCAATGTAGTACACAGAGGAGGACTTTGACAGGGAGCCCTTGGAACGTTTGCATGGAACTCCTTTTCCACTTATCGGTCGTCATATAACATGACCTTAAACAGGCATTTGTTGCCATCTAGGTTATGTGACCATCCCAACCCAGTTCATTTTGCAGGAAGGTGGTCTTAACACTGATAACGTTGGCTGTTTCCAAGTCATTAATATTTGCATTGCTGTCCTGTCAGTGGATCTTTTAGAGGCAGCACTGACTTAAGTACTCCAGAAGGTGTACTTAATGTCTATACATGATCCATGACTCAGTGCCTACCAAAGAATGGAGAGGACTTTGGCTTGGTCTGTCCTGTGAAGTTGTGGGTTGCTCCACGTTTGTTTAACTGGCATCTGTTAAATGTACTGTTTGCTTTTGAAAGTCTTTTGACCGCTTCCTTGGTGGTATCAAATGGAATGATGCTTCCAAAGTTGGTAAGTTGTTTGAAGGCATTCAGTTCAGTTTCCTTGATGACAATGCGAGGTGGTCAATATTCTTCTTGGAAGGCAGGTTGATGTAGGGCTTCAATTTTTTTGAACGG
Organism: Stegostoma tigrinum; assembly: GCF_030684315.1. Taxonomy (NCBI): domain Eukaryota; kingdom Metazoa; phylum Chordata; class Chondrichthyes; order Orectolobiformes; family Stegostomatidae; genus Stegostoma; species Stegostoma tigrinum. The sequence goes on from NC_081358.1 coordinate 79,067,333, forward strand.
GTTTTTAGTCCAAAGAGTTATTATGCTGTTGGATAGTGTATTGGTATTTGTTACATGTCTGTGAAAAATTCATGGGAGATTTTTTTGTCTATTTCTGTGTGAACCTAAAGATACCTAAGATTGAAAAGGCACTGCAGAGGGAATATAATCATCCTTCTTAACATTTTCTGTCACCTTCTTGATTATAGATATTAGGAAGTCCTTTTGATGTTGTATAGGTAATTGGTGATGCATCTTCTGGAGCAGTGTGTCCAGTTCTGGTCGCCCTGTCATACAAAGATGTCATTAAACTCTGTACGGTTCAGAAGAGATTTACCAGGAAGTTGCTGGGTGCAGAAGGTTTGAGTTATAAAGAAAGGCTGGATAGGTTAGGACATTTTTTACTAGAGGAGGTTGAGAGGTGCCTTTATAGAGGTTTATAAAATAATGAGGGGTATAGGCAAGGTTAATAGTAATCCTTTCCGTAGGATTGGGGATTTCAAGACTAGGGGACATATATTTAACGTGAGAGGAGGGAGATTTAAAAAAGACATGATAGGCTCTTTTTTTAATGCAGAGAGTGGTTCATGCGTGGAATGAACTTCCTGAGGAAGTGGTGGATGTGGGCACAGTTACAACATTTAAAAGATAATTAGATTAGTACATGAATAGGAAAGGTCTGGGGGACATGGGCCTGGAGCAGGCAGGTGGGACTAGTTTAGTTTGAGATTATATTCGGCATGGACTAGTTGAACCAAAAGGTCTGTTTCCATGCTGTGTGCCTCTATGTTGAAGTACATAGTGAATAGTGCCTTGCTGTCCATGCCCCTCAGGAGTTGTTGATTCATAGACAAATTTTCATGCTGCCACCTAAATTCACTGCACATGAAAGTTTTTTTCACAAGTGCGGTACACTAACTATTGTGGATGTTCCTCAGTTTCCATTGAAGAGCACTGTATACTTGACAGTCAGCTGTCTTTTTCTCTTGGCCGACCATCTGTGCTGGATGCACCTGACAAGTTGACTGTTTAATATTCGCAGCTCTTGAATTCCCTTACCATTTTCATCAAAATACTTCCTGTTGATCTTGGTGCTGAATCCAGTGACCTCATTGGAAGCATCTCATTCTTTGGCTTTGATATGTTCCTAAAGTCCTTCTGAAATGGAATCAACAATGAGATCGGGATAATAAAAGCAAAATGCTGCACATGCTGGAAATCTCTGCTGTGGTAAGAGATGCCTGTTGGCCACAGCAAGCAAACTGGGTGTTGGGTAGTTCAGCATTTGCTGAGTCCACTAGGCCCCTCTCCAATTCAGGAGCAAGCAGTACTGTCCCTCAAAAAGGTAGCTTGGTCACTTAGTGCCATTCTGTGATGATGCTGTCTCCAGGTTCTCAGTAAACCAATCCGTACCCTGAGCTGTCTGCAGGATTGAAACTGTGGCTACCAGTGTCACACTTACTTTTGAACTGCTTTCCCACCACTACATGACTTGCTTGTGTCACAGTTGAGGTGGGCTGTATTTTTTTGTACAAAGGTGTTTTAATTGGATTACAATTTGTGCTGACTGATGCCATCCTTAAAGACTGGATCTCGTCTTGTGAAGCCCAGCGAAGTAGTGCATTTACAGTGAGGTTTCCTCATTATAGGTTTCAATTTCAAATTTCCCAGGTTGGATGGAACCCTCCTTCCTTTGGTCTCTATCTCTAGGTGGAAAATCAATAACCATAATCCATGGAATATGGTGTGGCATGTCTTTGGTTTAGAACTTGTTAGTCATTTTGTTGGCTTGGAATCCTTCCACTCTGGCTGCTAACTTAGTCAAGGAAGACAGCCGCCCAGCTGGTGTCACGTTCATTGTTTCTCTCTTCACTATATTTTAACCATCAGCTGAGTGACACTTGCAGCCAGCAGGGAGAGTTCACTGTAGGTAAGGACCAGTGATTGCAGTCCATCCAATGAGTAGGATACGCCTGACTGAAAGTGCTTCTTCTGTATGAACACCCCATAATATCCTAACTCTTAGCTGAGTTCTTGTTTTCCCAGTTTATCCATTCCTATTAAACTCAAATAACTGATTCAGAATAACCGCGCAGAATTGATTCATTTTTTAAAATCTCAGTTAATCATCCATGCACTTCTCTAAAAACATAGACGTCTCTGATACTAAAACCCTGCAAAAAGCAGCAATATTTTCTAAAACTTTCCCATTGATACTAACTCTACTGTGACCAAAAGTAGCACAAGGCTCTGATCAGAACCCAACATCGAGATGTCAAGATCGACCATACAGAGGTTAGAGAATGAAAGGTAAGTTTCTCTACTGTAGTAATAGCAATTGAGCATTCAATCAAATTCGGCGATTTATTATTTCAAAGCTTGCATCTTCACTATCTGTCTAGGAGTCTCTTCAAGAAGTTCATTATTTTTGTGAAGAGCTTCACGGTATTCTGAATTTGTATTTTTTTTATTTGAATCTCAATCCTACTGTCACAACTTGGGTTGAGCAGAATAGGGCAATTTAGCAATAGATTCCCATATTCAGTTTTCTTCTGGTCTGTGGTGGTTAGACTTGTTCATTACTGGTGTCAACTACATCTTTAGCTAAACTACATCTTCAGCTAGCTCGACTTGGAAAGCTAGATATTTAAGGAATATATGTTACTCTTGCATTTGAAATATATTTAGTACGTTATACTTGTCCATACAAAATTTTAAGTGTTATTCTGCTCATGTATGTATTTTTTATTAAAAATTTTGAACTGCTTCCTCAGAACCAACTCTTTCTCCTAGTTATGTACTTTCTGCACACTTAATCGGCTTGCAATCATTTCTGAACCAAAGTCTTTGATGCAAATTGGAAGCAGTAGTCATGTGAATTATCAGTATTGCTCCATGCTATGCTATTTAGTGCTTCACGTATTAAGCTAACAGAAGAGATGAGAATGTTTGTCTTTACTTATGAAAATAATTTTTACTTAAAGCTACTTTACATAGTTAGTATTTACAGCACAAACAGGTCATTCAGCTGTCGGGACACTAGCTGGGTTTATGTTTCACATCAACCTTCTCACATCCTTGTTCAACTAACCCATCAGCATAGCTTCCTTTTTCATTCTCATTCAGGTGTTTAGGACTTCCCCTTGAATGTATTTATGTTTTTCATTTCACCTACTTAAGTTCCATTTTCTAATCGTTCTCTGAGTTAAGAGATTTCTTCTGGATTTCCCATTGCTTTGACTTGTAGATATGGAGAGGGTGTGAACAAGAGGAATGGGTCCCTCGTACCTATCAGGATTTGGAAGGTCTCCCATGTATTGTCATCTTAACTGGTAAAGATCCACTTGGAGAATCATTTCCAAGGTAAAACATGTTTAAAATGTTTATGTAAATTTTTAAGCAGAGCTTTCAACATATCCTAAACATTAATGATTATCTAATAATTACAATGTAAGACTGTCAATGCATATTTCATTATGCAATCAGTTTGACCTCAGGTGTCGTTAAATCAGAAAGTTAGATAGTTGAGGGAATCAGAATATTCCAGCCTAATTATTTATCTTTGCAATCTGTACATATGGAAACAATTGTCAATTTAATAAACTGTATTAGGTTAAAATTTTTACATACCTTCCAATAACATTTTTGACCTCCAATTTTTCTTTTCATACCTCTTCCATCATAGAAGATATTAAGTGTTGTTTAGACCTACAGCACATTTCGTTTTAACTAGCAGTTTATTCAGACAATATTCTTGATGAACCGGCAAAAAACCTCAAATACTGCAATGTCCGAGTATTTATGCTGTAAATAAACTATAACAGTAATGTGTCTACTCCCTGCATTATATTTCAATGACTGTGTTTTTACATTTATTTTAGGAGTTATGTTGGTGTTTTTTCATAGAGTTTTTGAGGGATGTGAATGTCTTGAAGTTTCGCTTGCACAGTGTGGGGTATTACATAATAATTTATTGTCCATAATAGTTGATGAACTGGCACATTTCTAGTCCCACAGGTGTTAGTTAATAAAACGTTTGCTGTAGTTCCTTTGAAACTTACAACATTAAGGTACCTCTCATAATTGGTCAGTCTTAGCAGTGACAATCAGCAGACTGTTTTACCTTGGAGAACAGTTTAGCTAAGTTAAAATTTGTTATATCTCTCTCCCTCTCTCACTCTCTCTCACACACACACACACACACGCACACAAACAAACACACACACACACACACACACACACACACACACACACGAGCATGCAAGTCATATATTTTAAGCTTGTTTTATTTATGTGGAACCTCAAAAAATACGCACACTAACAATATAGGACATGAAATATTGTTCTTATTTGATAATTTGTGCCTTACTTCAATCTTTTTATTAAGGTCCATGAAGTATTGTGATCTTAGGCTAATTGACTCCAGCTACCTCACACGTACGACGCTCGAGCAAGAAATAGGCCTTGCTTGTGGCTACATTTCTAAGAGTTCTGTCAGAGAAACCATTGCAGTTCTGGAACAAACTGAGAAAGAACAAGAGAAAGTTCTTATCAGTGAGAATGAATCTGATGAATTACATATTGATCTAGAGAGGCCACAAAGTAACAGCAGTGCAGTCACTGGAACGTCAGGTTAGTATACTCTGAGATTAGCATGTCTACAGAATCTTGAGGTTTGGCTTGTACTATGTTGCCATACATTTCCAGGGTTCAAAGTTTGAAATTTACATGCCTGGAGATGAGATGGAAAATGACAGGGGTGGTAAAATGGTTTAAGAAGGCATTAGAATATTTCCAGAAATGTTGGAGTGTGATAATGTCATTGGATTAATAATCTGCTAATGCTCTGGGAATATGGGTTCACACTCTACCACAGTAGCTGGTGCTATTTAAGTTAAATTAATCTGGAATTGAAAGCTAGTCTCAGTAAAAGTGAACATAAAACAATTAATGACTGTCATAATGACCCATTTGGTTCACTAATGTCTTGTAGAGAAGGAAATCTGCTTCCTTAATCAGATCTAGCCTACATGTATCTCCAGACAATATGCTTGACTGTTAACTATCCTCTGAAATGGCTCAGCAATCCATTCAGTTCAAGGTGCAGTTAGGAGTGGGAAATAACTGTTTCTAGCTTCTAGTGATGCACGCATCCAATGAAAGAATATCAAATGGCAGTGGATTGGACACCTACTGACAAGAGTTAGGCCCATTAGTTATTTCAGTTAGTTGCCCAAGTCACAACTATGTTACCATGATGCTGGGATATTACCCACCTTAGCTCAGTCCCCCACCTGTCAAGTGAGATGTGAAGCCTTCAAGTGATTCCCAGTTATATACAGGCTGCTTCCTTCCTGCCTCTGGAGGGATTATCCAGTGATAATGGCGAGTCCTGTGGCTTCCCCACTGTTACTGATAGGTTAACTCTTCCTGGCACCAGGTCCATCCTGCCTGGACCAAGGACATGCTTCACCTTTTTCCTGCACCCTCTATAACCTTCATCTCTAATGGTGGTGCTGCTGCTCCTCTGATTGGGCCAGCAGCTCTGAGTGAGTGCTCATTGTCCTTAAGTAGACAGTGCTCCTGGTGGAAACCTCTTCATTTAAAAATAGCCCCACGCCAGGGTCCTACCATTTGCCCACATGAGCTTGGGACGCCCTTTCTCATAAAGCAATAGAGAACATTTTATTTTGTAAAAGTCTAGACTTATTAATTGATGTATTTCGTTAACGTTTATTATTGATGTCTTTTCTTAAGATTTACTTTTCTATGATTAATGTTTTTATCAGTTATCCTGGTTTCCGGTGAATATTTCTTTATAAAGAAGACACAAATTAGAAACATTTTGGAAAAAAATACAGGACTCAAGAAAGACTTGCTAAAGGATGGAAAGAGAGAGAGAGAGATGGAGGAAAAGGATGGAAAACTAGAAGTGGTCCAGTGATATTAATGAAAATGATAGGAAAGAGACTAAAATCAAGGTGATAATGATATACCCAAAGAGTCACAGGGCAAGCACAGAAAAAAGAAGATGCAATATACAGTGACACAAAATAATGAATGTTAATATATAAAACTTATAGTAGTGAGGACGAGAAAGCAAAGGAAGGAAAGTTCCAAGACATCATAAGAATAGGACAATGAGGGTAATAGGATCATTGAAGCTAAAGGAAAATGAGCATTTTGATTATTTAGATTTAAGTTGTTTTACTTCCAATTTGTCAAGCTAAGTAGACATTGGCTTCTCAATGAATTGATGAGTAGATCTTCCCAATATCAGAGGAAGAGAAAAAGAAAAGCAAGCGAGCTCAGTTTGTAAGAAGGCTTCTTTCTCCACTTTGTCTTGGAGTTTGACAGTCAAATAGCATGGAAATATCCCCTTCAGTCAAACCAGTCCATGCCGACCTTAGTTCCAAAATAAACTAGTCACATCTGCCTGCACGAGACCCATATCTCCTTGCAAATATTTCTTATTCAAATATCCAAATGTCTTTTTAATGTAAATGTACCTGTCTCCACTGCTTCTTCTAGAAGTTCGTTCCACACACAAATCACTCTCTGCGTAAAAAAATTGCCCCCATGTCATATTTAAGTTTTTCTCCTCTCACCTTAAAGATATACCTTCAACTCTTGAAATCCCCCCCACCCTAGGGAAAAGACGCTGGCCATTTACCTTATCTGTACCCTTTATGATTTCATAAAACTCTATATAATGTTCAAACGGCTATGCCCCAGTGAAATAAGTCCCAGCCTATAACTCAAACTCTCCATTCTCAGTAACACCCTGGTAAATCTCTTCTGAACAAGGGACACCAGAACTGACACAGTACTCCAAAAGAGGCTTCGCCAACATCCTGTACAACTTCAACATAATGTCCCAACACCCATATGTCTGAGCAATGAGAGGAAACATGCTAAATGCCTTCTTAGCCATCCTATTTATATGTGTTGCAAACTTCAAAGAATTATGTACCTGAACTCATAGGTCTCTATGTTCTACTACACTGCCCAAGATCTGACTTTAATTTTATAAGCTTGTTTTTGTTTGTTTTGCCAAAATGCAATATCTTTCATTTAACCAAATTAAACTAATTTGCTGCTGTTTAGCCCATTGATCCAATTAATCAATGTCTCTTTATAAACTTAGATAACCTTCTTCACTGTTCAGTATACCACCAAACCTGGTGTCAATAGCAAACTTACTAATCCTGTTTTCTATATTCTCATCTAAATCATTTAAATAAATGACAAGTGTTCGGGCCCATTTCTTCTGTCCTCATTTTCTGCAAAAACTTCTTACATAACTTTGTAATTAAGATTGCAGCAATCAGCTTATCTGAGATCGAGTTTCCCTCTTCTCCATTTATTCACCAGACCAAACATTCTACTAAACATATCATTTGTTCTTGACTTGAACATGCAAATCTGTCTATATTCAGTTTCTACCCTGACTTGCTTTATCACCTCTTCAAACTGATTTTTCTATGAGACAGAGACCCAAATTATTTTCCTTTGTTTGCATTATTATTAAACTGCTGATCACGCAAGTTTACTTAATCCCCAGTCTTCATACAATTGTCCTCTATTCTTTCACATCAACCCCTCCTGAAACATATCGACTGTGTATCCTCTGATCGTGAAAACTACCACCCAATCACTTTGGTTTCTTTTCTAATAACCTTGAAAATGCTGCTGTGTCCCAAAACTACTCACATTTTACCCCCAACTCACTAATTGAATATGTCTAATCAACATCCAACTCCCATCACAGCACCAAAATAACCTAAATAACACAAGTAATCTTATTTGTCTTTCTCAGCTTTAATGCAGCTATTGACATGATTAATCTGAGACAATGGGAACTGCAGATGCTGGAGAATCCAAGATAATAAAGAGTGAAGCTGGATGAACACAGCAGGCCAAGCAGCATCTCAGGAGCACAAAAGCTGACATTTCGGGCCTAGACCCTTCATCAGAGAGGGCATAATCATTGACATGATTAATCTATTGTGTTTTTCTCCAACAATTCAGATCAGTGGGATTCAGTCTCACTTAGTTTTATTCTTGTCAACCCAGTCACAATCAGAACATCACGAGCAATGGCTTATTTTCCTTCCTTCATACTGTTACCTCCAGCTCCCTCCTAGCCTCACTCCTCACTGCTGTTCCCACCTGCGCCGCCCCTACGTCATTTTGGTACTGCGATTTGGTGACATCATCTTGCAGGCTAGTGGTTTAACTTTTAAATGTGTGCTGAAGAGTTCAGCCTCTTCACTATAAGACCATAAGACATAGGAGTGGAAGTAAGGCCATTCGGCCCATCAAGTCCATTTCGCCATTTAAACCATGACTGATGGGCACTTCAACTCCACTTCCCTGCACTATCCCCGTAGCCCTTGATTCCTCATGAGATCAAGAATTTGTCTATCTCTGCCTTGAAGGCATCCAACGTCGCGGCCTCCACTGCACTCCGTGGCAATGAATTCCACAAGCTCACCACCTCAGGAAGGACATACTAGCCCTGGAGCGTGTCCAGCAGAGATTCACACTGATGATCCCTGGAATGGTAGGTTTAAGGATCCTGGGATTGTACTCATTAGAGTTTAGAAGGTTGAGGGGAGATTAGATTAGATTAGATTCCCTATAGTGTGGAAACAGGCCCTTCGGCGCAACAAGTCCACACCGCCCCACTCTCTGGCTGAAGAAATGTCGTCTCATTTCAGTTTTAAATTTACCCCCTCTAATTTTAAGGCTGTGCCCATGGGTCTCCCCGCCTAACGGAAACAACTTCCTAGTGTCCACCCCTTCTAAGCCATACATTATCTTGTAAGTTTCTATTAGATCTGGCTCAGTGGTTCGCACTGCAGCCTCACAGCGCCAGGGACCTGGGTTCAATTCCAGCCTCAACGACTGTCTGTGTGGAGTTTGCACATTCTCCCCGTGTCTGTGTGGGTTTCCTCCAGGTGCTGCAGTTTCCTCCCACAATCCAAAGATGTGCAGGCTAGGTGGATTGGCTATGTTAAATTACCCGTAGCATTCAGGGGTGCGTGGGTTATAGGGGGGATGGACCTGTGTGGGATGCTTCAAGGAGCGGTGTGGACTTGTTGCGCCGAAGGGCCTGTTTCCACACTATAGGGAATCTAATCTAATCTAATCTCCCCTCAACCTTCTAAACTCTAATGAGTACAATCCCAGGATCCTTAGCCGTTCATCGTACATTAAACCTACCATTCCAGGGATCATCAGTGTGAATCTCTGCTGGACACGCTCCAGGGCTAGTATGTCCTTCCTGAGGTGTGGGGCCCAAAATTGGACACAGTATTCTAAATGGGGCCTAACTAGAGCTTTATAAAGCCTCAGAAGCACATCACTGCTTTTATATTCCAACCCTCTTGAGATAAACTATCTGCCCCATTTTCTCCTTTTAAGTTGTCAGACCAATTCCCTAACATGTATTCCTGGTTAAGCTACAATTTTGTCCGATTAAATATGGAGAAAACCAAATTCATTATCATTGGCATCCTTGCCACTATTTTATCTTCCCCTCAGTCACTGAATACAGCTAAACTAAATTATCCACAACCTCACCATCCAATCTGCTGATCTCATAGTGACTCCATCACTAAGATTTACTTATGCCCCTCTCTGTAACATTGCCAACCTCAATCTCTACCTTGTGTGGATCTTGCACTGAATGCTCCAGCAATGCATTTGTGGCTTCCAGACTTATTCTTTTAAATTTTCCACCTACATCAAATGTGGCTCACTTATCACCTCTGCCCATCTTTGCTATCCAGTCCTCTAAAGCCTCATTCTTGTGTTCAGATTCCTTCATAATTTTGACTACCACATTTGTATATTCTCTTCCAGCCACACCTTGCTCCAACCTAAATTCTCCAGGCCTCTGATTATTGTCATTGCCCCACAAACCTCTTTACTTTCCATTTCTCCTTGAAGATCCTTCTTAAACTTTACTTCTAATGAAAGTTTTAAGATGCTGCTCCTGAAATCTTCTCCTTTTTCTTCAGCCTCATTTTTTCAATTATATAAAATTACATAGACAAAATTAAGATGGAGACTAATTGAGATAAGGTGACTGAAGAAACTCATTGGGGTAGAAAAATACAATGGCCTCTTCAGAACCATCTCCAACCATCCAAAGAAAATGACGTATTTTGATTGTATTCATATGAAATTTGAGTAGAGCAATTTCACTATATGATGTCACTTTTTAAAGTAAGTTTGGGTTGCCTTCAATAGGTTCCATAGCAGAGAATGGAGTGATCATCTCTAGCACTCTGGACTCATCACAAAAACCAATTTCATCCTTGAGCTTTCAGAATATTGTAAACAGCTCCTGTGATGAAGGTACCTCAGCACATACCTCAACCAGTGTTGGCAGCGAGGGCTGCAAACAAGAATGTGATTCAGAAGGGAAAGAAACTGCAAGCAGCACAGTCTCAAAATCATCCATATCCTCTGTGAATTCTCGCCGATCTGTCCTACTCAACAAAGACTTCAGGACTCCACACCTCATTTTTCAACGCACTGTAATTTTATCAAAACCCGTCTATCATCTTCTTGTCTCCTCCAAGAATGAACATTTATGCTCTGCCAGTTTGTTGCCCCATGCTGATATGGCTTGGACAAGCTCACTGAGATCACTCTTTCATAGAGATTTGAGCAGTGAAGAACAATCACTTTACTACAGACAATGGACAATTCCCAGGCAACATCATGCAGACTTTAGCAATAAAAGTGAAGGAGGTTCTGGAAATTTCCATCAGCGACGGTTATTGTTGGTGGGACCACCACAGGTAATTCTCAGTATTTCAACTGCTCAAGGTCATCAAGTTAAGATAAATTTGTTTAATAAAATTAAGCATAGGGTATACGGTGATATATTGTCCTTGACTAGATTCTTCAGTAACAAGGGAGTCGAATGATATTGGAGATAGGCAGGAAAGTGGAGTTGAAACCACAATCAGATCATCCATGATCTTATTGAATTGCAGAACAGATCAAGAGGCTAGAAGTCCTACTCTTCTCCTAATTTATATGTTCCATTAGTGAGGCCAACCAAAAATGCTCACTACTGATGAGACATGTTTTTACATTATTGTTTCCTACCATGATACCATTGGGTGGCATGGTGGTTCAGTGGTTAGCACTGCTGCCTCACAGTGCCAGGGACCCGGATTTGATTCCCCCTTTGGGTGACTGTGTTTGTGGAGTTTGCGCATTCTCCCCGTGTCTGTGTGGGTTTCCTTTGGGTGCTCCAGTTTCCTCCCATAGTACAAAGATGTGCAGTCTAGGTAGATTGACCATGCTAAATTGCCCATTGTGTTGAGGGACGTATAGATTAGGTGGGTTATAGGGGGATGAGTCTGAGTAGGATGCTCTGATGGTTGGAATGGACTTGTTGGGCCGAAGGGCCTGTTTCCACACTGTAGGGATTCGATGATGATTGCAGTATTTCATTTTAACCATCAACCAAATAAAATACAAAAGCATATAGCCAAAAAATGCCATCTCAAGGAACAGCTGTCTGGTCTTCTGTTTCTGTTGATACAGTTCACAGCTGGCCTCCCTATGAATGTTTGAATGAGCTTCAAGACTCTCTGATGGATTAGTTCAGCCCTGGGTATGGTGAAAGTGGAATGTTTGTTTTTATTGATTGATCTCTTTATGAGGTTGTAATAAGCTACTTTTTTTTGAACTTCCTTTCAATGTCTGCATATTTATATGGTCTTGCTTGAAAGGTGTAAAATAAGAAGAATTTACTTTTATCAAAATATAACAGCTCAATTTGATTGGCTTTTATGGCTTGTAAGAGTCTATAAAAGATTTCTGAATTGATGTTATTTTAAGAGCATTTCGAGACTTGTTTTTGTTGTATGAATCATTGGTTTTACAATGTATGAAGGATGTGGAGATACACATGCAAGGAGCATGAAGATCATGAGTGAAATGGATGTGGCACAAGAGTTTCTGGGGCATTAAGGGGATGTGATCCTAACGATCATTAAAACAATTAAGTTGCAGAGAACTGAGGTGGGACTTGGCATTTACCGACTTCCACAATTGCCTGTGGAGGTGGCAGATTTGCCTTTGCCTCTCTGGAATGAAAGTGTGATAAATGGGGGAAGGAGAAAAAGAGAAATATCTGCTGGGTTAGAAACTTTCACTGTGGTGGATCATTTGTGGTGGATCATTTTGGCCAATTAAAGCATTTCAGTTTTATTTTTCCATCAAACCTAGTGCAAAATAATGCGGCCAAAATGTCGTTTTGAGAAAAAGATATCTGGTCTTCTCTATCTCATGTGACTCAATGCAACTGAAGAGGGGCCTGTCTGTTGTAGGTGGTGATGAATGGAGGTGACTTTGGTTGCCTGAGACTTGAAGAGTCCACGTTTGCTTAGGAACTGTGGCAAGGATGCAGGTTCATCCTCTTAGATCTCAGATATTGAAAGCTGTGGAGCAGCTGCCTACCCTCATATGACATTCAGAAGAGGACCACAAGAGAAGTAGCTGGAGCTCTTCCTCCATCTCCATATGCAATTGTGGCATCTCATTGCTTACCATATGCAGCAGCCTCTGATTGGTCCGCTGAATCTGGATCTCCGTGACATCACCAATTCTTCATATAGGAAGCAAAGTGCTCACCCACATGAAATATGGCAGAGCCTGTGACTCCCTGCATTATTTGTGCATGTTTACACAATGTCTCTAGCAGCTCTACCAGCTGTTCCTTGGCCTAATGCTGCATCTCCAAGAGGTGTTATGTGGTCAGTACCAGAAGCATGTTATTAGCATAGAGTTCAGCATGGGCCTAATCTTCGTCAGTTCTCCAGATGCCAGGTCCCTCAGCTGTCACAGCCTCCACTAACCACAGAGCATTTCTGTGATGTGCTCACCAGCTGATAACCCTGATTCTAATCATGATTATTATCTACAAAATTGATTTACTGTAACTGTGTTAGTGGAAGGTGTTGTTGTAAGATACAATAGTGCAAAATCTGAAACTTCAAAGCCTTCCAGTTCTGGACTACATATGTAATGGACAATGGATCAGGCTGACCCTCTAGCATCCATTGGAGGCCACAAAGAATTAGGTCCACGTTGTTCACAATCCTTCCCTGCACACATCACCTTTATTGCCAGTGGTTTGCACCATGCTAATACCCTCCTCACTGCCTTCTCCCTGCATACATGTTTCACCATGCATCATTGCCCTGGTCTCTGACTAGTTTTATCACCTTTGCCTCTGACTTTGCAGGTATGAATGTCATGCGCACCTGACCTGTCTTTGCATGTTCTCTAGTGCTGTATGTCACTTTCTGTGTGAGACAAATGTGTTGAATGGGTCACACTTGAATGTATCATGAACCCGCGCCTGTGACAGATAGTGGAGCTTCCCGGGTAGTGAGGTGGGGGGGGGGCGTGGGGGGGCGTGGGTGCACCCTGTTCCTGGCCTTAGACAGGCACATTGATGCCAATCGCAGGTGAGGACAGTATTGACAGAGTCTAGAGGTCTTTTTAATGGGTTGGACTCCTCTCAGACTGCTGTATAAAAGAAGTAGGCTTGTAGGTGCTGCAGATCTAGCCAGGTGGCACCTAGAAGTTGCCCCGAGACCTTCAACATTGTAGTCTGACTGGGATTCAGTGACTTCCTACCTGTGCCCGAGCTTAATTGGCCAAACTCTACATTGCCATTGCATTAACTGGCTGGCCATCATGTATTCACAGTGGACCAGCTGTCCGCCATGGGATGATGTGCACCCATTTCCAGATCTGTAATTGAAACCTGAACCAATATGACTATATTGCACCCTTCTATGATTTGGGGTCACCAATTACTTAGATCCTTTAGGAAAATCACTCCAAACGTTTAGCTTTACAGGGAATATCAGGACCTCCAGGTTGGGGTGGCACCTGAACCTGCACTTACCAGCAGCTGACCCACCTTGCTGATATTAACACAGACAACATCCGAACTGCCCACTGGTAGGTTTGCCATTCACTTAGGGATGACGCATTGACTTCTGATACAGTTCCCCTTATCAAAGGGGCAGGCGACATCAGGCCCCATCATTGGTAAAATACCCAGGATCGCATGAGGGACTATGTTTTATAGACTTTGCACCATCCTTCCCACCTCCTATAAGCTGGTAAAATCCTGGCCCAATTGTTTAGGTGAACCATAAATGTTTATATTGTTTACTGATTCTTTTTTGCTCTGTTATTTACAAAGACCCTTATCCTTGCTTAACATTGTCTGTGCCCTGTTTATTTCATTGATAGTTTTGAATATGTAACATACCTATTTCTCTTGAATTCAACTGCATCTTCCCTTCCTCAATATTCACCAGTTTAGCTACAGAAATAAATAGAAAATCACAATGTAAATTGAAAGTTCACATTTTTAAAATGCTTGTACCACCATTATGTCAGCTTTATGAGTTAGAAATGGTGCAAACATTCAATCTTCAGAAAACTCTAATTAGAATTTTCTTACAGATTGGGAAGACAGGTGCATACTTACAGTTCCTTAGGATTCTTTTTCGAATGTTAATCAGACTTCTAGAGGTTGATGTATACAATGAAGAAGAAATTAACGAGGGTAAGTATTGTTGATCTTTCGATAAATGTAACACATACTAATTTTCTTCTGCTTGTTGAAGATTTATAAGTCGACTTATAACTATTGGCCGTTTCTCAGAATTGCATTGATATGAAATGTTAATATAATACATGGTATTTAACAAGTACAATTTCCTATTATCTAAAATAGTTTTGGTTTTTATTAATACTTTAGTGTGTAGAAGTGTCTAAAACCAGAATGTCATGCAAGCATTTTAAAATCATTCCTCCTCCTTAAGTTCATGCGATTGCTTTATTGTGAAATTGAATCGGAATGACAAGAAGGTTCAGCATAGGCTCAGTCACTAAGCCTCCTGATCTCACTTGTGTATCACTTGTTTTCAAAGTGTAAAATCTAAAAGCACTTTAGTAATATAGGGTTCAAAGACCAAGAAGCAGGATAATTGGCATCTGTGTTCTTTTGGGGTCACATTTATTGTGAAAGTCACAAGTAATTGGCACAAACAGCGAGCCTATGTTCTATCACAGCCCAATGTCAGGAAAGTGACAGTTACAAATAGTGCTGCCAGAGACGTGACTAGTGTGAGTATGTCCCTTCAGGGTGAACAGGGGGTTAGAGAGAGGAGTTCTGAAGAAGAGTCACTCGACTCAAAACTTTAACTCTGTTTTCTCTCCACAGCCCTGCTGAGTTTCCCCATCAATTTCTGCTTTTATTTGTTTTCGATCTCTGGTGCCCGCTGTTCTTGTTTTATGTTGGAGGGAGGTTGGTGGGAGAAGGAGGAACCAGGTACAGCAGGCATAGCCGTACAGGCAGGTGGTGAAGTCGGCAGCAGGTCACCTCACCCCACTCCCGGTACCTTGACTTCACACACTGCCACCCACACTGCCACTCCCAGACTTTGTCCTTCTCAAACTGATGCCAAGCCTCCTCCTTACCTCCCCGATCCTTCATCAGTAGCTCGTGCCGTGATGATGACATCACTGTGCACAGAAAGTGATGATATAAATAGTGCATGTGCAGTCAGTGACTGTTACAGCCAGACACTGTCATTGATTATGTGTGCACATTGATTATGTGTGCACACATGGTGGCCACATTGCATGAGCACTGCATTATCTTGGATAGTTGAGTACCTTCAGTACTCCCTGAGATTAATGTAAAGTTACTTGTTCACTCCACACAATTTATTAAATGCATGACTTGATAGTACAATAGGTTTGAAACTAAACTATGAACTTCTTTTATTTTTCAGAAATGAAAGAGACAAATGAGCATGCACAGGGAATTAATACACAGTGGCCTGACATTGAACTCTTCAGCAAAATGATCTTTGACCTCACAGTACACGATCCAAAATATCGCCACATAAGTTCTGTGTACTCAGACAAGCTGCCAAAGATTAAACTAGGTCAGCAGAGGTTTTTTTTAACATAATAGAACAACTGCTTGAAATAATGCATCCATTGGGGGCATACAAAATAGGAATGAAAATTAATTTTATCTTCTTGAAATGTTTTCACTGATGAAATTCGTGTAATCATGAAATGGTATAATACAGAAGGTCAAGATCAGACTGATCAAATTAGTGCTAGCTCTTCCAAAGAACTTCTCTGCTTTTTTCCCATATCCTGCATTTCTTTGTCCTACAGGCATTTATCTAATTTCTTTTTGAAGACTTATTGAATCTGTTTCCACTGCTCAATCGCACATTCCAACTTCTAACTGCTTCTAAAATGTCATGCCACCTCTATGGACTTGGCCAATTGCTTAAATCTGTGCTCTCTTTATCAACCTTGCAGCCGTAAGAAAAAAGCTATTAATTATTTACAATGTCTAAACTGTTCATGATTGTTTCCCTCGATTTTATTTCTTTACCATCACTGCTGCAAGGAGAACAATCCTAGTTTCTTCTAATCCATGCAAGAAACTATAATCCCTTGTCTTGGAATACTTTAGTAGTTCGCTCTCTCCATTACCAGTGCACAGTGGCAGCAGTGTATACCATCCACAAGATGTACTGAAGTAGCTCACCAAAGCTCCTTTAACAGCATCTTCCAAACTTTCAATCTTCACCATCTAGAAAGACCAGAGCAGCAGATGAATTGTGAAACCACCACCTGCAAATTCCCCTCCAAGCCACATACCATTCTGACTTAAAACTTTCTCTGAGTGCCACTCGGATAAAATCTTGAAATTGCTTTCCTAACAGCTGAGTGTGTGTACCTACTCTCCAACAACTGCAGCGGTTCAAGTAGGCAGCTCGCCAACACCATTTCTGGGTGATAAATGCAGGCTGTGCCAGCAATGCCTACATTTTGTGAATAAATATTAAAATATCCCATATAACTCTTTAACTGCCTTTTGAATCTTTTATGCCACTTTAAAAAATTAATGTACAAACACTCTCAGGACTTTATGTCATTATGCCCTTTTAACTTTGTACAATTTAGTATGTATCTTCTCACTCTTCCTACTAAAATGTCCCCCTTTTCTTCTATTTTGAATTTTATTTGCCCTCTTTCAGAGCATTTCACTCACCTATCCATGTTTTCTTGAAGTCTGTTGCCACCTTCCTGACTGTTTACTACATTTCCAAATTTCATGTCATGTGAACATTTTGAAATTTTAGTACATTAACTGCTGTTTTGTTGCCTTGATTTTAATACTGCCAGGCTAATATGTATACATTGTTTTAGCAGGTAAATTGTGTTTGGATTTTGCGGTTCAGTCATACAATTGCCCACTTGCGCCAGGATGATAAATACATAAGATTATGGATTTGGAAATCTAAAACAAAAAAAGAAAATGCTGGAGGAACACAACAGGTCTAGCAGCATCTGTAGGGAGAAAAGCAGTGAATGTTTCGAGTCCAGAGACTCTGCATCAGAACTTAAGGTGCTAACTGTATTTCTTTCTACAGATGCTGCCAGACCTGCCGAGTTTCTCCAGCATACTCTCTTTTACTTTCACTAGGAGTCTGCTCTTTATTTTTCTGACAGCTGTTTTCCAATTGGGCAATCAGCATAAATAACTTTGTTCATCCCACATTGAAAGAATACGAGATAGCAAAGTGTGGAGCTGGATGAACACAGCAGGCCCTAAGATGCTGCTTGGCCTGCTGTGTTCATCCAGCTCCACACTTTGCTGTCTCGTATTCTCCAGCATCTGCAGTTCCCATTATCTCTGACCACATTGAAAGAATGTGTGTATGGTGGGACAGTACTGAGCCTGCCTCAGAAATTCAGCCGTATATCCTAATTAAGGGCCTTGCTTCTGTGAAATGGCAGGGATGCTGTGGATCAGTAAAGATAGCAGATGGATCCTGATTTTGAGATTTCCACTGCTCCTCTCAATATCCCCAAGTTTTTAATCAGCAAACTGAGCTTCTGCATTTTGGGGATTGATGTAGGTTTTGCTTCCTAATGCAGTTATGCTTATATCATCCCTTGAAATAAAGAAGCTAAGAGTGGAAATTGAAGAGCACACTTTTATTACAGCGATGATTTTGTCAAAATATTACCTTCACAGGCACATCTAGTGTTTGCGTTATATTTAAGCTTTGATATAACACAGAACAGCATTCTCACATAGTGTGTCATGCTTCAAATGATCCAAATTAAGATGAAGTTTGAGATTTTCATACCTCCAGGTTATGTGTTATGATGCAGTGTTCATATCATAGTTATATATCTTAAAGGTATATTGACTGTGAAACATAACACAACAGAGGCAGTATCTTTTCATCTGCTGCAATTTTTTGAAGCTGAATCCTCTCAAGAACTTGTTGTTCTATGGTCCCTCTGAGGAGTTCGGAACCATGGTTTTGATTTCAAAACTTAATGCAGCAGAAGTTAAGGAGATCTGCCTCATGCCACCCTTTACACCATACCCACTCTCATGGTCCCTTAGAGGCCAATTGCCAAGTCACAGCACTTCCACATTCATTGACTCAGTATACACCCAGTGCGGATCCATTGATCTCTGCAGTGAAAATGGCCTATGTGGAATGATTAAAAAACCTGTTCATAATTTTCTTCAAAACAACTGCTGATGGTACACCTTTTAAAAGTGCCAATCAGCAGGTCATTAAAGTATTAATAACAGAAGCTATGAGCAGTTGGCACCTCTGCCTTATATAAATAATTATTGAGGTATTTCAAAATAGTTTTATGGGGAACAAAAGCTTGTAAATCTGACAACCAAACAATGTTTTCCCTTCTGAGTACTTATTTCAACAGAGAAAACTTTACAGAAAGTCTTGATTCTTTGCAAAGTTTACATCCCGATGATCATAAATGTTTTTTTCCCTGTTGACATAACACCCCCCACCCGTCTCCCCTGCCCCCTCACCTCCAAACAACCGCCATCATTGCCATCACACTGGCTGCCACCCTCTGAAGAGTGTAAAATAATAGCACACCATTACCTGGCCACTTCCATCACCCCACACGCTTCCATTCATACTTCAATTAGGACTTCAACCTGTAGACCTTGACAAGGGACAGAATTGATAAAATGCAAACAAGCAAGCTGCATTGGGTCACTGAATTGGTATCCACAGGATTGTAATGATGAGGCCATCCTGAATTTAGTTCAGTCACAAGACTTCTCCATTTCATCATAAAACCGTTGTACACTGCCAGCACCGCATCTGGTTTCACGTACCAGTGGATTCACGGACAAGAAATTTCAATCAAAGTAATTAATGCTTTTGGCATACAGTTCCTTCAAAAAATATTTTATTTTAAAAATAGCAAAGTGGCTACTTGTAATTAGTAAGTTTAATGGAGTTCTCTGCACACTATGTATGACAAATGGACAGAGCATGACAGTGAAATGCCTAACTGGTATTTTAACAAAGCCTTTAACTCATGCAAAATAATCTACCACATCTTGCAATAAAATGGTCCACAGAAGAATTTTACCTCCTTTGTGCTTAATGCTTCATCTCATTTCATTTTACTTTGGTCAAAATAGTGGTGCTATATTTATTCATCAAGAGATCTAAATATTTACAAGCTCCTTGGTTTCATATATTTATGAATTAGTTTTATTTTTTGTATGTTATAGTTGATAATGAGGCATTCCATATTTTCCAGAAAGTGGTAAAGAATGCAGTCCTACTGAAGGATCAGCAAAACGAGAGACTGTCTCTATCATGCTAACCAAGTATGCTGCATATAACACCTTCCACCATTGTGAACACTGCCATCATTACACAGACTTCAACCCAGCCATGCAGGTCAGAACTGGATTTGGGTATTTAGTTTTTTTAAATCTTGCAGTCTAGTTATTTACATGCTTCATAGACCTTTGACTGTTTCTGCATTGTACCACAAATTATTTTCCTTGTTTTATTTAATGTAAGTGAAATAAAAAGCTAAGTAAAATATGCATATTTTCTTCGCTCTTTTAAGCCAATGAATATACTAATTGCCTGTCATTAAGATGCGCCTGCTGGTTGTACAACTTTACCAATTTCACTGCATAATCATCTTTTAGGGAATGTGCAAGAATAATCCAGATTATGTCCATTCTCTTTGTGGATGAAGTCCTTAACGTCTTGCCTGTCATAAATATGGCCTAAATCACATATAATTTTAAAAGCACATTCTTAGCACTGGTATGATCATTAAGGTGTTGTGAAATGTGAATGAGAGTTCCCATTAATTTGTTGTACAGACTGATGCAGCACTGCCTCAAGTCTCCGTTTGACAGCTACCACAGATTGCAGTACAAATTAGAAAATGCAGTTGCTCACCCACTACCCTCCATCATTTATTAGTTTTATTAAATTAAACCTATATTAGATTGTTAACACTCACAACTTGACCAACTATTTTGGTATCTCAACATTCCTTTTGAACTAACCTCATGTTGGAGCTCTCTGTTAATCTAAACTTCACAACAACAGTGTTGCTCACTTGATTGTACAATTTCCTGTAAAGTACTTTATAGACAACCATAATTTTCAGTCTTTTCTTTTCTCACCAACTAGCAGATGTTCCCTGCAATCATTTCTAACCTTTATGGTTATGGATGGCCAATCTTTCTTGATCTTCATGTTCATTCCTTTTAAACTTGCTAACAATCCATTGTAAAGTTTATGCTGACAATGTTAACTTAATTAGTTCATTGAGCAATGATGTGCATCCACTTGCCATTCACTGTCCCTGTGGTTCATCATTTAATATCTTGCTTGCTTTTCTACCTATGACATCTCTGTATATTCTTTTTCTCCTACTTTTAACTGCACCATTTACTTCTGTGATTTTCAAAATTACTTTTATCTCTAATATTTCTTTTTCATTAATTTCTAAGTTGTGGCTCACTTTATACTATTCAGTACTAACGATACAAAAAAGTGTGTCTGTATAAGATTTCACTGAAATTATATCTTGTATTACCAGTTTTATACATGTAAGTACAAAGCTTCATTGGAGGAGAGATTGAATCTATCATCTAATTATGTTTCAGGTTTCTGATTCTACACTGCATGCATTTACGTTTTCTTCTTCCATGTTGGGAGAGGAAGTGCAGCTTCACTTTATTATCCCAAAGTCAAAAGAGCAGCATTTTGTCTTCAGCCAACAGGGTAAACACCTGGAAAGTATGCGTCTGCCACTTGTCACAGATAAGGTCAGCAATTGTAGGAGCCCCTTTGGGCTAATGCAGTTTTGATATTGAATAATATTGAAGTGTAACCACTGTTCCATAGGATCAGTTATCATGTTTAGTTTGAAAAATTTAGACTGAGCAGAACACCCGTCTGTCTTTTGAATTCTTAGTGGGAGTTTGAACAAGATTTAAAAGAAACCATCCAAAAGTAAGATTAACATGGCGTCTTGCCTTGTCATTCTACTTATACTAGATTTTTTTTTCATTATTTTAAATTACTAAGGTATATTCTCTTACTATGTTTTCTTTGTGAAGACCAGTTGAGTATACAACGTCAGTGCTGAAGCTTTAGAATCATTTTGCCATTCTACTTCAAATCCTGTCCAATGCATCCATGTCCTTTTGAAGTTAGGGAGCATGTAAATTGTTAACTGTTCAAGTATAGCTTTGTGCATGAAGAAGATGAACGTCACAATAATATATAGGGACCAGAAGCTGCTTTCATTTTAAAAAAAAATGATTGGTGGTGAGAATAACCTGACAGTTCAGGTGAGGGCAAGGTTGAGAAGGAAGGGCCCTCATGGTGACCCTTAGCCGGTATGGGAATTGAACCCACGTCACAAACCATCCATCCAACCAACTGACCTAACCAACACTTGAGCCTAATGCAGGATTATTGTAATGCAGTGTAGATTTTAGCTTTTAATTGCATTACTGTCATTTATTTTCAAGCTTTATCTTTATAAGAACTACTGTTAAATATTTTAGTGCATCGTTCTGAAGAATGACTTTTACGACTTGAAGCACACACTGTTATTGCCCCAATCACTCCAAATGCTGAAGATAAATAAATAACGGCTCTCAAGTAGTCAATGCGTTTTAATAAAGGTGGTATCTTATCCTGTCAATTAACAAAAAAACAGATAATATTAGGAGCAGAAATGTTTAAAGTTTGGAAGAGGAGGGATTCTCGTGGAGATGCCAAAGGAAGAGATTATGGTTAGGGAGGCCGATGCCATCCAAGTTGTCTGCTTGCCACCCCTTAACAACTGACCTTGTTTTACCACACCCATGATGTGGAGGTGCTGGTGTTGGACTGGAGTGAACAAAGTCAAAAATCACATGACACCAGGTTAGAGTCCAGCAGGTTTATTTGAAACCACTAGCTTTCTGAGCTCTGCTCCTTCTTCAGGTGCAATGTGTAAGTGGAGGTATACCGACTCAGAAATATAAGCAGAAAGGCAACAACCCTAAAAATGACTTGCTGACTGCCTCCTGTTGAATCTTTTATCAGTTAGGAAGAAGATGCAGGTTTCTACTGATTAAAAAGCAAATCCCAGAATTTCTTTCAAGCCATTGCCCCGAAATAATTAAAGGTTTTATCAGTGTGTCTGAGAGATGGCATCTCAAGTCAGACAATGCATTTTAGTTGTGAGGCCTTGTTTAGAATCTGTCTTATGTTTTAGCTTGGAGTCAGGCTGGTTTTACTGTTTTTAAGAAAGTAGAATGTATCAGCAAATACGCAAACATCATGGCTGACCATTATGATGTCCCTTTGACCACGCCCCCACCTCAAAAATCACTCCTGTCCTCCTCTGTGCTCCCTGGCTTCAGCTTCCAATTGTTACACATGCTGGTCTCCCCTCACTGGATTCCCATCCTAACAAAACCTCATCTCTAGTTTCCCATGATAGAAACTTCAAGTATCCCTGACCTCAGTGACTCATTTGCCCCCAACCTTTGGCTCCTTTTGCCTCCTTATCTACAAGTTGGTGCAAAGGTCTATCTTGTCAGCAGCCTGAAAATTGATGTAGCAAATGCAAATTAGTTCTTGATGCTAAATTGACAGTATCTGAGAGAAACCGTTTCCTGAGGGTTATCTGACTACTAAAGAGCTCCTGCCTTCTAGATTTTGGAGCGAAGTATATGCCGGACTATTGTGTCAGAAAAGTTACTATTTTGCTCATAAGTGGAGTAACTTGACAATTTCAAATGCATAAAGTTGGGAAATTTATATAATGCATAGACTCTTTGATTGTTCTAGTTATGTGAAAAAGAGGCCAATTATTTGACACAAATATTTTTAGTTAGCATTGCTTTCTTGAATTTGTTTTGGCAGAATCCCAAGTCAGTGAAGAGTCCTATCTTTACACCTACTACTGGGAGACACGAGCATGGCCTTCTGAATCTCTACCATGCCATAGAGGGTGCAAACCACCTTCATATCCTTGTGGTCAAAGAGTTTGAAATGCCTCTCTATCGTAAATATTGGCCCAACCACATTATGTTGGTACTACCTGACATGTTCAATGATGCAGGGGTGGGTAAGTAAACATTGCCTTTTTTTTGGGCTATGCTGTAGTGAGGAGTAAGTGTTTCATGGATTTATTGGATAACAGGTTGTGTAACATGATTTGTAAATGTTTTGAAGTAGTTTAATTTTCACAGTTGCAGAGTCCATGTCTTTCTCGTCTAGTAATTGTGACATTATATTTTGAAATTGGCATGTGGTTCATGGGAGTGATTCAGCCTGTTTTCATGGCAGTTAATTTTTATTTCTGTTGTTTGACCTTTAACTATCAAATTAGACAATATATGAATGCACAGTTATGTGACTTTTATTCACTAATGAGATCTTGTCAATAAAACAAAAACATGATACAAGATGTCAAAGTATGATGTTTTTGCATTCAGCTCGTAAATCATAGCGTTCCTCATTTGTCTATTTTTTGTCTGCTTCAGGTTGGTTCATTGTCAGAATAAGACAAAATTGTAGGGGCAGTCAAACTGGCCTTGAAACTCTGTTTGTTTCTCCACAGATCCTGCCTGACACACTGAGTTTCTCCAGCACTTCCTGTTTTTAGTTATAGTAGGAGGAGCACTCCTTTAAAAGCTTTCTCCTTGTGAAAGCTATCTGAATTTCTTCTACTTTTTGTTTTGTTTACTGATAATAGCAAAGTCTCCTTGCTGTTCTCTTAGAAGAGAGTTTATTGCGTGGAATTCTCTTTTTTGAGACTAAGTGCAGGGATGTTGTAAACTTGGGAGGAACTTCCGCTTTGAGCAAATTGTGTTTTCCTGCAAGATTATGCTTTTCTAAGCTCATTACATATGCATGCTGAGATAAAATGCTAAATTTTGTAGACAGGAAGCTCTGAAAGTAGCCAGGGCCTACTGAGCTCTGATGTCTGGGCATCATATTTAGGAGTTATCCAGACAGCCCTTAATTCTCTGCAGGCCAGGAGCATCACTCAACCTCTGCTTATCACCCCACCCATGCCTGGAGGTGGCAGAGACTGGAGAAAAAAATGGTGCTACACTGTAGCGATGCTTCCCTAGAGGTACTCCAAAAGGCTTTCTGGGAAAGTAGACATTGTTTTTCTCTCTATGGATGGCAACAAGAAGCCATCCCAACTGATGAAGCTATCCAAGAATGGCTTAAGACACCCTAGACCCAGAGCTGCCAGATGATGAGTAATTTGCTGAACTCGCCCAGGGTATGTATCATTGCCAATTTAGTCCTTCATGCTTCTGTGAATGTATGGTTGCCACTGAAGAGTTTTGTCAGAGCTTTGATGCCAGATGTTCCCATTAGATGCTTCATGCAACCATTTTCTGTCCCCTCATTAGTACCAGCCCAGCACAACTAGCCCAACAGTGGCATTGCGTCTCACACATGTCCCAGAATTCATTCTTATCGCATAAAAGGAGTGTAAAACACTGTGGTTCATGCACCATCAGGTGAGTGACCTTGTGTCACAACTAGGAGAACATACACATCTCTCAGCTTTTCACCAAAAGCGGGGACAAGGACACGACCACCGAAGATTACTTTTAGAGTTCAGCCCATTTTGAGTTCAGCCCTCCTTGCCTGTCCCAGTCAGCCTTGTTAGCATTGTCCAGTATGGCTGCCTCGCTTGGGCAGGCTTGTTGGATTGGTCAGGCTTCATCGCTAAAACTGCAAGCGTTGAACAGCAACAAGCCAGGCTGGTTATGTCTGAGACTTCCCATGATTATCATGGACAGGCTCACTCCTAACACTAAGTGTTCTTATAAAGAAGCGCCGTGGTTTTGAAGGAACCAAGCAACTTAAAAATTGTATACTCACTGGAGTTTGGAGGAAGAAGTCATGTGCCTCATATATGTGTGTACTTGGGTAAACACATTGGTTTCCCAGCTTTTGACTAACAGGATTGTGCTGGTGAATGTAATTCCACTGGGCTGGAGCATCAGTGAGCATTCAATAAAGTAACTTGAAAAGTTTTCAGAATTTAATAGCACACTTCAACTCGCCTTAGGGAAACTGAATTTTTGCCTCCCACCCAGTAAAACTCCCCCATCTAAGTGCTCTGGGCAGACCCTGAAAATAATTTACTTTTTCATGATTGGTTTCAATTTGCACACAGCATTGTACTTTGTTGTGATTTTGGGACCGTCTCCATCGGTCATTTGTGCTTTTGATATTTTCCTAACTGCATAATTTCAAGAGAATATGGAGTTTAGCTTGGACCATTCCAGAAGGCATGATGCAAACTAAGTAATGGAAAATAGACGCCCAAAAGATAAGACCACAGGAATTAATGAGAGTGAGTCTTCAAATTCCACAGCCAACTCTGTGAAGACAGACTGGGATGGTTTGCCTGTTAGGTCAGGAAAGAGGACTTTGTAAAATGTTTCAGGACCAAACCAGTATTGGAGCACAAGTTGAGGGAGACTTAATCTCACTCCAAGAACTGGCATTTTCCTCCAGGGATGCAAAACCAAGTTCAGAACTGTTACTGGGTCCTGAATCCACCCCTGTAGGGGTTGGGTAAGGCTGGGATGAGGCAGTCACACCTGAACCTACGTAGGAGTGTTCCTGTGATTTAAAATTGAGACAGGTTTGCATTCTATTAACAATGATGGGTGAGATCTCAAAGCTGGAGGACCTATCAAAATCCATCCAGGTTGAACAGAGCAACAGCCTGCAATGGCAGGTAAGTGAAAGAAAGGGAATTTCCGGTCATAAACATTCTCCCTCTATCTTTTTAAAATTTTTGATAAATAGATTTAGCAGTCAGGCTACCGTGGTCGTTCCTGCACCTAAATTCGTCCATTTTTGTGTGGGAAAGCGTAAAGCATCTGAAAAGTTAGGTTGTTTATGAGCCTGATTGGCTGTACTGGATGCAGGGCTTATTTATGGCCATACCTACCTCCAGGCTGGCTGCCAGTTCAGTCCCAAAAATGTCGTCATCCATCTTAAACTTAAAATGGTTCTTTTGGGAAGTAAACATGAAAGCCCACTTGCCTAAGATTTGTACTAATTGAACCCTGTCCTATTTCTCTCTCCTCTTCTCCCACCCCCAGTTAAATAAAGGCAGTGCCCTTTTTTATGTTGAGGAGAAACATTAATCAAATGCAGATGACTTAACAGTAATCATATTCTGTGAATTTGAAATGAGAGAAGAATACAGCTACAATTGTTAACTGGTGGCTAATCATTACTTACATTTCACATAACAAAATGGTTTGAACCAGTAGCAATCTTAAACATACTTTCTCTGCAAATATCCAGGACATAGGATTAGCACATTGTTTAATTCATTGTTCAACTTCTAACCTCTTTAGGTGCTGCCCATTTTCTAATCAAAGAACTTTCATATCACAATTTGGAATTAGAACGCAACCGCCAAGAAGAGATGGGGGTGAAACGACAGTGTGTGTGGCCATTTATACTCGTCATAGATGACTCTTGTGTCCTTTGGAATGTTCATAATATATCAGAATCAAACAGGTAGGAAAGACAAATAAAACACTATATTAATGGCAGAATATTTTTATTTAAAGAATAGCTTCTTTACTTGCAGGGTTCTTGTTTCTCAAGCTGAAGTGATAGACAGCAATAGAATACACAGGAGGGACATTCTACTGTGATTGTTCCTTTTTCCTTGCCAGAATTTTTATTTCCTCTTGTCCTGCCCCAGTTAAGATTTGGAATAAAGCAAAATGAAAGGAATGATTACAAACTTCTGAAATGCATGATAAAGAAGTCAACAGCTGTCAAGTAAAAACAGTTTGGATATGTATCCTTCTATGAATGAGCATATGCTTTTGCTGTGAGGCACAATATTAGTTTAATGTTGTCTAAACACCGCTGACAGTGGTTTATAACAAAGTGTCTGCAAAATCTATAGAGAATGTAAGGCTAAATGTAGGCCTTGATTTTCTGATCTCTGGATATTTGGAAGCTGGACATGTCTACAAAGTTACACATTTGGACCCTTCTCCAAGTTGTATGCTGAATCTGTGGGAATTGTCCAGGAAGTTAAAATTTGCAATGGGCGATTCTCCCCCTCTCCAAGTACCTCCCAGCCTTCCAAATCCACCTGAGTTTCAGGGGTTCAAATGCTTTCCATTTTGAATATCCACATCAAACATATCTAGGTTAAGCATTGCATAATCAAATAAAAATAACTAATTAATTGTATTTATATCATGATCTCAGTAAAACGTCTTAGGATGTTTCACAGGACCATTGTGAAGCATAAATCTGTGAACCCATAAGTAAACTTGACGATATGCTTTTTTGGATTCCCTCATGAAGAGAGTTCCCCCCCCCCATTACTGGTTGTGTGTCAGTCGTTGTAGGATGGTGAAAATGAATGCCCTCGCAGACGTTATTGGTGGATGGGACAGGAAGGCCATCTGTAGGGCATCCAGCCCTGGCTTAATCAGGGCAAAGGTAGGATGGTGGTGAGGTCCTCATTCAACACCCACTGGTCTGATTAAATTCTCTCACCTCCAAACTCACCTCTAAAGAGGGCATTAAATCCCACACACAGAGTCCAAAAACAGTTAGGGGATTTTCATATAAGCACCTTCTTGCTTCTCTCTGAAACATGTAAATCAAATTTAAACCTGAATTATTTTGAAATGCAGTCATTATTATATAGACAGTTGCTGCAGCCGTTTTCAGAATACTAAGTTTTCATAGACAGCAATCAGGTGAAGCTTAGGTGATTTTATTGTTATAAACTTCTGTGGTGTTAGGACATGCGAAATGAAATGACTGTGTACAGGTTTTGACCAACTGTATTTTTTTAAACAGTGGAACAAAGGAACCCACAGTTTCCACAAAGAGTGTTTCCTTGAAGACTATAATGCTGCACATTGAGGCCACACCAAAAATTACTCATTATGCACTCTGTGGAATTCAAAAATGGAACAGCAAGCTAAATGCTAGCAAACTGAGGATGCCATTCTCTCGCTGTCACATACATGACTTTATACTGTTGAATGTTGATCTGACACAGAATGTACAGTATGATCTAAACAGGTAAGTTTCAATGAACTTGTGGAATTTTATTGAATGTTTATATTTTTAAATCAATTTCTGTTGAAACTAAGGTTCAAACGAGGTTAGTTTTACAATAAATCATCTTTCCAAGTAAAGTACAAAAATTGAGAGAGCGAGCAACAAAAAATAAAATTGATTTTGAGATTAGTGTCTTTGTATTATCAAGGTACAATGAACAACCAGTATAGTTTGTGACTTGTGTAGATGAGGTTTGGCGTAGGACTTCTAAGTCTTGTCACTGTACATCTTACTTCAGTTAATTGTTTCACATTACATAGTTGATAATTGCTTTGAGATGTGTTTGCGAGAAAGAAGTGGTGAAGCTTTGAGTTTGGCAGCCATCTCACGAAAGAACTACAGAATTGATCACATTTGTTCTCCAGTGACTCCGGACTATAATTTGTGGAAAGCATTTCAGTAACTGTGGTAATTGGGGCTAAAAGAATTCTTACAAAATTTTTGCCCTGTAACTAGCACATTCTGAGACTGCGAAGACAGGTTCATTCCAGAGCAGATTTTATTCTAACTCTTGCTTTTGATCTGAATTTAACTTTGTCAAGAATTAATATGTTGGCAAGGATGGAAATGAGCAGCAAACTTTCCTGAACTGGGAGCATAATTTATTTTAAGTCCCAGGGTTAATCTGCATGCCTCCAGCCAGATACCTGTTTGCCGTGAGTGAATTTTTAAGTGGCAAGAGATCAGTGACAAAGACTGACAAAAGGCATTCCTGTCACTTCTCTAAGTTGTGGGATGAAGTTTTGGGATGGTGGCAAAGCCTTTGCTAAGTTTTCCATAATGATTTTCCTCATCAAGCTTCTTGTGAAAATAGCAGTTCAGCAGACATCATCAGAACCTGATCTGTTTGTTTACAAAAGGACTCCAATAGATACTGAAAGCAATTGTTTCAGTCTCGAACACCAAAATAAGTGGGAACAAAGTGGATTGGTTAGTAGACACCCCCCTTTGTTTTGCTGAAAAATCATCCCAGTCTTCCTCATGGTAGATAGACCTCATCGTCCTCCCTCATATCCTCATGGCTCATCCATGCCTTTTGAGGTCCTTTCCTTCATACTCCCTACACCACCTAATATTTCTTCCATGGCCTGATGATTCCTCCATATGTACTGTTGCAGTAGTCATTAAAAGTCTGTCAATACCTTCAAATGCTCCGGAAACTGACAAAGTAAGAAAACATCTTTTGAAAATTTTTATTCAAACACTTGCTTCTCTTACAGTCTTATAAAAGTCAAACAGAGTCATACATAGTATCAATATGGGAGCCAGGGGCATAGTGGTAATATCATTAGACTAGTAATTCAGATGCCCAAGCCAGTGCTCCGGCAGCATGAGTTCTTATCACATCTCTAATGATACACTTTCCTTCTTCAAAGGAATGGCATCTGCCTTCCTTGCCTCACCTTGTTTGTATGCGACTCCAGATGCAAAGCAATATGGTTGACTCTTAATTGCTGACAGGAGTGGCCAAGTAACTTTGTCGGTTGTATTAGTCCTCTGCAATGTCCAAGAAAAGGAATAAAATTGGACAGACCATTCAGCATCAGGGTAGGAACTGGAATTGTTGATGACCAAACCCTGCCTGTTGACCCTGCAAACTCCCCCTAACATTTGGAAACTAGTGACAAAATTGGGAGAGTTATGCCACAGGCTAGTCAAGCAACAGTCTGACATAGTCATACTAATGGAATGATACCTACATATAATGCCCATCACGATCCCACCTCAGATGGAGACACAGTAGGATATAATTAGAAGGAATTTGCCCTGGAACTCCTCAATATTGTTCGTGGGATCCATGTGGTCTCATGGCATCAGGTCAAATATGAGCAAAGAAACCCCTTGCTGATTTCCACACACCGCCCTTATTTCAGCTAGTGAATCAGTACTCCTCCATGTCGAATATCACTTTGAGGAAGTAATGAGGGTGGTATGGACATTGGGTGACAGTCTTCAGTGTCCATCTCTAAAGTATTTGGTAGTTAAAGAGGTAGGTAGATTTTAAAATATCCAGAGTTGTTTTGATTAGCCGACACAAAAGAGAAGCTGAGCCCTCGAGTAGAACAACCATGATATTACATACTTGTAGGCTAGGTTCAAGGGCTGAATGACCTACACATACTTCTATTTCTTATGTTCTTATGACCACTAATGACTCAGCTCACAAATTCCCAAAAGACATAATCCTTGGATTGGGTCTCTCCTTTCACTGGGAAGGCCAATTTTAATAAGGCCAGATATGATTTCACCAAAGTGAATTGAGAGCAGATACATTTTGGTAAATTTGTGTTAGAACATAGGTTTGCATTTAAAAAGGAAGTAGGGAGAGTACAGGGTAAGCATGTCCCAAAGCAGAAAGGTTGAACCAACAAATCCAGTGAACCCTGGATATTGTGGGATGTTCAAAATTGAATAAAGCGAAAGAAGAAGGCTTATGTCAGCTATCCAAGACTCAAAACAGCAGAAACCCTAGTAGACTATAGAATGTGCAAAGGGGATCTTAAAAAGGGAAATTAGGAGAGCAAAATGGGAGCATGAAAGGATAATGGCAGATAAAGTAAAGGAAAGTCTTAAGTTATTAAAGGTAAAAGGAGAACTAGGGAAAAAGTAGAACCCATGAAGGACTACGGTGACAATTTGTGCATGGAACTGGAGGACATTGATAGAGTTCTAAATGAATACTTTGTGTCGGTTTTCACCAGTGAGAGGGATGATATAGGTATAGACATCAAGGAGAAGGACTTGATATGATTAAAGAAATTAGCATAGATAGGAGATTCTGAGTGGTCTGTCAGACTTAAAAGCAGGTATGTCTCAAGGGCCAGATGAAATGTATTCCAGGCTTTTAAGTGAGGCAAGAGAGGAAGTGGCAAGGACTTAGTCAATAATTCTCAATTCTTCTCTGACCATAGGTGAGGTACCAGTGTTAATCAAGAAGACTGCATGGGTTAAACCAGGAAACTACAGGCCAATCAGTCTAACGTCAGTGCTGGGGAAACTATTGGAAGCAATTCTGAGGGATAGAATTAATCTGCACTTGGACAGGCAGGGCTTAATCAAGAACAGTCAGCACAGTTTTGTTCATAGAACGTTCTGTCTGACTAACTTCATTGAAATTTTCAAAGAGGTGACCAGGTGTGTGGACAAGGGCAATGTATTTGTTGTCACCTACTTGGACTTCAGCATGGTTTTTGATTCGGTTCTGCATGGGAGACACATACCAAGGGGAAGAACCCATGGAATTTAGACTTCAATGTAGGAGAGTTGAACAGTAAGTTTTCAGATCGTATAAAAATTGGTTGCGTGGTAACTAGTGAGGAGGATAGCTTTAGATTATAGGAATTTATGGTTGGGCTGATCAGTGGCAAATGGAATTTACTCCAGATAAGTGATGCACTTGGACTGGACAAAAAAAGGCAAGGGACCCTGGGAAATAGTGAGAGGGACTTTGGTGTGCATCTATTCTGATCTCTTAAGGACAAGTAGATAAAGCGAATAAGAAGACATATG
This sequence comes from Stegostoma tigrinum, assembly GCF_030684315.1. Lineage (NCBI taxonomy): Eukaryota > Metazoa > Chordata > Chondrichthyes > Orectolobiformes > Stegostomatidae > Stegostoma > Stegostoma tigrinum. The sequence continues at coordinate 79,099,396 of NC_081358.1, forward strand.
GAATACTTACGTTTATGATTAAAAAAATTTGGTTTGACCACAGCTAGAGTAATGAATGCAGTTGTGAAATCCACACTATTGGAGTTCTGTGCTTGCACCAGGGAGTGGGCACAGGAGATTTAGGAACACAGGAAGAAATGGACCCTTGAGCCTGTTCCACCGTTTACGGACATCATAGCTGATCTGTGGCCTAACTCCATAAACGTGCCTTAGCTCTTATCCCTTAATACTTCTGCTTAACAAAACTTATCCATCTCACATTTAAAATTAACACTGATCCTGCATACACAAACATTTGTAGAAGAGAGTTGCAAACACTCACCACCCTGTGCATATAGAAGTGTTCCCTAACGTCTCTTCTGAATGGTCTGGCCCTAATTCTGAGACTGTGCCCGCAGTTCTAGAATCCGCAACTAATGGAAACCCTTTAATTTCCTGTTAATACCTTGAAGCCTTCGATCAGATCCTCTAAATTCTAGAGGAAAAAGCCTAATTTTTGTAATCTGTCTAATTTAAACCTTTGAAGTCCAAGTATTGCTCTTGTAAATTTATGTTGTACTCCTGCCAGGGCCAGTATATCCTTCCTAAGATATGGATTGGAGAGTTTTAGTTATGAGGAGAAATTGGATAGACTGAGGTTATTTTCCCTTGAGCAGAGGAGAGTGAGGGACAGCATGATTGAGATGTATAAAATTATGAGGGACATAGACACGCATAAATGTTTCCCCTTGATGGAGGGATCCATGACCAGTGGGCATAGCTTTAAGGTTAAGTGTGATGTAAGAGGAAATGTGATGAAACACTTGTTCAACCAGAAAGCGGTAAGAATCTGGACCTCTCTACCTGTATACTTTTGATACCGAAGCATACAGGCTATGTGTCAATTGTCAGAAAATGTGATTAGACCAGTTAAGTGGTTGTTTTTCACCAGCACAGACTGGATGGGCCAAAAGGCTTTTTTCTGTGCTGCAGACTTCTATGATTGTGATGATTATCTCCAACAAGAGAAAATCTAGCTATCATTCCTTGATGTTCCAAAGTATTGCCACAGCTGAACCATCTACTGTCAATGTTCTGGGCGACTATAATTCACCAGAGCTGCACTAGCACAATACTACAGCTAGGAATTCTGTGGCAAGTAACTCAGCTCCTAGTCTCCTTCAGTTCCTGTCCAACACCTACAAACACAAATCAGGAAAGTACTGGCATACTCTCCATTTGTTTGGATGGATTTGGCTTCAGTAGCTGAAGATGCCTATCACAATGTAGCTTACTTGATTGGCATACCAGTCAACACCTTCTACATTCTCTCCTTCGATCACCAATGCACAGAGGCAGCGCTGTTTGCCATCTATGAATTCACTGCACTAACTCACCAAGGCACCTCCAACTGAGCACTTTCCAAACCAAAGTAAACCTCCACCAGTAAGGACAGAGCCACAAACGTACGGAACTAAAAATATCAATTGCTATGAAAACTCAGCAGCTGTGGAGAGAAAGCACAGTTTGGGTTCAGTGAACCTTTTTCAGAATGCTTCTTCGGATATGTGGGAACACCACCACTACAAGTTCTCTCAAAGCCAAAAACCATCCTATCTTGGAACTATATAAATGTTCCTTCAGTGTGGTTGGAGAAAATTCCTGGAATGCCCTTTCTGACAGCGCTGTGGGTGTATCTAATGCTGCAGTGCTGCAGCAGTCAAAATAGTGGCTCATCACCACCTCTCAAGCAATTAGGATGGGCGGTAAACACTGGCCTACCCAACAATGAAGACATCCTGTAAAGGATGAAAAGAATGCCATAGGCAGTCACAGTGGAAATAAATAGAAATAAGTTTGCTATCCTGGTATTTGCAATTTTAATCCCCTTGGAGAAGAGGATTGATTATTCAGAACTCTGTAGCTCAACTTGTATCCTTGTACAAAGAGACTTACACAGTAAATGGCTTCTATGTTTCTAACAGGTATACCTGTGAAGACATTGACTTCAACCTACGGGCAAACAGCAGTGGTTTACTTATTTGTCGATTTAATCACTTTAGTCTCATGAAGAAATACATCCAGGTTGGAGGGCATAAAGATTTTGTCATCAAACCCAAGATTATGGTAAGTAGTAGCCTCTGATAGTGAATTTTATGAACAAAGGCTTGATGCTCAACACAAATATGTTAAACTTGACTTTGATACTCTTGCACAAAGTTAAAATGAACAGCCAGTATGTGTCATCCAGAGTTGAAGGCAATGTTGAAAATGTGTGAAAGGCAGATTTGTCTCCACAGATGCTGCTAGACCTGCTGAGCTTTTCCAGCAATTTCTGTTTTTCTTCCTGATTTACAGCATCCGCAGTTCTTTCGGTTTTTATTTTGTTCCATTGTCATCAAGCCCCTTAGGATGTCTAACTACTTAACTGGTGTACAGTATAAGTGCAAGTTGTTGTTTTAATGATGAATGGGAGATTAAAGGTATTCTGAAACTTTATAATTTTTAAAATTGAATTCCCTGACCCAGCACCATTTTCCCATTTCTTTAACCGACATCCATATGACACCTCTCATTATCCATCAGCAATCTAATGGACCTCTGAGTAATTTTGTATCGTTGATCAATTTTCACTATAAACCATATTGGGTTGACCACATAATTCAGACAAGGTTTTGATTCTGTTTTCTGAGATCATATAATTATTATCATCGACAATCATTGTGAAAAGAAAGAACTCCAATAATCAGTTACTAGTTATTACGAACAACTATTATTATTATTAACCGTTATTAAAAATTCTCTGCACATTTCCTTTCTACCATATTTGAATTCTTCCTAGAAACTAGAGAAGGCTTGTTTGTTTTGGCTTATTGTGATACTTCTCATGAGGAGCAGTGGGTAAGGCTGGGAGTCCACAGTTGTTTCCTTGTTATTCGTAAACTCCAAACAGAGCTCAAGTACTGGCACAAGGTTATGAACAATGTTATATTTTTAGAGCTGTTGGCCTTATCTTTCTATACAGAGCACAGTGAGATGGAGTGGGTTAGCTAGTGCATTTTGATCCACCAATGGAACCTAGAATTGAATCCAGTGATGTGTGAATATCTTCTTACTTCCTTTCAGCTATAAGGATGTTATTTGGATTTGAGCATTCCCCACTTTGTTGTTCATGAATATAATTTATACAAATCTCATCAGGTTAATGCATAAAAAAAGATCAGATCTTAACTATTCTGCAAACTTTGACATAACTAATTACCAATCATCCAGAAACGTTGCCTCTGTTTGCTAAATGCAAACAGCAGAAATCTCTCAATGCAGAGAGGTCATGACCATTTACTAGGTATTGCCATTTCTACTTAAATCCATTTTACACATTCTTATTTGTTTAACTGCCATTTTCATTTTGCATCACTACTTTCCTCTCTTGACTTGAAATTCCAGCTAACAATTTAATTTCAATTTTCCTATCAGCCAGAGAAGATTTTGTGTTATCCTCCCCCATTAGGAGGCAATTCTGTTCAAATGACTGTTCCCTTAAAATCAGAGCAGGAGCCTTTTAAGTAATGCGATTCTAATTCCTTGGGTCTCTTTGTACTAACAAAGCCAATGCAAGGTTCAGGCTACAGTTTAAATCTTCTGCCTTTTTCCTCAACAATAGCTGAATAAGTTTAACGTTAAGTCTCAAAGATGCACATATTCTGAGTTTTCATTAGCCATGCAGTAAAACTTACACTTCAGCCAAATATTTTATCAAGGTCCCTGAGAATACTTATAACATATTGATGATTCTAATTAGTTGTATAAACTTTTAAAACCCAAACTCTGCATTAGCAGTTAATGAACTGTTTCCATGTTTTCCCAGTTTGCCATTAGAAATAATCGTTTATTGCTTTTAAAATCTCTACATACTTTACTGATTTATTTATTTGTGTAAGGATTAAGTGGTTAGATCCCAAAGGTTGCATTGTGCTGTAATATATGAAGGAAGAAACAATCGCAGAATGTTGGATTAATCACTAGTGACCAGAAGCGATTAAAAGTTTCCTTCCTAACAGCTATCTTTTCTTTGTGTGACAGGTATCTGAAAGCCTCAATATGATTTCTGCCTCTCAGTATGTCTGTGCTCCAGATAGTGAAAGCACAATGCTAGCTGCTCCAGCCCAGTTTCTCCTGGAAAAGTTTCTACAACATGCCAGTTACAAACTCTTTCCCAAAGCTGTACATAACAACAACAACCCTGTGTTAGCTATTGATTGCTACATGAATCTCGGTCCTGAGGTGAGCCTTTACTTAAATGTATTACTGCCATAAACTGGTGTTAACCATCCAATAAGCCTGAATGTGCAAAGCACATTCCATCATATATATTTTATATGTATATTCATGGGTGTAGCTTTTGCCATTAAAGGCAAGAGACAGTTGATCATCTGGTCACCATTATCAAGTAGCTTAACATTGCATTAACAAGTTAATTCCTAGATGTTGAAAATTTAATTATTTAATAACATCAGCCTAATAGATAGTATTAACATTAATTAATTAAACCAAGCTTAATGGTCTTTTGGTGGTGCAGAACTTGAGTTTTGCTGAAAAAAGACACTTGTTGTCAAAGCAGTTCATCTTAACATGCATCAAAACAAGTCTCAAGGATACCAATAAAAGGGAAAGCCAACATTAATACTTAATAATTAGAGGACAGTGCTTATAAATTGGCAAGTGAAAGAAGTATTGCCTTGGAAAATATAAAAGTTTGACTGTTAACTTCCAGGCCTTTTTAGACTTTAAACCAGGCAGGTTGACTTTGATTAGTTAGTTCATTGCCCAGAAAAATGAACCAGCAAATGTCTGTCACCTAGTTTGTTGGGTTAAACAGGCACAATGCATATCCATGTTCTTTCTGCCTGTAAAGAATAGAACCCTGTGTGTTAGTAAAGATAGCTTCCAGTACACACGAGCGCTGTACATCACAAACCCAATTGACTGGACTAAGTGGATTATCATGTAATTTCTAAATGAAATTATCCAAATATGAGTTATCCAAATATTATCTATTGTAAAGTCTCATGTGTTATTGAATAATGTCTCACATGCCAACTGGTTGGGTATATTCAGGAACCTTGCTTGTTGTGTACATCCAAAGGGATTTACTGTTATGTATGATCCGCCAATCTTCAGGGATATGGCCTACATCACAGCCTTAGTGAAACTTGTATATCACATTTGTGTGATAGGCAGCAATCCATTTTATTTGATAGCCACATCCTGTTAGTAGTGAACACCATTCACTACTGCGTAGTTGTAGTATGAAACAGTTTGCTTTCATGTGTTGGAAAAGTGAAATGAACTACCATTTTTTGATGTCCTAGTTGAGAAATTGGGCAGGGGGTTATCCAGCATTGTCTACTTTGAAACTCTCTCTTACTTGCTAATATATACTTGGGATTCCTACCATTCCATGCGTTATAGTATTGGTCTATTTAGCAACCTCATTAATATGGGCCAAGGCATTTGTTCATCGTGCAAACCTTATGCTTAAATAGGGTATCCTGCAGAGGCATCCTGCATGATAACGGCAGCCTGGATCAGATCATCTCTTGCTGTATATCATGTAAACTCATGGAGCGCTCTAAATTGATCACCCAGACTGCTTCAGATAAGGTATAGAACATAGAACATAGAAAAGTACAGCACAGTACAGGCTCTTCGGCCCACGATGTTGTGCCGTGGATTAATCCTAATCCAAAAATAAAATAGCCTAACCTACATTCCCCTCAATTCACTGCTGTCCATGTGCATGTCCAGCAGTCGCTTAAATGTCACTAATGACTCTGCTTCCACGATTACCACTGGCAAAGTATTCCATGCACTCACAACTCTCTGGGTGAAGAACCTCCCTCTGACGTCTCCTCTATACCTTCATCGTAATGCCTTAAAACTATGACCCCTCGTGGCAGTGAATTCTGCCCTGGGGAAAGGTCTCCGTCCATCGACTCTCTCCATGCCTCTCATTACCTTGTACACCTTGATCAGGTCACCTCTCTTCCTCCTTCTCTCCAGAGAGAAAAGTCCGAGTTCAATCAACCTCTCTTCGTAAGACAAGCCCTCCAATCCAGGCAGCATCCTGGTAAACCTCCTTTGCACCCTCTCCAAAGCCTCCACATCTTCCCTATGATAGGGCGACCAGAACTGGGCATAATATTCCAAGTGTGGTCTCACCAGGGTTTTGTAGAGCTGCAGCAAAACCTCGCGGCTCTTAAACTCAATCCCCCTGTTAATGAAAGCCAAAACACCATATTCTTTCTTACCAACCTTATCCACTTGGGTGGCAACTTTGAGGGAGCTATGCAGTTGAACACCAAGATCCCGCTGTTCCTCCACACTGCTGAGAATCCTGCCTTTAATCTTATATTCAGCATTTAAGTTCGACCTTCCAAAATGCATCACTTTGCATTTATCCAGGTTGAACTCCATCTGCCATTTCTCAGCTCAGCTCTGCATTCTGTCAATGTCACGCTGAAGCCTGCAATAACCCTCGATACTATCAACGGCACCTCCAACCTTTGTGTCATCAGCAAACATACTAACCCACCCCTCAACCTCCTCATCCAAGTCATTTATAAAAACTACAAAGAGCAGAGGCCCAAGAACAGAGCCCTGTGGGATACCACTCAGCACTGACCTCCAGGCAGAATACTTACCATCTATAACCACTCTCTGCCTCCTGTCAGCCAACCAATTCTGAATCCAGACAGCCAAATCACCCTGTATCCCATACCTCCTGACTTTATGAATGAGCCTGCAGTTGGGAACCTTATCAAATGCCTTGCTGAAGTCCATATATAAAAGTTTTTATATCAAAGTTTGAGGAACAGGTGAAGCAAGCTTTTTGCACTGCTTCTGTGCAATAGCAATATGAATATTTATCATTATCAGGATGCAGCCATCAAGCTAAAACGACATTCTGGCCAACACACAAATAAGTGGTGTGGTATATGAATTTCAGTGCCAGTGTGATGCCACGTATGTCAACTATATTTCCTAAAGACTGGCAGATCATATCAAACAGCATAGCTCTTTAGCTGTTTGCAGCTGGCAGGGTACTGACTATACCCAACTAGTCCGCGCCAGCAAAACTCACAACATAGTGATCAACATTAGATATGACTCTGCAATTTGACAAATAATTAATTATTTTGCTGTAGAATCCTGAATGAGCAAAGAATTAGGCTGACAGTCGATTTAGGATTGTCAGCTGGACTTGCTGTGTGGTGCACCTGCTTATACTCGAAGTTATCTTGTTAATTCATGGGACCTTGTTACTCGTGGATAAAAAGAACATATGAACATACTGTGCCTGTTTCAACTCAACAAAATAGATCACAGCCATTTGCTGGCCCCCTGTCAGTGCCCTGATGAATCAAGTTAATCCGTCAGATTTGAAATCTAGGCAAAGCCAGCAGTTAACAGTCTGTCATCACTAACTACTGCATTTTCCTTGAAAACACCTCTATTAATCAAGGGTCCACTAGTCAGCCAATCAGTATTCTCCCTTCATACAGCATAGGATGGTGGTCTTCCCTTTTATTGGTATTCTCAAGAATTGTCCTGAGGAGTGCAAAATGAAAAGCTTTGACAAAGTATGTCTTTTTTCAGCAATATTGAAATACTGTAAAGGGAAGCAGACAAGTTTCTCCTTTTTTTGAACAATTAATTTGATCACTTGCTTGTATAACTTATTAATATACCTTTTCAAACCACTGTTTAGCACTTAATTTCAATACTTACTCTCCGCTCTCCAACATTACAACAGTGTTGCTGCAAACACAAGCTTTGAATCTGTTTTACAGTGGTATCTTAAGAGACTCTAAATTGAGGAAGTTGGTGTAAAGATAACTCAATTAAATAGTTTAGCTTAAATCAAGCACTGGAGGTTATTTCTGGAGGAATAGAATTGACCAATAGAGAAGTTATGCTAAAGTTGTATCAGATCTCATTCAGACCACACCGGTGGTATTGTGTATAATTCTGATTACCAGATGGCTAAAAGGTTACAGGGGAACTATGAAAAGAAGCTGGAGAGATGCAAAAATATGTACAGGATGGTACCACTACTACAAGCTTATAACAAGAGGAAAAGCTGATTAACTTGGGTCCTTTGACTACAAAAGAGGCTTTAGAGTGACTGAATAGACGCCTATAAAAATATTAAAGGTTTTAATAAGACAGATACAGAGCGCAGAGCTTTCGTTTTTGGAATCCATCCTTGTTGAGTGAAGAATTGCTACTATTTAGACTTTACTTGGAGCACCTTTTCCATTGACATGGAAACATTCTCCATGGAAATAGTTTCCATATAGATTAAGAATGGCAGGCAAGTTCTTGAAGCTTGAGGGCCATTCAGAGTCCTTCCAGCTTCAGGGAAGTAGCTGGCTGCAATTAACTGAGCTTTACCACAAAAGTTGCCCTCTACCACCATTATAAAAATGTAATTAACAGCTGGAAAAGCAACCAGTCCATGAACGTTGAGTGAGAGAATTGTCCAAACAGGGTGACTTTGGCTGCAAGCAAGGAAGTCTTGTGGGTCTGCCTGGAATTGTTATATCCCAGTCTGCTGATGTCCAGCTTCAGGCTACTGCCCAGTTCAGGCAGATGGTCTGCTTCCATTCGTGACAGCAATATAGAAAATCACAGTAGATGACTTTTGACTGCTTTTTTAAAAAAGATTTAACAGAATGTGGCACTACTGGCCAGGCCAACGTCTGTCTACTGTTTGATAAATATGTGGATCTGTGTGAGAACTCTGCCAAGTTGATTGACAATTCATTTTTAAGCATGCTCCTGGCATATCCTCCTTTGTTCTTCATTGAACTAAGGTTGATACTGCATCTGATTGTAATGATAGAGTTGGGGATATGCCAGGCCATGAAGTTACAGGTTGTAATTGAATGCAATTCTGTCACTGTTGATGGTCTGCAGTTCCAGACTTGAATAGCTAGATATCTTTGAAATTTAGTTCACTTAGCACGTGGTGGTGCCATACAACATAATGGAGGGTACCCTGAATTTGAAGACAGAACTTCATCTCTGCTAGGATTGTGAACTGGTCACAGCTTCCAATACTGTCACATACCGATACATCTAAGACAGCTAGATTGGAGAAGATGGCATGGAGTAGATTATTACCTCTTGTTGATTGCCTCATCAACAGCCACAGGCACCTTTTAGCAGCTATCTCCTTCAGAACTCAGTTAGCTCTGTCAATAGTGGTGCTACCAAGCCAGTCTTGGAAATGAATATTGAAGTCCCCACCTACAAAATATTCTGTGATCTTTCCACCCTCCTTGCTTCTTCCAACTGGCTGTCAACATGAAGCAGTACTGGAGTACTGATTTATCAGTTGAGGGGATCTGTAGGTCATTAGCAATTAATGGAACATATTTTCCCTCAAAAAGGGAAGTGTTGGTAAAACAGTACATTGTCCACCACCAGCATTTTCTGGGTCCATATCCCATCATACCCGACCTCAGTGGGGCCTCAAAATCCTGTCCAAAGATTGTTTCCAGATTGTAGTGATTGTCATCAATATAAGGCAGCCACTAAGAAATTAAAAAGGGAATTGAGGAGTCTTTTAGACAAAAAGGGATCGAATAGTACTCATGTATATAAGGAGGTGGTTAAACAAACATGAAGGAGTAAAGAAGGTTCTGCTGAAAGAATTAAATGAAGACAGAGGCTAAAGGAAAGGATAAAAATGAATTAAAATGACTAAAAATAAAACCAGAGATAATGGGAACTGCAGATGCTGGAGATTCCAAGATAATAAAATGTGAGGCTGGATGAACACAGCAGGCCAAGCAGCATCTCAGGAGCACAAAAGCTGACGTTTCGGGCCTAGACCCTTCATCAGAGAGCCTCTCTGATGAAGGGTCTAGGCCCGAAACGTCAGCTTTTGTGCTCCTGAGATGCTGCTTGGCCTGCTGTGTTCATCCAGCCTCACATTTTATTATCTTAAAAATAAAACCAGCTTGGAATGGTTGTATTCAATGACCTGGTAGTGTGATGTTTGTCATTTGTGATTGTGTGTAATAAGAAAGCAGTAGATATTCCTTTAACACACAGCACTTCTGTGATTAACATTTCTGTTCTTTCTAATTCATAGATTTCTGTGTGTTATGTAAGTTCACGACCTCACTCAGTTAACATAAAATTTGCGGAAGTTTTGTTCAGTGGACTTCTACTCTACCTCTGTGACTCATTCGTTGTTGCCGATTTTCTCAAGAAATTCAGATTTCTTAAAGGTAGTGAAACATCAGTTCTTTTTTATATACATTTTATGATTTAGCAAATAAAGGATGGCCAGGAAAGGAGATTGTTTGATGTTTACATTTGTTTGCCTTTATTTGATGAATTACTCTTAATTATCATTCAGAATGTTCAGAGGCAGCATTCTATGGAAACAGTACTTAGATCACCCCTTACCAGATAATCTTCCAATGAAATTGACAGGGTTCACAGATTCATCTAACCTTTTGACTGCAAAGTAACAATTTTGCCATGAGGAATTTTACTTCCAAATTTTGATGAATTTTGAAGGGTTATTTACTTCTGAATAGGATATTCTGAATATGGAAAGCCTGCTGTTGGTTTCTGTCTAAATGCTCCATGCTCCTTCCTGAGGACTATCATATGATTTGTCCTCCATGGTTTAAATTCTTCAAGCTGTAAGACATTATCTTCTCTGTCTTGAATCTTAGTCCATTTCTGGCTGGGAGAGAGCATCATTTTACTTCAGCTGCTGCCTAAAGTGTACAATTAGCCAATGGGATTTATTATGTCCATTACTATTCCTGTACCTAAAATATGACTGCACTATGGTTAAAAATGTCTTCAAAAAGCTGAGAGAATGCAATTATTGGAAGCAGCAGACATCTAGCTCTTATTACATAGGGTAAGGGGGAACACTTCAGCTTTAGTGAATTTAACTAATCTAGAAGATAAACTTTGAAAATCTCTCTTTTGGTGAGATCCTAAGTTAGTATCATTTGCTTTGCAATTAAAGGTGCCACACTTTGCATGATTTGTCAAGACCGAAGTTCGTTACGTCAAACTATTGTACGTCTGGAGTTGGAAGATGAATGGCAGTTCCGGCTGCGTGATGAGTTCCAGACAGCCAGCAGCAGTGATGACAAGCCACTTTATTTTCTTACCGGACGGCATATTTAAGTTTACTTCAGATGGCAAGAAACAATAATTGCGGGTGATAGGTGGCACTAATAACAGTTTGATAAAGCACAATTTACAATTCCATGGAAGGGTAATACGGCACAATTGTGTAGAAAAAGCATATCAATATTGTTGGTAGTCTGACAGTGGTCACTTTAACAAACGATTATATAAGAACAGAAACATAGTGCTCAGAGATAAGAGAGGACTATGTTCTGACGTCAGTAACTCCAGAAAAAGTTAATTGTGTGATTTGTGAGAAAAACAACTTTATATACGACTTGGTACATTAACCTATTCAACATGGCAGAAAAAGGCAACATGAGCTGCAGAATGTGTATATGTCCATCATAGGCTTGACCAGTGCTACTCATTTTAAAATATGTTGCAAGTAGACCTGGATCAAAGCAGAATGAACAACTCTTAATAGAAATACTTCATTTGAAAGGAATGAAACCAAAGCTGTGGAGTGAAAGGAATTGAAGACTGTATGTTGAAGATTCTCCACGTCACCATTTTGACTGTACATATTTACAGTTAAGCTCAGGGGTTTAAATTCAGGTGACAATGGAGAGGAGTCACTCATAATCATGCTAACTGTTCTCTTCATTTTTTGCTGTATATGATTTCATACTTATTTGCTGTAATACTTCATCCTTAAGTACTTTTTTAGAAAGCTCACATATCTGTTGAACATTTCAATCTAAATGCATTAGTAGGGACTTTGCTAGATTTGATTATACGATGTGAGTGTTGCTCTAAAATTTTAGTGGTATCTGGATTAGAAACATTTCTGACTGCATGCAATGCAGGTCTTGGTTAATCTGTAATTTCATTTAACTAAATTGTCTTCATGCTTTCTTGTATAGCCTCCCCAACAGTACTTTTTTTTACATATTGCACAGGTGGTTGTATTCTTTTGCTTACACTTACACTTAATTGCAGCATTGTTTTCATTGATTTCTAATTTCATGCAAATTGCTATCAATAATGCGTTGAGTTAGCTTTCGGGAGGTTGAATGTGCAGTCTTGTCATATTGAAAATCTACATCTTTTCTACTTTAAATGTTAAACGCTGTTAAGAGGATGGAGGCATTGTGCTTTTCAGTTTCTTTTTTGTACAACACATGAAAAGAGTAAATGTGCACGAGTATCACACATCTTATTGTTCCTTCCTGTGTTGACTGTAATGTGTCATTTTTAATATTTCCTTTATTTTTAAGAGATGCTCTGCTGGATATAAATGAAAGTAAACGTTAATTTAGTTGTATTTCATCCACATTATCACTGTGCAATGCCATTACATGTCAACTGTTTTTGGTAGACAATACAGCAGTCATGTCAGCTGGAGACCTCCTATACTTCATACAAGAGATACAGTGATAATATCAACAATGTGGAAAACATAAAAACAATTGTATGAAACTTTGAAATTAATAATGCCCCCATAAAATTGATAATCTATGCTCGCACTGAGAAATGTAAAATATGACTATTGACAGACAAAAATATTAGAACAAAAACATTCCAAATTGACATTGGGAGAAAAATCAACACATTTTCATATTATAATTGGAACGTGTCTGTACATTGTTAACTTCAGACCATACAGACATTAGCCCTGCCAGCAGCAATATACATGTGCACTGATTATTAGCCCTGCCAACAGCAATATGTATGTCCACTGATAGCTGAGGTGGACATGGAGATTGCAGTTGAGAGGAAAAAAAAATGATTGTTATTAATGAGAGAACTTATAAAGAAAATTCATTGTAAATATTTCCAATTACAAATGGACACCTATCTTTTATTTCAGTGTAGTTCTCTCTCCCTTTGCACTGTACACAATTTCTTGTCTGAAATAATTACAGAACTTTTTCAACTGTTATATCAACTCAGTGTTATGTGAGCTTTATACAAAAGATATCTGCCTTAGGAGGTTTATGGATTTTAAAGGATCCATGATATTGGTGTTGGGAGATGGATTATGGCAACATAAAGGGTAAGTCTTATTGTCACTGATCTCAGGTACCTTTGTATTACATGAATGTATTGGTGAAGTTCAAATTTCACTGGCAGGACATAATGTTACAATTTGTTTTCTATGGGCTGAGAGTAGAGGTCACTAAATGAATTTTAGACTTCTCCATTCTAAGTACTTGGTTTATTTGTACACTCGCAATAGGTATTGTTTGAATTATATCTTGTCCTACTTAACCTAACCTCCAGTTATCGTGAAAACAGTTTATTTTGCTGTGCTTCGCAAACGGTCAAGGTATAGCACCCAGTCTTGTCACTGAACTTTGTGCATTTTATCATTGAATGTATGCTGTGTTAGTTGGAACACCATTGTAAATTTACCTTTAAATTTGTAGTGCATAATATAAATTTTTCTGCATTTGTTGTACTCTTAATGTACCATGTACAAGTTAGACATGCCAATTGGAAAAATAAGTGGAAATTCTAGTTTCAGGCTGGAGTGATAACTTTCTGTTCTAGTCCCTCTAAGGATGTTCTGACACAGGCCTCTGCTGTTTTTCTGGCAGATAATTTCCCAGTATATTCGTGTAGTGTATGTGAAATATCTTTTTATAAACCACATTGATTTTGCTACACAATATACAGAAAATCTTTCCCAAATATTGGAATGTATTACTCTCATTGTCACCGATCTGCATTGGAAGATTTCAGTTGAGTAGTACAGTTTTTTTTTCTATTTCAATGAGATCTAACTTTTATTTTGATCTTGAATGCATTTCCGGTTTCAAACAACACATTACATTCTTGCTGTAAATTACAGCTATTCCTGTTCAAAATCCAAAGCTTATAGCATGAGGCGCAGAATTGTCACCTTTCACTTTCAATGCCTGCAATGAAGATGTTCAGTTGGAGAAGAAACTCTGCGACAAGAAAAGGAAGAATTAGTCCATGCAATTTTTTTCATCCTTCACAAAATCTCCCTTGAAAGGAAAGCATAAAGACCATACTGATGATCATGTAGTTGTTTTACAATTAAGTGACATAATTTAGTAAACGGTATTCTGAATTTTAACAGAAAATACTGCAGAAGTGCAACAGACCAGATTAATGCTGCAAAAAAGTGAGTTTACATTTTATCTGTAACCTTTCATGATAGCAGCCAGTGCTATCTATAGATGGTAATCCCTTGGCACCCAAAGAATCAAGGGGGAAACTCATACCAGTTGAATCTGATTATCCCACAGCCATTTGACATTTCCAGGGTATTTCTAACCCTCAGTTAATATGAAGTTCCACCTTAAGCTGACAGCCAGTCTGACTAGTCCCAGCTGCAGAGGTTGCGGTGGATTAAGTGCTGGAGTCCAGAATCAGCTAAGTGTGGTGGCCTCAGGGTTGGCGGGGGATGTGAAGCCCAGATGTTAGACAAGAGGGAGGATGAAGAGTATTGGATAGAGATGGGGATGGGAGGTGGGAAATGCAATATTGAAGAGGTCACGGATGGAGGTGCCTCCCTCCTCCTAACTGAAGCCAAAGCAAGATCACGTTTCAGGCATCTCTGTTACTGTTGAATTCTTCCAGTGACCCCCGAGAATTGAAGCTTGGTGGAAAAGACCATTAAGTGATCGCTAGATATCCATAAGTACTTTACAGGGATGAGGGAGGACTAGTCTAGGCATTGTACATCCTCCCACAAAACGGTGGTTAGGTCAGGGAGGGACAGAAGCAGTGTGGAGACCACAAAAGAATTTCATCCCCCACTACCACAACCCCCAGAGAGAGAATATTGTAACCCTCATTCACTTTGCTACAGGTTGTTTTCTTCAACCTGTTGAAGCTTTGGTAGCTAAAGATGAATTTCTGAGTTTCTGTTTGTGACAAAGTAGAACCAGATCCAAAACTTCAAACTTTTGGCTTGTGATACCATGAATCTAATCTTTGTGATGTTATTACAGAGATGAAATTAATTTTGAAGATAAGCATGCAAGCTAATTGGCTGAAATACACTGATTTACCACTATATGCTTTGGTGTAAGACTTTGTAGAATTTTTAACTAATTAATTAGAAATATATTTTATTTATAAACTGTATTTTACCAATCATATGTTGATCAATAACTGTCCAGTTTGGTTCCTGTACCTCATTCCAACTTGAGAAAACATCTAAACATTGAGATTGTGTTGGCTTTACCCAGCAGCCCGTAAAGGAACTACAGTTGTTCCTTATGCACAATAATACTTTACACAAAACTCTAACTATATCAGTAGCTTCCAGTTTTCAGTACTGATTACTACGTGCAATGTTTATATCGAGTGCTCCCAAAAAGTCTTTCAATTCCCTGCAGATTTCCAATATCATATTTTGTGGGTCCCAAATGACTTAAAATATCAGTTAATAGTTTGGCATTTCAAAAGAATATTTTTACCAAATTGATATTTTAGTTTTGCCAACATTGTGGCAGCATTGCTAGCCCATTTATTTATTGCTGGTGATAAATGAAGCTGTTAGGAAGAGCTGAAAGTGTCATTAAATGTCAAGTACTGACTGCAATGGTCCACACAAACAACGAATCACTATCACCTGTTATTTTTCAACAAGAAGACTTTTGAACTTGAGCAGATTCAGTCGATATCGAGAGAGCCAATTGAGGGTTAGTGAAGCTCAGCATATAGCTGGTGAGAAATTGTTAGTCATATTCTGACATAATAGGGGTGGCATGGTGGCTCAGGGGTTAGCACTGATGCCTCACAGCACCTGGGTTCAATTCTACCCTTGGGCAACTGTTGATTTTGCACATTCTCCCCACGTCTGTGTGTGTTTCCTCCAGATGCTCCGGTTTCTTGCCACAGTCCAGAGATGTGCAGATTTGGGTGTATTTGCCATGCTAAATAGCCCATAATGTCCAGGGATGTGTAATCTGGGTGAATCAGTGTTGTTAAGTATAGGTTTACAGGGATATGGTGGTGGGGTGGGGTGGGGTGGTGGGGTGGGGTGGGGGGGGGGGTGTGGTGGATCTGATGGGATGCTCTTCAGAGTGTCAGTGTGGACTTGATAGAACTAATGGCCTGCTTCGACACTGTAGGGTTTCCAGGAACTGTTACAAAGTCCATCTTAAGAAAATCCTTGGTTAGAGACCGAGTAAGTTGCAATCATACAAGACACTTCAATGACAGAAGCAGATGGGGTTTTTTTTTACACTTGCTAATCTTATAAATTTCAGAATCATCTTGTTACCTTGGTTTGAGGCTCTTTGCCTCATGTTTAGTTATATTTTTCCAAGAGCTACAAGTAGACTTTGACAGAAACATCACCATAGCAATAATCACAACAGGGATCTGTTTCCAGGTTCTGCTTCCCTTCTCTTACTATCTTTCAAACACCATTACTTCTTAACACTATATATCAGGATCTTTTGCAATCACTGGCTCTCTCTCTAGTACAGTTTACAACACCCTTCTTTCTAGTATAGCTTAAATAATAACACATTGTCTAGTATCCTGGTATATTGAGTAGACTCTATCCAGAAAAAAATGTTTTCTTTATGTTTAAAGTAGTTGCATTTATATCTATCAGTTGAAATAGAAATGGTATGTGAAATAGCTCAATTGAAAATAAGGTAAAAGCTGAAAATGCCAATTTGTTCCCTTTAATATAGTGCAGGAAGGAAAAGTCCCACTCCAGCCTGAATGTCCCTTTAAGACTTTCCTGTTAATTTTCCCTGTTGATTTAGATTGTTTATCTAATGGTCTGTGTAGGGTAAATTTCATACAAAAAAAAATGAGTACTACACCTGAAGGTGAGTAATTTTTTTTGTTGCATGTAAAGAGTAGTCAATTCAAAACTAGTCTTAGATTAGCTGTAGGATAAGAACAACTTAACTGTGAAGCTTAAATTATGCAATGAATTTTTGTAACTTCATAGGATGTTTTATCTAATTGCTGCTTTATCATTATGTTAATTCTGAATTTAATTACTTTTTGGATTCCTAAACATGGTAAATTTTGTTTTGCCAACCAGACCTACCTCAAGTTTCAACATTTGTATGTTTGTGTTAAATTGTCCTACTGCAATCGTGGTTCCAGTTTGTTTCCAATGTGTTAGTTTACTTTGAATGTATTAAATTGACATTTAAACTGAAATATTGGTGGAAATGATTTTTTTTGTGAATAATTTTTTTTTAAACATTTTCTATTGCAAAGAATATGAAACTATACTCTGAATATATCCAAGTTAAATTATTTATTCCAAGATATTAATATTAGGCGATTAGAACATGATTAAAGGACAATCAGAACAACTTCTAGCATTTATGTAGCAAAGTAACTGACCACTACGCTGGTCTCATCCTTCCTCATCTGGAATAATCCTCTATTCCTTTTTCCCTTAGATGCTAATCTAACTTTCCTACAAATGCATCACTTCTAATTGCCCTACTCTTTGTATTTTCACATTCTGACTTGAATGTAATGTGTGACATGCACAGTGTTAATGTATAGAAATGTCCTATGGCACTTCAAAAAGGAGAGGAATGTTTATTGAACACTTTAGAGCAAGAGCAGCACATGAAGGCATGCTTGGAGGCAAAAGTTTTGAAGATTGCTGATAGATGTATTAAAGGTGGAAGGTTTCAACAAAGTGGAATCCAGGATCACAATGTCTGCAGGTAAGAGGAACAGAAGAAAAGGAGGATGCATGGAGTAAATTCTGTGGTAGGGTGAGGTGAAGCCATAACAAGAATTTTGACATGTATATAAGAAATGAAGATCAATATGATGGGTTTGAGGAGGGTGTGTGTGTGTGTGTGCGCGCATGTATGGTGGGTGGTGAATTATTGCAATGGTTAAATGTTTGACAGATCAAAAATATGGTTCCTCTGGAAGTTACAGGAGCAAGGCCAGAGGCTTTCCATCTGAACCTTTTTTCGGGGATGATGCGAAGTGGGTCTGATCTTGAAGAAAGTATCCAGAATGCACATACTGAAAATATGTGGGGAGAGATAATGGGAACTGCAGATGCTGGAGAATTCCAAGATAATAAAATGTGAGGCTGGATGAACACAGCAGGCCAAGCAGCATCTCAGGAGCACATATGGGCACTTTTTTATTTAAGAATGTGCTAGGAAGACCTTCAAATAATTACACTGAATTTTATTGATCACTGATTCCAATGAATCTTTCCTCAGTTATTTGAAAGGTTATATGACTATTTAAAAATGTATGGAAATAGGGACTGTTAATTTTTTATGAAAATGAGAAGTGTGGCTTCAGCAAAGCAATAATTCAGGAAATAGCTCCAGTCCATTTATTGTTCCTATTATAGAATCATTGAAACTTGTAGGACCAAAAGAAGCCATTCATTTCACTTTGCCTGTCCAGCTCTTTGAAAAAGGAATCAAACTTAAACCTGCATCCTTAGGTTTTGTGGAACTCATGTTCTGTCTATGAATGCCTGTTCAAAAATGACACATGGGAGCCGTTTCCCACACCTTATCAGGTGGAATATTCTAGAGTTTGACAATTCTCAGTGAAAAGATGTCTCATCTTCCCTCTAGATCTTTCACCAATGTTTCTAAATCTACAGTAATTGAACTATCAAACTCCACTCTATTAAAATCTGTCATCAGAATGAAAACTTCTCTTATATTGTTCTTCAGAATTCTTCCAGGCTTGAAAATAGTGTGATCCCAATATGTAGAAAGTTCCTGGAATACCAGAGAAGACAGCTGCAAGAGCAGATAGGCTGTTTACACGGTTCAGTTTTAAATAAGAAGCACCACATTTTCATTGGGTTTCTGGAACTAGAATCGGGACTCAGGAATTGCCACTTAGATCAAGCCCACCATTAACAGTGATATTTTCAAGGAGCCTTGCAAGTGTTAGCACTTGGTCAGAGCTCCACAACAGTCATTGCTTTCTCGGAGCTCACATGATCCCACATTGGGAGATTGTAGGAACTGCCGACACTGGAGAATCTGAGATAACAAGGTGTGGAGCTGGATGAACACGGCAGGCTAGGCAGCATCAGAGAAGCTGGAAAGCTGATGTTTCCGGTCCGGACCCTTCTAGAAAATTTTCTGGATCCAAAACGTCAGCTTTCCTGCTCCTCTGATGCTGCCTGGCCTGCTGTGTTCAACCAGTTCCACACTTTGTTATCCCACTTTGGGAAGTGTCGTTCTATTAAGTCACCTCTTAACTTCCAAGAAAAACAGTCCCAACTATTCTGACTACTCTTCATAACTGAAATCCTTCATCCTAGTAAACCTTCTCTATACTCAAGTCAAAGGCCTTCACTATTTTCCTCTGATGTACGTAATTGCCCAAATACCCCAGCTGAGATGTAACCAGTGCCTTACAAAGCACTGGCATAATTTCAGCTTCTATGTTCTCTTTGTCAGTGTACATTTAAGTAATTTATAAAGTATTTTAACCCCATTATCAACTTTCCCTGCCACTATAAATTTTTGTGTTTACGAACACGGTCTCTTTACTCATCCACACTTTTCAAACTGTTTCCATATCAGTCTTCTCAAATTAATTTCTTCACATTTCTCCATACTGAACTCCATCCACCATCTAGTTGCCCATTTTCCAGTCAAAGTCATCCTAAAAATATATCCATCTTCATCACAATCTGCTACTTTATCAAGTTTTTTTTAATGATCCACAAACTTTGTAATGCTGCCCCTACACTGAGTCATAAATAAAGATTGTAAGCAGTGATGACTGTGACCCATAGTAATATTACTGGAGATAAAAATCCTTGGACTTTCATATCTTGTAAATAGGCACCACCGATGTGCCTTCCAGAAGTCTATATGCACAAAATCTACTGATCAAGGAAGCACAATTTTCTCTGCTACCTCAAAGAATCCAATTATTTTAGACAAGATTGATTATATTTTCAGAAGAAAATTTAATTTGCCCCAATAATGGTTTATCATCCCTTTCTACTGACGTTTGTCTGACCAGCCTGTAGTTTCCTGGTTTACCTCTCTATCCTTTAATGAATAATGTTATAATCATTGAATCATAGAGATCTACAGCACATTAAAAAAAATCCCGTTGGCCTATCCCATCCATGCTGGTCAGAAGCAACCACCTAATTATTTTAATCCGTTTTCCAGCACTCGGCTCATAGCCTTGTATGCCTTGGCATCCTTC
This sequence comes from Stegostoma tigrinum, assembly GCF_030684315.1. Lineage (NCBI taxonomy): Eukaryota > Metazoa > Chordata > Chondrichthyes > Orectolobiformes > Stegostomatidae > Stegostoma > Stegostoma tigrinum. The sequence continues at coordinate 79,119,742 of NC_081358.1, forward strand.
TCAGGGTTTCCGCCTCTACCACCATTGCAGGTCCTGAGTTCGAGATTCCCTCCACCCTCTGAGTGAAAATGTTTTTGCTCTTATTTCCTATTACATCTCATCTTACCTTTAATCTGTGCCCACTGGTCATTGATCATATCTATATTATTATTTATACATCTCAAACTTGTCCCCTCTTAATTTTCTCTGCTGTAAGGTAAACAACCCCAGCCTGTTCAATCTGTCTTCATCTCTTTCAATCAGAAACTCTCCAGCCCAGGCAACATCCTGGTAAATCTCCTCTGCAGCATCTCCAGTGCTATCACATCCCTCCTATAATGTAGATTCAAGAACTGCACATGATACTGTAGCTGGGGCCTAATTGTTTTACAGAGTTCCAGCATAACCTCCCTACTGTTAAACTCAATGCCTCAATAAAAGGCAAGTCAGCAAATCCTTGGTATCCGTGAAATCTCAAACTTGCATATCTGTGATTTTAACCATTTTTAAAATCACTTCTTTACGAGCTCGTAAATTTCATCAATTGAATGTTTCTCAGGATTGGAACCCTCACAGATATACAGGAATGACTGTATACTATATGCCTTTTGAACCATTTTATCCACCTATCCTGATACCTTAACATGCATGAACACTAAGATTCCTCCGATTCTCAGTACTTCCCAGGCTCCTTCTGTTCATATTCATTTGCCTTGTTTGTCCTGCCCAAGTTACAGTATCTCACATTCACCCTGATTAAATTCCATTTGCCACTAACCAGTCCATCTATATCCTCTTCATTATTTATCACCCCATCATTTTTTGTATTGTCTGGAAACTTGCTGATCAACAGAACTCTACATTCAAGTCTCAATCATTTATGTCAATCAAACAGCAAGATCCTCAACAGTGACTTGTGTGAGACTTCACTGGACACAGGTTTCCAGTTAGCTAAACACCCCTCAACTATCACACTCTGCTTCTGGCCAAGAGGGCACTTATGAATCCATTTTGCCAAATTTCTATGGATCCCATGGGCTACTATGACAAATCTAATCAAAAGCACTATTAACAACTCTCTTTAGAATAATGAATGGACATTGTGAGCATTCAACAAAGGCCAAATTTAAAAGCAGTAAGAAAGATGTCAAGGTTTCGAATAGAGTGACAATTTGGATAAAGATAATCTAAACTTTACAGTATGTACTACTGATGGAACTTTAACTTTTTTGTTTTTAATTATCATTACTTTTCTTTTTCGTTCTTCAAAGCTAATTTAACTTCCACTGAATGAAACATGAAAAAGAAAGGAAAGAGCAAATGTTTTGTTGGTGCAGTGATGGTAGTTATTTTAATCAGTCTTTTCAGACATGTTGTCATATATCTCCAAGGCAACTGGGACTTGAACTCTGGCTCACTACCACTGCACCAAAGACTCCCGGCTTTTAAATTTTGGATTTCTTCTGGTGATGGATTTGATAACCAGTTCCACTTGTTCAAGGGCCTTGCTGCTTTTCTGATGACAGCAAAGTCCACAAAATGGATGAGCGAACTGACCATTGCACGAGCCCACTAAAGTGAGGGAAGTGAAAGGAAGGTTGTATTAGACAGAAAAAGTGAATGTTGGTTTTTGGGGGCAGTGTGGAATATATATTGTTCTCTTTATTTGTTACCAACAGTTCTTAAGTATTCATTTATTTGTGACTGGAAAAGAACTTGGAGGTGGCGTGGGTGAGAGAGTGTTGCATTTAGTTATTGGGTACACATTGGAATTTTTTTTTGAAAGCTGCTTAAATTGGCATTAGAGAGCTTACAGATCACAAGGTCAACATATGTTTGAAAGAGTGCTGTGGGAGGCATGAATACTGTCATCAGCACTGGGGAAAGGGAGAGTTTGTTCTTGTAGGATGGGCTTCATTTAAACCTAGGCTAGGACAAGTGTCTAGGATGGGAAAATAGGGTTTTAAAATAATGAATGAAGATTGGGATGGTTTACAAAATGATATATCAGAACAGTAAGAAGAATGTCAAGGCTATAGAACAACAAAAAATTTGATTAAAAACAAGCAGTGTGGACTTGCAAGGAGCAGTGATTTTAAAAGATTGTAATACAGCATTAGAGGCTATGTTAACATCAGGAAAAATACGAAAGGTACGATATCTGAATTAGTAACAAAATGGATGAATTAATAGTAGAGATAAAAAATTATTGTATTTTACTACCTCAATATCCTTGAGCAGTACAATCAATACAATTTGAAATTATTCTCCCTATTAGCTCGGAAGGCAGACATACTGACGACAGCATCCTTGAAGCAGCAAATAGCAAGGAGTGCATGATCATTCTAAACCAACTCCACTGGCCCAGCCATGTGCTTCCACAGCCTGAGTTCTGACTACCAAACAAATCTTCCTCACCCAGCTTGAGGAAGGTACATGAATAAGGAAGACAAAATAAGCCAATTTCTTCCTGATCTCTGATTCTGGTTGAGGGATTGGATGGGGTGAGATGGGTGGGTGGCTACTGATGTTTGCGAGGTAATTAAATAGTTGAAGGTGTAGCTGAGTAGTCGGGGGATACTCAGTGGTTGGGTGTGCGTGTGTGAATTACTAGTTTTAGTCATGGCGCTTTCCAAATGTTAGACCAGGTATTGAATTGTTTCACATTTCCCGGATATCTAGATAAGTTCTACATACCTAGCCCAACTGTCTGCCGAGATTAGGATCAAAAACATTGGTGCAGGGTCTCAGGAAGCTGGGAACCAACCATTCAGAAGTTCCGAGGTGAGTCCTTATGCATGTTCACACATTTCTTAACAGAAGTCCTGTCTATTTCCAGTGCTTTACAGACAGGACTATTTGGGAAATAGCATTAGTTTAACATTTCTTCTGTTTCTTTTGCCCCTGTCTTTGCCCTCCAAGAGACGTGTATTTACTTTTGCAAATTCTAACCATTTGACTTATCTGTAGGAGCCTTTAAAATTTGATTTTTTTAATTTCACCCATGTACTCATTCTATTCTCCAATTCATTTTGAATTTCAAAATCATCCTTTACCTCAAACTCTACATTCTTGCACCCTGTAAACCTCTGTTTAATCTATTACTATGTTAAATTTTTTTCTTGGTGATGATTTTATTTGGGGAAATGTATATTTTTGCAGGCTATGAATTAATTATTGAATGGTCGTCATTATTACCTGTTGCTATATCTTTGAATCTAGTTGTCTGATATTCCAAATTATCTGAACTAACTTAGTTCTCAGACCCATACAGAATTTTCTTTGTTCAGATTTGAGACCTTAGCTTCACACTTAACTAAAATCACTCAATCTCAATTTAAAACAGATATTACAACTGCTGTTCCAACAAGTCCTTTTACCACAAGATTACTAAACCATTTATTTCATACTGCATTTAAATAGTCTACTGATTCCTTGGCTTTTTGATCAAGAAATCTGGCCTGTATATATTCTGTGAACTTGTGAGCAATTTACTGGTCCCTGCCTCCTAGTCTGACCCCAAGTTGCCAGTAAAAAGGTTGTTACTCTAGTTTAGAAAATTATGATAGTTTCCTCTCTTATCACTCCCACTCTACAACCCACCTTTTCCATGTCTCTTCTACATATTATGATCTGAGTAGAGACTAAAACTTCTTTAAAAGGAGAAATTCCAACTTGGAGATAATAGTATAACATGCCAAGATGTCATGCTTTAAAACATTTACTGAAACAAATGATGAAATAACAATTAAGAAAACACCATCTTTGTAAGCAGCATATAACTTGTTCCAAAAACCATAGATTGTCAAGCAGCATTCAAAACAACTCACACAACCATTTCATTTTATCTGAAAGGGACAGTCCCTAAGTACAACATTCTTACAAACCATATCATTATCATACAACTGGGGCAGCACGGTGGCTCAGTGGTTAGCACTGCAGCCTCACAGTGCGAGGGAACCAGGTTCAGTTCCAGCCTCAGGCAACTTTGTGTGGAGTTTGAACATTCTCCCTGTGTCCGCGTGGGTTTCCTCCGGGTGCTCCAGTTTCCTCCCACAGTCTAGAGATGTGCAGGCAAGGTGGATTGGCCATGCTAAATTGCCCATAGTGTTCAGGTGTGTGTGGATTATAAGGGGATGGGTCTAGGTGGGATGCTCCAAAGGCCGGGGGGGGGGGGGGGGGGGGGTGTGTGAACTTGTTGGGCCGAACGGCGTTCCCACACTGTAGGGAATCTAATCTAACTCAAAATATCCTGGGAATATTTAGTTCCCAAACTTGAACTCTCTGCAATTACTTGTTAATGGTAGTTAGCTAAAATGAGTGTCTCCCATGCTTTGACATCAATGTTGCATTTCTTGAGGGAAACCTTCAGGGAAGTGTAGGCAAAAGAAGTGTTTCAAAGTAAGGGGTGAGGAGGATAGTTTATCAGGGGATTATAGACAGGTTAAATAATCTGGGAAAAATATGATAAATGCTACATAATGCAAAATGCAAATTTATCCACTTTGGAAGGGAAAATAGGGAAACAATATTTTTTAAAATGGCAAGACTGGGAAATGTCTTTACAGGAATTGGGAGTGTCTGCCTACATGAAAGACAGAAAGGTAAGATGTTGATACAGCAAGAAATTCAAAACACAAATTGTTAGTTTGTTTCAAGTACTGAAGTAAAAATGTTTGACCAAAATTATTTATGGCCTTGGTCAGAGTGCACCTCAAGAACGATACGCTGTTTAAGTCACCTTAGCCAAATTAGGAATAGGTCTGGCTAAGGAAAAAAAGTAGCAAAATCCACTTGATTATTCCTGGGTTGAGGGGATTTTTGTTTGAGGAAAGTTGAGCCAACAATAACTTATATTCTTTAGAGTTTTGTAAACTGAGAAGTGATCACTTTGAAACATGTTAAGGTTGTGATCTTAATTTCAAGAGAGGTCAGCCATTTAGGACTGAGATGAAAAAGTTTCCTTCACTCAAAGATTCATGGATATTTGCAATTCCTGTAGCCTTGAGAGCTGTATATGTTCAGTCAACATAAATTTTTTGGTCACTTAAAGGACTGAAAAGGATATGGGGATAGTGCAGGAAGGCAGAGTCTACTTCCCTTTATTTTTAATCTCATGAATGCTTACTAAGTATGCTGGAGTATTGTCAAAAGCATCAAGTAATTTCAAAATTTAAATGCTTTTAATATTGAAGTTTCAGATCAATTTAGCTTTTTTGTAGTTTATGCTGTCCCAATCATTGCATATCTTGATGGTTAATTTAAATAAAAAGGAACAGACCTTACTATTTTTAGGACAAATTGAATGAAATTAAAGCAACATGCCTATCACAAATAGATTATCAGTGCAGAATGCAGCATATTCAGCATTATTAATTGTTCAGAAATCCCAAAAACATCTTCTAATGGTTAGGAATTCCTCTTGGTGGTATGTCGAATATCCCACACTTAGCCAGATATATCTACTTCTTTCTTAATCTTTGGTACTATTTCATGTAAATAAGCATAAACTAAAAATTTATTTTAATGTAAAAGATTTAGATTTCTGTTGGTAGACCACTGATGAACTTGTTGGACATGGCAGGACAATTCTAAAATGTGCCATTTTCAGAGACTAGGAAAAGTTTCCTTAAGTTGTTAATTGCAACTTTATTTTCACATTGACATTTTTGACTATTATGCCGCAGAAGGAATCTTGTTATATTCTCTACAGCTTTTGTTTGAATGCTGAAGCCTGAAAAAAATAACATTAATAGGGTAACCTCTGGCAGAGGGCAATCAATCAATAAATTATCAAACCAATCACACTCACTGATCTGGAGAAACAGATATGACTACACCATCCCTCCCCACATATTCCTAATATGTTTATATATTCAAAGTTTAAAGAGCAGCATAGTGGCTTAATGGTTAACACTCACAGCACCAGAGTCCTAGGTTTGATTCCAGTTTTGGGTGACTATGTACAGTTTGCATGTTCTTCCTGTGTCTGTCAGGGTTTCCTCCACTTTCTTCCCACAGATGTGCAAATTAGGTGGCTTGGCCATGCTAAATTACCCAATGTCCAGGGATGTGTAGGCTAGGTGGGATAGCAATGGTAAATGCAGAGATACAGGGGTCTGGGAATGCTGTTTGGAAGGTTGGTGCAGACTCAAAATAGGCTGAATGACTTCTTTGGCACTGTAGGGAATTGTATGTTTCTAAAGTCATTATTTTTTATTTGGAAGTTTCTTGAATTTGGATATTCAGTAGCAGCTGGGATACTACTAAAGTTCTGAAAATTGATTTTAAAAACAATGCAACCAAGCAGATTTTTAGAGATAGCTTCAAACATTTGCCATGATGTTAGAATTCAGGACTATTCTGTTTGTCAATCAAATTACACAACAGCTTTGGGGTGGGAGAGTACAGCACCTTCGTTATTTCAAATTTTAATCCAAATAAGATAAACTGACTGAAGCAAGTAACCTTTGTATGTTCACTTTGTGAAATAAACAGGTAACAATTTGGATCAGACTTTCAGTTTTACAAAATTATTGTTTTGTGTCAGCTTTCAAAGACAGATATTTAATTACATTTTTAAAAGTTGAATTGTGAGCAAGCACCTATACATTGTTTCTTTGCTGTTGCTGGGTAAAAATCATAACATTTCCTCTTTTACAGCATTGTGGGTATGCCTACACTATGTAGACTACAGCGGTTTACCTTTACAAAGGCAGTGATGGACCACATTTGCTGATTTAGCCTTTCAGGCCCACGTCCTGAGAGAGAATAAATGAAAATGATGTGGAGGTGCTGGACAAAGTAAAAAAAAACACGACACCAGGTTATAATCCAACAGGTTTATTTGAAAACACAAGCTTTCAGATTCTCTGCTCTAAGGTGCAACCTAGCTGGTTTCTATAGGCTCCATTTCTCCTATTACAAGTTCCAAAGCCTAGAAATCTAAAGTCTACTTCTCTGCAACAATCCACTTATTTCTGTATTCATTAATTCTTGGTGCTGGGGGTCATCTGGATGAAACAAAAAAGTGGTAGAGCTTCTGTTTATTAATCCTAAAAATTTAAAATCTGCCTGAAGGACCTCATTCCCTCTTTCTACCTTTTATCATTGGTACCAATATGGACACCACCTCTCACTGTTCATTCTTCTCGCCTCAGAATGCTCTGAAACCATTCAGTGATAGTTCCAGGACTGTGCCCATCAGGACTACGTCTACAAACACTGAACCACCTGTCTGTTTCAATAATTATCAAGTTCTCCATTCCTATTGTTTTTCTGGTCTACCTCCTGCCCTGCCGTAAACTGAGCCATCACTGATACTGCAGCCTTGCTTGTACTACCAAAGAGGAATCATCACCCACTTCAGTATGCAAGCCTTTAAAAATATACAGGTGATTCCTTGGGGTGGTTGTAATCAATGTCTGAGTGCCACTCCATTCTTTGCTTGTTATGAGGAATCACAGGTTTCTGGCCCAGACTTTTCAACCAGTCGTCTTAAGAAATGCTGAACGTTTTTCTTCTGCTCCATTGCAAGAGGATCATTTTTGGTGATCAAGCCACACAATCTTTGCAGTACTAAAGCTCAAAAGTATGTTGACAAGCTAAGTATGTGCGTTGGCAAGAACAGCAGAACAGTGACAAACAGGTGAGGAAGGAGGGCTGCAAGTGGTCAAGGGATCCTAGCTGCAGATTTGAGATGGTAGGGTGCATGAAGTGGTGGTGCTGGACACAAGGTGGATGGGGTCAGGAGTATCAGGATGTGGGGAGTTGAACGGTCAATGGTGAGTCAGGGTGGAAGAAAGGGAGGTCAGTTTTACAGTTTTATCCCTAAAAGTTTTCCTCATTATGCAGATAGAACCATAATACATCTCTATTTTAACTCAAAGTGTGACTCGAGACCACCACACTGCTGTTGTGCCCTTCCGTAATTAGTAACGGGCAGTAAGTGCTGGCCTAACCAGTGACGTGTAAATCCCACCAATAAATAAAACTTACATCAGTACCTCGTCTTAATGGCTGTTTGAGTGCAAATGATATGAGAGATTGGTAGCCACTACTTACCTGACTGTACTCACCTTGCTGCCCTTACTTTCCTCCTTATCCATTATTTACCTCAGGGACTGTGTTACAGTGCAGAAGATCAATATTCAATCCTGGCAGACTGTCTGTTTCTATCTCTTCAGCCGAAAGAAAGCAAGCCCGAGGCTCAATATCAGGGTCACCATCAGCCTCACTAGGCAGACATCAAGACTGATCCCAAATAAAAATGGTTACAACTAAATTTCCAGAATAAGTGAGACGTCACTTAAATTAATTAAGCAAAGGAAACAAGATGGTCCATAATCATTTTAACTTGTCAATCTCTTACACTTAATGTAATTTCGCTCACTGGTTATTTGGTCAACCAGTACAAACTCAAAATCTCAACCAAGAAAGAATGCACCACTTTATTAAGTAACTGATTTGCATTCATAACTACTTTACATTTACAGCCCCATGGTTTGGTCTTCCTCAAATTTTAGGCTCTCTCTATGACTAGCCTATCAAATATTTTCACAGCCTTAAACACCTTATTAGGTCAGTCCTTGGTTTGCACTTTTTACACCACCTCTATACTGTTTTTATAATTAGAACCTAAAAACTCTAATGGAATAATTTCATCACAGAGTTCCACATGATTACTCATGTCAACTGTTCATCTATAATTCAAAAAGAAAAGTGCATTCAAATTAGGATTTGCCCAAGTCAAGGTCACAACATGACAACAGTGGACGTTGGTTCCATTGAAACATAACACCACAGCATAATTTGAATATATAAAAGTCACAGATTTAAATTAGGAACATGGGATTAATTCAAATTACAGAACTTACTTGCATTTTATGACAACACCATGTTATCAAAACCAACACTGGTGATGTACAGTCATATTCATCATAGAATTAGTTAATAGGACCTGTTCAAGCAATGTGGAAACATACTCAGCAAAGACGAGGGGTTGTGGTGGCAGGTTGGTAGCAGAGTAGGAGGTGAAAGGAAAAATGAATCAAGTAGTCAATCAAAAGTCACCTAAGGCTACAGCACTGTTTCACTGAAGCAATGATCACAAATCCAGAGACACTAGGCAGAGCTTATGCCAACCAAACAGCCCATAACAAGTTGGTTTCCAGAAATTCAAAAGGAACCCACAACTGAGATTTTGTCATGTCCTGCAGTTATCAGGGTGGGGTGTGTTTAGGCACTTGATTTCTGAATAGACTCTGAGAACTCTACTGGGTTACCTGGCCCATAGGGAACCTGGCAGCAACATTTAAAATTTCAAAACACAAACGACAACAATACTCCTGACTTCATTACTGTGTTTCAAGTCACAACTCACCCCTGGATCGAGTTGGTCACATGCCCACCTTTCAACTTCAGTGAAAGTCTGGAATAAGTTAGAGATTTGAGACTTCAACCAAGCCTGCCAAAACTTGACCCAATTAATCCCGCCACTTTTATAAAATTCAGTCTGATAAGGAGACATCCAAACACAAAAAGGTAGAAATCTAACAAGTAGTATTTTTAGTTAGACCTACTCCAGGAGTTTATTAAACTATATTAAATTTACTGGCTTGCACAATTTACCAGAAATAATTCACCTAACGAGCACTTTAGCCCTCCAACAAATCAGATTTATTGTATTCGCAAAGTCATTTATAAATTAAACTCAGAACATTTTCCTACTTACAAAGTATTTAAAGTGGAACAAAATACACGCAGCATCATGTATCTTCCAATGGGATGCATTGTAATTGTCATTTCTTTTAAGAAAAACACAGAACAGGCATGTGACTAAACCACAAGATAAAGTTGACCAAGATAACAATGCTCAAGCATGGTATCAGCTACAACTTGTAGGGAGGGGTCTGTATTTTTACACTCAAATTATTAAACAATGTGCAGTAACCTTCAAGATTAGTTCCATAAAAGACAATATAAAATTAACGTATTCACTAAAAAAAGTTTACTTTTTCAAACATTGTTAGTATTCAGTTGTACACAGTGTCTTAAAACCATAGATTTCCAAGTTACCCGTTTAAGCAATTGCTTAAATGCAAATATCGCTCATATGATTTGCTTTTAAATAGTTTCAGAATTAAAAGAAAAAAAAAGTCAGTCCAGAAAGTTAATTTCAACCCATCTGCATTTGGTCCATTTAATATCTAGTGCATATATATTACTAGGTTGAGTGTGATCATAACATTAACAATTTTAGCCTCCTCGCAGTCAAAACAGATCTAAACTGATAACGTACAATATTGTGGACAGATTCATTCCACATATGAATTGCAGAGGGTTATGTGATAACCTGTAAGCAATACTGATAATAGCATATGACCTTAGGCCACATGACATTCTGCAGCACTTAACTGTTTGTAAAAAAAAATTGTACCATTATGGTATAAACAGAAATACCACCCAGGGAGCAGTGGGATACTGAAAGGCATTAGATAATAAAAAGATGTCATCTAACTTGCCTTCAGCTTTAGAATTGCATCTTCAGGACTTTGGTAACCTTCTGCATCCCGCTGTTCCCAACTTGATAATTCTATACTTATTTACAAATCATTAGATTATACGAGGTAAACTTTAAACCATCCTGAACTTGGGCAACTGAAAACATAACTGGGTATATGATAGGTTCTAGAAATACATTTTGTAAATTACTGATAAAATTTTGGATTTCAGTAAATAGGATAAATAAGTATTTTTAGTAAAAACGAAGCCATATTAAAACCTTTCACATTAAAATGCTTCTTTAAATCCCAAGCATTCTGACATATATATTTCTAATTTGATCTTCAAACATTGTTAAAAATTAACCTTAACTATAGTTTAAACAATACTTTAATTTAAACATACCTAATCATCATAACCTGCAACAAAAATCATTTTAAGTTCAAGCAACACAAGAAAGTTTTCTTTTGTTTATCCAAATGACCCAGGTTAAGAAAAGTGTATAAATACGAACAGTCCAGGAGTCATTCATTCAATACCTTGGGATTTTACACATTATGGCTTAACTAGGGACCTCCAAAAGGATTACAGTGGTTCAATGAAATCTTGGCACAATCTGACTGTGGAGAAACATCCCAACTATCTGCCCTTGATGAATACATGTTAAATATTTGTAAGCTGTATAAAGCCCAGAAAGTTCAAAAATACAGACTGAAATTACAAATTAGATCTCGGATGTGGAGCATTTCAATTTTACCCTGAAGTTTATAGTCTGAAAACCATCACATGATCCAACTACAAATGTAATAGACAAGATGAAGACTAGATTACTTATATATTTTTAAAATTGTTGTTTAGGATTGTTTACTTCTGGTGAAACCATTCATCATTTTACCTAACAAATTTAAAAAGACCAGTTCTTCAGCCTTAGAGATAATGGGAACTGCAGATGCTGGAGAATTCCAAGATAATAAAATGTGAGGCTGGATGAACACAGCAGGCCAAGCAGCATCTCAGGAGCACAAAAGCTGACGTTTCGGGCCTAGACTTGCCTTCATATCTAATTGTTCTCTCCATCACAAATCAAAAACGTAGGCTCAACATTACAGATCAAAACTAAACAGTATGGAAGTGGTGCTCAGAAATGGAAGAGTCTTCTGTAAATTTTGCTGCAGTATTTATCACAGAGGTTGGTCATAGCCTTTCAACCTATTTGTTTTACAGAAATAGAGCTTGCTTACAGATCTTATTGTACTGAATTGCACTGGTTCTCCCTTCAGAGTTTCAAAATAAAGCCTTTAAAAGTTACTGTAGTTATCCAATAGAGAGTTAGACCAGTTGAAACCATTGCATTCAATCCCAAAGTGTGACCTACACTGAAAAAGGCACAATCAGATTTATATATGCTACTCTAAGTAGATTACACAAATCTTTTCAAAACCAGAGTCAAGACATGAATACAAGGTGCCCATTTTCTTTTAGCTTGGACACCCAATATTGCAGTGGTTTAACATCAATACTAAATGAGGTATTACATTTTGAACGATGACAACTGGATATTTCCAGAGCAAAACCAATAGCAAGATTTTAATAGTTTGATAAAATATGCAACTAATCAGATAACCTCAAAAGCAGAGTTTTTAGTGCAGCGGTCCAATATCCCTGAATCAAATTAGGGAAGTTCCAGTATCACCTTCCGCAATAAACCAGATATCAGACCACTCACTTCATTCTCCCATAGGAAAAACATTCAAATTTGATTGTTTGCTGTACAGTTATATACAAACTAAGGAAGTCATAGAACCGTTTAGAAACATCAACGCTAAATTGTCTCAGTTTTATAGCATATTTTATGTACATTGTATAACCAGTTTTCAACATTTTTACAGTTAATGATTTGCCTGCCTTACATAAAACATCCTAAAATCTGTAAACATTAATGAACTAAAAGGCATGCTTTTCTGGAAGAGTTAAACTATTTCAGTTTAAAAATAAAAAACAGAATTTCCAATGTTACTGCATCCATTCCAGTTTTCTAAAATATAAAAGCAACCTTTTGGTTGCAATCAGTCCTGAGTTCACAGTAATAAAAAGCAATACAGTTCCTTCAGTTTAGCTCCCAAAAACATTTGTGAAGAGTTTGCACACAATTATACCAATTGTTGAAGGCTGTATTAAGACATTGACACCAATAACTGCAAAGTCTCATATCAACCTGCGAGCGGTTAGCTGACAAAGTTGTATACAAGGAATCTGGGTGTTCCACAATACTGTGTTGCAAAGAGTTTGCCATCTGGAGTAGGATCTGAGAATGCAATCTCATCTTTACTCAAATACGACCCATATACAAAACTGCTCCTGGAAAAATAACAAATATTTTCTTTTAAGTACAATATCTTTGTCAGTAAAATAAAATGACAAACTGCTAAAGTCAGCCTTGAACATTTTTGGAGTCACTTTCACATACACTCTTCACTTATATAAATCTCTTTTCCTCTTGCTGTACAAAAGATGTTCCTGAGGTAATCAATGAATTGATTTCCATAACCTTACAGATATACCACAAAGCTGCATTTCAGAGTCAGTTTAACCAACTAAAAGAGAAAAAAATCCAAGCAAATTTTTTTTACAGAAATATAATTATCATTTACATAACATAACCAATTAGATGAATTCTTCACATTGCTTTACTGGAGAAGTTTGAAATTTAGAATAGAGGAAAAGAGGAGAAGAAAGAAAAGGATATGAACAAAGTTCTATTTAAAACAGGAGGAAAACAAAAAAGGCAAGAAAGTTGTGCATTTTGTGCTAAAATACACTATTGCAGTTTTCAAATATCTGGTCAGGATCCCTTAGGTCAGTAAAAAGTTACATCTGTGAAATTTTACAAGAAAAATTACAACCACAGACATTCAGAGTTTAAAAGGCAGACGTTTGGCTCACACAATCAAGGCAGCTATTTTCAGACTGTAACTAATTAATAGACAATTCTTTCAGCCAACAAGCATACTTTATTATAATTGCCAATAATAGTCAATTAATTAGGTGAATGTAGCTATATTCTCAGGTTTAGAACTGTGTGTATATGGTCAATGCATTTTTAAAACTACACAAAATCTTATTTACAAGTCTGCAGTATTTATTTAATTGGATACAAAATTTTATTTCTTTCAAATTGTTGGAACTCTTATGGGACTTCAGCTGCTGAATGTGCTCCCGTGGAGCTACTTAAGTCCCATTTCAGTTACTTTCTTAACCAACGTGATTTTCACTCTTTCGTGCATCTGCTAAACTTCAGTACCTAATATTTCACTAGCACAAGCTCTGATACATATATTCCATATTACAAAGACATTTTCTTACAGACAGTTGAATATTAGATTACTACTCTAGCTATGGCCTCCCTCAATTCTTTGTATTTGGAATCTACCAACTTTGAGGGAGAAATTCTCACCCTCGTATTTTGAAATCAATGCACTGGTGATCAGGTAATCAGCTAAAGGGAGAAAAGGCTAGATAATGCCTTACTGGAACGTAAGACCTCCAAATGCTTGAGTTTGCATGTTCTCCCAGTCTGTGTGGTTTCTTCAGAGGCTCCAGTTTCAACCCATAGTCTAAAAATGGGCAGGTTCGGTAAACTGGCCATGCTAAATTCCCCTTAGTTCCAGGGAAGTGCAGGTTAGGTGGTTTAGATATGGTAAAATGTTGGGTTGCAAGGACAGGGTGACGGGCTTGGTGACAGAGGTTCAGTGCCGACGTGATGGACCAAATGGCCTCTTTCTGCACTATAGGGATTCTATGATTGTATAAAAAGAAGTCGGCAGAATTAATGTGGGAGGAACTATTAATATGGCTACATCAACATGATACTGCGAAAATCATAATATGATTAGGTAGGATTAGGTCACGTTTTAAAAAAAGAGAAATTGTGTTTTACAAATCTGTTGGTTTCTCCTAAATTGGCAGATGTAGTAATATTTAGATTTTCAAAAATCATTTAAGTGCCACAATATTATTATACAAAATGGACCACAGGATTACAAGCAATATTTTAGTATGAATTGTGCATTGACTGATTAATGGAACGACAAGACAGGAGGAATATGCAATTATTTAAAGTTTAGTGGGGGGTGTGGTATGCTCTGTACTTAGGCCTAAGTCAATTACAAAATGCATTAATTACATGGATGAGTACATTGTATCCAAGTCTGCCATCGATCCAAGGTTTGGTGGGCAATGGACTATGAGAAGGATACAGAGACACGAATGGATTTAGACAGATTAAGTAAATAAGCAAGAACATGGAAGACCAAACTTGTAGGGAAGTAGGTGGTTATCCACATTGGAAAGAAAAATAAGAGCAAGTTTTTGTTTTAAAAAGAAAACATGAGAAACTGTGTTGTCATAGTATTCAGAGCAACCTGGAAAACCCACTGCAGACAGTATCACAGAAAAGTATACAGTGATCAATCATAAGACCGTAAGACCATAAGATGATTGAGGGTAAGCAGGCTACTGCTCCAACATTCAATGAGATTTTGGCTGATCCTATAATCATCGACTCCGCTTCTCTGCCTTTCCTCATAATCTGTCTATCTCAACCTCAAATATACTTAACAATCCAGCCTTAGCAAATGCTATGGCAGTCTTTATTACAAAGGGGGAATTACAGGCCAGCAAGCCTGCAATTATTAGAGGGAAGTTATTGGAGAAGATTCTTACAGATAGGATTTACGTGCATTCGGAAAAATATCGGCTTATTAGCAACAGGAAGCATGGCTTTGTGGGGAAGGTCACATCTCTCAAACTTGATTGAGTTTTTAGAGAAAGTGATAAAAGATGACTGATGAGAACAGAGTGGTAGATGTTGGCTGTATAGACTTTAGACAAGGTCGCTCATTGTAGGCTAATACAAAAGATAAAGTCACACAGAGAGCCGGTAAGATGAATGCAGAACTGACTTAGTCATAGAACACAGAGAAGTGGTGGAAGGATGTTTTTCAAACTGGAGATCTGTAACCAGTGGTGTTCGGCAGGGATCAGTGCTGGAACCCCTGTTTGTAATATATTTTATGTAGAGGACAATGTAGGTGGTCTGATTTTTGCAGATCATACAAAGAGCGGAGAACCAGCATATAGTGAGAAGGACTGCCAGAGGACACACAACCATGAAGTTAGGCTGGAGATTTGGGTGGAGTTTAATTCCGACAAATGCAAGCTGATGCATTTTGGGAGGCCCATACAGTAAATGGCTGAACCCTCAGCAGAAGGATCGAGATGTACAGGTCCACAGTTCCCCGAAAGTAGCAACACAAGTGGATAAAGGTGGATAAAGGCGGTCAAGAAAGCATATGACATATTTACCTTCATTAGTCTGGGCAAAAAATAAAAATTGGCAAGTCATGTTGCAGCAGTGTCAAACTTTAATGAGACCATATTTGGAATATTGTGTACAGATCCAGTTGCCTCACTACCAGAAGAATGTGGAGGCTTAGAATCGAAATAGTAACCAAGTTATTGCTTGGATTGGAGAGTACTAGCTTCGAGGAGAGATTAGACTTACTTGAATGTCAAAGGATGAGGGGTGACCGGATAGAAGTTTACAAAATTGACAGGCATGTATAGAAGGTTTATTGTGGATTGCAAACACAAATCTTTATCTTGAAAATCTAAAAACATACTATACAGGCAATTTTTTTTTACCTAAGGCAGTCAGTCATTCTTGTCGCAATTGCCTTCCGACGCATCATACTGAAGACCCATACCCTACTTATTCCACAGATTGCAGGCTCTGGATTAGTTGAACAACACCACGCTCGTTGGCGTTCAAGCATAATTGCATCATTTGATGATTGCTGAATGGCTTTATCTGCTATAACTCGAAAGCCCTGTAAAATTTACATGAGCAAAAAAGCGTTAATTTCCACAGTCTTAAGCAGAACAAATTTCTTTAATTGTCACTCTTTTATAGACATTCAGAGATAGCAAGAACTGCAGATGCTGAAGTGAGAGATAACAGTATGGAGCCGGAAGAATACTTCAGAGAAGCAGGCAAGTTGCAATTTCGGGTCAGGACCAGAAACGTCAACTTTCCTGTTCTTCTGATCCTGCCTGGCCTACTGTCTTCTTCCAGCTCCATACTATGAAAATTTACAATGCCAGTTTTAAGCTACTATATAAAGTGCTAATTAGAGGACTGGGATAAGGAAGGAAATTAAGAAAAATGCAGGATAAATAACTGTATTAGCCCACACTTATTCTGCTTTCTACTTTGCCGTTTACTAATTGGAATATCACTGTTTGCAGTAAGTGATTGTTAATAACTACATTCAAAATACAAATAGAATAGAAGTTTCTAAATTTATTTTTTTTACATGTTGAAAATGTACAAACCTGCTGTATGTGTTCTGCAATTAAACAGCCAACTACTTTCCGTTCATTAGAGATAAAAAGAAGTGTCTTTGTCCTGGAAGGACACTTCAGTTCTGCTGGCTGAAACCCAAGGTCATTATCAACAACTTCGCGAATCTCTTCAACCTGTGGTAAATACACTGGTCTCAATATTATGTTACTGAATTTAGGCTTTGATGATGTCCATGTTCTTGTAATACAAACAATCCTAAGCAAGTTTACACAGGTTGATCTTCGTTTGATATTCAAAAGTGTTTACACACACCTTGGGAGGTTCATAAAATCCTCAGGGGTGTGGATAAGGTGAATGGCAGGTGTCTTTTCCCTGGGATGAGGGATTTCAAAACTAGGTGACATCTTTTTAAGGTGAGAGCAGAAGATTTAAAAAAGATGAGGGGCTTTTTTTTTAAAATAAAAAGCAGAGTGGTTCATATATGGAATGAACTGCCAGATGAAGTGATGGATGTGGGTACAGTTATGTTTAAAAGACGTCATATAAATACATGACTAAGAAATGTTTGGAGCTATTTGGGTCAAGTGCAGATAGGTGGGACCAGTTTAGTTTGGGATTATGCCTGGCATGGACTAGTTGGACCGAAGGGTCTGTTTCCATACTGACTGTACCTTTAAAAAGTCAATGCTTTTAAGATCCATAAATAAAAGAATCACCTGAAAGTATGAAACCAGAAAGTGAGAAAATGATAAGAATACATAGACAGTCAGTTAACTCAAAAAAGTCTTAAACTGTAGTTTTTCATCAAAATATAGTTGCAGTATCTCAGACGGTGTACAGATTCCTTAACAAAACAAAGTCCTATTCTTTCAAAGTTCTATGGTTACTGATGTGAGCACACAGTAAAAATATATCCCAGATAACATTTCAATAAGCCTACTTTAAGATCCCATTTGCTCCATTTGGGGGATGCAAAAGACTGCATGGTAATGTTTTGTACAAAAGTATCAAAATTATGAAAACTGATTATTTGATCATTACCACGTTGTTGTTTATGGGAGTTTGCTTCTCCAATTCAGATGCTGCGATTCCTACATTATAAGTGTGATTTCATTGGTTTGAAGTGCTTTGGGATGGCCTGAAAGGCATCGTGTAAAAGTAATGCTGTCTTGCTTTACTTTTAAATACAAATTTTGGTTTACTACAGCAAAGTATTCCCACAGCATCTAATTGAAACTCATCAAATCAAACTTTGAACAATTATGTTGCTAAGCAATGTAAATAAACTTAATAGGAAATTGCACAAGTCACTCTGCTTTTGGAGCAAGGTGAAAGAGGAAAACCAGGAAATTACAGTCCAGTTAGCCGAACACGCATGGTATGAAATTGTTGGATCCTACAATCAAGGATGGAGTAACACAGCACCTTGAAAATTTCAGTTAATCAGAGACAGATATGGATTCATGACAGGTCACGCCTGACAAACCTCGCTGAGGATTTTGTAAGGGAGACTAAGGTAGAGGGACAGACGGATATCTATGGATGTTGTTTATTGAAACCTCCAGAAGGCAGTGAATAAAGTCTCACAAAAGAGACCATTAACCAAGACAGAAGCAGGTGGAATGAAGGGTAAATTATTGACATGACTGGTAAATTGGTTGACTGGCAGACAACAGAAATGGGGATAATGAACAGATACACAAATTGGCAGGATGTGACTAGTAGTATCCCACAGAATGTGTAAGGGCCTTAATTATTCACTTTATTACAGACTCAGGTAAGTCATATATCCAAATTTGTTCATGATGTAAATTACATGCAAACACCATAAAGATGTAGATGAATGGGCAAAAAACTGTGCCAAGTGGATTCAACATAGGTATGAGGTTATAACCAGAAACAATAGATCAGGGTACTTTCTAGATGTTACGAAGTTTAAATACAATGGCTGTCCAAAGAGACTCGGAGGTTCAGATGCACAGATCCTTCAAGTATCACAAACAGATACAGAAAACAATCTATGCAGTAATGAAAGGCTATCTTTGATGACTGGACATGACTACAATAAAAGACACAGAAGTTATGCTGCATATACAAAACCCTGGTTAGACCTCACTTGGAGAACGGAGAACAAACCTGGATACCAAGTGTTAGGAGGGATGTATTGGACTTGGAGAGAGTACAACACAAGTTTACAACAACTGTACCTTGACTTCAGGGGTTAAGCAATAAAGACAGATTATACAAACTAGGACAGTTTTCTCTAAATTTAATAGTTTAAGAAGTGATCCGATCGAAGTCTTCAAGATTAACAGGAAAAAAAAAAGAGGTAGATAAAGATAAAATACTTCCACTGGTTGGAGGTACTAGAACTAGACAGCATAGGCTAATAATTAAGACCAGTCCGTTCAACAGAGGTGTTAGGAAGCAATTCTACACGGGAATAATTTTGGAAAACTCTTCCACAAAAGGCAGTTGATCAGTTGTTATTTTTATATCGGAGATATATTTTGTTTTATTAAGAAGCATTAACAGATGAGAGCCAAAGGCAAGTATATGGAGTTAGGCCACAATGAATGGCAGACAGGCTCAGGAGCTAAATGCCTTACACCTTAGGAATTCAACTGCAGTGTTTTTAAGATGGAATAAACTAAGTTAATTTAAAATTAAATTACAATCATCATTTAACAAACGATAGCATTTTTGGGATCCTGAAGTCTTGCTAAATTTGTAGAACACGGAGTACTCTAAAGTGCTTTTTCTGTAAAGTGCACCCAAGCTTCCGAACAAAGAGGAGCAGTGCTAACTGTAGTAAAGAAAAATTATCTACCTTTTTTAAGGCATATTTTGGATCATCAGGAAGAACCATTATGATTTTACCGTCAGGATATTCACCTAAAATTCGCTCCTTCTTCCAGCCCTGGTTGAAAAATCAGAGTTTGAAACTAGATTTAAAATGACCATTTGAGACTAAGAAGAAATAGTACTGTTCAAATTGTGAAATGTCTGCTCATATTAACCAGTCAATATACCAGTATTAAACATAATTTAACTAGTATGCTTTGTTAAAATTAGAGTATTAAGGTTAACACAGGAACGGGGGGAGAAAAAGTTAGGAAACCACAAGGGAAGCCCCACAAAATGCTTCAATGATGTGAAATTTCAATCAATGAGGCACAATGATCATCTCCAATATATTTGTAGTTTTGTGACTAGATATGATCTATTCATAATGGAAATTTAAATTTAAAAAGAGCAAGTCTTTCACATTCCAAGTGGTGTCCTTCTTCAATACTGATGCCTTTTAAAGATGAAAAACAATACACTTTAAGACACAGCAAAGTGGCAAGGCTAGGCAGAAGGACTGAAATCTGCTTCACCCTCAACTTACATCCTCGCTGTGCTGAAAGGACATTATTTTTGAAAGGGTGAAAGGAGAAAGAAAAAAAGTCAAGCATGCGGCAGGTTGTGCTGAAAATGCAATTAGGTGATCATTCAGCAGCTGTACCAATAAGGTTTATGAGACTGCTTGAATCACTCTCTCCAGTGAAGGCGACACAGAAAACCAAAGTGTTCAGTAATGATTTAAAGAAACTAACTTGTTGTAGTGATGGGAAGAGAAATACAAATTGAAGGATTTTTTAAAATATAAAAATGACACTGAAAAATAGTTTCACGTGTTTCATGCAAGTTTTTCACATTAATCAGCTAAAAGTCTTTACACCAATTCTATTGTGCGATTGGAAGAATGACCATTACTTTACAAATAAGTATATTTGTGAATGGCAGACAGAATAATAACTGCAATCCCCATTGCATTATTAGAGATTTTCATACTGTCAAAGCAACCAAATGGTGACAGGCAGCCAAACAATTTCAAACCACCACAACTTATAATGCACTGCTTGCTTACCACGTATTTTACGGCACTAACAAAACGTTTGTGAAACTGAAAGTGCTGAGCCTCATCTTCTGGAATAGAAGCTGCATACAACATTCCACATGTGGTGCAAGAAATAGCTCCGATTCTTTTCTGTCCAGCATCCTATAGAAATAAATATAAACTTAATTACATATACCTTCAGTTCATTTTTGCATCCATGTTTCTATCATATTACTTCTACCTGACACCAGTGACTACACTTCAAAAGTGGCTGCAAAGTACTTTGGGAGATCTAAAAATTAAGAAAGGTGCTATTTAAATACATGCTTGTCTTCTAAAATGGAAATGCTACCTACATGTCAAACACTGCATTAATGATTGTCCATTCACAGAAACAGTGAAACTACATGCAGGTGCAGGCCATTTGCCATGATCATACAATCTCAGTATCCCATTCCTGCTTTCGCTGGATCTCTTTAGCTGCCACAGTCAAGTCCAGCTTCCTCTTTAATGTATCAAATGAACTGATCAACAGTTTCCTGTGCGAGAGAATTCCAGACGTCCACAACTCAGTGAAGAAATTCTCTCTCATCTCAGTCCTGAATGGCTTACTCCTTATTCTTAGACTGTGACCCCTAGTTCTGGACTTCCCCAACATTGGGAATATTCTTTCTGCATCCAGCCTGTCCAGTCCCATCAAGATTTTTTACGTTTCTACGAGATGCCCTCCCCACCGTTTCTTATAAATTCCAATAAGTACAAGCCCAGTTGATCACGTCTTTCCTCATAGGTCAGTCCTGCCGTCCTGGGAATCAGTCTGGTGTTCCTTCATGAACTTGCCCATTAGCAAGAATGTCCTTGCTGGGGCTAGGAGACCAAAATTGCACACAGTGCTCAAGGTGTGGCCTCACCAAGGCCATATATACCTGCAGCAAGATATCTTTACTCAATACTCAAATTCTCTCGCTATGAAGGCCAGCATGCTACTAGCTTTCCTCGCTGACTGCCGCATCTACATGTCAACCTTCAGGACCTGTTGCCCCCGACACCCAGGTCTCATTGCAACTCATCTTATCCTAAACTGCTGCCACTCAGATACTGACTTCGCCACTGCCTTCCTGTTTTTGCAACCAAACTGGATAACCTCACATTTATCCACATTATATTCCTTACAATATTTATTTCATGAAGTATCCTACTTGAGTATTATTGAAAAAAAGATAAGCTTTGTCAAAATGTTTCATCTTGTATGCTTCAGGACATTTTGCAATTCGACTTCCATTACATAGAGTGTGCCGTCGTTCAGCAAATGGACTCTTGATTGGTAGATGCATCGCAATGGACAGCACACCTATTATTGCTGATTTACAACCAACTATCATATTTTGTTTAAATTTTAAAGGAGCAGGTTAACTTTGGTCAGGAAAATGTCCTGACAATGAACCAGCAAATGATTGTCATCTATTTTGTTGAACTGAAACAGGCACAATGCAGTGCTTACTTCAAAATCTCATTTTCCAATCACTACAGTAAAGAAGCCTAGATGTAAGTAATTAACAAAAATGGATAACTTACACTAAGTTACAAAATGTATCATCCCTCGAATGAAACAACGCAAATTAGTAATGAATCAGGTTTATTTTTAAAGTTTTTTTGCAGTTATTGTTTTAAGTCAGACTAGCTGTGCCCACTTCTGATAGATTGGAATTTCAAATTGCACTATAAAGACAAGTAATTGAAACCTCATTAGATGTACCATCCTGTACACTAGATGATGTGTCCCAGATATCTGTGGCGATCTGAAGTAAGACAGTGGTAGAAGATACTTTACACATGTTAACAAATGAACACTGCTCCTAGGGTTTGCTGCAAAAAGTTACCATCTTTAAGAACAGATCCACTTAACAATAGTGTCATAAAGAAGTAACTTCTTTTTAATAGATGGGTACACTTACAATGTTTGGTTGAAGGCCACCTCCTTCTGTGTTGATAACTTGTTTAGTTTCTTTCTGTACAGACAGTTCAGAGGGATCTGCAGTGTTCTTCACTACGGTTGGCTGATTAGATAAAGATACACTTTGAAAGAATAAAAGTTGACATTGTTTGTTAAAAAATAGGATTTTTTTCAAACTGCACTTCTACCAATTCAATAATTTTTTAATTTAGAGGGAAGGCAAGTAGGACTACTAGCAATACATTATTCACAAAATTGTGCCTCCAATCAACCAGCTGTTGCCAAGGTATATAGTAATGAATAAAAGCAGACACATCTAATCATGATCACAATATTACTACATTTAATGTTTTCAAGCCAAGCAATGTCAGATAGCATTACCTCCTCTCAACAGTGCTCGATGATGAGGACATCAACAAACACCCTGAAAACTGACCAGTAATTACATGCCCCAGAAGAACTGTGTCTTGGCACAAGGATGCACAGCTTAAGTAATAAATCAGGAATACTGAGGAGTGAGGAGTAAAAATGCAACAGTAGTATCCAAGTGTGTGTACTATTTCTTGCTTATCATATTTGATTGCAAATAAATCCGTTTGTTCTTCTAGATAAGGATTTTTAAAATTTATATAGATTTAATCAATTTACAATTCTACAAGTTCACTTGAAGTGAAGTAGTGTAACCATGCAACAACTGGGAAAATGGAAGCTGACTTCCTTACTAAAGTTTAAAATAGATGACAAGAGTTTGGTCGTTTGCAAGAATGAAGCAGGTTCCCTGAAAATTTAAAGACCTTCTTCTAGATGAAAACTGTTGGAGCATCAACAGTTACACTGAACTCAAATTTTGAAAGCAACTGATCATCAGCACAACCATAATAATTTCCTTACATTCAAACCTGTAATCGTCATCAAGTGGGATTGCTTTCGTCAAAATTGAAGTGTATCAGTCATGCACATACTACCTACAGCTTTGAAAGTCTATTGCTGAGAATAAACAGGATTGACAATTCCAAAAGATGGAGGACATGTTCTCACTCTACTAAGTACCTGCAACACAAAAAATATTATTTGGCCCAACAGGTCCACATTGGTGTTTTTGCTCCATGCAACCCTTCGACTTTTCAGTATTCTGCTGTTTATTAATATTAGAAGTTGAGGTTCTTGCCCCAAAAGATTCTGGAGAGATTTAGCTAGGTTATTCACGTGCATTCATGCCCAATGTGCTAAATGTAGGGTTACGGCTCGGATATCAATCTAATAATACAATACTTGATTAGAGTAAGTCTTTATGATTTGAAATGGACAGTTGCTTCAAATTAAGAATACCAATGAGGTAAGCCATTTACAAAGTTATGAATTCCTTTATTTAATAGAGTGCATAATTGTGATTAGAGTTAGTTTGCACACTAGATGCTAGTTGGTAGTGTCAATTGAACTGTATAGTAGTCCCAACAGGTGGTGATTTTAATACTCAGTAGGGGTTCTCTATTTTCCTATCCACAACTATACCGTTTGACTCTCTTGCCAGTCAAGAATCTATCAACTCAGCCTTTAGAAACATTTAATGATTTGCTTCCAACATTATCTGAGAAAGAGAATTCCAGAGACTAACTACTCTCCCTTCTTCATTTTAAATGGCAGATCCCTTTTTTTAAAACCATGTCGCCAAGTTCTAGGTTCTTCAATGACGTCTCATCTCATTCTTCTGAGCTCTAGTGGTTACAGGTCCACTCTGTCCAGCTTTTCCTCATAAGACAATGTCTTCATCCCAGGAATCAGTCAAGTGAGTCTTTGCTGGAACCACTTCCAATTCAATTATATCCTTTCTTAAATAAGAATAAAAAATGGATTATAACTGTAGGATAAAATCCAGGAGGTTTAGAGGGGATTTTAGAAAAGTAGTTGAGGCTGGAAACCTCAACCTTTTTAAAAAGGTATTTGAATAAGCACTGGAAACGTCATTACATTCAAAGCTGTGAGCCAAGTGCTGGGAAATGGAATGAATATTGAACGGCTTTTCAATGTGGACTCAATGTATCGAAGGGTCTCTTCTGCAGTCTATTATTCTATGAAACAAAAACTATACAAGTATTCCAGCTGTAATCTCACCAAAACCCTGCAAAACAGCAGCAAAACGCTCCTATTTTTATATTCAACCAATAAACATTACATTTCCAGCCTTAACCACTTACTGCATTAGCACTTTGTACTCATGTACGGGGTGTCCTAGATCCTTTTGTACTGCAAAGCTCTCTGATCTCCATCAACTTATAAAATATGAAACTTCCCTATTCATCATGTACAAGTAGACATGTTCACATTTTCCCACTTGACACCCCTTTCACTTTATCCATCGATATCTTTTTGCAGACTCCTGCTGTCCTCACAACTTACTTTCCATGTATTATTGCGCCAACAGTAAATGCAACAACAATGCATTCAGCCCCTTCATTCAAGCCATGGATATAGATCGTAGAAGTTGAGACTGCAGCAGTGATCCATGTTGCATTCTACCTGTTACGCAAAGCCAAGCAGCGCCAATTTAAGGAGAGCTGTTTCCAATCAGCTAACTGATCCTCTATCCGTGCTGATATGTCACCACTTACTCTATGTAGCTCTTATTTTATTCAATATTCTTTGATGCAGCAGCTTGTTAAATGCTTTCAGAAGCTTCAAGTCTACCACATTAACATGGTTCCCTTTATCCATTTGGCTTGTTACTTGTTTAAAAAAAAACCCAAAATATTAAAGGATAATTTCTCCATCACAAGACTATTTATTCTGCCTGATCACAAATTCGATTTTCTAAGTGCTCCATAATCCTTCAACAATAGACTCCAGTATGTTCCCATGACAGATGTTAAGCTATCTGATCTATTGTTTCCAGATTTCTGATTCCCTCTTCTGTTGAATAAAAGAAGCTACATTTGCTATTTTTCAATTGGATAAAACTTTTCCAGAATTTAGAGAATTTCGGAAAATCACAACATTTACTTATTCAGTCGCTACTCATTTTAAGGCCACAGAATGAAGTCCATCAAGTCAAGGGGACTTGTGAGCCTTTCGCTGAATCATTTTAAAGCACCTTTACCTTATGATTGTAATAGTTTCAAGTTCACCCGTCCCTTTCAGTTTATTTCTGGGATGTTACTTGTGTGTTATACAGTGAAGCTAGATACAAAATATCTGTTTAATTTGTTTGCCATTTCCTTATTTACTATTCATAACTGGCTGGTTTACTTTCTGGAGGACCAATGTTCATTTTAGTTGTTCTTTTCTTTAAATATCTGAAGAAACAGTTTCCATCTGTTCTTCTTCATCTCGTTAGCTTCCTCTTTCACTCCATTTTCTCAGCCATTCTTTGTGGATTTCATATTATCCAATCTACTGAGCTACAATTAATTTTGGGAGAACTGTGTTTTCTTTCAATATGATAAAATCTTTAACTTCCTTTGTTAGCTGTGGATGGTGTATCTACTTCTGCACTTCTTTTCCTTCACTTGAATGCATATTTGCTGAACATTCAGAGGTCTTCTTAGATATCTACCACCAGTATCTCTGCTGACCTGTCCTGTAACTTAATATTTCAGTTCACTCTAGCGTTCTTCTGCCTTTGGTAATTGCTGAGTCTTTCTTAACTCTGAGAAGCTGCTTTAAATTATACTTGGCTGAAAACTAGATCTAACTACCAAAGCAAAACAAAATCTCAAAATAAGAAGTTTTGTCCCTTAATCAGATGTGAGGCTGGATGAACACAGCAGGCCAAGCAGCATCTCAGGAGCACAAAAGCTGACGTTTCGGGCCTAGACCCTTCATCAGAGAGGGGGATGGGGAGAGGGAACTGGAATAAATAGGGAGAGAGGGGGAGGCGGACCGAAGATGGAGTGTAAAGTAGATAGGTGGAGAGAGTGTAGGTGGGGAGGTAGGGAGGGGATAGGTCAGTCCAGGGAAGACGGACAGGTCAAGGAGGTGGGATGAGGTTAGTAGGTAGCTGGGGGTGCGGCTTGGGGTGGGAGGAAGGGATGGGTGAGAGGAAGAACCGGTTAGGGAGGCAGAGACAGGTTGGACTGGTTTTGGGATGCAGTGGGTGGCGGGGAAGAGCTGGGCTGGTTGTGTGGTGCAGTGGGGGGGGAGGGGACGAACTGGGCTGGTTTAGGGATGCAGTAGGGGAAGGGGAGATTTTGAAACTGGTGAAGTCCACATTGATACCATATGGCTGCAGGGTTCCCAGGCGGAATATGAGTTGCTGTTCCTGCAACCTTCGGGTGGCATCATTGTGGCACTGCAGGAGGCCCATGATGGACATGTCATCTAGAGAATGGGAGGGGGAGTGGAAATGGTTTGCGACTGGGAGGTGCAGTTGTTTGTTGCGAACTGAGCGGAGGTGTTCTGCAAAGCGGTCTCCAAGCCTCCGCTTGGTTTCCCCAATGTAGAGGAAGCCGCACCGGGTACAGTGGATGCAGTATACCACATTGGCAGATGTGCAGGTGAACCTCTGCTTAATGTGGAATGTCATCTTGGGGCCTGGGATGGGGGTGAGGGAGGAGGTGTGGGGACAAGTGTAGCATTTCCTGCGGTTGCAGGGGAAGGTGCCGGGTGTGGTGGGGTTGGAGGGCAGTGTGGAGCGAATAAGGGAGTCACGGAGAGAGTGGCCTCTCCGGAAAGCTGACAGGGGAGGGGATGGAAAAATGTCTTGGGTGGTGGGGTCGGATTGTAAATGGCGGAAGTGTCGGAGGATGATGCGTTGTATCCGGAGGTTGGTAGGGTGGTGTGTGAGAACGAGGGGGATCCTCTTGGGGCGGTTGTGGCGGGGGCGGGGTGTGAGGGATGTGTTGCGGGAAATACGGGAGACGCGGTCAAGGGCGTTCTCGATCACTGTGGGGGAAAAGTTGCGGTCCTTAAAGAACTTGGACATCTGGGATGTGCGGGAGTGGAATGTCTTATCGTGGGAGCTCCACGATAAGACATTCCACTCCCGCACATCCCAGATGTCCAAGTTCTTTAAGGACCGCAACTTTTCCCCCACAGTGATCGAGAACGCCCTTGACCGCGTCTCCCGTATTTCCCGCAACACATCCCTCACACCCCGCCCCCGCCACAACCGCCCCAAGAGGATCCCCCTCGTTCTCACACACCACCCTACCAACCTCCGGATACAACGCATCATCCTCCGACACTTCCGCCATTTACAATCCGACCCCACCACCCAAGACATTTTTCCATCCCCTCCCCTGTCAGCTTTCCGGAGAGGCCACTCTCTCCGTGACTCCCTTATTCGCTCCACACTGCCCTCCAACCCCACCACACCCGGCACCTTCCCCTGCAACCGCAGGAAATGCTACACTTGTCCCCACACCTCCTCCCTCACCCCCATCCCAGGCCCCAAGATGACATTCCACATTAAGCAGAGGTTCACCTGCACATCTGCCAATGTGGTATACTGCATCCACTGTACCCGGTGCGGCTTCCTCTACATTGGGGAAACCAAGCGGAGGCTTGGAGACCGCTTTGCAGAACACCTCCGCTCAGTTCGCAACAAACAACTGCACCTCCCAGTCGCAAACCATTTCCACTCCCCCTCCCATTCTCTAGATGACATGTCCATCATGGGCCTCCTGCAGTGCCACAATGATGCCACCCGAAGGTTGCAGGAACAGCAACTCACATTCCGCCTGGGAACCCTGCAGCCATATGGTATCAATGTGGACTTCACCAGTTTCAAAATCTCCCCTTCCCCTACTGCATCCCTAAACCAGCCCAGTTCGTCCCCTCCCCCCCACTGCACCACACAACCAGCCCAGCTCTTCCCCGCCACCCACTGCATCCCAAAACCAGTCCAACCTGTCTCTGCCTCCCTAACCGGTTCTTCCTCTCACCCATCCCTTCCTCCCACCCCAAGCCGCACCCCCAGCTACCTACTAACCTCATCCCACCTCCTTGACCTGTCCGTCTTCCCTGGACTGACCTATCCCCTCCCTACCTCCCCACCTACACTCTCTCCACCTATCTACTTTACACTCCATCTTCGGTCCGCCTCCCCCTCTCTCCCTATTTATTCCAGTTCCCTCTCCCCATCCCCCTCTCTGATGAAAGGTCTAGGCCCGAAACGTCAGCTTTTGTGCTCCTGAGATGCTGCTTGGCCTGCTGTGTTCATCCAGCCTCACATTTTATTATCTTGGAATTCTCCAGCATCTGCAGTTCCCATTATCTCTTGTCCCTTAATCATCTTTGTTTTATAATTTTATTTAAATTAACTTAGGGTTTTAGCTTATAACTACTGGTCCATTATCAAAGATTTAACAGCAGAGCAATTGGAAAATAATGACAGGATTGGGATGAGTCAGCCTGGATTTAGGAAAGCGTGCTTGACAAATATATTAGAATTTTGAGAGGATGTAACTAAGAGTTGTTATGGGTAAAACAGTGGACGCAGTTGACATGAACTTGACAGAGGTTTTCAATAGGATCCCTCAAAGACATTAGCAAGTAAAATTAAAACACACGAGTCTGGAATAAACAGGTCATTTTCTGAACAGTAGCCAGTGTTTAGTGGAGTACCACAGTGGTCAATGTTTGGACCCCAGCTATTCTCAACAGCTATTAATGATTTAGATGACTGAACTAAATGAAAAATCTCCAAGTTTGAAAACAAAGCTGGGTGGGAGAGTGAACTGTAAGGAAAATGCGGAAATAATTCAGTGTGATGAGGACAAGTTAAGTGAGTGGGCAAGTGCATGGCAGATGGAGTTCAACCTGGATAAATGCAAAGTGATGCATTTTGGAAGGTCGAACTTAAATGCTGAATATAGGATTAAAGGCAGGATTCTCGGCAGTGTGGAGGAACAGCGGGATCTTGGTGTTCAATTGCATAGCTCCCTCAAAGTTGCCACCCAAGTGGATAAGGTTGTTAAGAAAGCAAATGGTGTTTTGGCTTTCATTAACGGGTGTGGGGGGGGGTTTAAGAGCCACGAGGTTATGCTGCAGCTCTACAAAACCCTGGTGAGACCTCACTTGGAATAGTGTGTCCAGTTCTGGTCGCCCTATTAGGAAAGATGTGGAGGCTTTGGAGAGGGTGCCAAGGAGGTTTGCCAGGATGCTGCCTGGACTGGAGGGCTTGTCTTACGAGGAGAGGTTGACTGAGCTCGGACTTTTCTCTCTGGAGACAAGGAGGAAGAGAGGTGACCTGATCGAGGTGTATAAGATAATGAGAGGCATGGATAGAGTGGACAGCCAGAGACTTTTCCCCAGGGCAAGAGTGACTGCCACGAGGGGTCATAGTTTTAAGGTGTTAGGAGGAAGGTATAGAGGAGACGTCAGAGGGAGGTTCTTCACCCAGAGAGTTGTGAGCACATGGAATACTTTGCCAGTGGTAGTTGTGGAAGCAGAGTCATTAGTGACATTTAAGCGACTGCTGGACATGCACATGGACAGCAGTGAATTGAGGGGAATGTAGGTTCGGTTATTTTATTTTTGGATTAGGATTATTCCACAGCACAACATCGTGGGCTGAATGGCCTGTACTGTGCTGTACTTTTCTATGTTCTATGAATAAGTGTGAAGTTATCCATTTTGGTAACAAAAATTAAGAAGGAAGATAATTATGAATGGTAATGGATTGGAAAAAGGGAGGTGCATCACGACCTGGGTGTCCTTGGACACCAGTTGCTGAAGTAAGCGTGCAGGTGGTGAGAAGGTGAATGGTATGTCATCCTTCAAAAGACAGAGGATTCGAGTACGGGGATGGCTCGGTGCAATTGTACAGTGTCTTGGTGAGACCACACCTGGAGTACAGTGTGCGGTTTTGGTCTCCTTATCTGAGGAAGGATATTCTGGCTATGGAGGGATCAAACAAATTTTACCAGACTAATTCCTGAGACAGCAGGAGTGGTGTATGAAGAAAGACAGCATTGATTAGGACTACATTCACTGGAGTGTAGGAGAATAGGAGGCCCTTACAGAAACCTATAAAATTCTAACAGGACTCGCCAGGATAAATGCAGGATGGATGTTCCTCTTGATCAGGAAGTCCAAAACTCATGGTCACAGCCAGTGGCAAGCGTTGGAATTCTCTGCTCCAGAAAACATTTGAAGACAAAACATTGAATGCTTTCAAGGAGGAGTTAGACATAGTTCTTAGGGCTAAAAGGATCAAAGGTCATGGGGAGAAAGCAGGAGTAGGGTGGATGATCAGCAATGATCAAATTGAATAGCGCAGCAGGTGCACAGGGCTGAATGGCCAACTGTGGCTCCTATTTTCTATGGTCTATGAGAACTTAATGGGCACCTCAATCATCTCACAAATTTGAATGCTGGAGGAAACAATGGCTCAAATCTTCCAAAGAGTGGCAAACATCAGATTACCAGTCCACTTCTCATTTTTCACTGGCGCTTCCAATCCAATGGGGATTGATGTTGAAGCAGTCAGTATTGTCAATGTGGAAGCACTGATTGGCCAGACCCAAACTGATTTGGGTTGTGATTTCTATACTTGCCTACTCAACCATTTATTTACATAGATTTGGTTAGAGTTTTCCATCACTGGTCTAAAGCCTGCAGAGCAATGTATATCAACTGGAATGTCAAAGCACTCGTGCACCCACGGCAACGTTTACTCCATTCCACTTCACTTCTCCCCCGCGCCCCCCCCCAAAATAAACCACGGACAGTGTTCTTTCATTCCCCTCTTGCCACCACTACCACTATAAGGAAATAGTTGAAGAACTTAATAATTACTTTGCGTCAATCTTCACAGTGGAAGACATGAGCAGCATCCCAACAATTAAGGAGAGGCAGGGGGCAGAGTTGAGTATGGCAGACATTACAAAAGAGAAGGTGCTAGAAAAGCTAAAAGGACTACAAAGTTGATAAATCTCCTGGCCCCAATGGGCTACATCCTAGAGTTCTCACGGAGGTGGCTGAGGAAATAGCGGAGGCTTTGGTTGTGATCTTTCAAAAGTCAGTGGAGTCTGGGGAAGTCCCAGATGATTGGAAAATTGCTGTTGAAACCTCCTTGTTTAAGAAAGGATCAAGACAAAAGATGGAAAAATTATAGGTCGATTAGCTTAACTTCAATTGTTGGTAAAATTCTAGAATCCTTTGTTAAGGATGAGATTTCTAAATTCTTGGAAGTGCAGGGTCGGGTTAGAACAGCATGGATTTACTAAGTGGAGGTCGTGCCTGACAAACTTGTTAGAATTCTTTGAAGAGGTAACAAGTAGGTTAGACCAGGGAAATCCAGTGGATGTTATCTATCTAGACTTCCAAAAGGCCTTTGATATGGTGCCTCACAGGAGGTGGCGGAGGTGAGGGCATCTAGATTGAGGATTGGCTGTCGGACAGAAGGCAGAGAGTTGGGATCAAAGGCTCTTTTTCGGAATGGCAACCAGTGACAAGGGGTGTCCCACAGCGTTCAGTGTTGGGGCCGCAGCTGTTCACTTTATATATTAATGATCTGGATGAAGGGACTGGGGGCATTCTGGCGAAGTTTGCCGATGATACAAAGATAGGTGGACAGGCAGGTAGTACTTAGGAGGTGGGGAGGCTGCAGAAAGGTTTAGGCAGTTTAGAACAGTGGTCCAGGAAATGGCTGATGAAATTCAACGTGAGCAAATGTGAGGTTTTGCACTTTGGAAAAAAAAAATACAGGCATCGACTATTTTCTAAACGGTGAGAAAATTCGTAAAGCAGAAGTACAAAGGGATCTGGGAATGTTGGTCCAGGATTCTCTAAAGATTAACTTGCAGGTAGAGTCCCTGATTAAGAAAGCAAATGTAATGTTGTCATTTATCTCAAGGGGGTTGGAATATAAAAGCAGTGATGTGCTTCTGAGACTTTATAAAGCTCTAGTTAGGCCCCATTTAGAATACTGTGTCCAATTTTGGGCCCCACACCTCAGGAAGGACATACTGGCGCTAGAGCATGTCCAGCGGAGATTCCCAGAGATGATCCCTGGAATGGTAGGTTTAACGTACAATGAACAGCCAAGGATCCTGGGATTGTACTCATTAGCGTTTAGAAGGTTGAGGGGAGATCTAATAGAAACTTACAAGATAATGTATGGCTTAGAAAGGGTGGACACTGTGAAATTATTTCCGTTAGGTGGGGAGACTAGGGTCCGTAGGCACAGCCTTAGACTTAGAGGGGGTAAATTTAAAACAGAAATGAGGAGACATTTCTTCAGCCAGAATGTGGTGGGCCTGTGGAATTCATTGCCACGGAGCGCAGTGGAGGCTGGGACGTTAAATGTCTTCAAGGCAGAGATTGATAAATTCTTGATCTCACAAGGAATCAAGGGCTACAGGGAGAGTGCAGGGAAGTCAAGTTGAAATGCCCATCAGGCATGATCAAATGGCGGAGTGGACTCGGTGGGCCCAACGGCCTTACTTCCACTCCTATGTCTTATGGTCGGACCACCATCTACTGAAATATGGCCAATTTCATGTAGTAGAGAGAGATCACTCTTGGCACAGTGTGAGGGGAAGGATTACTATCAGAGGTAATTCAATAGTTCCCAGGTACAGTAGGATAGTCAGATGAAGTCAAACTGTGGCCCTTATTTTCCTTCAGTGTGGAAACCAAATATAATGTAGTCATAATCCTAAAGCTTGCAGGTAACCAACACCATTCCCCACCTGGAAATCAATTCCCAAAAGTAATCACCAATCTCCTCGCTCCCCTGTACCAATCACCCAACTCTTCCCCCAAACCAATCTCTTCATCCGAATGATCACTCATTCTCTTCCCTCTGCCAAAACAGGCATCAGCTTTCCCTGCCTACGGCAGTGATATCATCCCCTTTTACATACTCCAAGGGCGATTACTGTGAACCTCCTCCCTCTCCATCCTCTAACAGTAATCTTTCCCCTCATACTCTGCCAACAGTGATCTCTCTCTACTACATGAAACTGTTGAGTTTCTACAGTGCTCCCACCTTGACAATACTGATTGTTTCAACATCAACCAAACAGGAGTCACACGCTGCAGAAGGTGGTTAAGGAGAGCACATGCTACACAGGGACAGTACCAATTGTATTCGAAGACTTAACCAATCAATGTTCATGACTCAGCAGGTGGTGATGGTGGGCAGACTCAAGGGTTACTGGCCATATTTCAGTGGATGGTGGTTGTGGTAGCGGTAGCAGAGGGGAATGAAAGAACACTGTCCATGATTTGGAGAGGGTGAAGGGGAGTGAACATTGCCTTGGGTGCACGAGTGCTTTGACATTCCAGTTGATTTACACTGCGCTGTAGCTTTTAGACCATCTATGAAAAACTCTAACCAAATCTATGTAAATAAGTGGCTGAGCGGGCAAGTATAGAAATCACAACCCAAATCTGCTCGGCTCTGGCCAATCACAGCAGCTTAAAAAGGTGCAATCGGCATTTTAAAGTTTGTGCATGAGGCCAATGGGTGTGCTTAAGTTAGGACTTCTACAGGGTCCCAGGGGACATCAGTAACCTAAGTTGGAGACCTGTTCCCCTGACAAATAGTCATGATCCATATTTGCAGATAGGTAATTTAAAAAAGTCTAGACTGCATTACGTTCAGCCATGACTGTCATACTCCTGATCCAAGGCTAACACTTCAACATTAAAGTTTTCTATCATAGTGTAATAGAAGCATGTACTGTGTATATAACTATCAATGTATAACAGTTTCATGCTAATTGATCAATACAAGACAACTCTACTACATGTAGTTTCGCACATTATTCATTTATCCAAAGTGGTCTGGTAAGTGGTGGTTTCATGAGTATTCTAAAACCATGACAAATACCTTTCATTCATCCTCGGTGAATCAGGATTACTAAAGAGAGTCCGTACAGTTTCCTTCAGTAATGATCCTACAATATAATTCAGTAAAGACAAAAGACATATTTGAACTGATTTAAACATGTACTACAATGAAATGAACATTAATCTGCAGGGCAAAATATCAAACACAGCATGGGCATTATGCTCAAGTGGTCATGCATCATGCCAACATTTAACTTGGTTTCCAAACGGTCTACTCAAAGAATTGTGCTGGGGTAAAAAAAAAATGAGTATAATTTTGAATAAATTACTGCATGTGAAAATGCCAATGCAGCTCAAGCAGGAATCTTTCAGAGGTAGTTGGTAGGGACAACGAGGGAAGAGATGTCATTTGGCACGACACATATCTGTAGAATATAAGCAGCACAGTGAGTGTCAGTGAATCAGAGTTTCACAGCATGAAGAGGCCAATCAGTGCATCAAGCACCTATCTACTCTACTCCCATCTTCAAGCATTAGGCCTGCAAACTTAGACAATGCGGTACTTCAGTAATTACCTAAATGCAACTTAAACTTCGTGACCATTCTATAAGAGTTCCAGTTACCAGGGTGAAAGAAATTCTCCTTAAACCTTCTCAAAGCTTCATAGAATTATAAAATCCCCATAGTGTGGAAGCAGGCAATTCAGCCCATCGAGTCCACACTACCCCTCCAAAAAGCATCCCACCTTGACCCCTACCCCACCCTGTAACCCTGCATTTTCCCATGGCTAATCCACCTAGCCCACACATCCCTGGACACTTTGGGAAACTTAGCTTGGGCTATCCAACTAAGTGCACCACTTTGGGCTTCTTGGCCGATATCTTAAATCTAAGCTCATTGATGTCTCTACTCAAGGGAAAAGTTTCTTCCTATCCACTCTCTTCACCCCTCACGCTTCTGTGCAGCTTTCAGGTTCCTCTGCCTTCTCTGATTTAAGGTAATCCTCAGCCATCTAGTCACCCTTCACAGGTGAAACGTTCCAGAGCAGGTAACATCCTGGTGAATCTCCTCTGCATTCTCTATAGTGCAATCAAATAATATCTCCATCAATAACCTCCATCTTTGCACTCAATACCTTGACTAGTAAAGGCATGTATCCCTAATGTCTTCTTAACTGGCTTACCTTTGTGTCCTGTTGCTTTCAAGGATCTGTGTACATGCACACCACGGTCCCTTTGATACGCTAATTCCTAGGGTCATAACTATTGTGGTGTACTCCCGTGCCATGTTCGTCCTCTCAAAATGCGTCACATCTCATATTTCATAATTAAACTCCACTTGTAATTGTTATGCCCACCTGGTCCACATTATCTTTTTGTATAAGGTTGTTCTCCACATTACTGACCACAACACCATCTCATGTAATTTGTGAACTTAGTGATCCATTTTTGTTCCTTGAAATGGTCTCGTCCGAAATGAATTTACTAAATTCCAATGCAATTTCAATGGGCTTCGGCCCACGGATCAATCAGACCAAATTTTACTACTAAGCTTACTCTGTACAACTGACATAGCAAATGAAAACACGAGTAGGCATTTATTCTTCTGATGCAGACTGTATCAAATATCACATGGTATTTTACATAATTAATTTACGAGTTTTATAGAAATTGGACATGTGCACGATAAACTTTTTTTTTGATATGTCAAGAATGCATTATTTATGCCCAACAATAAAGTCAACAAAACAAAAAGAGTCTTATAGTCACATATATTCAATATTTGTTTCAACCAAGGAGGTGGCATCAAACTATACATTTTCTGGTATTTAAAAGCAAGCATAATTTGTTCTACGATACCTTCTGACCCATTTTCCAATTGCTCTTTAACTGGTTTCATTAGTAATGCAGTGGCACAGCTCTTTTCTGGACTACATTCAGGACTCGACTCCAAATGTAACCTAAAACTCTGAAGGAAACAAATCTCTTTCAGGTGGGACAAGGACAAGATGGAAACACATAATTATACAAATCTAAGATAATGAAATGTGAGGCTGGATGAACACAGCAGGCCCAGCAGCATCTCAGGAGCACAAAAGCTGTATCTAACTTTGTCCTTCTGGTAATAGTTTACCTCAGTGCTGAAACCCAAAGAACCCACTCAATTGTTTCAGCAAGGTGTCACCTGCCCCAACCATAGCAGGGTTTGCATGTCCAGTATTGGACTATTCAGTCAACTCAGGACCCACAGTGCAGTGGAACAAAGTAATTCTTGACCGTGACGGACTACCTAAAACATAGACTGCAGTCCATTTCTTTTTATAAAAATACAAGATTGTTATTTTTTTAATGGCACATGATTTTTTTAAACTACAAATATGTGGCCTCAAGACAGACGCAGGTGTGACAAAAATTTCAAACATCAATACTAATAAATGAGAAGCTTTCAGCAACGTCCTTTGACTGTAGTTTATACAATCTGGATCACCTTTAACATTCCTTCACTTTACTGGCTGTACTGATTTCTGACAGTCTCACTTCAACTCTTAGCAGGTACAGACTGCAGTAAGGAACTGCTTTCCCAATGTCATTAATTCAGGCCTCAAATAAGTTATCAGAAAATGGCAGGAAAACAAATAACCTCAAGTTCAAGACTCAATTAGCCAAGTTCCTTTCAAGCAGAGAAAATTAAATGCTAAGAAAGAGTCCGGTGCAGGTGATTATTGAAAATGGAAGACTTCACAATTTTGTTTTCTCTCATACTCCTAAAATAGGCTTGCAATAATAACAACAACTTTGGAAGTATTAAATAGAAAATTACAGAAAAGACTAACACTATTAGAGGGGAAAACAATGTATGAAATAGTTTGCTAATCTTTTAAATAGTTCAGTTATCTCAATATTATAACAGACCAAATAGAAATGTATCTTAACATTTTGGACAGAGACAATGTGATTGTGACAAAACATACTTTTGAATTAAGATTGTTAAAATGTTCATGTTTTCAAAAAAAAGAGTGGTTTGAATTTGGTTGAGCCGTTTGGTTAATGTTTTAGCAATTTTGTGTATTAGGAAGACTTATTTTTTGGTCATGGAAACGCAAGCAGGTCAGGCAAGACCAGTCTTTCATTTGGCTGATTGCTGGGATGAACTTCAAGGTGGTGCTACCTCATGGGGAAAGCTTGGAAAGGCTGATCTTACTGGGAGTTCAGAATGAGAAAGAATCTCAAGACGCAAGGTCTTGACAGAACTTGGTGAATGCTGAAAGAATGGTTCTCCCTAATAGAAAATACTAGAACTGGGCAACAGATGTTAAAATAAAGCATCCTCTCCAGAGGGAAGTGGACGTATAATGATTGAATATTTTAATGATAGAGGCTCATGGACTCCCTTTTTAGTAGGGCCAAGGTCACTAGAGCACAAAGCTGAACTCATAGCTGAAGTGGTGTTTGCAAGTTAATTTAACACCAGTTCTCAAAGATAGGAGCTGTACTGCAAGAACGGGCTCCATTTGAACAATGGGGAGCCAATGTACTCGAACATAGGATAAAAGCATGAACAGTAAATAGAAGAAAGTGTAATGAAGTTAAGAGAAACAGAAGTCATCAAGTGCAGTTTCTCAGATTGGCTGAAAGTTGGTTATGGTATTAGACCATGTTCCAGTCTGGGACAACTTCTGCTCATCTGTACATTCATAGGATGAAAGTGAACGCTGTCCAAATTTGCAGATTATGTTAAAACAAAAGACACTTATACTCTTCAGACAATCTTCATTAGTATGATCCAATGACCTAGGCCATAAAAGACAATAAGAAATAACAACCAGAGTTTGGCTCCCCACGCCTGCAACACCATTCAACATGGTCATGCTAAATCTGACATTCCTCACATCCACCTATCTGCCCTTTTCTCTGAAACACTGACTCCCCTACTAATCAAGGATCCATCTATCTCAAAATTAACAAAAGACTCTGTACCCCTCCCCACATTCTCTGGCAAGGAGATCCAAGACTCTCAACCCTCGAGAGAAGAAATTCCTCTACATTTCTGTTGTAAATTGCACCCGCAACTCCCCGCCCCCCCCCAAATTAATCCTGAGAGTATTCGCTCTGGTCCCAGAGTCTCCCATGAGGGGAAAAGCCTCTCAACATTTAGCCTATTAGGCCCCTTAAGAATCCTATATGTTTCAATTAGATCAGGTTTCATTCTTCTAAACTCCATGGGCAAATGTCAATGACAGCCCTGAAGACTGGGATAAATTCAGAATCTAGCAAAGATGGCAAAAAACTAATAGAGAGAA
Source organism: Stegostoma tigrinum (assembly GCF_030684315.1). Lineage (NCBI taxonomy): Eukaryota > Metazoa > Chordata > Chondrichthyes > Orectolobiformes > Stegostomatidae > Stegostoma > Stegostoma tigrinum. The sequence continues at coordinate 79,158,464 of NC_081358.1, forward strand.
AATGAACTGCGGGAGCAAGCTAGTAAGGGAAAAGGGCTGATAGCAAGAACTCTGATTAATAAATTAGATATGATTTCTGTTTCACAAAGCCATTAGATTAGATCAATTAGATTATGATTTTCCAAACGTGCTATTACTTCATTAATAATTGATTCCAACATTTTTTTCAACAATAGATGTCAAGCTAATTAGCCTATTGTTATCCGCTTTTTGCCTCCCTCCCTCTTTGGCGTTTTCCAATCCCTGCATAGTTCTCCAAAATCCAAGGATTCTTGGAAAATTACAATCAATCCATCCACAATTTCTGTAGCAATTTCTTCCAGGATCCTAGAATGCAAGCCATCAGGACTAGGGAATTTATCTGCCTTTAGCCCATTAGTTTGTCTAATACTACTTCTCTAGTGATGGTGACAATATTTAATCTGACCCCTGTACTCTTAAGGGGATGTTCAAAGTATCTTCCACCATAAAGACTGATGCAAAATATCTGTTTATCTCCTCTTCATTTCATTGTTCCCCATAACTATCTCCGCAGATTCATTTTCTAAGGTACCTATGTTCACTTTGAGTTTTCCTTCATATAAATTTAAAGCAGCTCTTATTGTCAGTCCTTTATTTCTGGCTGGTTTGCCCTCTTAGCTTATTCTCTATTATCCTTGCATCTTTCCTCCATTGCTGAATTCTGAATTTATCTGTGTCTTTGAGTCTGTCACTGACACTTACCTCCTCAAATGATTTTTCTTTTCACTTCCTATTCTCCTTCACTTTTTTGCTTGGTTCTGGTTCGTTTATGCCTTTCTTAGAATCTTTCCTCCTTCCTGGGATTAATTTTTATTGACAGTCATGAATTACCTCCCTAAACATCAGAGGCTCTTTGCTTACCATATTTTCTGCCAATGTTCGTGCCCAGTCCACTTTAACTCCATTTTCATTTCATTGTAATTGCCTTTATTTAAACACAGATGTTTCCAACACCAAATTTCTCACTCGAATTGACTATAAAATTCAATCATGTTATGATTACTACTTCCTCGGGAACTTTGACTCTGAGGTCATTTATTAATACATTACACATTACCGCATCATGAATAGCCTGTTCTCTGGTTGGCTCCATGACATTTTGCTCCAGGAAACAATTCCAAATATACTATGAATCTGTTGTCATAGCTACCCTTTCCAAATTGATTAACACAATCAACATGAGCAAACTATTTAATAGGTTAAATAGGAATTTAGGGAGGAAATTGCAGGGCTCTTTACAGAAATACTTGCAGCACTTATAACTACAGGTGAGGTGCCAATTGACTGGAGAGTGGCTAATGTTATACCTTCGTTTAAGAAGGGTTACAAGGAGAAGCCTGGGCACTATAGACTGCACGTCTGACTTCAGTGGTCGGTAGGATGTTGGAAGTGATTCTGAAAGATAGGATTTATATGCATTTGATTAGGCAAGGAATGCTTAGGTATAGTCAGCATGATTTTATACAAGTGAAGTAGTGTCTCACAAACTTGATTTGAGTTTTTTGAGGAAGTAACCAAGAAGGTTGATAATGTCTACTGCTCTGCCATTTGCTCACTTAGATTTCAGTAAGTCTTTGACAAGGTTCAGTACGCTAGACTAAATAAGGTTAAAATAAAATTAATAAAGTTGAATCACATGGGATTCAGGGTGAGCTTGCAACTGGATACGAAATTGGCTTAACGAGAGACACTGACAGAAGGATGTTTTTCAGATTGTAGGCTTGCAGCCAGCAGTGCGCCACAGAGATCAGTGATGGCTCCAATGTTGTTTGTCATTTATATAAATGATTTAGATGATAATATAGAAAACATGGTTAGTAAGTTTGCAGATGACACAGGTTGGTGGTATAGTCGATAGGGAAGAAGCTCTTTCTCACTTGGGTCAAAGGGCTGAAGAGTGGCAGATACAGTTTAATTTAGGTAAAAGCGAGGTATTGTATCTTGGTAAAACAAACATAGGCAAGACTTGGATAATACAGTGTGAAGCTGGATGAATACAGCAGGCCAAGCAGCATCTCAGGAGCACAAAAGCTGTCGTTTTGGACCTAGACCCTTCTTCAGAGAGGAGGATCGGGAGAGGGTTCTGGAATAAATAGGGAGAGAGGGGGATGCGGATCAAAGATGGAGAGAAAAGGAGTTAGGCAGAGAGGAGAGTAGAGGTGGGGAGGTAGGGAGGGGACAGGTCAAGGAGGTGGGATGAGGTAAGTAGGTAGGAAATGGAGGTGCGGCTTGAGGTGGGAGGAAGGGATGGGTGAGAGGAAGAACAGGTTAGGGAGGCATAGACAGGCTGGGCTGGTTTTGGGATGCAGTGAGGGGAGGGGATGAGGGGATCAGCTCATTCCCTCCCCCCACTGCATCCCAAAACCAGCCCAGCCTGTCTCTGCCTCCCTAACCTGTTCTTCCTCTCACTCATCCCTTCCTCCCACCTCAAGCCGCATCTGCATTTCCTACCTACTAACCTCATCCCACCTCGACCTGTCCGTCTTCCCTGGACTGACCTATCCCCTCCCTACCTCCCCACCACCTATCTTCTTTTCTCTCCATCTTCGGTCCGCCTCCCCCGTCTCCCTATTTATTCCAGAACCCTCTCTGAAGGAGGGTCTAGGCCCGAAACGTCAGCTTTTGTGCTCCTGAGATGCTGCTCGGCCTGTTGTGTTCAACCAGCTTCACGCTTTATTATCTTGGATTCTCCAGCATCTGCAGTTCCCATTAACTCTCATAGACAAGACTTGTACAATTAAGACTAGGGCCTTGGGTAGTGTCTTAGGACAGAGACACCTAGGAATTCAGGTACATAATTCTTTGAAGTTTGCATCACGTATAGATAGATGATTAAGACATTAGCATGCTTGCCTTCATCGTTCAGGCATTGGAATACAGGAGTTGGGACATTATGTTGAGATTGAACGAGACGTTGGTGAGGTCTCTTCTGGTGTATTGTGTCCAGTTCTGGTTGCCTTTTTATAGGAATAATATTAAGTGGAGCAGGTTCAGAAGAGATTCACTAGGATGTTGCCAGGAATGGAGGGTTTGAATAGGAAGGCAAGGCTAGGACTTCTCAGTGGAGCACAGAAAGCTGAGAGGTGACCTTAGGAGGTTTATAAATTCAGAGATACAGACAAGGTGAATGGCATGTGCCTTTTCTCTTGGGTGGAGGGATTGAGACTGGGGGAATATTTCTAAGCTGAGAGGAGAAAGAAAGATTTTTAAAAATAGCAGTGTATCCTGGGTGAAGTGAACTTCCAGAGAAAGTGGTGGATGCAGGAACAGTTACAATGCTTAAAACACACTTAGATGAGTACATGAATAAGAACGGGTGGAAGGATATGGACTAAGTGCAGGCAGGTGGGACCAAAGCGTCTGTTTCCCTGCTGTACGACAATGTGAGCTACATTTAACCTAGAGTCAAAGTTAAAAATATGGAAGATAACCTCATGGAAACATATGGGAGTCATAAGGGGTTTGACAAGCTTAATGATAAGATGATGTTTTCCCTCATGGAGGAGTACAGGATCAGAAGCATAAAAGGGGCCCAAATTTAAAATTGGAATGAGGAAGGATTTCTTCTCTTTGAGCATAGGGAGTTTTTGGAACTACCTGACACAGAGAACTGTGCGGCCAGCATCCTTGTGTATATTTAATACGGAGATAGATCAATTCATAAACAATAAGGGAATGGAGGGTTACGAGAAAAAGGGCGAGAAAGTAGATGTGAGGAATGCTTGATTATTCAAGATCTTATTCATGAATACAGCAGGCTCAAGAAGTGAAACAGTCTACTCCTGCTCATATTTCTTGTGGTGTTACATAACAGACCTCTGCAGGAAGTTGGCAAGATGGTGGAACAGGCAGAAAAGTGACAAAATGAATTGAGAAATGGTGCACTATGCAAAGTAAAAGTGAGGGAAGAACGATCAGATGTTCTAGAAAAGCAGAGAAATTTGGAAATAAACATCATAGTATCTCAAGTAAGTAACTTCAGCGAAAAATATCATACCAAGTCTTCAGGGAATACTGAACCAAATTTTGTGGTTAGCAATGAAAACCCTCAAAGTATTCTTGGATCTACAGCCGTTGAAAACACAGAGGTTTGCACTCAATTTGCTGTGATTAGGATGCTTTTTTGATGCAGGCCGCATACAGATCTGAGTGTAAAGACATCTGATTAACCGGGTGGAGGATTCTTTAGGGGGCAGTAACAGTTGGAATACAATTTCATGCTAACATGTATATACAAAATAAATAAACAGGAAAAATAAATAGGATTAAGGCAAAATGGAAATAAATCAGCACTCGAGAGATTGCAATGGATGAGCCCCAACTGATGGCAGGTTTAATGTGTATATGTCCTGCAGGCACGGCAACTTCACACGATTCCATATCATTAAATGCAATTTTTGTAATAGTGAAGCAAACATTCTGGAACAGCAGTGCAACTTAATTTGTTATTAAACTGAACACTGTGGTCAGTATTACTAGCTGTCCATTTTACACTTTAATAGCTAATAGCACCCAGTGCTTCTCTATTAAATGAAACCAAAGTCACTAATTTATTTTACAAGACAATTATTCACTATTGGATAAGATTTTGGGAATGACAATCGGGGAAGGAAAAATATTTTTTGCAGAGGTTTGAGTTAGGTAAGGAGATCCGATGCAGACTCAAAGGCATGATATTGTTCAACTAATCTAAATTTTTCTGAAATATCAAATCTTGCAGAAAACAGGGCAAGTAGTAGACCATACAGACATCATGCCAGCTCAGCCATTTGGTATGATCATGCCTAATCTAGGTCTTCAACTCCACTTGCTCACCCAATCCATATCTCTTCTAGATCTAACAGCTGCATATCTAAGGTTTATGCATGCGTTCAGTATAGTACTGAAAGTCTTTCTGCATACAGAATGACAACAATTCACAATTCTTTAAGTGAAGAAATTTATCATTTCAGTGACAAGTGATCACCACCTTATCTTGTGACAGTGCCAGAGTTGTAGATTCCCAGGCCAGCAGAAATAGTCTCCTAGTGTCTAACCTGTCAATCACCTTTAAATCCTGGTGTTTCAATGAAATCAACTCTCACTTAAGCCCAATTTACTCAACCTCTCATCTTTGGCCACTGGAATGAGAGGGTTGTGCTATCTGGTGAACATACACTATACTTCTTCCAAAGCAAGTAAATTTCTTTTGTGGTTGTAGACATGCTCGCCAAGCCGGTAGATTTGGATGCAAATGTTTCGTCACCCTGATAGGCAACATCATCAGAGCATCACATATGATATATACATAAGAGGGACAGAACACCTACACTTCATGGGAGGATGTTACCTAGCAGGATGACAAAACATTTGCATCCAAACCCACCAGCTCAGCTAGCACATTGACAAGTTCATCCACAACCTGATCTACCAACGTTCTTGAAACTTTTTTTTTGGTATGCTGACTGAAACTGCCGTTTTCCAAATGTGGTCTTATCAAATCCTCATAATTATAGGAGAACATCCTTAGTCTTGTATTCCAATCCACCTGTTATCAATGACAACATGTTATTTGCCTTCCTAACTGTTTGCAGTAAATGCTGACAAAATTGTATTTCCAGCATAAATACACCAAAATTTCTCTGAACAGCTACATTGAAGTTTCACACCTCTTATTCCTTTGAGTGAAGTGAATATCCTTACACTTCACCCACATTACACTGCAAACTGTTTACCAATCATTACACTTATCTATACCTCTTTATAGCCTGTGCCCTTAGTTTTAATTTCACATAGCTTTCTATCTTCAAACTTGTCAACTATCCATTGCCATTTCATCTAGAGTATGAATATAAATTGTACTTAAGAGGCCACAGTACTGAACCTCATGGTAATCCAATAGTCACAGCTTAGGTTGAAAATGTCTCATTCCCTTGTCTCTGCTTCCTAGTCATTAACCAATTATCTTAAACATGTTAACTTGTTATGTCCAGTTCCACAAGTGTTTATCTTGTCGAATAACTTTGTGTGGCAACTTCCCAAATTTCTTTTCGAAATCTGAATAACTGGAAGTTCTCTTATTTATCCAATTGCTACATCCTTCTCCAGCTCATGGCTTCTTTTTTGCAAGCTGAAGCTGCTCTTCCTGACTTCCTCCTCACCTGCACAGCCCCCTTCTCACAGCAGTGTTCAGGAGAGGGAAGTGGTAAGGTATGGAGGAGGTCCATGATATATTATTAGCAAACTTGTGTTCTAAAGTGCACAGAACCATATAAAGTCCCAAGTTTGATTTGTATTTCTATATTGTATGTATCAAGAAAGGGAGACAGTTTTAGTTTCATTCTTGAGTTCTCAGAGGGACTGTGTGTTGTATGGAAATTTATTGACATTTAAATAAGGCCTTGAAAACCCCTGAATTAAATAATTAAGTGCTCAAAAAAAAAAGCAGATAAGATGAGAAAAATTGGGCTATATTCTGGTAATAAATTGTCCTATGACAAAGAGAGACAGAGACACAGCCATCCAGAAAGACAAGCATGCAGGTTACTTCCAGATGGAGAAGTAGATCATTTTGATAGAAAAATGGCCTATAAAACAGCAGTATTAGTTAGCAGTCTAAATAGTCAAGGCAGAGGGAAGGTCCTGAGCGTGTTAATTGCACTAAGACAAAAGCTCCAAAAACCGCAGGCATGGAAGAGCAGTTTAAAGAATCCTTGTTAAGAAATATATGAACTGTGTTAGGATTTTAAGGCTCTCGTGAACAGGACTGCCACACTAAGTTTTGGGTTCTGTAATGGTGATATTTAAGGTCACCATGGATGAATCTATACTTCTCATATTTGCTATAAGACCACTTCAAATAATTTTGTATATTGTAACAGCTTTTTTTTTCCTTTTCGTTTAATAGATTGAATGTTCTTTTCTTGAAGGCACTTTGGGAATCTCTTGATATGTTTAGTTCCTGCCCACAAATAAATAGTCAGATTTCACTGTGGGACTGGATATGTCCAATATTCTCATCAGATACAAAGGACAGAGCAGTAAGCAGAATGTTCAGTAAGAGGGTGGGTCAGGAACCAGGACATGAGATAAGCCAGAGGACTGAAGACCAGGATCAAGCTAATAGCAAGCTGAGGGTCACCAGTAATTGGGAAGATTAATGAGTGCGACAGGCTAGAAGCTCAACTGAGGAAAAAGGCTGAAGTAGTGAGCAGAAGGCAAACAAAGGTGGCATATTTATAATTCTAAGTTATTTTAAAAGTTATTTAATTTACTAATAAAAGAATTTAGCAATGTAAAGTAATTCAATTTACAGGACAATTTTCCGGAAGAGCTAGGTCCCAAAGAATCTAACGACAACTTTTACTTTGGATGGTATAATCAGATTCACAAAGTTATGGTTTCTAAAACAATCACAACTTTGAGCGCAGACTTAATTAATTTCAATATTAAACTTAGCATAGACTATATTATGATTACTAGTTCCCAGCAGATCCTCTATTAATATTATTAAATAGTGCTGTGTCATTAACCAATACTAGATCTTAAATACTTTTATTCCAGATGGTTTCATAATGCATTACTCCAGGGTATTATCCTGAAAATAGTCTACAAACCTTGCTAGAGTCCAACCTGTGTGAATTAAAATCCTCTACAATTATAATACTACCATCCTTCGAGCTCCGATCATTTGTTTAATGCTTTGACCAATGGTATAATTACTTCTAAGTAATCTAATGACACAATTTTAGCTATCAATTTTGTCCTAAGAAACAGCTATTTCAACATTTACTGCCCTAAATAGTTGCTGCCCATTTTCTCAAATTGTTAATTGCATTTAACGGAAATAGGTTCATCAGGAATTTAAACTAGGGTCGTTCTCACACTGATACAATGACATTCTTAGCCGGGTTTGTGATACAACAGTAATGTTTCTGACTCTAAAATCAGAAGGATGCATGTTCAAGTCACATCTGACTCCAAGCTTTACTACAGGTCAAGTCCATAGATTTCCTAGCAGTTAATTGCAAAGGGCTGGTTATAATTTAAGGGCTTTTCTGGAACAGCTGCAGTGTCCCTACTCATGAATCCAGAAACCTGGGTTCAAGTTCCACCACTCCAGAAGTGTGTAATAACATCACTGAACAGGTTGATCAGGAAAACCACCACAGGTTAAATAAAAAAAAAATACAATGACATTCTTGTTGTAGGAAACAGTCTTCAAATGAGCAATCACGTTGATTGAAGACATGCAATTGATGTGTACTAGATTTTAAGAAACATTTCATAAAGTACCACATGAAAACCTGATTAGCAAAACTGAAGCTCATGGACCAAGAGTGTCTCAGTTGGGTTTTTTTAAAAAATGCCATTATTTACTATCGTGACAAGTCAGTGCTAGATCCTTTTTTTGGTTGACATAAAACTGTTTGGTTACTGGAATATAGAGTAAAAATTCAAACTTTCCTGATGATAACAAAACAAGTCATGAAATAATACTCAAGAGGACTGTCGCTTCATAGTTGCTGAATTAAAACCTGGACTGCTTTCCCTACCAGCGTTGTGACTATATCTACATCAAATCGTCTGATCAAGCAATACCTTCTCCAGGTCAGCTGGGGACAAGCAAAAAAATGTTGGCTTAGCCAGCAAAACCTATTTCCTGAATAAATAACGATGAAAAAAAGAGAACCTGCTTCTAAAGTGATGGAAGTGGAGTCAATTCACATTTTTCGAATGGAATTAGATAAAAACAAGAGGAATAAGTCTGTAGTAGAACAGGGATAAAACAATGAACTTGAACTCTGAACTTTTCTACAGAGTCGACATGGCTTCACTGTGCCAATACCTCCATGGCATGGTCTGAAGTGGATGTGGAGCCCTTCAATCCGACAGGAGGATGCAGTATGCGAACATCTACGGCTCTTGCCCAACAGTCCTGCTCTAAATCAACTGAGTTCCTTAAGTAGACAACAGTTGCCTATACGGTCTCATCCTACTGCTGCTGGTATTTAACCAACAGCTGTGGGACTTGACACACAAGGAAACTGACAAGTAAACCCATAGGGAAAATCTTATTTCATGTGTATAAATGGATGAAACAAACATCAGGAATGGGATTGCCAGCTGGTCATTTGGAATTCACTACGAGAAAACTGTGGACACCCAATTGCTGACTACATTCAAGTTGGACTCTGCTCACGTTTTAGTTACTCAAGAAATTACAGGTTCTGGGATGGTACAGGAAGATGGAGTTAAGCTAAAACACCAACAAGATCAACATCAACAGTTTTCCCAGGAGATTAAAAACAGATCCAGTTTTCCCATAGAATGCCACAGTGCAGAAACAGGCCCTTTGGCCCAGCAAGTCCACACTGACCCTTGGAGCATCCCCCATAACCAATCTAATCTACACATCCCTGAACACTGTGGACAACTTAGCACGGCCAATCAACCTAACCTGCACATCTTTGGACCGTGGGAGGAAACCGGAACACCCGGAGGACACCCACGCAGGCACAGGGAGAATGTGCAGACTCCAACAGCAGTTGCCCGAGGGCGGAATCGAACCAGGGTCCCTGGCGCTGAGAGGCTGCAGTGCTAACCAATTAGCCACTGTCACCCATTTATTAGATCAGACAAGATTAAGCTATGATTTGACACATGTTTAAAGTCATGAAGTGATGGGAGATGAAAAAAAAAATAAGACGACTGTTTTCAGTGATCGCAAAGTCTACAATGGACTACATTGCCACAAGGTAAAAAGCCCAGGAGCAAGAGAAATAATTTAATTCCTAACAGAGGGTTGGGTCAATCAAATGGATCACTTATGAACATAACTGAAACACAGATCATACCAACATTTAAGAATAAGCTAGATCCTTAATTGAAGAAGAAAGTAGGACTACTGAATGTCTGGAAGACAATGGGCCTAAACACACATTTATTGTAACAGTTGGAAACTACAGCAAGTTCTGCCATACCATGACAATCAAATAAGCACATATTCCATTGAAAGGCAAAAAAAAATACCTCATCGGCTTCCGATTCAGTTTCCATTTTTGGTATCTCTGTCTCATCTTTTTTGTCAAACAACTTTGCTAGTTTTGTTATTTCTTCGGGTGTGCTGTTATCAGACGATTTATGATCGCTATTGGTAGATTTCCCAACTTCCACTTGAGAAGTAACAGTTTTCGATTTACATCGCTCATACGTGATAACACTTTCTTCTTTGGTCGGTACAGGCACTCCGTTTGGCAGTTTCACTTTCTCAACCTTCCTAATTGTTCGAACTACTACTTGTGAAACGGCTTGCCTAACCTGCAAATTTCTAAACTTATTATAGGTAGAATTGATGGTGGTTAGTTTTTTCTGATCAGTTTTAATTTGCTTAATTCTGGTCCAACTGTTCCCTCCCTTATGTAAACTATATCTTGTAGTTATGTACTTATTATGCTCAACAAGTTTACGTTTCACACATTTTTGTCCTGAAAACTGAAACCTGTTTAGGCTGGAATAAACTGGCTTTGCCAGTGTGGTTTTCTGAATATCTTCAGAGATTATGGCTTCTGGTTCTTTTTGAATATTTTCATCTTCTGTCTTTACAGGTTCCTTTTTTACTGAAAGATCAAGAGTGTCAGAAGCTATCTCTTCTGCAATTTCTTCACATAATTCAAGAATACTCTGACGTTTACACTTTGCATCATTTTCAGTTTGCAGACATGGGATTTCCATACCCGTGTTCGGAGTAGAAACTGCATTGTTAGCTTTGCAAATAATTTCTGATCGTTTTGAATCTTGTAGGTGCTCTTTCACAGAATTATTGGGCTTTTTCTTACTTTGCACAACATTATTCGTAGATTTGTTTTGTTTCTTTACAGGTGGTTTCACTCCACTTTTTCCTTTCGTATCTTTGATACTACAATTTGCTGTGGCCGATTTCTGAATCTGATCTTCCAAGTTTGTCCCATTTTTTTGCAATCTTGTTTGTGAAGCACCTTTTCTGATTCTTGTTTCAGATAGGTCTTGAGGAACTGGCTTTTCGGATAGAGATTTCTCTTGAGAAACTTCTGAAACAGTTGAAGTCTTATTAATTGAAGGGTTTTCTTTGTTGCCCAGATCAATCTTTATTTCACCTGCAATACATGCCACTGTTTTGACAACCCGTGCGCTTTGTTCTTTGGGAATCAAAGCTTTTGCTGCTGGAGGTTTTTTCCCAAATTTACCATCTAATTTTCTTCCTGCAACATTCAAAGCCCTCTCTTTTGGAGTTTTCGTAACTTTGTCCTGCTTCATTCTTCCAAGCTTACTTTCTACTTTAGTTTGTTTTTGCATTGGCAAAGTATTTTCAGGGCTTTTAGAACACAAATCACTAAATGCCCTTTTTCTCAGTTTTCTTTGAGCAGGAAATACACTGGCCTTGCTGTCAATGGTAAAGGATGATTTTGTTGACAAAGGGCTTGGATTCAGTCTCTGAGATGATCTAGTTGGCCTTTTAATCAGTACTTGGTTAGTCTCAGATTGTAACTTGGATTTAGCTACCTGTGCAGCATTTTCTTTTGTATGCTTTTGACCAGATCTATTTTGAGGTTTTATCTCTAGTTTGAGCTCAAGCTTATCCTTACCTGCGGAGTGATGCCGAGATGATTTTAATCTTACTGTCTTTTTTTGCTGATGCTTCTTTGCAGATTTTGTGTTAATCTGTGTGTTCACAGAAGTTTTCTTAGAAACTTTTTTTACCACTGTTTCAGAAGCTTTACATGAGGTTAATTGTTTAGCACGATTACTCTTGCATGCCACAGTTTTAACTGCACTATTGATAGGCTGCTTCACAGAGGTCCTAGCAGTTACTGACGAAGATTTTAGAGCTTTCTTTGTAGGGCTCATTGTAGATACCCTCCTGGATGACTTCAGTTGACCTTGAACATTTTTCTTTGACTGTAATTTGTTTGTTGCAGCTTTTACAGTATTTACAACCATTTGTAGAGATTTTGTTTTAGATGATTTGCTTGACTTTCGTGGAACATTATTCTGAGAACAAGTTTTTGAGGACATTTTTAAAGGAAGCTTTTTAAAGGTGGCCTCTTTGGAAATACGCAGATCTTTTTGACAAAGTTGTGACTGCGAAGCTTGATTACTCTGAGGCAACTTCTGTGAAACTTTCACTGGCATAGATTTACATACAGTTTTTGTGCGCATTTGTTTTCCTCTGGTTTTACTTTCAAGCTGTACGTTGCAAGATCTCCTCCTTGATACTGGGAGAGCTACAGTTTTCTTTTGATGGGAAGACTTCAGTAATGCACATTTTTTAAGCAAAGCTTTTGTAGATTTCTTCTTCAAAGGAGCCATTCTTTCATTTTTAGTGAAAGGTTTTGTGCTTTTCCCCTTGCGTTTTGCAGTTATTTTTGCTGATGATGTGTTTTCTTTAACAACTCCTTTAAGCAATTTCAAAGCTTCTTTTTTAGTGGACGCCCTCTGCAATTGAACAGCTGACTGCTTTGCACACTCTCTAAATCCAGATGTTGTCGTCTTTTCAGCCAAACGTCGTCTTTTGGTTGAAGGTCCACCTCTTGCTGATTCACGGCTTGACCTATTAGATAAGTTATTGGTTAGTGGTGGTATTTTCAGTTATTAATTCAGAGGAAAGTAAAGCTGAATAATATTAAATTATGCAAAACCAAATAGCAGAAATTGCTAGATAGGATGCTGGTAATCTAACCAGACTGTTAAGGTGTATTTCTGGGGAGCCTTGGGGTGTAACTGAGGAACTGGAAAGAAGGAAACTTATTTGTAACTCCTTCCTCTGAATTTACATGCAAAGTATAGACTTACTCAGCCTTGCCCTCCTACCATTTCCCTGTAACTCTGCATTTTCCACGGCAAATCCAACTAACCTACATATCCCTGGACATGTGAGCAATTTAGCACAGCCAATCCACCTAACTTGCACATCTTTGGGCTGTGGCAGGGAACCCGAGCACCCAGTGGAAATCAAAATGGGCGCTGGGAGAACGTGCAAATTCCACACTGTCGTCCAAGACTGAAATTGAACCTTGGTCCCTGGCGCTGTGAAGCAGCGGCATTGCTAATCACTCAGCCATTGTGTCAGTAATTGAGAAAGTCTTGAAGATACTTAAATTCCTCCCCATCCAAGCCCTTAACATTATGCTAATCCCAGTCTATGATTGGGAAGTTAAAATCACTTATTACAAACCCATTATTTTTACAGTTATCTGCATATTTGCTCAGTTTCCTGACGACTATTCAGGTGCCTACAGTGCAATCTCACTAAAATGATAACCCCCTCCTTATTTCTCAGTTCTATCCATATAGTTTCATTGGATGATCCCTCAGCAATAAGTGAAGTACTGCCATGATATTTTCCCCAAATCAGAAATGCCACTTCCCCATCTCTCTCCTTCTATCCTTTCTACAGCATCTATATGCCAAAACATCGAGTTGCCAACCCAGTCCCTCGCTCAGCTATGTTTCTGTAATAGCTATGGATATCCAAGTTACATGTTCCCATCCATACCTTCAGTTCATCTGCCGTACCTATCAGGTCTCTCGTGTTGAAATAAATGCACTTTGATGAATCAGTTTTCTCTGCTGAACTCTTGCCTGCCTTGTCTATTTAATACAATCTCTAACTTCTGTACTAGCCTCAACCTTCTTTTGTTTCATATTGTTTAAAGAGTCCCAGTCTCCCACCTATAAAAAGGGCACAGAGGGGAAAATGATTGGACTACAAAATTGACACAGAAAATATTACAAACCCTGAGGTCACCGAGTCAATAGTCACTTGCACAATAGAAACACATGGCATCCCAGGCAAAGTGACACACTAGATCCAAAATGGGCTGGAGGCAGAGTGATGGTAGAGGGATGTTTTGCACCTGGAAGACCGTTTTCAGGTTGTTCTACACATCTTGGTAATGGGGCCGTTGATTTTTGTGGTGTATATTAACAATTTAGATTTAAATGAGGAGCTATGGCCAAGGAGGTCATGAATGATAAAAACTGATATGGTGGTTAAAAAGTGAAGGGGACAGACATAGAATGCAGGATCATATCAACAAACTGATCAGCTAGGAACAGCAGTGGCAAATTATAGAAAATATGAAGTAGTGCACTAGGTGAGAGCTAATGAAGCAAGTGGTTACACTATGAATGGATTCTTAAAGGTATTGATGATCAGAGGAACACTGGTATGTGTAGTGACAAATTCCAGATAACAGCAAGGCAGATAGATGAGGTGGTTAAGATGACGTGGTATACTTACCTTTACTATCGGAGGCAGGGAATAAAATGACAAGAAGTTAAGCCGAAACTATATACCAGATTGGCTAGACCTAAACTCCAGTAACATATGCAGTTATGATCACACATTTCGAAGGACATTGCCAGGGTTGGAGGTTCTGGAACACAAGGAAAGATTGGATAAGCTGTTTTCCTTGGATCAGCAAAGGTTTGCGAGGGGATCCGATGGAGGTATATATGGTTGAAGGGCATAGAAGGTGGATAGGAAAGCAATGTCTACTGACACCTGCAAACATGAGCAGCTCAGCATTAACACTAAGCTGGAAACATGCACAATTTTTGACCCGTTATATCATTTCAAAATTTTGGCACCTTACAAAGAGGGATTTCTTTTTAAAAAATTCATTTGTGGGATTTGGGCATTGCTGACTGGCCAGTATATATTGCCCATCCCTAGTTGTCCTTGAGAAGGTGGTGTTGAGCTTCCTTTTTGAACTGTAGTCCACCTGCTGTGATTTTACCTACACTGCAATTAGGGAGGGAATTCCAGGATTTTATCGCAGTGACAGTGAAGGAATGGAGATATAGTTCCAAATCACGATGGTGAGTGACTTGGAGGGGAACTTGAAGGTGGTGGTGTTCCCATATATCTGCCTCCTTTGACCTTCTAGATGGAAGTGGTTATGGGTTTGCAAGGTGCTGTTTGAGGATCTTTGGTGAATTTCTGCAGTGCATCTTGTAGATAACACAGACTGCTGTTACTGAACAGTGGAGGAAGGAGGTCACATTACACATGAGCAGAAAAGAAACATGACACTGAATATACAGCATGGCATTCAGAATCACTTATCAGTCCTCAGATTCTAGGTCCCCTGCTGGAGTCAAAATAGTGATGAATGCCATTTTTAATACTGGCAGCCATCCCGCTAGTATCGGAACACCTGCAGACACTTCAAGAATCATATTCAGGAGCACATGCAAGGGTCTCACTACAGCCCACTGCGCATACTCTGTAGTGTCAGCCAATGGAACATTTTCAATTAATAGAGGGCTCAATAACCAGACAGCACAAATTAAAGCAGAAGTTAGAAGGCCAGGAGGACAGTTGAGGACACACTCACTCACAGCATGCTAGCAGTCTGGAATTCTCTGCCTAAATGAGTGGTTAAGTCAGAAAGTTTCATTTTAGCTGCTTTTAACATATTCCCTTGTGCTGCCACCACCTCCAGGAATATGGTCCAACAGCTGGAAATTGAGATAGTTCAGTCAGTTAGTTGATTGGCACAGTCACAACAGGTTAAATGTCCTTCTTCTGTGCTGTAAACTTCTACATCTATAGTTGGAACCTAAATTGGAGGAGGATACAGTGAGGCTTCAGGGAGATTTGAGGTTAAGGGCATGGGCTAGATGGGATACAGAGTGTGAAGTTTTCATTTCATTATTTACATGCTACAGTTAAGAAGGCAAAATGGTACGTCTGCCTTAATTACAAGGAGATTTGCATATCTTGTAACAGTTGTATAAAGCCTTGGTGAGACCACAGTTTCAGTCACCTCATCCAAGGACAGGCGCGATTATACAGGGACTGTAATGGAAATATGATCAGTAGTAATTTCTACAGGAGGGTGGTGAATCTTCCGAATTATTTACCAAAAGGTGCCGTGGAAACTCGAACACCGAATAAGTTTAAGAAAACTAATTACGCGAAGGGGTATAAACATAGTGCGGGAAAATGGCAGGATGAGACTGAATGGCCGAGCAGAATCGACAGCAAATAGCCCACTCCTGCCAGATGACTGGGATACAAGTTCACGTCAGTTAAAGGCTAGTAGAAATCACTTTCCTTCCGTCCAGTCTAACTAGCAGTACTTTACAAAGTCTTGCTGTCTTCAGAAATTGAAAAAGGCCACTGGATGGGGATGTTTGCAACATTTCATGGAATCCATTCTTCGCATCCATTAACAGCCATACACACAAAAAAAACATGCTGGGCAATCAGAAGACAAAATGCTTTCCAGGCTACAAATAAGGTTTCGCTTCGTATCAGCCAGTTTGATTAATTGAAAACGGGAGTACCACAACGGCAGTAATGGGTGTTAAAACAAGGAGTGCAGACGGAAGCGGAAACTGACCGCAACATGGTGATGCCGGTTCGCCTCGACAGCAGCTGTAGCAGAGGCCCTTCAGCCCACTGAAGTAGGAGGGTGCGAACCCTGAGCAGCAACCCTCATTTATTTCCCTCTCTCCGGCCTTGGCCTCTTGCTTTTGTCCCCCGGCACCAGCCTTTAACCAGATACTCACCCACGCTGCGCACTCGGGGCCACTTTCCGCTTCCGCGCTGCCATTTTCTGGGCGATGGAAAACGAAACTGTACACACGGCGTCAGATTTTGGTCTGAGTTACTGCCTCAGCCTGTCACATCCCCGGCCGCAGGCCCTGACACCAAAACCCCAGCCTCCAGCTCCAGGCCGCACGCATTTTCCGCTGGAGACATTACGCTGACGCGTGCGCAACCCGCCAGAGGCGGGGCTCGAGACCACATGACGGCGAAGGCGGGCAGGGTCGTGATCGGAGAGGCTGGCGGGAAACTGGCACGTGGAGGTGGCGTTTCGCAGGGATTGCAGAAGAGGCGATGAAGCGTACACAATCCGGAGCACCAAGATTGCAATAGATTAAAAAAACACAGAAAATGCTGGGAACATCTGATAAGTCAGTGGCCACATCTGCAGGTGGAGAAGGGTCGTCAATGGATAGGCTTCCACCCTCCACCGCAAACCTTTGATCAGGACGCAAAAAATTTGTCAGAATTTTCAGTCATTTTTGAAAATGAAGGGCTATGTCGTGTGTTTACGTTCTCCGATGACTTGCCAAAAGAAAGTGGGTAACAGTTAATACATTAGATTGAAGAAGCTGGCAGCAGGGGCTTCATGAATCAGCAATCTTCCATGTTGAACACTGATTTAAGAAGCAATGAGGGTGGCAAGGTCACAGAATGAACTCCGGTTGAGAAACTTCAAGGTTCATCATCAAGTAGATTGGCAGCATCATTACCAACTGAATTAGCCAAGTCCTAGATGGTATTGCTGCTAGGGAATTTTTTATAGTCTTTCGTCTTTAATGGGATGTGAGCATCACCAACAGCATTTGTGTTCCATCTGTAATTGCCTTTGAATTGAATAGCTTGCTAGATCATTTCAGACAATGTCAAAGACACCATTGTTGCTGTCTCTGGTTATGCCCTGAACCACTGGCAAAATTGGCAGCATAGTGGTCCACATTGGGAAGGAGTTGCCTTGGAAGTCCTCATCTAGTCAAATATGGATAAGGAAACATGCTGATGTACCCCTTGATAGATGAATCAGAACTCCTACCAATACTCAAAATACCTGTAGGAAGTGGGTGAAATTTCCCCCTCATCAAAGTGGCCGAATAAGTGACCAGTTAGAAAATAGTTGCTCCTTTGTGCCACACTGACAAAGTTTGAAAGGAGAAGCTTTTCCAGTCACATCACAGCTATTTTTTCCACACTTCCTAGTGAACCTATCAACAGCAAGTGCAGGAGGGTAATAGATTGTGATTGCAAGGGTAATGAGAAGCTAAGTAGCAACATTGAACAAGTGTGAGCCCTGGGTTTGGGGGAGAATACTTTTGAGCCTGAATGCTGAAAGGCAAAGCCAGTGGGAGAACACATCTGCATGGTGAGGCCATGGTGTGAGCAACTCTGGCTGGTCCTTAATTTCAATCACCAAAAGGGAGAAGCATTTACAAGAATCTGCAGCCAGAAATGCCAAGCTGACTGTTTATTTTGGCCGCCTCCTATGGTCCTGACAATTAGAGATGCCGATCTTCAGCCAATTTAGTTCACTCTGTGATAACAAAAAATGATTAAATGCACAGGGTACTGCAAATTCTATGGGTTCTGAAAACATTCCAGCAATAGTATTGAAGATGTGCTCCAGAACTAGCTTTATCTCAAACAAGCTGTTCTAGAATGGTAAGATGGTGGCAAGGTAAGTCACTCCATTCAGAGCTCCACACTGCTCACCAGTTCTCTTTCTTTCTTTGCCCTTTTTTTTCTCCCTCCATGGTAATCTATCCCCTACCCCCACCCCTTTTAACTACCTACCTAAGGAGTGAGGAAGAAGCTGGGTCATGATGGGAACCACGTGGCAGGAGCTAAATGCACAGGTTGTGTCCTGCAGCGATGGCAGGTTGAGCATGGGCTAGAGTGATGGTGGCGGATCAAGGATGGGCCAGCGAGAGCAGGCTGGTGAGGCATCAGTGACAAGATGAGGCCAGTGAAGCAGACCAGACTGGGATGCTGGCAGCAGCATGGCGTGTGCTGAAAAGCCCAGGGCAGGACTGTGGTAGTGGTAAGGAAAGTTGGACTCTTTTAAGTAATTTTTTTTCCTTATATTAAGTTAATCTAAATGATGCCATGTTTGCATGGCACCGTACACACTTATCTCTGTATTTTTACATTGAATATACATAACAATAAATGAATCAGTTCAATAGCACAGCTGCAGTACCTGGAAATGTGGAATATTGTCTCAGTATGCCCTGTTCACAAAAAGAAAAAATCCAAACAAAACCAGTTACTGCCCTCATTTGTCTATGGTTGAGCATCCAGAAAGAATCAGCAAAGTGATGAAATAACTGTGAGTTTAACAGTGCTAGTAAATGACACCTACTCAGCAGTAACCTATGCATGAATGGTCAGTTGCATTCCATCAGGACCATTCATCCATGATTTCATTACAGCCTTGGTCCAAATGGGGAGAAAAGCCCTGAACTTAAGAGTTAAGGTCAGAGCACCTTACCGCTGATAACAAGGTTTCATGAGATTAAATGTGTCGTTGAGGAGCTCTAGCCAAACTAGAATCAATGGGAACCACTGAAGAAATCTTTATAGTTTGAAGTCGTACCTATCATATAAGAAGAGGGTTGTGCACGTTGGAAGTGAATAATCTCAGAGCCAATATCTCAGAGTGATATCGTAGACCTTATCATCTTCAGCTGCTTCATCAGTGACCTGTTTTCCTATAATATTTTCTTAGATAACCACTCTTGGTATCTTGTGTTATGTGTTAGCTGTATCAGTATGTCATATTGGATAGAGGTTATTTGATATAGGTCCCTGCCACCAATTCTACATTGTCTTTGTCTTGGATTTATCTTGTGATCTATGTACACAATACACCAACTTAGACAATCTATAGAGCGGCTGTGTTCTCAGACAACAACAGAGGTTTATCACATTGTAGAAGTAAGTACAACTAAATACTAGGACCTCAGGGAACTGGCATAGATGTAGCTGTTCCCTCCAAAAGTTTCAATCGTACTCCTCATCTCTGCCCACATTGTCAGATGACACCAGGTTATAGTCCAACAGGTTTATTTGAAATCTCAAGCTTTTGGATCGTCGCCCCTATGTCAGGTGAAGTGAGAGAGGAGCACACAGGCACAGAACTTATAGACAGATAAATGGGCAGAGACATCAAAAGATCATGCCGTGTGAGTGTCAACAGGTCGAATAATAGATCTCTGCAAGTAATCAAGAGTATCACGCGGTATGAGTAAAGGGTCAACAGCTGAATAACATGTGAAGGGATGACCTATAATCCAATTAAATGAGGTAGAGAGATAATTACAAGAAATTAAAAATAAGACTGTGCTGAGTGTCTAACCAGAGTATTAAGTAATCCAAAACCGTACAAACCTACTAAGGTAGAGAGATCATAAGACTTTATCAAAGTGATAGTGTTACAATGGGACAGTAAGGAAGATTTTACAGGTGCAGAACAGTGTGATGGGGTCACATGTAGTGTGACATGAACCCAAGATCGAGGTTGAAGCCGTCTTCATGGGTACAAAACTTGGCTATCAGTTTCTGCTCAGCGATCCTGTGTTTTTGTGTATCTTGAAGGCCGCCTTGCAGGATGTTTATCCAAAGATCGGAGCCTGGTGTGTTCCCTGACTGGGAGGGAATATTCCTGTCTGGCGATTATTGTTTGGTGTCCATTCATCCATTGTCGTAGAGTCTGCATGGTTTCACCAATACACTATGCCTTGGAGGATCCTTGCCCATAGCGTGTGAGATAGACAACATTGGCCAAGTCACATTAGTATCTGCCGTATACATGTTGGGTGGTGTTTCCACGTGTGATGGTAGTGTCCATGTCGATGATCTGACATGCCTTGCAGAGGTTGCCGTGGCAGGGTTGCGTGGTGTTGTGGTTGATGTTGTCCTGAAGGCTGGGTAGTTTGCTGCGAATGATGGTCTGTTGAAAGTTTAGTGGTTGTTTGAAGGTGAGGTGTGGGAGCACAGGGATGATCTTGGCAAGATGCTTATTGTTATCAATAACATGTTGCTGGTTGTGACATAGTTTCTCTGCTCCTGGGAAGTACTGGACGATGAAGGATACTCTGTCAGTCACTTCTCACCTTTAAACAACTGCCAACTTCAAACTACCCAGCCTTCAGGACAACATCGACCACAACATCACACAACCCTGCCACAGCAACCTCTACAAGACATGTCAGATCATCATGGATACTACCATCACATTCTCTGAAAAGTTGTGACTTCAAATAAGCCTCTTAGATCATGACCTGGTGTCATTTGACTCCTGACCTTATCCACCCGAGTGCAACAAATGCACCTCCAAATCATGTCCACCCACATAATGTCTGTGATTTTAGTGGAATGGAGCCAATCTAACATAAATATTAACCTTTTCAAAAACACTTATATATACCATCTCCCCACAAGATTTTTACTTCAAAGTTAACAATATCATGTATGTAACTATACAAGATTTATCAACACTCATCTCCCCTAAGCATTGGCCACAAATGCAGGTGGTCTGAACATTTCACCTGTTTCTCCAGTCTAGAATGAGAGATGTATCATTTATAAACATGAAAATATCACTTTTGATGTTCTTTTTGAAATTAGAACTAAATGGGTGTTGGTCACTCTTGTAAAGAATTTTATGAAAAGAAGGTCAGACAATTTAGGACCGGTAGGGTAAACATTTAGGGTCATTGGCTTTGTTTTCAATTCACAAGACTGAATAAATTTATATTTAATTTGGTTCAGAGACACCAGATTTGAGTTGAGAAAAAAGTTCAGTTTCTCTCTTAGATGAGAGCAGCTTAGGGAGCACATCACCTCAGCAGATTGGTTTAGTTTGTGAAAGTTCGAAATGAAAAAAGTTTATTTCGAAATCTGCAGGCTATGAGAAATTAGGCACTCAGATTTATGAAAAGCTCATGTTAGCAGACTTGGAAAGATGCAGTGAATGGCAGTCTGGGGCAAATAAACTATTAGAAGTCGGGCAAGTAGAACCCTACAGGGTTGGGATAGGAATGCAGCTTCTCTGGACTTGAGTCTCTTTACTGATAGGGTCAGGAAACAGGTTGAAACTTTGTTTTGCTCATTGTTTTAATTCTTGATAACTGTTTTCTATATTTATTAGATAGCTTGTACATTTTATTGTTTCTTTTGTTCAGAAACTGTATGTTGTTTAGGAACATGTGCAACGTTGTGTAAATATGTCTTAGTGACTAACCATCACATTTACTGACTAAACACAAACAAAGTAAATACATCATCTACCATAATAATAAAATGTGAGGCTGGATGAACACAGCAGGCCAAGCAGCATCTCAGGAGCACAGCTTTTGTGCTCGTGAGATGCTGCTTGGCCTGCTGTGTTCATCCAGCCTCACATTTTATTATCTTGGAATCTCCAGCATCTGCAGTTCCCATTATCTCTGATACTATTTTAACATCATCTATCAAGCCACATTCCTGTCCAAGAATGTCTTATCCAGTAGTACCATCAGCTGGAATGATAATACGGTCTTGAAAGAATAATAGGTCTGTTGCTTTTGCTTTGATCTGTGGATCATTACTACACAGAAAGATCATATATGCTTCATGGAGGGCACTTTATTTGTAGGTGGTGTTGTTGGTCCACTATATTGTAGGAAGACCGCTCAATCTCCTGAACTTCCTTCCTTCAAGACATGGCCATTTATTTGAAGTCTGCTCAAAGTCTGATATCAACAAAGTGACATGAACACCCACTTTACTGTTTAGTGCTCTGAATGGTGATCAGCCACTTATCTCCCACTCTGTATTAAATAGCAATGCGAGCCATTGAGGCTGGCAGCCTGTAAGTAATCACTGAAAAGCCTGCGCACAAGTATAAAGCAAGTAACAGAGGCTGGCAGACTGAAGAATTGATGCATTAAAAGGTGTTGCAAACAAGAAAGGCTGGCAACCTCCAAATCAATGCTAAGAAAGTAAGCTAAGAGCATTAGATGCAACCTGTGTAGAAGCATGAGATATTTGTATGTCCCTGTGGCTCAAGTGGCCTGGCAGAAGCATGTGACCCATTAGCATTCCTGAGCTCCAAAGTGATGTAATGAGAAGCTGAGTGGTTGGTAAGTTGTTCCAAAAGCACTCATGATGATATGGCGAAGCTGCTGGTTTGCAGGTGTCCACTTGTATCGAAGGGTAAAAGAGGTAGAGCATTCAGGGGATTACTGATGATAATGGAGGTGGATGAAGGCCTTTAGAAGCAAGCAGTGAGCTGGTGCCACCAATGACCTCTCTGGCTTTATTTCAGGAAATGGAGCCCTCTAGTTTCTCAGAGAAAGATGAAAGAATTAGAAGCTACATAGAAATGAAATGGAAGGTGATAGCCTGTGGATATTATCACCAGACTGTTAATCCAGAAACTCAGCTAATGTTATGGGGATGAGGGTTTGAATCCCATCATTGTACTTGGAAATTTGAAATCAATGAAGAAAAACCTGGAATTAAGAATCTACAGATCACCATGAAACCATTCCAATTGTTGGAAAAATGTACTTCAGGGAAAAATATCTGCCATCCTTACCTGGTCTGGCCTAAATATGGCTCCAGACTCACAGCAATGTTGTTGACTCTCAATTGCCCTCCGAAATAGCATATAAAGCCATTCAGTTGTATTTATTGCTACAAAGTCTCAAAGAATTGAAACTGGACGGATCACCTGGCAATGACCTCGGAATCGGGAAAGACAATTGCAGAAACAGCCCTCTCGACCCTGCAGAGCCCTCCTTACTAACATCTGAGACAAGTGCCAAAATTGGGAGAGCTGATTCACAGACTAATCAAGCAACAGCCTGACATAGTCATATTCACGGAATCATACCTTATAGATATTGCCCCAGACACCACCGTCACCATCTCTGCAAATGTTCTGTCTCACTGGCAGGACAGACACAGCAAAGGTGACAGCACAGTGGTGTACAGTCGGGAGGTAGTTGCTCTGGGAGCCTTCGACATTGATTCCAGACCCCATGGAGTCTCATGGCTCAGACTAAATGTGGGCAAGGAAACCCCTTGCTGATTGCCACATACCACCCTCCCGTGGCTGATGAATGGGTACTCTTCCATGTTGAACAACATTACGAGGAAGCACTGACGATGGCAACAGCACAAAATGTACTCTGGATGGGGAATATCAGTGTCCGCCACCAAGAATGGCTTGGCAGCACTACTATTGATTGAGTTGGTCTTGTCCTACAGGACATAGATGCTAGACTGGGTCTGCAGCATGTGGTGAGGGAATCTCACCAATGTGCCAGCTGCAGATGCATCTGTCCATGTCAGTATTGGTAAGTGTGAGCACCGCTCAGTCCTTGTGAAGACGAAGTCGTGCCTTTACAACGAGAATAATCTGCATCATGTTCTGTGGCACTATTACTGTACTAAATGGGACAGACTTTGAATAAATCTAGCATCTCAAGACTGGGGATCCATGAGGCACTGTGGGCCATCAACACCAGCAGAACTGTACTCCAGCACAATCTTCAGCATCATGGCCCTGCATATCCCCGACTAAACCATTACCATCAAGCCAGGTGATCAGTATTGGTTCAACGGAAAGCGCAGGAGCAGCACCAGGCATACTTGAAAATGAGGTGACATCCTGGTGAAGCTGAAAACAGGACTACTTGCATGCCAGACAGCATAAGCATCAAGTGATAGACGGAGCTAAATTATCCCACAACAAGCAGGTCAGATCTAAGGTTTGTAGTCCTGCCACATCCAGTCATGAATGGTGGTGGACAACTAAACAACTCACTGCAAATATCCCCATCCTCAATGATGGAAGGGCCCAGCACATTTGTGCAAAAGACAAGGCGAAAGCATTCACAATAATCTTCAGTCAAAAGTGCTGAGTGGATGATCCATCTTGGCCTCCTCCAGTGGTCTCCAACATCACAGGTACAAGTCTTCAGCCAATTTGTTTCACTCCACATGATACCAAGAAACAGTTGGAGGCACTGGATACTGCTGTGAGCCCTGACAACATTCCGACAATGCTACTGAAGGCTTGTGCTCCAGAACTAGCTGCTCCTGTAAACAAGCTGTTCAGTACAATTACAACACTGGCAACCAATCGACAATGTGGAAAATTTCCCACATACGTCCTGTACATAAAAAGCAGGACAAATCCAACCCAGCCAATCACTGCTTTCAATTTTTTAGAAAACAGAGAAGGTGGGTAGCACTTCCTCAAATAAATTAATGTAACCGTGAGGAAGGTTATTAGCACAGGTGAAGTAGAATGTGTATGGGTTGATCTTAGAAACACAGAGGGGCAGAAAACAATAATAAGGGTTACATATGGAATCCCAGACCATGGTAGTTATATTGGGGGAAGGCATTAAGACAAAATTAGAGATACATGTAATGAAGGTATGGCAGTAATTTTGGATGACTTTAATCTGGAAATGGTTTGGGAAAATCAAATCAGTAGAATACCTCAGAAGAGGAATTCTTGGAATACATGTGGTATAGTTTTATGAATCAATATGCTGAGGAACTGACAAGAGAATAGGCCACGGTTGATTGGGTATTGTGTAACAAAGAAGAAATAATTGACAATCTAGTTGTGCACTGGTACTTGGGGAAGAGTAACCAGAATAAGATGGAATATTTGTTAAGATGGTGAGTGACATTAGTGGTTTCTGAGACCTGGTTCCTGAATTTAAGTAAAGGAGTTTGTGATGGTATAAGTAATGAGTTAGTTATGATAAATTGCTTTTCTTAGTTTCTTTGACTTTTTAACATAAATTTGGGGAACTTTATTTAAAGCGATGATGGTAGATAGGCAATGGCAAACAATTAAGGATAACAGAGGTGAACTGCAAAAGTTATTCATTCCTGTCTACCACAATGTCAGACCACAGCTAACATGGAAATTAGGGATAGTATTAAATCCATAGAAGAGGCATGCTGTTTGGTCAAAAAAAACAGACGTGCAGATTGGAAACAGTTTAGATTTCAGCAAAGGGAGAAAAAGAGGCTGATTAAGAGGATGAAAATAGAATATGAGAGTAAGCTTGCAGGCAACACACTGATTTATAGGAAAAGCTTCCATAGGTCTGTGGAGGCAAAAATAATAGTAAAGATGAATATAGGCCCTCTACCGTCAGAAACAGGGGAATTTATAATGGGGAACCAAACATTGGCAGATTAATTAAATACATGCTTTAGTTCTGGCCTCACAAAGGGAGACACAAATGACATCCCAAAAATATAGGGGAACGCAAGGCCTAATGGGAAGGAGGAATTGAAAGAAATTAAAATCAGTAGGGAAATGTTGTTGGGATTAAAGTCAGATAAATTCCAGGGTTTGGTAACTGGATTCTAAAGTACTTAAGGAAGTGGCCCTAGAATAAGTAGAATTGCTAATGGTTATCTCTCAAAATTCTACAAACTCTGGAACAGTTCCTATGAATTGAAGGGTAGGTAATGTAACTCCACTATTTAAGACGGGAATCAGAGAAAAAACAATAAATTGCTTGACATCAGTAGTAGGAAAATGCTAGATTCCATTGCAGAAAATGTAATAGCAGAGAACTGGGAAAAATTGTGATAACATTGGATAGCATAGCATTGATTTACAAATTGAAGTTGTGTTTGATATAACTGTTGGAATTTTGTGAGGTAACTGGTAGAGTGAGTAAAGGGGAGATGCAAATATTGTCTGCTTGGATTTTCAGAAGATTTTTAATAAGGTCCCACCTTATTAAGAGATTAGCATATAAAATTGAAGTGCATGAGATTGGATGTCCTATATTGAAATGGATTAAGAACTTGTTGAAAGACAGGAAATAAAGACGAGGAAGAAATGGGTCTTATTCTTTGGCAGGGAGTGATGAATGGGATACTGCAGGGATCAAGTCTTGGACCCCAGTCATTCATGATATATATTAATGATTTAGACATGAAAATTAAATGTCATATCACCAGGTTTGCAGATGTGGATCGAAGGATCTGTTTCCATGTTGTATTCTACGACACAAAGCTGGGTGGAAGGATATGCTATAAGGAGGATGCGGAGAAGTTTCAGTGTGATTAGGCCAGGTTAAGTAAATGGGCAAAAACGTGCAGTTAGCATGGATAAATATGAGTTACAGACAGGAAGATTATTATCTGAATGATGATGGATTGGGAAAAGGGAGATGCGAGAAGATCTGGGTATCCTCATATAACAGTCACTCGAAGTAAGCATACAGGTGAAGCTGGTGGTGGGGAAGGCAAGTAGAATGCCGGCCTTCATCATGAGATGATTCAGTTACAGGAACAGAGATGTCTTGCTGCAAATATACAGGGCCACACATAGAGTATTGTGTGCAGCTTTGGTTTCCTTATCTGTGGACAAATGTTCTGCCTATTGAAGAAGTACAAAGAGGTTTTATTAGACTGATACCTGGGATGGCTGGGCTGAAAATCTGTTAGGACTATATTCATTGGTATTTAGAAGAATAAGGGGAGATTTCATAGAAACCTATAAAATTCTAAGAAGATTAGGCACAGGAAGGAAGGATGTTCTTGATGACCGGGGAGTGCAGAATCACTGTGCATAGTTTTAAGGATATTGTGTAGGCCATTTAGGGCTGAGATGATGGGAGATTTATTCACCCAGAGAAAGATAATCCTGTGGAATTTTAGAACATAGAAAAGTACAGCACAGTACAGGCCCTTTGGCCCACGATGTTGTGCTGTGGAATAATCCTAATCCAAAAATAAAATAACCTAACCTACATTCCCCTCAATTCACTGCTGTCCATGGGCATGTCCAGCAGTCGCTTAAATGTCACTAATGACTCTGCTTCCACGACTACCACTGGTAAACTATTCCATGCGCTCACAACTCTCTCGGTGAAGAACCTCCCTCTGACGTCTCCTCTATACCTTCATCGTAATGCCTTAAAACTATGATTCCTCGTGGCAGTCAATCCTGCCCTGGGGAAAAGTCTCTGGCTATCGACTCTATCAATGCCTCTCCTTACTTTGTACACCTCGATCAGGTCACCTCTCTTCCTCCTTCTCTCCAGAGAGAAAAGTCCGAGCTCAGTCAACCTCTCCTCGTAAGACAAGCCCTCCAGTCCAGGCAGCATCCTGGTAAACCTCCTTGGCACCCTCTCCAAAGCCCCTCCACATCTTCCCTGTAATAGGGTGACCAGAACTGGGCACAATATTCCAAGTGTGGTCTCACCAGGGTTTTGTAGAGCTGCAGCATAACCTCGCAGTTCTTAAACTCGATCCCCCTGTTAATGAAAGCCAAAACACTATTTGTTTTCGTAACAACCTTATCCACCCGGGTGGCAACTTTGAGGGAGCTATGCAGTTGAACACCAAGATCCCGCTGTTCCTCCACACTGCCGAGAATCCTGCCTTTAATCCTATATTCAGCATTTACGTTCGACCTTCCAAAATGCATCACTTCGCATTTATCCAGGTTGAACTCCATCTTTCATTTCTCAGCCCAGCTCTGCATTCCGTCAATGTCTCGCTGAAGCCTGCAACAGCCCTCGATACTATCAACGGCACCTCCAACCTTTGTGCCATCAGCAAACATACTAACCCACCCCTCAATCTCCTCATCCAAGTCATTTATAAAAACTACAAAGAGTAGAGGCCCAAGAACAGAGCCCTGCGGGACACCACTCAGCACTGACCTCCAGGCAGAATACTTACAATCTACAATCACTCTCTGCCTCCTGTCAGCCAACCAATTCTGAATCCAGACAGCCAAATCACCCTGTATCGCATACCTCCTGACTTTTGTGAATGAGCCTGCCGTTGGGAACCTTATCAAATGCCTTGCTGAAGTCCATGTACACCACATCCACTGCTCGACCCTCGTCAACCTGTCTTGTGACTTCCTCAAATAACTCAATAAGATTTGTAAGGCATGACCGGCCCCTCACAAAGCCGTGCTGACTCCCTTTAATCACACTATGCTTTTCCAAATAGTCATAAATCCTATCCCCCAGAATTCTTTCCAAAACCTTGCTGACCACAGACGTAAGACTGACTGGTCTGTAATTTCCAGGGATTTCCCTATTTCCTTTCTTGAAAAGAGGAACAACGTTTGCCTCCCTCCAATCTTCCGGTACGACTCCCGTGGAGAGTGAGGAAGCAAAAATCTTCGCCAGCGGCTTAGCAACCTCCTTTCTCGCTTCCCAGAGCAACCTAGGATAAATCTGGTCTGGCCCTGGGGACTTAAAAATGTTAATGTTTGCCAAAATTTCCAGCACATCAACTTCCTCAATCTTGATCTGTTCAAGCCTGTTTTCCTGCTCCTCAAAGTTCTCATTCACAACAAGGTCCCTTTCCTTAGTGAAAACCGAAGCAAAAAACTCATTTAGGACTTCCCCTATCTGCTCAGACTCCACACAAAAGTTCCCTACCCTATCCCTGTTCGGCCCT
The DNA here is from genome assembly GCF_030684315.1 of Stegostoma tigrinum. Taxonomy (NCBI): domain Eukaryota; kingdom Metazoa; phylum Chordata; class Chondrichthyes; order Orectolobiformes; family Stegostomatidae; genus Stegostoma; species Stegostoma tigrinum. Next base: position 79,187,514 of record NC_081358.1, read on the forward strand.
ACCTTCTCCCTGATCATTCTCTTATTCCTCACGTATGAGTAAAATGTCTTCGGGTTCTCCCTAATCCTTCCTGCCAAGCCTTTGTCGTGCCCCCTCCTGGCCCTCCTCAGTCCACTTTTGAGCTCCTTCTGAGCAAGCCTGTAATCCTCTAAAGATGTGCTAGACCCTTGCTTCCTCCACCTTACGTGTTACACCTACCTATGCTGCCTTTTTCTTTTTGACAAGAAGCACCTCTGTATCCATCATCCAAGGCTCTTTAATCTTACCCCTTCTTACCTGTCTCAGAGGAACAAATTTATACATCACTCGCAACAACTACTCCTTAAACAGCCTCCACATGTCTGCTGTGCCCTTTCTGTGGAACAATTGCTCCAAATCTGTACTTCCCAACTCCTGTCTGATAGCATCATAGTTTGCTTTACCCCAGTTAAATATCTTCCCCTGGTAACTTCTTTCCCTTTCCATGGCTTTCTGATACAGGAAAATGCTGATACCAAGACGTTGAAAACATTCAAGAAAGGTGTAGATATAGTTCTGAGGACTAAAAGGATCAAAGGATATAGGAAGAAAGTGAGAACATGGTACTAAGTTGGATGATTAACCATGATCAGATTTAATTCCAAAGCAGACTCAAAGAGCTAAATGGCCTACTCTTGATCATATATTCAATGCGTGTTACTATTTGTCCATTTGCAAGACATTTCCCTCTGTTTATGTATTCCAGTATTCATCCACATCTTTTGTATATCGTTCTCTTTGTCTAGCATGCAAATCTTTCTGTTTTATTGCAAAAATCCCACTTTTGTTTTCTTGACTCACCTGAAGGCTAGCCATTCGGGTAGTGTATGTTACTTATGGCTTCATATACTATGGCACAGTAGAATTATCATTGCTAATTGCCAACCAAAAACCTGGCGGCCAGCATTAGATTCTAAAGTGGATTAACAGAATAAATCCTGTGAAATGTGATAATATGCAGTGATGTGGGTGCTTACATAACTGATTGACTGATTGATTTATTGTCATGTGTACCGAAATATGGTGAAAAGCTTTATTTACAAGCGGAACAGGCAGATCACAGCAAAGGATGTACAGATCAAAAAGACTTAGAGGCATACAGGTTACGTTGCAGCTTACGTTGTTTGAGAAAGAAGTTGTTTCTGTACCTGCTTGTGCATGTGTTCAGGTTTCGTGTATCTTCAGCCTGATGGAAGGTCATTACAAGGATGCGATCGGTCTTGGATGATGTTGGCCACCTTTCCATTGCAGCAAGTCATGTAAGTAGAGTCCATGGATGGAAGGTTGGCTTCTGTGATGGTCTGGGCTATGCATACCACCTTCCGTAGTTTCTTACTGGTCCAGGCCACTATGCACCCAGAAAGTATGCTTTCAATGGTGCATCTATAGAAGTTGGTGAGGGACCTTAAGGACATACCAAATTTTCTGAGCCACCTGAGGAAGAAGAAGCATTGTTGTGTCTTCTTGACTGTCACATCTACATAGGAAATCCAGGACAGCTCGTCGGTTATCATCACTTCGAGGAACTTGGTGCTCTTCACTCTCTCACCCTTAGCTCTGTTGATGTAGATGGGGCATGTTCTCCTCCTTTCGTTCTGAAGTCAATGATCAGTACAAGGGAGTACAGTAGGGGGCTCCAGTGTTGAGTGTTATTGTGGAGGAGGTGAAGTTACCTATCCTCACTGATTGCAGCTTATGGGCCAGAAAGCTAAGGATCCAATTGTTGAGGGCAGACTTGAGACCAGGGTTTTGAGATTAGTCTGGAGAGGAGTATGGTGTTGAAGGTGGAGCAATAGTCATGGAGCAGGAGTCCGACGTGAGTGTCTTTGTTGCCAAGATGTTCCAGGACTGAGTGCAGGGCTAGGGATATGGCATCCCCTACGGACCTGTTACATCAGCAGGAAAACTGTGGGAGATTGAGGCAGGGTGGTAGACTAGAGTTGATGTGGGCCATGACCAGGCTCTCGAAGCATGATTATTGAAGTAACATCTGTGGTCACTAAGGCACACTGCATGTGTTTTCTTGGGTATGGGGATGATGGTGGTCTTGTTGAAGCAGTTTGGGGACCTTGGCTTGTTGGAGGGAGAAGTTGAAGATGTTGGTGAATACCTCCGCAGTTGGTCCACATAGGATCTGACTGCTCAGCCGGGGACACCATTCAGGCCCATCACTTTCCTCAGGTTGACTCCCAGGAAGACTGATCTGACTTCTGAAGAGGGGATAGAGGGAAGAGGTGTGTTTGGGGCTGTCAGGGCAGGCGTCACTGCGCTGCTGGCATTCTGCTCAAACTGAGCATGGAAAGCATTGAGGGCATCAGGGAGGGATGTGTCTTTGTCCACTATCTTTCTCTGTTTCATTTTGTATCCTGTAGTGTCATTTAGACCTTGCCATAAATGGCAGGAGCCTGTTTGGAAGGTCTGGGCCTCTAACTTGGTCTGATACTGCCTGTTGGCCTCCCTGATGACTTTGTGGAGGTCATATCTGGATTTTCAATGTTGGTCTGGGTCACCCGAATTGAATGCTGCATGCCTGGTCTTCAGTAGGGAGTGGATTTCCTGGTTCATCCAAGGTTTACAGTTGGGGAACACTCGGATTGATTTCTTTGGTATACAGTCCTACATGCATTTGCTAATGAAGCCTGTGATGGCGGTGGCGTACTTGTCCAGGTTTTCCCCTGAACATTTGAACACAGTCCAGTCCATTGAGTCCATGCAGTCCTGGAGACAGTCTTCCGTTGCCTTGGACCTGCACTGTACTTCTGTTTATGGAGGATCCTCCCATTTCAGCTTCTGCTTATAAGCTGGGAGGAGGAACACAATGCTATGACCTGATTTTTTAGAAATCTGAGTGAGGGATTGAGCAGTGGGTATCTTTGGTGGTTGTGTAGCAGTGGTCCAAAATGTTCAGTCCTCTTGTGGGGCAGGAAATGTGTTGGTCATATTTTGGCATCACCTGCTTGAGGTTGGTTTTGTTGAAGTTGCTGGCCACAACAAATAGGGACTTGGGGTATTTTAACTCACATCCTCAAAGCCATTGTAACTGATGATGGGTAATTTTAGCACCTGATGACTGGATATTAAATGCAGGGTTTAAATATAAATATCACACCTCATTGAGCATGCCTCATTGATTAATTCAGGAGTCAAGACGGGATTAAGGATTTGGAAACAGGAGATGAGGTGAGAGTGATTTGTCCTTGACATCAAGGCCGTGATTTGACTGAGTGTGGTATTAAGGAGCTCTAGCAAAACTGGAATCAGTGGGAATCAGGTAAAACTTTCCACTGGCTGGTGTCATTCCTGGCTCAAAAGAAACAGTTTTGGAGTTTGGAAGTCAATTGCATCAGCTCCCGGACATCACTGCAGGCACTCTCCACAGTAGTGTCCTTGGAACAACCATCTTCAGCTACTTCTCTCCATCATAAGTTCAGAAATACAGATGTTCACTGATGACTGCACAATATTCAGTATTATTCATGACGCTTCAAACACTGAAACAGTCCATGCTCAAATGCAACAAGACCTGGACATTATCCGGGTAGGGGATGACAAGTGGCAGTGACAATCATGCAACAGAAGTGCAACACAAGCAACACAGCCAAGGACCATCTCCAACAAGAGAGTGGGTAGAGCAAATGAATTGCAGCAGTTCAAGACGGCAGATCACGACCACCTCCTCTTGCAGAATTGCAGAAAAAGCAGATGCAGATACAGCAGGTAACAAGGAAGGGAAATGGAATGTTGACATTTATTGTTAAAGGAATAGAGGAGAAAAGTAGGGAAGTACTGCTGCAATTAAATAAGGCCTTAGTGAGAGCACCTGAAATATAGCGTATGGTTTTTGTTCCCTTTGGAGATATTGGTGGCAATTCGGAGGAGATTCACTAAATTGACTTCAGAAACTAATGTATGAGGAATTTGTCCCATGAGAGAGATTGAGCAGTTTAGGCATGTATTCTCAGAAGTTTAGAAGATCAGAGGGGATCTAATTGAGGTATTTTAGATGCTAAAGAGGATTAGCACAGTTGATGTAGAAGATAACAAGGTGTGGGGCTGGATGAACACCGCAGGCCAAGCAGCATCATAGGAGCAGGAAGGCTGCCGTTTCGGGCCTAGAACCTTCATCAGAAATGGGGAAGGGGGTTCTGAAATAAATAGGGAGAGAGGGGGAGCCTTCCTACTTCTGTGATACTGCTTGGCCTGCTGTGTTCAGCTCTACACCTTCTTATCTTGGATTCTCCAGCATCTACAGTTCCTATTATCTCAGATGCAGAGGATGTTTCTTAATTCGGAGTAATCTAAAACAAGATACCATTGCTGTAGGATAAGAGGTAGCAGAATTAAAATAGAAATGAGAAGAAATTATTTCTCTCAATAGCACAACAATTTGTTGAATTCACTCTGCCAGTGCATGGTGGAAGCCAGACATTGAATAAGTTTAAGGAGGAGATAGACAGATTTTTGATTAGCAATTGGTTGAAGGCTTCTGGAGAGCAGTCAGGAAGATGGAGTTGAGACTGAGATGAGATCACCTATGATCATACCAAATGGGGGAGGCGATGACCTGATGGTATCATTGCAAAAACCCAGGTAATGTTCTGGGGAACACAGGTTCAAATCTTGCCATGGCAGATGGTGCAATTTGAATTCAGTGAAAAATCTGGAAAAAAGAGTCTAATGATGACTTTTGTTGATTGTTGGAAAAACCTGTCTGATTCACTGACGTTCCTTAAGAAGGGAAACTGCCGTTCTAATCTGGCCTGGCCTAGACTCCACACTTGCATCAATGTGGTTGACTTGTAACAGCTCCCTGGGCAGTTAGGGATGGGCAATAACTCCTGGCCTAGCCAGTGATGCCCTCATCCCATAAATGGATTAAAAAATTGGCGGGCCAGGCTTGAAGGGCTGGTTCTTACATTCTAATGTTCTCAAGGGCAACTAGAGATGGGTGATTAGTGCTCATAAAATTGAAAGTAAAGTAGTTATCTTTTATTAACTGCTGGTTTTCATCTGATCTGTCAGGAATCCAAGATACAAGAAAATCCTTGGTCAAAAGGCTGCTGGCTTTGAGAGAGTGTATCTGTAATACATTTAACAGTACAGACATAGAGGATAAAAGAAGAGAGTTATGTTAAATGTATTTACAATCTTGGTTTGGCCTCAAGTGAAATATTACTTCCAGTTTTGGGCCTCACAGAGATAAATGGCAAATGAAGTAGTGATGATATGATGAAAAACTTCCATGCATCCATTGATTAGGATCTGGAATGCACTCTCTGAGATTGTGGTGGAGGTATATTCAATCAACGTATTACAGATGGAATTGGATTGCTTTTGAAAAGGAAAAAGGCAAAGGATTAGAGCTTTCTAAATTTTCTTATGGATACCCAGTACATGAGGCATGAGGCACTGCACAGCCACCATCTGTGCTGTAACAATTCTGTGAATTTGACAGAATAGGCTCCATGAAGGACTGCATTGGCTCAGTCATTGGTTAATTACTTATTATTTTGCAATAACAATAAATTCCGTTAATTTTCAGACACTTGTAAGGATTTCCCCTGAGAATCGCTTGGCAAGTTCAGTGTCATCTTCCTCTCTTACTTTCAGCAGAGACCAAATAATATAAAAAGTTGTTTCTAAGATGGTCTGGCAATGGTGTGCCTTTAATTTGGATTCTTTTTACTATTGGGCTATATTCAAACTGCAACTGAATGAAAATTTCAAACAGCCATAGGCAGTACTAAAAAAGAACACATATGAAATAGGTCGCACATCAACTAGCATGCTTTGATTAATGGTTGAATAGCTCTACCATTGTAACTAGTGGACCAATCCATAATCCAAAATATCAAACAGTAAATTGCTCTACAATTTGTATTATTTTATAAATAAGAAAACAATGCTTAGTTCAGAAAATTTTATTTTCTATATATAGTAAATATCTTTAAATTTATTTTCTAGCTCTTTAAGAGTTTTCTCAGAAAAAAGTTACATATTTTACCCACAATATCATATACAATCTGTTATTGTACTACAAGTACTGGAAGATCATGGTAAGCCTGGGACCCTCTCGACAGACAACTAAGTTACTCATGGCAAACTCAGTAGCACCGACTGTGTAAATACAACAGCTTAGGTTCTAATATATTGCTTTCATAGTGACAGCTCTCAAACACACTTCAATTCAGAGTTGATCACAGTTGGCTTAAAAGTAATATTGATTTATTTTCGTTTTCAAGCTTTTAAGGAATATATCATTGGTATAATCAAAGTAGATTAATAATTTGAAAGTAATTAAATCGGAGTTAAAATAAAATTCATCAGCAATACCTGTGCTTTACTGCATTGCTTTTGAGGCAAGATTATTATTCTAGTAGTATCTGTGCTTCTTTATTCATATGTTATATCATTACCTTTGCTTTAGATACATAAGTGTTACAAAGTAGGTTATTTGGACAGATGTTAAATTATGTGCAAATGTATTCTCAACAATTCAATCATGTTATGAATTGCAAGTATGTTGAGGAAAAATTGAAGCACTGGACCATAAGGTAAATAATAGCCCTGAGGATTTCAATTTACCATCAATAATGTGGTAATTGTAGAAGTTCTGTGCCAATTGGTTATGCAGAAATGAGCAAAATATGATTAAGATGAAGTTCTATATTGAAATTAATATAAAGTTATAATCAGAATATTTTAAATTAACAAAAAACATTCACATGAAAGAAAGCAATGCAAGTACGAATTGAGATTTAGTCTGGGTATAATAAATAGTCTTGGCTCTGTCATTCAACCTTTTCTTAATTTCTAGACAAAACCAAATGACAGTCCATTTTAAATACATGATGGTGCAAGTAAATGTATATTTTACAATGTGCTCAAATACCAATGTTGAGAATATTCAGTAGTTTAGACTGTAAATTTGTGAAACAATCAACACAGATGAATTTCAAAATTCATGTATTTTTCAGCTCATCTCTATGCTCAAAGACAGCTTGAGTAAACTGTTTGAAGACTCTATCCATATAAGTGGCCCATCGAGGAAATATCCCCTCCAGGAAGCCGATGTGACCACCATGTGCAGTTAGTAGTAATGCAACATTGGGGTTCTGTTTAGCAGATTGCATAGGTATGGCTGAAAGAAATACAAATGTCAGAACAGTAATGCATTAAACTTTTGCAATCAATTCAACAAATAAGACAATCACTAACAGTGAAACCCAATGAAGAGTTATGCTCATGGGATCAACTTCAGTGTAATAACAAATAATTTCCTCATACATGATCATTTTAAGTCACTGCATTGTAAGTTAACATACATAAAATTAATCTTAAAATTAATACTACTGCAAATTAAATACATAAAATTAAATTTGCTTCAGTTTTTCGAATATCATTCAACTACTGAAATTCTTCCATGAGCTAATGAGTATGTAGACATTTAATAAAGTTTTCATTATTTTCTGTCCCTGTTACTTTATCTAAACTTACTCTATGTGAAATAACATAGTTAACTCCTTAATTCAAAAGAATAGGGCTGTAAAATTTCAGATGAATGTATTAATTATTACATCACAATGCAGTTGCAGAACTAAATTGCCCTAATGTTATTCTTCTTGTTTTGATGGGTATTGGCCTGTGTTGATACTGTTCCATTTAACTCCCTCTCCGGGACTTACCATGGGTATCTCCACTGTCAGAGGTGCTGCATTTCTTAAAGGCCGTGTCATTGATGAGTATAACAAGACACAAATTGGCTTCCACAGCTCATCTGTTTTATAGTGATTGGGTCTGTTGGACCTGCCCAAAGTCTACTTAGACACTTTAGAAGACCTTCTCAACAATTTTTCCTATATCAGGAAGAACACCTGTACTCCATCTGATTCCATGTAGACATAAACTTTCAAAATTTTTACAATAAGAAACAAAGAACTGTGGATGTTGGAAATCAGAAACAAAAACAGAACTTGATGGAAAAGTCTCAGCAGGTTCTGGTAGTATCTGTGGAGAGAAAGCAGAGTTAACATTTCAGGTCCAGTGACCTTCCTTCAGAACAAATTCTCTTTCTGTTCTCAAGTGCTGGAAATGAATTCCAGTTCTTTCCCAGTGAGTGGGTTGGGAAAGTCATAAGTAAATTCAGGCATTCAGTACACCAAGTCTCTTGGGGATAATTAGCAGTGTGCTTGGTAAACCTGTGGCTGAAATACAGACCAAATCAAAACAATTAAGAAGTCAGCGAAAAATAATTTTGCATGTGAGATGGCTTTTTCTCACTGGCATGCAGTCTGAAAAACAGCAAGTTAAGGAAGATGAGTGCGCAGAGGAAGTATTGAAAGGTCACTCCAGCTGTAAAGAGTATTAAATAGGAAAACAGTGGGCCAGCCATAGCATAAGGCTAGCATTGCCGTTGAACAACTTCTTGTAAAAAGTAGTTCGGATAATTTCTAACAAAAGGAATTTGATATTATTCCATTGAAACCAATGAAAGGCTAAATAGGAACAAAAACAAAGTTGCTGGAAAAATTCATTGGGTCTGACAGCATCTGTGGAGGAGAAAACAGAGTTAACGTTTTGGGTCCGATGCCGCTTCCTCAGAACTAAGGCTAAATAACTGCATTGATCTCTAATCCAGTGACCTGTGTTGAACTTCAATTTGTTGTGTAGAATTTGTGCTCAGGATCCAGCACTCACAGCATGTGGCATTCAAGGAACAGATAGTTCCAAGGGTTGGCTCATTGGCTCATTCCAATATATTAGTTACCTTCAATGCTGCCTGTGTTTGTCGCATGGTTTTCAATCCATCATTCAAACAGTTTAAAGGTTAATGATGATCAGTTGCCAGGCCACAATTTGTTGGAAATACAGGCACACACATTTCATGTGAAAAGGGGCTGTTGAACTGTGCTGCTGAGGTGACTTTGGGCCATTGGCATTGTGCAGTCAGAACTCAGGAAGAAGTTTGCAGCTGTATTGGAATTTGTACAGTTTCTCATGTTTAAAAAATGAGAACTCTTACTTGTTAGTGCTTGCTTAGGATATAGGCAGAACATTTTAGGAAGGTCATGGAAATGGAAGTGTTAGGTCCACACATTGAGAGTGTGTGTCATTGTTGTGTTTGATGACAAAGAATTAAGCCAGCTAGTGTACTCATTTTAATGCATGGTTACAAATTGTGTGCATCAAAGAAAGTGTGTTGGAAAGGCTGCATGGTGCTCACCTTGTCAGATATCAAGAGATTGTTTAAGCATTTCCTCAACTGGATCTTTGTCTGCCACACCATACACCAGCAGCTTAACTCTTTTGTAACCTCCCGCCCGGAATGTGCGGTGAAGTTAAGTAGCCTCCTTCGGTAATTCCCTGGAAAGTGATCCTGCCTCCATGCTTTTACCATGAGCTCAAGTCAGGCAACTGTGAATTGTGATGCTGCTATTCTTCTGGCATCCACGTTCCTCCTGTTTTCCTGTCAGCGCATTAGTAATCCACAATGAACTATACTGCCATAATGAGTGCTGTTAGTGTTCCTTTAAATAATTAGTCCTTGTTCAGGCTTTGACACCTACTACCACCTATTAATTGGCTGCCAATCCTAAAAGAAGCCTCTTAATTTGCCAAGATAATAAAATGTGAGGCTGGATGAACACAGCAGGCCAAGCAGCATCTCAGGAGCACAAAAGCTGACGTTTCGGGCCTAGACCCTTCATCAGAGAGGGGGATGGGGGGAGGGAACTGGAATAAATAGGGAGAGAGGGGGAGGCGGACCGAAGATGGAGAGTAAAGAAGATAGGTGGAGAGGGTGTAGGTGGGGAGGTAGGGAGGGGATAGGTCAGTCCAGGGAAGACGGACAGGTCAAGGAGGTGGGATGAGGTTAGTAGGTAGCTGGGGGTGCGGCTTGGGGTGGGAGGAAGGGATGGGTGAGAGGAAGAACCGGTTAGGGAGGCAGAGACAGGTTGGACTGGTTTTGGGATGCAGTGGGTGGGGGGGAAGAGCTGGGCTGGTTGTGTGGTGCAGTGGGGGGAGGGGATGAACTGGGCTGGTTTAGGGATGCAGTAGGGGAAGGGGAGATTTTGAAACTGGTGAAGTCCACATTGATACCATATGGCTGCAGGGTTCCCAGGCGGAATATGAGTTGCTGTTCCTGCAACCTTCGGGTGGCATCATTGTGGCAGTGCAGGAGGCCCCTGATGGACATGTCATCAAGAGAATGGGAGGGGGAGTGGAAATGGTTTGCGACTGGGAGGTGCAGTTGTTTGTTGCGAACTGAGCGGAGGTGTTCTGCATGCGAACTGAGCGGAGGTGTTCTGCATGCGAACTGAGCGGACACCTCCGCTCAGTTCGCAACAAACAACTGCACCTCCCAGTCGCAAACCATTTCCACTCCCCCTCCCATTCTCTTGATGACATGTCCATCAGGGGCCTCCTGCACTGCCACAATGATGCCACCCGAAGGTTGCAGAAACAGCAACTCATATTCCGCCTGGGAACCCTGCAGCCATATGGTATCAATGTGGACTTCACCAGTTTCAAAATCTCCCCTTCCCCTACTGCATCCCTAAACCAGCCCAGTTCATCCCCTCCCCCCACTGCACCACACAACCAGCCCAGCTCTTCCCCCCCCACCCACTGCATCCCAAAACCAGTCCAACCTGTCTCTGCCTCCCTAACCGGTTCTTCCTCTCACCCATCCCTTCCTCCCACCCCAAGCCGCACCCCCAGCTACCTACTAACCTCATCCCACCTCCTTGACCTGTCCGTCTTCCCTGGACTGACCTATCCCCTCCCTACCTCCCCACCTACACCCTCTCCACCTATCTTCTTTACACTCCATCTTCGGTCCGCCTCCCCCTCTCTCCCTATTTATTCCAGTTCCCTCCCCCCATCCCCCTCTCTGATGAAGGGTCTAGGCCCGAAACGTCAGCTTTTGTGCTCCTGAGATGCTGCTTGGCCTGCTGTGTTCATCCAGCCTCACATTTTATTATCTTGGAATCTCCAGCATCTGCAGTTCCCATTATCTCTTAATTTGCCACACTGGCTAGATTCACCAAGAAGGACCACTGCATGAAGATTAGGTTTGCCGTCCTGGAAATAGTCCAATCAAAATGTAAATTGGTAAGATTTCACACTTTTCCCCGAGGTGTAAGTGGCCTCTTTATTCCTCCAAACAAAATGGACTTTCTCACATTTAATCCATATTGACATGTATTTACTATTCAGCTACCCACTGCACAAGTTTGTTAATGTCTTCTCACATTTTATCATAGTATGCACTCTAAGAACCTGCCCTCCTTCATTTAGTGTTGACCACAAGTTTTGAAATGGTACTTCCCATTTTTCAGGGTCTAAGAAAAGCATAAAAATTATTTCTGTGGCTGTTTCTCAGATACCTGTTAGTAGTTCATGTCACCTAGCAATAACTTTTACTTTTGTTTTTCTCTATTCTGACATTCATGATGAGACCAAAAGTTACAAGTGACTTTTCTAGCTTTTGCCTTTGAAGCAAGGTTAACTTATGCCCTGCTTTGCACAAAATACATGTGTCGTCGACTGAATTTCTCGAGTGTAGTTCTGATTACCAGGTGGTAGACAGCTGTGCACACATTTACAAACAAGAACTGCCCATTGCACTGTAGTCCAGTTCATCACTGCTGGCACAGATAATAAAAACATGCAGTAGGAGTCAAACAGAAAAACAGAGAGGAAGGCAGGAAAAAAAGTGCTGGGGTAGGGGGTGTGGTGCTTACTGTTTAGAGACCAGTCTGTTCTGAAGTGGCACGTTGGTCAATAAATGTGTAGACCAGAATAAGTAAGGATGGCAGATTTCCTTTCCTAAAGGATATGAGTGAACCTGTTGCGTTTTTATGACAATTACCGTCTGACTTGATTTTTATTCCTTTTATTGAATTCCAAATTAACCACCTTTCGTAGAGGGATTTGAACCTGTGTCTTGCAAACATTTCCCTGGAGATTCTTACCTTTCGGTTCTGATGAAGAGTCACTGGACCCGAAATGTTAACTGTGATTTTTTCTTCACAGATGCTGAGCTGCTGAGCTTTTCCAGCAAGTTCTCTTACTTACGTGGTGACATTACCACTATGTCATCATTGGTCCAAATAGTAATCAATTTAATAGCAATTTATTTAATAACTGTTTGACTAAATGATAATCAATTTATTTCAAACTACTTATATAAGGAGACTTGCAGTAGTTTCCAAGTACTACCTATTTTCTAGCACCATGCTTGTCACTGTTTTTAACTCAGTCATAGGATGGGGACATCGTTGACAATGCCAATATTTATTAGCTACCCTGAATTGCCCTTGAGTAGTTGGTGGCATGCAGCTGTCTTGAGCTGCACATTGTGTAGGTACATCCATTGTGCTCACATGGAGGGACTTGCAGGGTTTCAATGTAATGATAGCAAAGTAAAAGTAAAGCAATTCGAAATCAGAATTGTTTGAGACTTGGAGTGGAACTTGAAGGTGATGATATTGCTATGCACCTGATGCCCTTGCTCTGCTAATGTAAAGTTGAGGGATTTGGAAGGTGCTGTTGAAGAAGTCTTGGACCTTTAGCTGTTTTTTCTCCTTTCGCAGCTTCTCTTGTTTATAATAAGAGGTCAAAGATAAAGCTGCATGATTTGCTGATAAAAATGTGCAAATCAAACCCAATATCACCAGTAAAGCCTTGGAATTCCTAAAGAAGTATGTGCATGTGAACTAATGGAGTGATGGTGATTTCTCAAAATTGTGCATCCTCCTCTGAGGACTCAGCAGTCTCCTTCTGTTCCAACTCTTTTGTCAGGTTTGATGGATCTGTGGGAGATGAGGACTTGAAAGCAGTGTCAGGATTCTGATACCCAGATGAAAACAAGCTTCTCACTCTACAGGATGTAAGGGTGCCTGTTGGAGCCAGGGACAAAGTCAGGCATAGCCATGTTAGATGTTGCTGCTAAAAACAGCAGGCATCTCCTGAAAGTGTAAGAAGGATAAAGATGAGGGATGTAGTGATCATGGATGCCAAATTCAGATTCAGCACTTGACCCAGTGCAAATAAACCTTTCAAACGTAACAACAAAAAATTAGAATAAAATTTATTCTGCCTCCCAGCAACGCTTACAGTTACACTCTAACATGCAGCACATTGTTTTTTTTGACAAAGCCAAACAAAGAGACTGAAAACCCCATTGTTTTTCAGACAGACAACCTCTTAACATGGTCCTTAAGGAGTTGAAGCGCCATTCATTGGTGGCAGGTTAATTTCCTGGTCCCACCTTCCTGCAGGATCTTTGAACATTACATCATATTCCAAAGATGACAGGATCCATGAATACAGTTTTCAAATCATGCTTACATATGCTCAATCCCTGATAGTCTGTTTGAATATATGTTTGGAACAGAGTTGTCTGTCTGTGTTAGGTGAAAATAATATGAAATATTTATTGGGTGGCCGGGTTTCCTGTACCTCCACTTGATCAGTCAGTAGGGAATGGCTGCCTCACGGCCATTTATTACTCCAAATGGGCTAACAAATGTCTTCCCACAACCACCGTATTCTCTCATCTTTGAAAGGTACTTCTAGCTTCCAAATTGATGCCAGAGTGGAAGTGGCAGTTGGATGTGGTTTAAATGGCCACTTAAGGGCTTATATTTAGGTGAGATCAGGTGAGACCTCGCTTGATCCCAAAAAAAATTTGCAAACAAGTTAGGGGTGAGTTACTCACGTAATTTTACAAGCTCCTCTGCGCGAAAAGTCTGGTGGAAAGGTTACTGAAATTCTGCTCAGATATACGAGACAGATTGCAGATAGTTAATGGAAGAAAAGCACAATACATTGGAAACAATGCAGCTCAATGGAGATTTCAAACTTTAGTGCTCCCATTCTTTGCCAGTAATGCTTGGGACACTCTCTTTGAAGGAACCAGGTATTTAATACTATGGGAACATGCACTTGTATGTCTGTCTGCTGCTGCCTTCTGTATGCATCTCCTTGCTTGCAACCTTCAAAAATGAACAGATCCTGAAACAATGAAAAAAAACACCAAGGAACTATTCTACAGATCATAATAACTGATTACATATATGCATATCCATGCAATTTTATTAAGAAGATTCTTTGGAAAAGAGAATTGACGTGGCAAGTATTATAGGTTTAGGCTGCACATTTAGAATGGATGCATATTGTAAGCATAGCTGTAGGATAGTCTGAGTGGAAGGAAAGAGTCTGTGATAGCATACGTTATCCATCTACTTTGTATGTGCTAATGGGGAATATTTTTACCTAGGCAGATTTTGTGAGATTGTTAATGTGGCATTTTCCCAGATGGCCACTTCTGGTGTCTTCTGGTATTTGCCATTTCTACCACCATGTGGTGCTGAGTAAGGGTTGTTTGAAGTAGTTCACTGCCATTAGTCTTCTTTGACTTTCCTTTGTCTTAGGTCTGTCAGTGGTAGAGAATACATCATAGGTGCAGTATCTACAGAAGAGGCACTGTTCTTAGATATCAATTTGAGATAGATAAATTTTTATGAAGCAAATGAAAGTGTATGAAGTTAGGCCACAGATCAGTCATGATCTCAAGAAGCTGAATGGCCTACTCCTGTTCATGTGTTCCTGTGTAACAAGATGATTTATTGCATGACAGAAACTACATTTTGTCAGGTATAATTACTAGAACCATCATGAGCTAATATAGATATATCTGTTCCCTCCAAAAGCTTACATTCTGTCTTCAGCCACAGACTGTGTATCACATCAGTAGAGTCAGTGGAGCCAATGTACCTTCATCCCTTCAGTACCATTATCTTATACATCTCCACTTAAGAATACTTCCCCTTGGATAACCCATTATACAATTATGATATAGCTATTTTACACTGAGAAGTACACAATCTAGTGGCATAGTGGGTCAGTCATCAGCACTGCTGCCTCAAAGCACCAGGAACCCAGGTTCAGTTCCAGGCTTGAATGACTGTTTGTGTGGAGTTTGTACGTCCTCCCCTAGCTTGCATGGGTTTCTCCAGGGAGTTCTGGTTTCCTTACACAGTCCAAAGACATGGTGGTCAGATGGATTGGCCATACTAAATTGCACTGTAATGTCCAGGGATGTGCAGACAAGGTGAATTAGCCATGGTAAATGCAGGTTTACAGGGATAAGAGACTGGGACGCTCTTCAGAGGGTTGTGTAGACTTGATGAGCTGAATGGCCTCTTTCTACAGTGTAGGGATTCTATGATCTCCTTCTTACTCTGACTTCTCAAATGCAGATTGTCTGGAAGTTTTACACATTTCTCAGGATGCACTCTCTTTGAACTTAAAACAAAATGGCCGGTCGGCTTCTTGACCTTGATAGCGAAGTGTAGAGCTGAATGAACACAGCAGGCCAAACAGCATCTTAGGAGCACAAAAGCTGACGTTTCAGGCCTAGACCCTTCATCAGAAAAGGGGGATGGGGAGTGGATTCTGAAATAAGTAGGGAGAGAGGGGGAGGCGGACCGAAGATGGATAGAGGAGAAGATAGGTGGAGGGGAGAGTATAGGTGCAGAGGTAGGGAGGGTATAGGTCAGTCCGGGGAGGACGGACAGGTCAAGGGGGCGGAATGAGGTTAGTAGGTCGGAAGTGGAGGTGGGACTTGAGGTGGGAGGAGGGGATAGGTGAGAAGAAGAACAGGTTATGGAGGCGGGGATGAGCTGGGCTGGTTTTGGGATGCAGTGGGGGGGGGGGGGGAGATTTTGAAGCTGATGAAATCCACATTGATACCATTGGGCTGCAGGGCTTCCAAGCGGACTATGAGTTGCTGTTCCTGCAACCTACAGGTGGCATTATTACGGCACTGCTGGAGGCCCAGGATGGACATATCGTCTAAGGAATGGGAGGGGGAGTTGAAATGGTTCCAACTGGGAGGTGCAGTTGTTGATTGCGAACCGATCGTAGGTGTTCTGCAGAGCAACCCCCAAGCCTTCGCTTGGTTTCCCCAGTGTAAAGGCAGCCACAGCGGATGCAGTATACCACATTGGCAAATGTGCATTGAACATCTGCTTGATGTGGAAAGTCTTTTTGGGGCCTGGGATGGGGGTGAGGGAGGAGGTGTGAGGGGAAGTGTAGCACTTCCTGCGGTTGCAAGGGAAAGTGCCGGGCATGGTGGGGTTGGAGGGGAGGGTGGAGCGGACAAGGGAGTCACGTAGAGAGTGGTCTCTCCGGAAGGCAGACAAGGGTGGGGATGGAAAAATGTCTTGGGTGTTGGGGTCGGATTGTAAATGGCGGAAGTGTCGGAGGATGATGCATTGTATCCGGAGGTTGGTGGGGTGCTATGTGAGGACTAGGGGGATTCTCTTTTGGCGGTTATTGCGGGGGCGGGGTGTAAGGGATGAGTTGCGGGAAATGTGAAAGACATGGTCGAGGGCATTCTCGACCACCGTAGTGGGGTGGGGGGGGGGGTAGTTGCAGTCCTTGAAGAACAAGGGCATCTGGCATGTACGGGAGTGGAATGCCTCATTCTGGGAGCAGATGTGGCGGAGGCGAAGGAATTGGAAATAGGGGATGGAATTTTTGCAGGGATGGTGGGTGGGAGGAGGTATATTCCAGGTAGCTGTGGGAGTTGGTGGGCTTGAAATGGACATGGGTTTCTAGGTGGTTGCCTGAGATGGGGACAGAGAGGTCCAGGAAGGTGAGGGATGTGTTTGGAGATGGTCCAGGTGAAATTAAGGTTGCGGTGGAAGGTGTTGGTGAAGTGGGTGAACTGTTTGATCTCTTGGGAGCATGACGCGGCGCCGATACAGTCATCAATGTAACGGAGGAAGAGGTGGAGTTTAGGGCCAGTGTAGGTGCGGAAGAGGGACTGTTCCACGTAACCTACAAAGAGGCAGGCATAGCTTGGGCCCGTGCGGGTACCCGTGGCCACTCCCTTTGTCTGTAGGAAGTGGGAGGAATTGAAAAAGTAGTTGAGGGTGAGGACGAGTTCGGCTAGGCGGATGAGCGTATCGGAGGGGGAATGGTCAGGTCTGCAGGACAGGAAGAAGCAGAGGGCCTGTAGGCCATCTGCATGGGGAATGCAGGTGTATAGGGACTGGACGTCCATGGTGAAAATGATGTGTTGGGGACCGAGGAATTGGAAGTTCTGGAGGAGGTGGAGGGCATGGGTGGCCTTGTGGACGTAGGTAGGGTGTCCCTGGGCCAAGGGGGAGAAAATGGAGTCCAGATAGGTGGAGATGAGTTTGGTGGGGCAGGAGCAGGCAGAGACAATGGGTTGATCAGGGCAGGCGTGTTTGTGGATTTTGGGAAGGAGATAGAAGCGGGCGGTGCAGGGTTGAGGAACAATGAGCTTAGAGGCTGCGGGTGGGAGGTCACCTGAGGTGACGAGGTTGTGAATGGTTTGGGAGATGATGGTTTGGTGCTCAGGGGTGGGGTCATGATCCAGGGGATGGTAGGAGGTGGTGTCGGAGAGTTGGCATCTGGCCTCAGCAATGTAAAGGTCAGTGCGCCATACTACAACTGCGCCTCCCTTGTCTGCAGGTTTGATGGTGAGGTTGGATTGGAGCAGAGGGCTGCACTTTCTGTAGGGAAGAAGTTGGAGTGGGTGAGAGGGGTGGAGAGATTGAGGCAATTGATATCTCAACGGCAGTTGGAGATGAAGAGGTCGAGGGAGAGTAGGAGGCCTGGGGCTGGTGTCCAGGAGGATGACTTGTGTTGGAGGCAGGTGAGGAGGTCAGTGGAGGGGGGGTTAGTTTGACAGATAAGTAAGCGTGGAGGTGGCGGAAAAATTGCTCGATATCCAGACATGACTGGTATTTGTTGACGTGTGGGTGGAGGGGGACAAAGGTGAGCCCCTTGCTGAGGACTGACCATTTGTCTTCTGTCAAGGGAGGTCTGGGGGGCTGGTGAAAATTCGGCAGGGCTCAGTGTGGCTGTCTCCTCTGGGGTTGCTGGTGGAGGCTGTGGACGGAGCGATGTCGGCGTCGGCTGTGGGCGGGATTGGGTCACCTTCTTGACCTTTGTTCTGATCTGTTGATCATTCTCCTTTGAAGGATCTTTCAGCTCTCGGCTATCGTTCATAGAGGATGCCTTTATTTGTTAACATTGCCATAGGTCAGTTACCTTTTCTAGAAAACACAGTCTCAATGAATTTCCTTTTTAGAAGACAGCTGCTGGAGTTGGAGTTAGCACTTTCTTTCTTTTGGACTCCTGGATTTCTGAAACAGGCAATCACTTTCTTACTGGAAGATGCAGAACTTCTTTCCATATCCTGGATTCTTAGAAGAGGCAATTTCTTCTTTTCACCACACTCTAGATCCTTGGATATTAATCTAGTTCCCGTGGAGTGACATGCTGCTTATTTCCCTCAGGTTACTAATTAGCTAGACATCTTCAGTCACCCATTGTAGGTGTTTGATTTGTGAAATAAACTTTTTCAGACTCTCAGTTGTGTTACTGATAGATTGCTGCTCACTCAGTACTAACTCTGTCCTGACATTGACGGTCTTGTTGGACTGTTCTGCCATCTTAACAATATTAATGAAATATTTCCAAATGAACTCGTGTGTTGTGTTGCTCATTCCTGCTTTCAGTACTTGCTTTTTGCATATTTCGCTGAGTTTTAGCTTCTGTTCTGATTTTGGCAATCACAGGTGTATTTTCTAAACTTAACAATCCTGCATAACTAGATTTCCCAATGAAGCATGAAATCTTTAATCACTTTTGAGATTTCAAATCATCACACCACTGACTACCCCCTGGCTGCAAACTTGACACCAAAGTATCCCCAGTGTATCCGTTCCAATACATCTTTCTGGAAGTCTTCGGTTATACACTAGTAAATTGTTAATGATCTTGAAATGGTTTGTGTGTTCAACATATGCCTTTTTGGTCAACTCAAACTCACCGGTCTTTTAGTCAATCCATCCTTCAACTCAATCTTCATGAATGTTTTTACAGTTTTGTCTATGTCCAAGTTCATATTCTTGCCCAATTTGGTTCAGCCTCTTCTGGCTTGCTGGCTGCCAATTCTGCTCAGCCATCTGTAACATTTCTCTTCCATCATCATTTACAATCATAACATTTTCCATTTTGGAGTCTACCATAAATCTACAAACACAAAGAAATCTTCTGGTTTTTCCTCTGACCAGTTGGTTAAACATGGCTGGTTCCTGGCCAGTATTTGAGCAAGTGGTTGCTTCTGTGCAAGTGGTTCTTTTTGAACTATTGGACTTCAGATATATTTAAAAAGTTGAGATCCAAACATGATCAAAAGTGAGGAGTGTTGGTCGTGGACTATGGACACATTTTCAATCCACTTATGCTCCTTGTGTAACAGTGTAGCATTCCAATGCTGTTGGCAATTAGTTTGGCTGTACCATATACAGTCTTATCACTGTATGACACCCAAGTCTCTTTGCACAGCCGCGTGCTGCAATTTTTTATTATTTAAAACATAGTCCATTTTGCAGTTATTCCTACCAAAATTGATGACCTCACACCTATCAACTTTGTACTCCATCTGCCAGACCTTTGCCCACTCACTTAGACTATCTATATCCCTCTGCAGACTTTCAGTGTCTTCTGCCCACTTTGCTCTACCACTCACCTTAGTGTCATCTGCAAATTTTGACACACCACACTTAGTCCCTAACTCCAAATCATCTATGTAAATTGTAAACAATTGCAGTCCCATCACTGATCCCTGATGCACACCACCCTCCACTGACCGCCAACCAGAAAAACACCCATTTACCCCAACATTTTGCTTTCTACTGGTCAACCAATCCTCTATCCATGCCAATACATTACCTGCAATACCATGCAACTTTATCTTATGTAGCAAGCTTTGGTGTGGCACTTTGTCAAATGCCTTCTGGAAATCCATATATGCCACATCCACAGGTTCCCCATTGTCCACGATGCAAGTAATGTCCTCAAAGAATTCCACCAAATTTGTTAAACATGACCTATCCTTCATGAACCCATGTTGGGTGTTCCCAATGGGACAATTTATATCCAGATGTCTTGCTATTTCTTCCTTAATGATAGATTCAAGCATTTTCCCCACTACCGAGGTTAAGTTAACTGGCCTATAATTAGCTGCTTTTTGTCTACTTCCTTTTTTAAACAGTGGCGTCACATTGGCTGTTTTCTAATCTGTGTGAACCACCCCAGAGTCCAGTGAATTTTGGTAAATAATTACTAGTGCATTTGCTATTACCCCATTCACCTCTTTTAGTATGCTGGGATGCATTTCATCAGGTCCAGGAGACTTGTCTACCTTTATCCCCAATAGCTTGCCCAGCCTCCTTAGTGATAATGATAGTTTCAAGGTCCTCGCCTGCTGTAACCTTCTTGCCATTAGTTTTTGGCATGTTATTTGTGCCTTCCACTGTGAAGACCGACATAAAATAACTGTTTAATGTCTTGGCTATTTCCTCATTCCCAGTTATTAAATTATTGGCTGCCTGTAATGATATACTCCTTTCAACTTTTACAGTTATGTTTCTTTGTAACACTATACCCAGAGACTTATGGGTGTTTACAGCACAGAAGGAGTTCATTCGACACACTGTGTCTGTTCTAGTCAACAAAAATCTGACTACACTAAACCCATTTCCAGCTTTTGGCCCATAGCTCTAGAAGTTATGGCATCACAAGTGAACATCTAAATACTGCTAGAGTTTCTGACTCCATACCCTTTCAGACTTTCACCACACCTAAGTGAAAAATAATTTTCCTCCCTCCAAGTCCTATTTCTGTACTGCTTACTGGGTTTTCCCATATTTTCAGTTTTCTCACCTTTACCCTTAGAAATTTCTGACTTTACCTCTTGTAGCCTTCATGCGCTCCCTATTGAGTCTCTTTCTCAAGGCCTGTGTGCTCTCAAATAATGTCAGGATTTTCTTTCTTTTGCTAGCCCACATACTCTTGTTCCAGTGCTTCTTACCAACTTTTGAATGAGGTTTTGACTTTGAAATGTTGAGGAGATTAATTTTGTTGCTTCTACGCTGCTTTTTCTCTCTGTCAGTAATTGTATTTCAGCTATTGACTGGCTCTGTGTCTTCTTAAGGTGGTAATGCTCTTAAAACTTATTAACTGACTTGAAACTTCTCTTCCAGTCCTCTGGATTTTTTCTTCTTGTGTTTGGGATCAGATCCACACTGCTATAACCATGCCATATTCTTACAGTTGACCACTCCTGGACCTTGTGATATTTACCATTCCTACCAGTACGTGATACTGGGTAAGGTTTGTTTGAGATAGTTTACTTTCAATGATCCATTGTCTTTGATTTGTCCTTTTGTTTATTTTATTCACGATCTATTGTTTATTGGTAGAGGTTACACTTAGAGCATGTACAGAAAAGTCACTGTTCTAAGTTGCATCTGCAGTATTTTGCTCCTGCTCTCAGCAATCAGAGGACCCAATTTAATGGTGATTGAGTAGAATTTGTTTAAAAGCCAAATTGTTGTGATCTGGAATGTGCTGCCTGAAAACATGATGGAAACAGATTCAATAATAATTTTAGGCAGAGAATTGAATAAGTGGGGAAAGAGCAGAGGAATAGGATTAACTGAGTAGTATTTTTCAGAGAATCAGTTTGGGATGGAATTGCCTTTTTCTGCACAGTGTTTCTATGGTTTATATTAGCAAACTGTCTTAATGTCTTGAACTTTGATTTGATTCCAGACCACATTATAATTGAGGAAAAACTAAGCCACAGAGACTATTTTGAAACCACATCATAGTGAACCTGGTCACTAACTATGCATCATAATATTTTATATGGAACAAATGCAGAAAAATAGTATATCTTTCAGATAGTTATACTCTCAAAATATTGAGATGGCTCCATTTCCTCTACACAATTTTTAATTAAATTTGTGCACAGACAGTAATTTCAGGCAAGCGCGTGAACCCACGAATCAAAATCAGCATCCAATGTCTCAAAGTTACTCAAAATATTAACTTTTTTTTCTCTCTTGCAGCTGGTTACCATAAAATTATCATTGAGTTTTATTAAAGCCCATCTGGTTTACTGATGTCGTTTTGGGGAAGGAAATTTTCTATCCTTACCCAGTCTTGTGACTTCAGAACCACAGAAATTTCTCTCTTAACTGGTCTTTGAAATGGCCCAGCAAGCAGCATCCGTATCTCATGATAGATGAAGAAGAGCACCAATCGGGAGGTACAACATTTAGAAATTCTCCAGTGAATAACTCACTTCCCATCTTTTCAATGCCTGTCCATCATTTACACAACACGAATCAGGAGTGTTGGAATAACCAAAACAGAATCCCCCTTGTCCTCAAGTACCACCCCACTAACCTCCAAATCCACCGCATCATCTTCTGACATTTCCGCCATCTGCGACCTGACCTCACTACCAAAGACATTTTTCCCTCCCCACCCTTATGTGCTTTCCAGACGGGCCACTTCCTCCGTGACTCCCTTGTCCACTCCACACTCCTCTCCAGCCCCACCACCCCTGACACTTTTCCCTGCAACCGAAGCAAGTGCCACGCCTGCCCCTGTACCTTCTCCCCCCGCCCCACACCTGCATCCCAGGCCCTAAGAAGACGTTTTTCACATCAAATAGATGTTCACCTGTACATATGTTAATGTGATACACGGTATCTGCTGTTCCCATTGTGGCCGCCCCTACATCGGGGAAACCAAATGGAGGCTTGGGGACCACTTTGCGGAACACCTACGCTCAGTTCTCAACAAACAACTACACCTCCCAGTCGTGAACCATTTCATCTCCACCCACCCTCACCACTCCTCGGATGACATGTCCATCTGGGCCTCCTGCATTCCCACAATGACGCCACCGGAAAAATGCAGGAACAGCATCTCACATTTCGCTTGGGAACCCCGCAGCCCAAGGGTATCAATGTGGACTTCACAAGCTTCAAAATCTCTCCTTCCCCCAACCACATGCCAAAACCAGCCATTTAGTCCCCGCCTCCCTAACCATTCCCCCCACCTCAAGCCCCACCCTCATTTCCTACCCACTAACCTTATCCCGCCCCTTTGAGCTGTCTGCCCTCCCTAACTTCCCACCTACATTCACCTTCACTGTCTCTAACCCTGCCTCTTTGACCTATCCGTCTCCTCTAACCCTATCTTCTCCTTTTATCCATCTTCTATCTGCCTCCCCCTACCTCCCTATTTATTTCAGAATCCCCTTCCCCCTCCCCCATTTCTGAAGAAGGGTCCCAACCCGAAACATCAAACTTTTCTGCTCCTCTGATGCTGCTTGGCCTGCTGTGTTCATCCACCTTCACACAGTGTTAACTCAGTGTTGGTATCAAGATACAGGACAAAGTAACCCATTATTGGAAATTTAGTAAATTCGGTTTTTATTCCCCTCATCACTGTTACACAGGCTGCAACTCACCAAGAGTGCTCCAGCAGCATCTTTCAAATCTGTGACCTCTACCCTTGAAGGACACGAGCAGGAGACTCACGGAAACACGTTCAGCTACAAGTTCCTTTGCTAATCACACCTCATCCGACTTGAAACTATAATGCCTTTCTACACTGTTGCTAAATCAAAATTCTGAACCGAACTGCAGCGATTCAAGCAGGCAGGTCATCACCATCTTCTGGACACCTAGGGATATGCAATAAATGCTGGCCAAGTTAGCACTGCCCACATCACATTGATGAATTAAAAATAATTCAATCTTGCATTCTTTTAAGTGTTTTACATGTTATTGTATGGGTATCCTAGCTTGCCAGGTAAATGGTACAGCTTTTCACAGCTGGATTTGTTATTTTTAATAAAGTGTGTGGAATACAATGGTTCAAGATGGCAGCTCACCACCATATTCTCAAGGGCAACTAGGGTCAGGCAATAAATGCAAGCCGGCCTGTGTCTCCCACATCCTGCAAATTAATTAAACAATACTGCTGTAAAGTGCCTAAGTGAGAAATGAGTTGTTATTCATCAAGCTTGCTTTCCACTTTGATGGACCACTGCAGAAGGTTCAGGATAGAATTGCTACTGAAAGAATTAGGGTGGTTTATTGAAATGGCAAGCAATTGCAAAGTTGAAGTCATTCCTATAGACTAAACGGAAGTGTTCTGGAAAATAACAGGAGCATGAATATTAGAGCCCTGCTCATCAACTACAGCTCCGCCTTCAGCACTCTTATCCTCTCCAGACTGATCTCAAAACTCTAAGACCTAGGTCTCAGCTCGGCCATCTGCAACTGGATCTTTAGCTTTCTGACCCATAGTCCCCAATTGGTCAATCTGTGAAGATAGACTAACAGCACTTGCTCCATGATAACCCTCAACACTGGAGCGCCCCTGTAAGGATGTGTGTTAGCCCCTTACTGTACTCCCAGTACACCTGCGACTGTATATCCAAATTCTGAAGGAACAGCATCTGCAGGTTTGCTAATGACATGACCATGGTAGGACAGAAGTGAAACAACAATGAGTCAGAATACAGGAAGGAGATTGACGGTTTGGTGGCCAGGTGCAATGACGACAATGTCTCTCTCAATGACGGCAAAACAAAAGAACTGATAATTGATTTTATCAGTGGAACTGAGGTTCGAGAGGGTTGCCAGTGTCAAGTTCCTAGGAGTGATGATAACTGACGGTCTCCTTCACACATAGATGCGGCGAACAAGAAGGCACAACACTGCCTCCCCTTCCTCAGGTGGCTCAGGAAATTTGACAAGTCTCCAATTTTTACAGATGCACAGTAGACAGCATACTATCCGAGTCCATAATGACGTGCTATGGAAGCTGCTGTGCCTGGGACTGTAAGAAACTGTAGAAGATTGTGTGCACAGCCCAGATCGTCACGGAAACCAAACACGTATCTATGGATTCTGTGTACACTACTTGTTGCCTTGGAAATGCTGCCAACATTATCATCCTGGTAATGCTCTCCTACATCAGGCAGAAGATACAAAAGTTTGAACGTGCAAGAACTGGTTCAAGAACAGCTTCTTCCCTGCCATTATTGGTCTGAAGAATGGACTGTCTAACTATAAATAATGTAGATCTTATTGATGTTGATCTTGCTTTGCGCACCTCTTGTGCAGTTTAACCTGCATGCCTCGCTCTGTCCAAACACCCAATGATCTCTACATCTTTGCTTACTATGATCTGCCAGTACTGCGCACAAACAAAGCTTTTCCCAGTACTTAGGTACACGTGACAATAAGTCAAATCAAATCAAATTAGCAGTCGCTCAGTCAGTGTTTGATCTTGCCAATGTAAAGAAGACTGAGTTGTGAGCAGTGATTGTAATAGACTAGATAGAGAGAAGTACAAGTAAAATGTTGCTGTAAGTGCCTTGATGAGACGTCGTCTGAAGCACTTTTGTGTAACTATTTGAGATGAGTGTAGGGGGAGGGGCTTAGATTAGTTCACTAGTCGGCGCAACATCGAGGGCCAAAGGGCCTGTTCTGCGCTGCATTGTTCTATGTTCTATAACAATGAGGTTTATTACATGATAGCATGAAGTACAACAACAGTTGGTCATGCATATTTACTAGCATCTTAGGGAATCAGTTTGTGTTTCCTCTGAAAGCTAGAGTAGAACTCATTTGTTTCCACCCACAGACTTCATAATGAGTATAATAAGTAAAGCCAATGTAACAGGAACATTTCTCTCTTCAGAACCATTACCTTAATTCACACTTTAAACATATTATGAAGTTTCTATGGTATCCATTGGTTGCTGGAAATGTCATTTACCATTCAGAGCACTGTTGCTGTATAGCAGAATGGTCTGGAGAATTACACCGGTAACCCCCTTCCAACATATTTCTTACTGCACTTCTGCTTTGTTGCACCTTCAGCTTATGCAGCAGTTGCCTACATTGCATTCTTGGTATAACATATCTTAAATATGCTGAACATAAAAAAACCTCCCTTTTCAGCTACTGCTGATCTTTAAATCTCTGCATCAGCACTGGATAATCTCCTCCCAATACTCAACCTCCTGATTACTAACCTATCAGTAAAGGGAGCTTATAATGCATCAATAATATGGCCTGACTTTCTCAGAAATCACTGAGGAAAATCCTCAGTGTAATGTTTTTTCTATATCCAACTGATCAGTCAAAAATAGCCTCTCAATTTTACTTTTTCATACAGCATATAATGTTGATTATGTACAAGTTTTAAGCATATAAAATTATAAAAAATGTCCATTGACTTTTTGAACATTAATATCTGTTGCCACATATTTGAAAAGTTCAAGAAATACATTAACATGTTTCATCAATGACTGGAAGAAAAAAGAATCAATGTGAAGCACTTTTCAAGGACAGTAGACCTTCAGAGAAAGACAATCTGTTTTAAGATAGTGATTCGACTTGTTATGAAGTCAAGGCAAACAACTTAATTTTTGTTCTACATCAGCAAGAATAATAAGCCTTATCATATCCTGCTGCATTTTCAATTTTAAGTGCTAGAATTTTTTTCTGGTAATTAATACAAAAATTTGCAGATTCACATAACAGGTTTTTCAAATACATATTAAAAATCTAAATGAAAAATAGAAAGGAAAAAGTGCTGCAATGCCTAAGACATTGATACTAGGCAATTGAAGAGAAGTTTCACAAGAGTATGTCACTGCTAAAAATAAGTATAGATCCTATGTTGGGTCAATAATAGCCCTAACACAACCAGAGGTTTAAGTGTTAGGGAGAGGAACAATGGTTCCTTCACCTCTTTCTGTAGTCCAGCCTATTCCTCTGGTGATGTTTTAAATACTGAAGGATGCATTTCTATTGTTTGAGTGGGTACGTACATACATTGTGGCCATTAGCATGGGCAGAAAGCCCTCATATTTAATTGATGATGTCCTGGCACTTTTACTGGGGCTATCATTGGAACATGGTGTTTGGTAGGTAGTGGTTTCTTCCAACTGCACATCCAGGAGTGTTACAGATTTCTGAATTGAAATGTTTATTCAACATGTAAAAAGGGACATTAGGATATGTTCTCTCTCCAGAGATCTTTGCTACTGTAACTTGAAGAAATTTTCACAATAAAAACATGAGAAACAGAAGCTATGATTAAATCCTCTATCTGTATCCATTCTTTGTACTGAACCAACTAATAATAATCTACAACTGGTAACATTTACAACTGGTAACAGTTCCAAGAATTGCTAAATGGGAAAATTCAATTCTGCTCAACAACTGAGCATCTGTAGCTCTGTGGCATAGAGAATCTCTACTGAACCCAACAATCATGTGAGGATGAATTTTCTGGAATCCACAGATGCAGAATACATCTAATCGTCTAGAGAACTTAACCATTCCATATCTGGCTGCGACTGCTGGCAAAGCCAAGATGCCTCTTTTCTCTCCTGATCAGACAAAACTGCTGCACATCCCCGGTATTCATTGATTTGTAGAGAAGACTATAACCTCATCTCAAAATTTGTTTCCTTTGCCCGCCACTCTACACCTTTTTTAATCTTGGCTGTTTTGTGGAATTTAGTCATCAGTCCTAAGGACAGCATTTGTTGCCAATAAACACAGAGAATATCTCAGACCTGATGAACAAATTTTTACCCGCAATGGAGAGGGAGCAGTGATTCCACATATGCAGTTTCTGCCTCATCTTGATGAACAACCAATCCTTTATCCTCTTCACTGTCAAGGCAGAACACCTGAAGGTGCTGGGAATATAGTTTGGAGGAGCTGGGGCATGCACCAAAACATGGGAGGAACATGTTGCCAAAATAAGGCAGAATCTAGGTATGCGGGCACATCACTCCCCCTCATTTGTGGATAAAAACATGGTTATCAAGTGTTAGGTACTCTCATTATTGCTGTATGTGGCATAGGCCTAATCTCTTGCCTGTGGTCATCTGAGTCATCTTCCATTTCATCTTCAGATCAAAAATGCACTATGTCCATAAACAAATCTCTGGGTGAGGGAGGAATCATCATACAACATTGACCTCTCCTGATGGTCACCTTTGTGTGTGGCTGCATTGAGATGTTCGTAGACCCTCAGGTACTGAGCTTCTGCCTCTCCTCTATTGTTAAGGATAGGTATGGCCTAAT
The DNA here is from genome assembly GCF_030684315.1 of Stegostoma tigrinum. NCBI lineage: Eukaryota > Metazoa > Chordata > Chondrichthyes > Orectolobiformes > Stegostomatidae > Stegostoma > Stegostoma tigrinum. The sequence continues at coordinate 79,215,566 of NC_081358.1, forward strand.
TGCCATGGAACATTCTGATCCATACTATCTACCTCTTGTGGAAAAATTTGCAAAGTAAAACACCTTTGACCACAATTCCATCAGGAAGTGGTCAGCACATAACACCCTGAAAACCTTGCAGGTAAAAGGAGAGTGTTGATCCTGTCCAGTCATTCCTTTTAGCAGATTGCCAAAGTTATTCTGTAGAAAGCCTCATCACCAGAACTATTCAATAAGTACCATCTCAAGATGTTGGTGGAGTTGGTGTAGACAGTATTCTGGGTCCTGAACCCATCTGCTCCCTAGTACCAGGCTGGCCACATCTTTCTTTCTCCTTTTCTTCTTTCTCTTTCATCTTCATCGTTTTCTTCTTTTCGATGGTGGTGAAAGAATGCAGCATCATTGGGATCAGGTGTCGTGGGGTGGCTGGTGGTGAGGATGGGAGAGGGAAGCCTGAAGCTGCTGGCAGTGAAAGCGGGAGCAGGCAGCCTAAGGCAACTGTAGGAGGAACAGGCTGCAAGGCAGTGACAGTAAGCAGGCCAACATGGCAGCAAGAGCGAGATTGAGCCTAGATTGGGAAGAGTTCGAGCCCTTGTGAGGAGTGGGAGTCCAGTATGGCCAGGTGCTAATGGACTCGTGTGTTTTAGAGTCATAGAGGTCTACAACACGATACAAGCCCTTTGGCCCAACTTGACCATGCCACCCAGTTTTCACAATTAAACTAGTTCCATTTGTCTGCGTTTGGTCCATATCCCTCCACACCTATCCCATCCTTGTACCTGTCTAAATGTTTCTTAAATGATGCAATTGTACTCACTTCCACTAGCTCTCACAGCCCATTCCAGACGGTCACTACCCTCTGTGTGAAAAATGATCCCCCGGACCCTTTTTATCTCTCCCCTCTCTCCTTAAACCTATGCCACGTAGTTTTAGACTCCCCTGCCATGGGGAAAAGCTATTGTTAATCTACCTTATCTATGCCTAACAATGCCTTTTATAGATCTCTATAACGTTATCCCTCAGTCTCTTATGCTCCAGGGAAAGAAGTCCCATATTATCTAACTTCTCCTTATAACTCAAACCTTCCAGTCCAGGTAGCATCCTAGTAACTTTCTAGTTTAATAATATCCTTTAACTTCATATACTGCCCCAAATTTAGTCTCACCAATGTCTTGTACAGCTGCCAAAATGTCCCAAATTCTATACTCAATGCACTGACTGATGAAAGCAAGCATGTCAAAAGCTTTCTTCACCACCCTGTCTACCTGTAGCTCTACTTTCAAGGAGTTATGAACCTCTACCCCTAGATCTCTTTACTCTATAACACCCAGGGACCTACCACTGGGCGTATGAGTCCTGCCCTGGTTTAACTCACCAAAATTCAACACCATGCATTTAACTAAATTAAACTCCATCTGCCATTCCTGAGCCCACTGGCCCAGTTGATCAAGATCTCGCTGCATTCCCAGATAACCTTCTTCACTGTCCACAATACCATTAACCTTGGTGTCATCTACAAACATACTTATCATACCTCCTAAATTCTCATCCAAATCATATATCTAAATGATGAATAACAGTGATCAGTACAAATCTCTGTGGCACACCACTGGAAACAAGCCTCCAGTCTGAAAAACAACCCTGTACCACCACTCTCTGACAATTTTGTATCCAGTTGGCTGGATCTCCCTGGAACCCATGAGATTTAACCTTACTCAACAACTTACCACATGGTACCTTGTCAAAAGCCTTGCTAAAGTCCATGCAGACAATGTCTACTGCATTGCCCTCATCTACTTTCTTGATCACCCCTTCAAAAACTGCAATCATATTTGTGAGACATAATTTACCACATACAAAGCCACGCTGACTATTCCAAATGAATCATTGCCTCCAAATGACTAAAGATCCTGTCTCTCAGAAATCTCTCTAAAAAGTTACCCACCACACACTTAAAGCTTACCGGTCTGTAGTTCCCAGCCATTTCCCTGAAGCCTCTCTTAAGTAATGGCACAACATTAGCCACCGTCTAATCTTCGGGTACCTCACCCATGGCCATCGGTGATACAAATGTCTCCTCTAGGGACACCAATTTTCTCCCTAGCATCCCACAAAATCCTAGGATACACTTCAGGTCCTAGATATTTATCTAGTTTAATGCTTTTTAAGACTTTCAGCACCTCCTCTTCTGTAATGTGGACTCTCTTCAAGGCATCACTATTTATTTCCCCAAGTTCCCTTGCATCCATGCCCTTCGCCAAGGTAAATACTGACAAGAAATATTCATTTAGGATTTCATCCATCTTTCATGGCTTCAGACGTAGACAACCTTATTGATCTTTAACAGGCCCTATTTTCTACCTAGTTACTCTTTTGCCTTCATTTACTTGTAGAATCTGTTTGGATTCTCCTCTATCTTATCTACCAAAGCCATCTCATGTCTCCTTTTAGACCTCCAATTTCTGTCTTAAGTGTACTCAAAATCATCTATATTCCTCAAGAAATTCACTTGATCCCAGCCGTCTATACATGCCATATGCCTTATTTTTCTTGACCAGAGCCTCGGTAATTCTAGTCATCCAGGGTTCCCTACTCCTGCCAGCCTTACCCCTCACTTTAACAGGAATATGCTGGCCCTGAACCCCCATTTACTCAGTTCTGAAAGTCTCCCAGAGGCTTACCAGACATTCCCTTGCTTGCAAACAGCCTACCTCAATCAAGTTTTGAAAGTTCTTGTCTAAATCCATTAAAATAGGCCTTGCTCCAATTTTGAATTTTAACTTGTGAACCAGGCCTCTCCTTTTTCATAGTGATTATAGAACTAATGGAATTATGGCCCCAGTTCAAAAGTGCTCCCCCACTAACATTTCCATTACTTTCTCTGTCTTATTTCCCAAGGGGAGATCAAGTTTTGCCCCATCTCAATTCGGGCCATCTACATACTGTATGAGAAATTCTTCCTGAACACACTTAAATTTCTCTCCATGCAAGCCCTTAACACTATGGCAGTCCCAGTCGATGTTAGGAAAGTTAAAATCCCCTACTATTACTCCTATTATTCTTGTAGCTAAGTGCAATCTCTTTACATATTTGCTTCTCAATCTCCTGATGCCTGTTGGGGGGCCTATAGAGTGCGATCAAGTGACCGCCCCTTTACTTTTTCTCAATTGTACCCACTAGACTCAGTGGACGAACCCTCAAGAATGTGTTCTTTCAGTACTGCCATGATGTTCTCCTTAATCAAAAAAGCAACTCCCCCTCCTCTCTTGCCTCCCCTTCTATCCTTCATCTGTACCCTGGAACATTGAGCTGTCAGTCCTGTCTCTCCGTCAGCCATATTTCTGTAATAGGTGGAATATTCCAGGCCCATGTACCCATCCATGTCATGAGTTCATTTGCTTTATCTGTCAGGCCTTTTGCGTAGAAACAAATGCAGTTTAGATTAGATTCCCCACAGTGTGGAAACAGGCCCTTTGGCCCAACAAGTCCACACTGCCCTTTGAAGCATCCCACCCAGACCCATCCCCCTATAATCCACACACCCCTGAACACTACGGGCAATTTAGCATGGCCAATCCACCTAGTCTGCACATCTTTGGACTGTGGGAGGAAACTGGAGCACCCGGAGGAAACCCACGCAGACACGGAGAATGTGCAAACTCTACACAGACAGTCGCCTGAGGCTGGAATCGAACCTGGGTCCCTGGTGCTGTGAGGCTGCAGTGCTAACCACTGAACTACCGTGCTGCCCCTAGATGTTTAACCCAGATGTCCCTTGCCACACTGCCTGAACTATTTAACTCACCCTCATTAACTTCTGTACTGTCTTCTTTCATCTCTTTACTGCCTTGGATCCCAACCCCCACCAGACTAGTTTAAACTCTCCTGAGTGGCTCGAAGAAACCACCCCACCAGGATATTGGTCCCTCCCCAGTTCAAATGCAATCCATCCCTCTTGTACAGGTCACCTCCATTCCAGAAGAGACCGCTATGATCCAAAAATCTGAATCCCTGACCCCTGCACCAGCTCTCAAACTGCATATTCATCTGCCAAAGCCTCCTATTCCAATTGTTGCTGATATGTGGTACTGGAAGTAGTCCAGAAATTACTACCCTTGAAGACCTGCACTTTGACCTTCTGCCCAACTCCCTATAATCATTATTCAGGAAGTCATGTCTTTTCCAACTATTTTGTTGGTACCAATATGTATAATGACCTTTGGCTGCTCACCCTCCCCCTTAAGAATTTCATGTAACCACTCAGCGATGTCCTCAACCCTGGCACCATGGAGGCAATGCACCATCCTGGAGTCTCAACTGCAGCCGCAGAAATGCCTGTCTGCACCCCTGATTAGCAAGTCCCCTTACAAACACTCACTTAGACGCTGCCTGACCCTGGCCTACAGCAGAGCCAGCCATGGTGCCACAGGCTTGGCTGCTGCTGTTGTACTTTCCTGAGAGGCTATCCCCCCAACAATATCCCAAACGGTATACCTTTAGAGAGAGGAATAGCCACAGGATATTCCTGCACTACCTGCCTGTCCTAGTGATCACCCATCTATCTGACTGAAACTGCGCTGTGACCACTTCACTGTAACTTGTGCCTATCACACTCTCTGCCCCCTGTATGCTCTTCAGTTTGTCTGACTGCCTCGCCAAACGAACCACATGGTCTATGAACAGCTGCAGATGGATAATTCCTGCAGACTTAGTTGTCAGAAACAGTAGACTGGTTTCTGAACTCCCACATCTGGCAGGAGTAGTCTACCATTGTCCTAATTGCCATCTCTGGCCCTTCACAGTAAGATAAAGAACAGAATCTTACTTTGCCCTTATCTTGTTACTGATCGTTGTCCTCACCAAAGCTTAGTATTCACCAAAGCCCACACTTAAGCCTGTGGCAGCATCTCATACACAACGCAGCCCTTCTCAAAATGACCCCTCTACAATAACTCGCTTCCATTTTATTCACTCCTGGGCAGGCTTGTGACAGAGCTGTCTCCTCCCAGAACCTTCTGCAGTATCTCCTCAGCAGCACCCTCTGCTGGATGCTCTTATACCATTGAGTGACATCAGTTCTTGTGCATTCCCCTCCTCAGTTGCAGTGACTGAGTTACTCCTGCCAGAATCCTGCACAGATGCTTCCCAGCAGCACCCTCTATTGGTGTTGAAGTGTTAACTGTGTTTCTTTTTTCCCACTTTTTAGTAAGAAGAATTGTAAGATTTAATCTTTTAACTGTTTATCTTACTTTTCTGCTTTATAACTAAGATTCTGTACCTAACTACATTTGTACCTAAGGTGGCATCATGAGTCACGACTTGCAAACATTTTGCTGTACTCATGTGCGTACATGCGACAATAAACCTAATTCAATTCAAGATGTAGCTTGGCTGGTAGTGAGAAAGGTATTGCCCAATAGATGGTCACTCGGGCTCTCTGCCACTGCATGCTGCCCTCAAAATAGCTGTTGGCAGGATGAGGCTGGGGGTGTTCCAGTTGGGTAGACACTGTCATACATCTTCAGGAATGTGCCTTTGCAAAGAAAGTCTGGAGAGAGATGCAATAGTTTCTCTTGAGATTTGTGTCAAGCAGTTCTTTAACTCTGGTCTATACAGGCTGCTCTGTGAGATGCGCACTGAGATGAACATTGACTGCACTGAGAGAACAATCAACTCAGTGAAAGATGCTCTGAGGTCTACCTAAAGCTTGTTAATGTTCCATTGCAAAGAACTGACCTCAAATGAATGTTGCAGATTGGCATACTACAAGATAGAGGACTAAATGTAAGGCAAAGTTGCCACAGTCTTAACATGGGACTGTTCTCATTAAGAATGACTGATGTGGTTCAAACTGATGGTCACTATGCCTCTGGAGAGGGGCAGGGTTGAAAAGGAGAGTCCTTCATAGTAACCTCAGCTGGTGCGAGAATTGTTGGCATCACTCTGTATCATAAATAAGCTGTCCCCCCAAAATATTAAATTACTTCAGAACTATGTGCTAAGGGATGCACTAAAGCTTGCTGCAGCTACTGCCCAGGCACTGTGGGGAGAGACTACTTTCTAAAGCCTGGCACAAAGTATAAGCCTATTACATTTCAAGATACCCTTGTAGCCTTCGTGGGAATACAAATAGATTTTTTTTAATATTTAGAAAATGCTTTTTTGTTGTGATGAGATTGAAGCAGTTAAGACAGAACCACATTGCTATGAGTCTGGAGTCATGGAACAGATAAGAATGGCAGCTTTCCTTGCATAAAGGTAAGCCAGGTGGCTTTTCTCAATGATCGATGATAGATTAAAAGGCATTTCTGAGGCTAGATAGACTATAACCTAGTATTTTGGATTGCTAATTCAGTGATATTATCATGACACCAGCATCTCCCCCTAAATGTGATTCGTCCTTGCTGGTTAGCTATCCCAACCTCCTTGCACTTAGAAGTAGACTGATAGTTTACAATATGACTGTTCACAACCCAATAGCGATGACACCTTCCTGGGATGTTGCGTGTCGTAAGGGTCTATTTATTGGAAACTCAGAGTGCTGACATTATCTCTATGTGTCTGTTTTATAGATATGCAAAGTATTTACAGACTTTCAAGTGCACAAGTTAGGAACAGGAATACTTGACCCCCTTCAGCTTACTCCATCATTCATAAAATCATGGTATTATGTACCTGTCCATCGATGACATCCTTGGTTTATCAAGAATCAGTCTATCTCTGCCTAATAATTAAACAAAAGGATCTACATCTATGAAATTTCTACTGCTAGATTCTCGCTAAAGAGGAAACACCCTCTCCACATCCACCCTGTCAAGATGCCACAGGACCTTACATGTTTCAATCAAGTTAGCTCTTACTCTTTTGACGCTAATGGATATACACCCAGCCTGTCTAACGTTCTCAAGTAGCAGAACCCACAGGTTCTGCATGTTAGTCCCGTAAACCTTTTCTGAACTGCTTCCGATACATTTATTTATTTCCTCAAATGAGGAGACCAAATCTGCACACATTACTCCAAAATGGGGTCACACCAGTACCCTATATAATTAAAGCATATCCTCCCTACTTTTATGTTCAATTGCACTCACTATCCTTATTAGCTTTCCTAATTACTTGCTGGTACTTGTGTATTGATTTGTGGTGATTCTTGCATGAGGACATTTAGAATCCTCTGCATCTCAAAGCTTTGCAAACTGTCACAATTTAGATAATATGCTAGTTTCTATTCTTCCTGCCAAAATGAACAATTTCACATTCCCCCATATTCTGCTATATTTGCCATAGTTTTGCACACTCAATAAGCGTATTTTTACCCATTTGTAGACTGCTGTTATCCCCTTCTTACTTTCCCACTGATGTTTGTATTACTAGCAAATGTAGCTAATATATCTTTGATCTCTTCTTCAAAGTTATTTACGTAAATTGCAAAAAAAAAGTTGAGGCCCCAACACAGATTGCTGTGGTGAATGAGTCATTACACCTCACCGACCAGAAAATGACATATTTATAGCATTATCTCTGATATTTATAGCTTCTTTCTCTTTCCTGTTAGTTAGTCAATGCCTATGCTAGACAGCTGGTTTGAGATGCAGAGTGATACCAACAGTGTAGGTTCAATTCTCACACTGGATCCACATTCTCAACCTCACCGCTCACCTAAAACATGATGCCCCTCAGTTGAAAACCACCACCTTTCTCCTTTTATTTCCTATTCATTGAGCTGTTATTTTCTATATTATTTGATAGTAAGACACCTCATTGAATGCCTTCTGGAAACTCACTGATTTCCTTTTTCAACAGTTTTTGTTACTTCCTTAAAGATTTCCTAAAACTTGTTGAAAATCAAAGCTTTCCTTTGATCTCGAACCACCCAGGCTTATTTCAAACAGACTGCAGAAGAGGACACCCTATCACATTCCCCAGATCATATTTACTCTAAATCTAAAACTACTATCCCAAAATATAATCATCTTATAATTGAAGTGAAATGTTAGTTCTTATACCTCCAATCCTTGCCCCATTACTTACCCAGCTCCGCATTGACACATTTGTGAAGGGACAGCCACTCTTCACTTCAATAGTTGATCCAGTCTCCAGACCTAAGTCTTTTCTGCTGGCCCCAAATGGTAACGACAATGTAGGATAAGGCATATAAGCAATATGGTTATGGGTGATTTTAGCTTATATATCAACTGGAAATATAGAGTTGACAAGAGCAGCCTAGGTGAAGAATTTATAGAATGTTTTTGAGTTAAATTATTTTTAGAGCAGCTCATTTTTGAACCAATCACAGAGCAGATTACAGCTGACCAGGGGATAGATCCATAGAGCAATGGCAGACATTAAGGGGATATTTCAGAATACTCCAAATTAGTATATTGTTGTTAAGAAGTAAACTTCTAAGCGTACGACCTACGATCTGTGATTAACTAAAGCAGTTAAGCATTTCACAAAATTCCTCTCTTCCTTCCACTTCCTGATTTATGGTGATTACTGGAATGTATTTGAAATGCTCTGCAATGAAAACTGAAGCAAAATATTTGTTCATTTCATTTGCATTTCCCTATTATTTTCTATTATCTTTTCCATTCTCACCATCTAGAGAACTAACACTCACTTCATTTCTCCAGAAAATGTGAGAGAAACTCAGGAGGTCTGGCAGCATGTGTGGAGAGAGACACAGAGGTAATGTTTTGAGTTGGTTGTGACTCATTCAGACAAAATGATGGTTTTTATGTTGATGACAGAGAGGGCAAAGGAGCGAGTGAAACACATGGTGAAGGTAAGCAGAGTAAAAGGCAAAAGACAAACAGCAGCTGATTGTGATAAAAGAGTGATAGATATGTAAGATAGATATAAATTGTAGACACAAAAAGAAGAAAGTAGGTTCTCACTGCTGAAAGCAAAGACAACAAGACAAAGCTGAAGTGTTCTCAGCAGACTTCAGCCAAAGTGCCGAGTGGATGATCCTTTTGTGCTTCCCCCTAAGGTTTCCAGTACAATAAATGCCAGTCTTCAGCCAATTTGATTCACTTCACATGAAACCAAGAAATAGTTGAACATTGGATACTACAAAGGCAATACTGAAGATCTGTGCTCCAGAACTTGTTGCATCCCTAACCAAATTGTTCCAGCCCAGCTACACTGGCATCTGCCCGACAACACATAAAATTGCCCCAGTATGTTCCTTGGATAAAAACCAGGACAAATCCAACCTGGCAAATTACTGTCTATTCTTGATCATCAGTAAGGTGATGGATGGTGTCATCAGCAGTGCTTTCAAGCAGCACTTGCATAGCAATAACCTGCTGACTGACATCCACTTTGGGATCTGCCGTGGCCACTCAGCTCCTGACCTCATTACAGGCTTGGTTCAATCAAGGACAAAGCAGTGAATTGCAGAAGTGAGGTGAGAGTGACTGCCCTTGCCATCAAGGCCATATTTGCCTGATTGCGGCGTCAGGGTCAATGAGCAAAACTAGAATCATTCGGGAATCAGAGGAAAAGCTCCACTGGTTGGAATACATACCTGGGACATTGGAAAATACTTGTGGTTGTTGGAGGTCATCTCAGCTCTAGGACATCTCTTCAGGAGTTCCTCAGGGTAGTGTCCAGCCCAACCATCTTCAGCTGTTTCATCGATGACCTTTCTTTAATCTTAAATTCAGATGCAGGGATGTTCGTAGATGATTGCAAAATGTTTAGCACCATTCACGATTCCTCAGATACTGAAACAGTCCATGTCCAAATGCACCAAAACCTGGACAAATCCAGGCTTGGGCTGACAACTGACAAGTAACATTTGCACTGTACAAATGCTAAACAATTACCTTCTCTAAAGAGAGACAATCCAATCAGCAATCCTTGACATTCAATTGCAAAGTATTGAATCACCAACAATTAGCATTCTAGGGTTCATCATTTATCAAGCCATTCACTACAAGCCTGCTTTCCATATCCAATGAAAAAGTACACAAAAAGGCAACACAGTAACATATGACAAAGTGTGAAGCTGGATGAACACAGCAGGCTAAGCAGCATCTTAGGAGCACAAAAGCTGACGTTTCGGGCCTAGACCCAGCACTCTGATGAAGGGTCTTGGCCCGAAATGTCAACTTTTGTGCTCCTAAGATGCTGCTTGGCCTGCTGTGTTCATCCAGCTTCGCACTTTGTTGTCTTGGATTCTCCAGCATCTGCAGTTCCCATTATCTCTGATCACAACAGTAACATATATGGCTCTGTAGTACCAAATGCTATGGTGGCATTTGGGACAAAATTGCCTAAACCTATGTTATGTTGGTTTGGAGATAGATGACAATTAATCAGGATTAGACTCAAATCTAGGTTGGAGAACTGTACACTAACTAATTGTGCAACAGCACTCAATCTTTTTGTGGTAAACACACTTATTGTGAATTAGTGTGTGCACTTGAGTTCTGTATCTGCTGTTGGTGATATCTTTTTCTCTTTTGTGCTTTACCATAAAAGAGATCTTCGGTATACTCCCAATGGTGGGTATACTTAAGGAGAACCTTGAATTCAAGGTACGCAGTCCAGCAAATCACAGAATTGAGGACCAGAAACTTGGCATGTATTTTCACTGTTCCTCCCAGCTTGTATAATTGGGATAATTTAAAACTCTTTTAAATTTAGCACATGCATAACTTAAATAAAAGGTGACTGCATTTGTGAGTTGATTCCGCAAAAAAGAAACTGCATTTATATTGCATGTCCCACAAAAACAAAGTGTTTCAAATAACATTACAGCTAATGAAATACGGCCACTGCTGTCATGTAGAAAACTCAGCAACTAATTTGCATATAGGTAAACCACAAAAACATCAATGTGATAATAAGTAAATAATGTCTGTGTAACATTTGTTCCAAATAGTGTTAGGGGATCCTAGAGAGGGCAGAAAGAGATTGAACATTTCATGCAAAATGCAGTGACAATGCAGTATTCCCTCAGTATTGCACAGGAGTGTCAAACAATCATTTCATACTCATCTCTTGAAGTCGGATCACAACCCTTAAACTTTTGACTCAAAGTTGAAAGTACCACCAAAGCTGATGGATATGGTTACTTAGCGAAAACCATGCCATATTTCAACAGCTGCACAGTGAACTCATGTAAACACTGCTGAAATGTATGTTAGAGTATCCCAAGAATAAATTAATCCATGTCTTCCGCTTATTGCATCTGCTCAGTGCCACGGAAGAAAACTTGGAGTCAGTGACTATGAAATGATTGGATGCAGTTATAAGATCCTTTAGTTCTATAATACAAAAGTATTATGGTCATACATGCATCATCCCTATTATTTAACTACTCTGTTAGTTTCTTATTTTGTTAACTACTGATATGGTGTTATGAGTGGTGGCATGAAAGGTCTTTTCCTTAGATTACTGGAGTTCAGAACTGGAGGGCATAATTTTAAGACGAGAAAGGTTTAAAAGGGACCTGAGGGGTACTTTGTTCACACAGAAAATGATTCATATATGGAATGGACTGCCAGAGAAAATAGTAGATATGGGTCCAGTTACACTTAAATGGCATTTGGACAGATACTTTAACAGGAGAAGTTTGGAAGGATATGGGCCAAATGCAGGCAAATGGGACTAGTTTAATTTGGTAAACTTGGTCAGCATGAATGAGTTTGGGTTGAAGGGTCTGTTTCCATGATGTATGACTCTATGACTTGGGAACACTAACAATCGAAGATGGAGTGAGGCTCCAAAAGTTTGAGTTTTCAAATAAACTTGTTGGACTATTACCTGGTGTCATGTAATTTCTGACCTTGCCCACCCCAGTGCGACACCAGCACCTCTACATCTTGGGAATATATCGCTGTTCCTTCAATGTCAATATGTCAAAATGCTGAATTCCCTCCCCAACAACATTATGAGTATACCCACAGCACATGGATTGCAGCAGTTCAAGAAGGCAGCTCGTCACCACTTCTAGGCAACTAGGATGGGCAATGATTCCTAGCCCAACAAGCAATGACCACAGCCTACAAGTGAATTTAAAAAAAATAAAGCTTAAGAATGACACTGAACTTCTGGTTTGCTCACCATTTCAACAAACCACTCTGTTCCTGTGCCAACACTTCCATCTTGAGCCTGCTGCAGTATTCCAACGAAGTTCAATGCAAGCTGCAACAACACGTCATGTTCTACCTAGGAGATTTATAGCTTACAGGAATCAAGCTCACCAACTTCAGAGAATGGCCCCTGTCCTCCAACTTGAATTCAGGTTGGGAATTGAGTGAGTAGGCAGTGCAGAGGTTAGTTGTGATGGGGGCTTGGATTGGTGAGAGCAAATAGGAAAGGTATTGCAGGCACTAATGACAGTGATAGAGCAAGAACCTTTGTGGGAGGTAGAACAGAAGAGATAGAGCATGTGAAATAATGGACAAAAGATGTTAGAGTGGAGAAGGACATTGACCTTTTTTCTGGAATGCTAGGCATTCTTCCAGATGGCTGAGGCTGCTTTAACCTGATTTGAAACCTTGGGTCAGACTGGAATGGTCTCATGTCATAACCACCACATTTGGCCCCGAGGGGGAGAAGAAGGCCTGTTTTTGCACTGCCCAAGAAGCAGTATCTTTAGCTACCAGCTTGCACAGTGGTGATGGGTCATTGAAACATAGCCAACAGAAGTCTGGATTAGTTTAAGTTTATGAAAGGGGTATAAAGACTACTTCTTTCTATTTTGTTCTTTGAATTAATAATAGGAAATGGACACTACTTTAAAAAAAACATTCAAGGTCTTCTTTTGCAACTTGGAAGAACAAAAGAAGCTCTATGCATATGAGACAATGTTACTTTCTACAGAGACACCAGACAAATCGGTATCATCTGTTGCAAGTTCAGGTGAGCTTAGAATAGTTCAGATTGGTTCAATAGCATTTTTAAACAGACGCTTGAAATACAAACTGAAACCTCCAGAAGCTTCAACAACATCTCGCTGTCCCCTCTTTTTTTTGTAGTGTGCTGTACCCACCCTGTCCAAAGAGCAGGAAAAAATCTACATTCAGAGCCACCAAAAGAAAGAATTCTAAAATATAAAGTGAAAAGGAAAAACTATGGGTCCAATCAATCAGTCAGTGCAATAAAGATTCTTCATTTTTGTTCATCCCGTGATAATTGGTAAAGGTCAAGAGGATTATAAGAACAACATGTTCTTCATTTGTGGACTGGACTTTAGATGCAGAACTGACCTTTCCTTGAGTATACCTTTTCCACCATACCCCTAACACTTGTGGAAAACTGGCTATCTTCTGTGAACAAATGCGTATTTGGGGTGGTTACAGGAACACAGCTTAAGTTTAGTAATAGTAGTTTAGTAATTAGTTATCTATTTTCTTTGTAATGTTGTTAAACTATTCACATTTATAATAAAAAGATTTACTTCTGCTGTTCATGAAAAAAACTTAGTATGTATCACCTTTGGGGTCTGAATTATAGTAAGTCGGTTAGGTAAGTTAAATTCCTTGTTTTAATTAGATTCACTGGGGTTCCATTATCTGTGATCTCTTCCCAATTGTGACATCACAAGTGGAAGTTGAAAGGCTTTCAATATGAAGTGCTATGAATAGTCAAGTCCAGAGGTAACAAATTCATGAATGAGCAATGCTAACCTTATACTGTTGAATATGTTTACTCAACAAATATCTCCTGTAGTATGGTTAACTGTATTGTATGATTGATTTGCCTGGAGCACATTTTGATTGAAATACCATGCTCACCACTATCATTTTCAACTTTCCTCTCTCTTTCAGAAGCAACTACAAGACAAATGTCCCAACTGCAATCTGTGTGTAACATGTGGCCATAAAACCCCAGCTACTCCATCCTTCCTGTTTGTGTTTCCTGTTAGAATATTTTTAGCTTGAAGATTTGAAGATGACTGGTTTTAGCGCTGTTCCTCATTAACAGACAGTAAAACAAAACTACAGTTCGAAAAGAGGCATTTGGCCCAGTTACTCCTTGTTTGTATTTATGCACCATTTGAACCTCTGCCGAATCTCCTCTTTCCAACTGTAATCAACATAACCCTTTATTCGCTCCTTCCTTATATGTCCATCAAGATTTTCTTTAAATGTGTCTGTGCTGTTTGCTTCAATGACTACCTATGAAGGTGAGTTCCACATTCTTACTGCTGTCTAACTAAAGATGTTTCTTCTCAATTCCTGATTTTACTCCTTGGTTACTAACCTGTATTGATGGCCTCTATTTCTGATCTTGCTCACAAATGGAAATATTCTCTTAATGTCTATCCTATCAAAACATTTTATAGTTTTAAAGTCTCCTATTCCAAAAATCTAGCCCATTCATCCTTTGCTGCCAAGTAGAATATTATAGTTCTAACATCATTTTTGTAAATATGTTGCGCTCCCCAGTCACTGTATTTCCTTTTCGTAATGTTACCCAGCTTTGCATACAACACTTCAAGTGTGGACTCCGCAAGTCACGTACAAGTTTAGTATAACTTCTCTACTTTTCATTTCTGTTCCTGGGAAAAATATTCAAGGTGATGTTCTTGTTGTAAAGAGTCAGAGTTGAGATTTTCTGGTGATCTCATTTCCAGCAAAGTCATTTACGTTATCAGTGAGCCCCCAAGGTTAAATACCAAACAAAGACGTATAAAAATTGAAAATTCTTGACCAAGGAAAACCTGAATGTGGAAATAAGTGAAGGATAGAATTTGAGCACAACTTTCCTTGTTGTCAACCTAAAACTATACCATTAAAAGTTCATCACTCTCGAAATATAAAACATAAACTTACCATGACTTGGTGAGAAGACATCATCTAAAGCATTCAAGCACAAAACAGGAATTTCAATTGACTTTAGCTTGAGGTAAGGACTGGCATCTCTGTAGTAGTCAGCAATTGTTTGGTAACCAAACATCACTGATGTAAACCGTTCATCAAATTCTCGGATAGTTTTTGCCTATATAAACATCAATCAAGCAAACATCAATTGGAAGAAAGCCGCTTTTACTATATCCATAAGTATTTCTAAAATGTATGGAAAGAAATAACGAAGCCATTTACCTTCAGGACATAATCTATGTCAAATGACTTTTCTAAGACTGGTCTGTGCCTATAATGCAAAATGAAATATTAGCATTTTGTGAAACATAAAACGTTTAAAATAGACATAAAAACCTGAAGTAAAAGTTAAAAAAAAATGTTAGGGGAGGTATAGAAGGCAAAGTAAGAAAGATGATCAGCCAGGGTTCCAGCTTTGTTAGAATGCATGTCAGGCATGAGTATATGTCAGGCATGTTGTAATGAATGTCGGGTAAGATTGGATTTAGTTTCAATCTCTCTTAGTCAAGTAGGCTATTGCTACTCAATATCTGGGTATTCAAATGATGCATGGTCACTTGGATAAGGTATCAGTGGTTAGTACCATTGAACGATATTTCAGCACAAACCACCACTTTTAGGAACCATGGCATATAGCATAAATGAAAGTTATCTAGGGTTTAAAGGTTATAAAACAATCTATGAACATTTGAGTTATTCAAATATAGTTAAATTGTAATTTTCCAATGATTGAAGCACACAGGTAATTACTAACCTCTTTGCTGATTAATTAAAATGATGCTTTGGAACCAGATACAGGCAAAATAAAATGTAAACGTTTTGCACAGGAACTCCCTGCAGCGACCATAGGGGAATTTGCTTAATTAAAGGCTTTCAATTCAGAGTCAGCTGTTTGTTGAGGTGTTATGCTTTCAGTAAACATTCTTTCCAATACAGAGAATATATGAGCACCATCTGCATTAAAATCTGAATGTTATTTCATTATCCTAAGCACATTAGAGAATATACATTTACAGATTAGTTGCAGCACTGAATGAGGCCATTCAGCCCACTATGTCCAGACTGATACTCTTCAAGTGCAACTCAACTGGTCCCACACTTCTGTCTTTTCCTCGTAGTCCTGCAATTTGTTATTTCTTTGGATAATTTTCCTGTTCCCTTTTGCAAGTCATGATTAAATCTGCCTCTGCTACAATCACAGGCAGTGCATTCCAGATACTAATCACTCATGAGAACGTATGAATATGAGAAATGGAAGCAGGAGTAGATCATATCGCAAATTGAGCCTATGCTGCCAATCAAGAATAATGATGTAATGTTTCGCTACAATTCTGCTTTCCCATTTGATTGTCGTATCACATGATTTCCCGAGAGAACAAAATTCTGTCTCTTTCAGTTGTAAATATGTTCTAGATTCTCAGGCAAGGGAACCAATCTGTACGAAACATGCCCTGTCATGTTCTATCAGAATCTTCTATGTTTCAATTAGGTCATCTCTCATTCATTTAAACTTCAAAAAGAATAGAATAATTTATTCAGTCTTAAATTTTAGGATAACCACCTTGTACCAGGGATCAAGCTAGTGATTTACCATTTACCAGCACTATTCTGGAAGTGTACATTTCAGGAATGTATGTCTGAAGGTAAATGGCTTCCTTGTTACTTTCCGTACATTTTTCTGCAATTATCACTGGCAGCTGCTTTTTGGAAACCTTCGTAATTCTCATTTGCAGAGTGGAGGTATAAGAACGTAACAGCATTAGAACTAAGAGCAGGATTGGGAATTCAAGCCTGCTCCACCATTTAATACAATCATGGCTGATCTCATCTCAGCCTCAGCTTCACTTTCCTGCCCACTCCTTATTGTCCTTCAACATGTTAACAATTAACATAATTAAAAACCTGTTCATCTCTTTAAATTTATTCAGTGTCCCAGCATACACTGGATTCTGGGTAGTGAATTCCACATATTTACAACTCTTTGAAAAAAGTAATTCTTACTTGTTTTAAGTCTGCCACCCCTTGACCTAAAACTATGACTTCTCATTCTAGATTATGTCACATGAGGAACATTCTGTCTTTGTCAACTTTGTTAATGAACATTAGAATCTTATATACTTCATTTAGAACTCTTCTCATTCTTCTAACTCGACTGAACATAAGCCTAATCTTCTCAATCTTTCCTCATAAGACAAACTCCTTATCTCAGGAATTATTTGAGTGAGCCATCTCTGAGCTGTGTGCAATGCAATTATATCTTTCTCCAAGAAAGGGGATCAAAACAGCACTCTCACTAATGCCTTGTTCAACTGCAACAATAATTTCCTGCTTTTATACTCTATTCCTTCATCAATAATGCTAAAATTCCACTTGCCATCCTTATTGGATGGCTTAGAAGGGGTGGACGCTAGGAAGTTGTTTCCGTTAGGTGGGGAGATTAGGACCCGTGGGCACAGCCTAAAAATTAGAGGGGGCAATTTTAAAACTGAAATGAGATGGCATTTCTTCAGCCAGAGAGTGGTGGACTTGTGGAATTCATTGCCACGGAGTGTAGTGGAGGCCAGGATGTTGGATGCCTTCAAGTCAGAGATCGACAAAGTCTTGATCTCAGAAGGAATCAAGGGCTATGGGGAGAGTGCAGGGAAGTGGAGTTGAAATGCCCATCAGCCATGATTTAAATGGCGGAGTGGACTTGATGGGCTGAATGGCCTTACTTCCACTCCTATGTCTTATGGTCTTATGGTCTTATTGCCTGCTAAACCTGCGTACAGGGTTTCTGTGATTCATGCATGAGGACACCCAGATCCCCGTACATTGAAGCATTTGAAGTTTCTCTCCAATTAATAATAAGTTGCCTCTTTATTTTAGTGACCAAAATGAATAGCCTTACTCTTTTTTTTAAGATTAGATTCCCTACCATGTGGAAACAGGCCCTTCGGCCCAACAAGTCCACACCGCCCCTGGAAGCGTCCCACTGAGACCCATCCCCCAATAACCCACACACCCCTGAACACGATGGGCAATTTGGCATGGCTGATCCACCTAGCCTGCACATCTTTGGACTGTGGGAGGAAACTGGAGCAGATGGAGGAAACCCATGCAGACATGGGGAGAATGTGCAAACTCTGCACAGACAGTCCCAAGGCTAGAATTGAACCCTGGTTCCTGGTTCTGTGAGGCTGCAGTGCTAACCACTGAGCCACCGTGCCACCCCATGTTATCCTCTTATCCATGTTAAGGTCCATCTGTCAAATTTTGGCCTGTTCACCTATCCTATCCATTTATAAATACTTTTATTTCTTTATTGGAACTTGCTGTCCCACCTATTTTAGTATAATCTGAAAATTTAGGTAAATTATATTCTATCCATGCATCCACGTCACTGACATAGATTGTGAAAATTTGGGACCTGAGGACTGAACCACGTGGCACCCAGTTGTTAGGTCTTGCCAACCAGAAAAACACATTCATTTCAGCTCCCTGCTTTCTGTTAGTCAGCCAATCCTCTATCCAATACTCCTCGCTCCATGTGATCTTATTTTGTATGTTAATCTTTTATGCACCATCTTTTCAAATACCTTCTGGAAGACCAGAAACACTACATCTACCAAATTCCCATTATCCATATTGCTTGTTACACCCTTGAAGAACTCTCACAAATTAGTCAAACATGGTCTATCCTTCCGAAAAGCATGCTGACTCTGATGGCCTATGTTTTGACTTTCTAAATGTGTGATTTCCTTAATAACAGATGACAGCAATTTCACAAAAATATATGCTAAACCAACTGATCTATCACTTCTTGCCTAAGCCCCTGTTCCTTTTTGAATAAGGGTATTACATTTATATTCTTTCCTTTGAAGCATCAGGGAGTTTTGGAGTATTATACCCAATGCATCACTATCTCTGCTGCCAATTTCTTTAAGACCCTACGTTGTAGGCCACCAGACCAAGGGGCCCTGTCTGCCTTTAATCCTAACAGATTTCTTTCGTACTTTTTTCCCTCGTGATGTCAATTGTTTCAAGTTCTTCCTTTTCTATAACCTCAACAATCTCGAATCACTAGCTTTGAGCATAAAAGCTGACGTAAATAGCATTGTCTCCTTTACTGTCAAATCCTTTTGCCTGAATTTTCTCCTTATTTACTAAAGTGATTGATAACAATGATGTTGTTGGAAAGATGAATGATCATTAAATGATTTGGTTGTCATATTATATCTGCAAGCTGGCATACTTTCAAGTGAAAGAACAGCACTCAAAGTGGAAAAGTCTTCAGATGCATTAGAGTAGATTATTCACTGAATAAAGTGCCGTTCTGCATTGTGCAATATGGATTGGATAGCTAACCCAATGAGACATCCAGAGCTACTGTTTAAACTCGTCACTATTTTCATTCATTCATTTCAAGACAACTGGATATTTGAAAGTTTTGATAGATGTATGAGGCTCTTGGCTGTCTACGAAAGCACAAATACGTTTTTACTCCAGAAATTGTCTCACTCAGGAATATCTTTCCATTGATTTCAAACTTCATGATAGGTGTAGTCTCAGACTGAGTACATTCTAGCCCTCACCAACATTATGAATCTTCAGTTTTCTATTTAAATAGGATGGAGGGAACCTTCATCATAACAGTTTATGGCCTCACTGAAGTGTATTGAAATGCTATCCAGCTCTTTGTTAGCAGATTCATGGGCTGTGAGAAGGACATAGGGAGGTGAGTACTCTACCTAAGGTACTGACACTCCTCACCCTTTGCCTCGTTCTCGCCACCCCAACTCAGGCAGACCCCCAAATGCTGTCTCCTGATCTAATATTAGAATGTTCCTCTGCAGAGGTACAAATACGGTATCTTTGACAGGATTCTGTGTGCTTCAAAGCACCCAAATGTATCTGCTAGTTCTTAACTATCAGAACAATAACATATGCAACTTAATTCCAATTCAGCAGAAGTAGCACCACCTGGAAAAGGAGCAGAATAACTTTGCATTGAGTGTTTTTTGTCATACATTTTATTTTAAATCGCCACTTCCCATCTCCATTATTGGCTTTCAGCTGTTATGGCCATTAGCCTTAAGAAAAATAGTTAGGCCAGAGAAAAAGATGCCAATGATTGTCTATGAGTTGGAAGGGTTGTTGACTGTGGGAATGATTTATGCTGGTTGCGGAGTGTATTTAGTGGGGCAGTGGGTTTAGTATTCGTGTACGATAGGAATTCAAAGCCTTGGCCTAGCTGATTTCATGCCTGTGTGATTATATCCTCACAGGCATCTGATGTTCATGCTTTTCTGGATATACCTCTTTTCTTTCTCAGTTGTATGGTCCCTAGAAGTCTCATAAGTCATGTCTTCATAGGTTTGCCTTTGTGTCCAAGGAACCATCTGTTGATTCTGTCCAATAACATGTTGGAAGTGTGACTGGTATAAGAAGAAGGTCTCATAGCAAATTCCAAGATTTCATATTCAGTCATACATGACTATATTCTACCAGTTACCTAACAGATGAGAATTGATGGAATGTGACCCTTTTCAGTTGCTGGTTGATCAGAGGGTGCATTGATTACAACTAATTCGGTCCAATCCATAATTTTCTGGATCTGTGGGAATCCAGCTCATGCAGAATTTTTTTTCAGTCAATCATGAAATGAGAGCATCAGTCAATATTTATTGCCCGTTTCTAATTGTCCAGAGGGCATTTAAGAGTCAACCACATCACTGGAATCACATGTAGGCCAGATGAGATGAGGATGGTAGATTTTCTTTCCTAAAGGACATTAGTGACCCAGATGGACTTTTCCTGACAATCAGTAATGGTTTCATGGTCAGTATTAGACTTCTATTTCCAGATAATTCTTGAATTCAAATTTTACCACCTGCCATGGCAGAATTCGAATCCCAGTGCCCAGAACATTACCAGGGTCTCTGGATTAAAAGTCCAGCAATAATACCACTAGGCCATCACACCATCCCCCACCCACCAATTTTACCTCATCAGTAGCAAAGTAAGAAAAGAGGTGGCCATATATAATAGAGCACTGGTCCCTGGGAAATGAACATGTGCACAGCAGATTGTGACACTCTAGAAATGCCACCAGAAGATGTCTGGAAGGAGCCACAGATGAAGAAACTGAGGACTGCAGAGACTTGGATGACCACTGGCAATGCATTCCTACCTGACCCGTGGAGAAGGTGGTCTTGTTCGAAGAAGTTGATGTCAGCAAGGGTCTGTTAAGAAATGCTGAAATGGCTAATTCTGAATTAAAAATAAAATGTGCTGGAGATAATCAGCAAGAGAGACAACATTTGTGGGAAGTGTAACATTTCCAGGCAAATGTTTCTTCAGATCAGAGAAAGTCTGAACTGCCTGAGGCACCGCTGTCCAATTATGGCCAGAAAGCTGAACCGGTATTGTCTGCATTTGAGGATATCAACCTTCTTCAGTTTGTGGCTCTGTCTGTGGAGTTGCAGGTGGCTACTGCTGTGAATGTCACTGTTGTTCCTATGGATGTTGTTCTTACTGCTGTTCATGATGCTTACTTTATATTTTCTTCCTGCATCCGGAAGTGCTGTCAGATACAACGGAACATCTTCTATCCACCAACAAATTGCCCGTGATGTGTATTTTGTTCCTCATCAGAGGCCCAATTGTATAAATTTAAGTATATATGTAGGTGAAGGAGACTGGCACAGTTATTGAGCATGTATATTGGACCTCTTGTGGTGCAGTGCTAGTGTCCCTACCTCTGAACCAGGATACCCAAGTTCAAGTCCCACCACTCTAGAGGTGTCTAACAGCATCTCTGAATAAGTTAATTAGAAAATTGCTTGAGCACATATAGCAGGGATTTGCACAAAAATCACTCAACTGCATAACACGAATGATTAACTATTGGTGGTGAATAAATTTTAAAAAAATCAGGGCTGAGCTGCTAATGGAAAAAAATGCTCAGTTGTGTATAAGAAAACTTCTGTATTTAAAATAATTGAGAACGTATAGCCGAGCACTGAACATAATTTGATCAACTAGAAACACAGGTGATTTAATTGCGGTGGAAAATAGATGAAAATTACTTGACGGAGGATGAAAAGAACTCTAAGACCAGAGACAGTTGCTTGTCAACCATTGGCATAGGGTCCCAGCTGCCCAAAGCCCGCTTCTTTTTTCCTTCAATAATTACCATCATAAACCCAATTTCATATCTCCTGCAAAACAATCTCCCTTCACACTTCAAAGTTATTTGATTGCCAGAAAATCCACACATGACCTATTGCACACATTTAATTTCTGATTTCAATAATTAGCTGGTGGTCAGAGCTGTCATAATATTGAGTGAAATTCCAAGAAATCACATTTTCCTGCCCAGAAAAATATCCAAGTATAATTCAATCTCTCCAGCTTTCCTCACGTTGTCCTAAAATGTACGTGCGCTACCACTAGTAGTATTGCATCCGAGCCAGAAGGTTGTGACCTCAAGTCCTATTCCTGAGACTTCTCCAAACTAAGACTTCTGTGCTGCGTAGCACAGAGGGGATCATTTATACAGGGGTCTTGTGGCAGATTATTAGTGTAACTACCTCTGAGTTGGAAGTTTTTGACTTAAGTACCACTTGATATAGAGATGTTTCATAATATGCTCAAGCAGGTTGATTAAAAGTGTATTTTATTAGGAAAGACCTATTGTCAATTATTTTTACGAGAGTTAAATGTTTGACATTCGTACTATTTAACATTATGAATAAATTTATGTCATTTCACCTTGTGAATAAATTGATGCAAGAACGTACTTTTAAATTTTTCTATATGTTTTATCATGGGTTGAAATGGGAAAAGAATTATTTAGAACAGAAAAAGGACTGCTGCCCATTTTCAAAGCAAATTACCTATGCTTATTGTAAATGCTATTGACACTGTTAGTTACTCAAACAGTGAGGGACGGTTAGTTGCTGATGAACTGACAGCAGGAGGTATGCATAATTAGAGATTCATCCAGCAATAAGCAGCTCATTGGTCTGTAAACTGGTGACCAGTTGTCAATGACAACCGCTTTCTACCTTCCAATAACTAGATGACTGGTTCCTGGATAGCTGAGCAGCATGAGTGTGTGAACAGCAAAACAGAAGCTTTGAGACCTTCTACAGAAGTCTCACTCTAAATTACCCAAAACCTGAAAATATCACCAAATATCTAAAATCTGAAGAAAACCAATTTGTTTTCCTGAACCAGTTGCTGTAAGCACTAGCTTTTAACCAGTAAATAAGAGACTTTTAAATTTGTGAACCAATCATTCCTGCAAGAAAGTGAAAATTCCTTGGAGAAGAAAGATCAACAAACAGCAAGCCTTGACAAGCAAAAGGATCATCTCAGTGAATGCTGCGGGTGGGGGTGCCATTGAACTGCTTTCCTGATTTTTCCCTTAACCCATGACAGCAATGTGTTTTGGCCTGTCTGGATGTATGTAGATGAAGTTTTAGAAGGAGGTTAGCATTTTAACAAGTGGAGTTATATATTAACAGTTCATTGTTGTTTACCTGTAAGAATCTGTTTGTTTGGAATAAATAGTAATTCCCACTAAATACGGAAACTAGAAGTACAGATATTAAGTTCAATAAGTGCAACCAGCACTTTGTAGAAAGCAGCAGGTTATATGAGACTGTGAAACACCTCTGAAATATGAAGACTACATATCTTGGAGTTCTTGACTGGCTCTGTATTTACCTGGCCCTTAACCTGGGTGTAAAAAAGACAGAAAATTGAGGAGTTTTGTGACATTTGACACAATTTTTAACTTTTATGGATTCATGGAATAACTGGGCTTGATTTCCAGCACACTATCCCAATGAGGCATGATATCTAAAATTAAATGACGATGAACTTCTTGTCTCCTACTTTACCAACTGGTTGCCTGGAGTTTAATACTAGGATAATTCCCCCCATTCTTATGAGAAATTAAACAGCAAAAAATACAGATCAAAGTCAACACAGACTAAAGTATCAGAAATCAGCACTAAAAATGTGAAAGCAATTTCTCAAAACAAATCTGTTCAGCAAAAGCCTTTCATTTAGGCAATCACATGGCTGTAATAATTCAGTATGTAAAACACTTCGAGCCTGACAATTTCACAATCTCAAGAATCCCTGCTGTGCTCTCACTTTAGTATCATTTGCAAGTTTCAATCAACTCCAGGAAACTCTGGTCTAGTGAATAAAACTGTAATCAACTGCCACTTGGAGTAAGATAATTACCAAACTGTTTATCCCATGGGGGTTTCCAGAATGTCACACCAATTAAATTGGCAGGCTCATGTTGGGTTTCTGACACACTATAGTTTTATTTTCTTCTTTTTAACACTTCACCCCTATCTGCATACACCAAACACACTGTGAAGTTGGGTAGAGTTGTTGATGTTTGTAAAATGATGGGGGTGCAGGGGAAGAGTGTGCAGTCGCTTAAAAGGTGATGTGTTTTTATTAAGCTTGGAGATTTAAAAAACGTCTGCAGGCAGCAGCAGATACACAGAGAGTTCTTGAACTTGAAACATTGTATCAAAAGACTATACTGTTAGCAGGTAAATCAGCATTTTTACCAAGCCAACAGGTTTTTGGATTTAGCCAATTAATTTAAACCAGGCCCTAGATACCAAAACTTAATTAAATTTAAATCTGAGTGTTTTGACAACCTAGGACCAACCCCATTGTAAGAAGATAATATGTTATTAAGGGTATAAAAGATGAGGTTATTTGAAAATGGTGGTGAGGATCAATTGCCATCAGCCAAGAGAACAGTTCTCAGCTATAAAAGAAAGAATCACTGGCTCTCACAGAATTCTCTAAGCTCTCAGAAAACCATCATCTAAACCACAGGTGCAACAGCACCCTTAGCTAATATTCCTGATACAAGAATTTGACAGACAAGGGCATTCCTGAGTGCCCATCAGTGGAGATGGCATTGAGCCATCTGGAAGATATATCCTGGCTTTAATTTCAAGAAAATAAGTTTTATTTTATTTTTTATTACATTGGTTTATATAAATGGGACATATATTTATTGGAATAGCATAACATTAGAATTTTGTTTTATTCAGGAATAGATAATAGTTAAGGTTGGAATTGTTCAATTTATTAGTAGTTCTGTTTAATTTGTTAACCGTTACAGTTAGATAAATAAATTGTTACTTGTTGATTATAGAGTAACTGTCAGGAGTTCGTTTCATTTGACCTCCCCTTTATAATGGATTGGGAGGTGAGAGGCAGATTATGCCACTTTTCACACTTCCTTTAACAGATTACGAGGTGAAGTAAGCTTCTCTTGGTGTTTTGGTTTTTGTTATCAGGAGGGAATCAACCTCTGTTTCATAACACACAGACACACACATTGTTAGTCAAGGACAATATAACGGTGGCTGAAAGAACTTTTGACGAGGACTCGTCCACTGACGTGGCATGGGCTGAGGTCAGAAACAGGACAGTAGAGGTCACACTGCTGGGAGTATTTTTTATAGGCCTTTGCAAAGTTCCAGAGGTGTGGAGGAGAGGATTGGCAAAATGATTCTGGGCAGGAGTGAAAGGAACAGGGTGGTCATTATGGGAACTTCCCCAACATTGACTGGAAATGCTATAGCTCTAGTATGTTGGATGGATCAATTTTTGTCCAATGTGTGCAGGAGGGTTTCCTGACACAGTGTGTCAAAGGGCCAACAAGAGGGGAGGCCACACTGGATCTGGTACTTAGTAATGAACCAGGCCAGGTGTTTGACTTAGTGGTAGGTGAGCACTTTGGAGAGAATGACCATAATTCAGTTACGTTTAGTTTAGCAATGGAAAGGGATAGGAACATGCCACAGGGCAAGAGTTATAAATGGGGTAAGGGCAATTATAATGCGATTAGGCAAGACTTAGGAGGCATAGAATGAGGTAGCAAAATGCAGGGGATGGGGACAAACGAAATGTGAAGCTGGTTTAAGGAACAGATATTGCGTGTCCTTGATAGGTATGTCCCTGTCAGGCAGGGAGGAAGTGATAAGGTAAGGGAACCGTGGTTTACTAAAGAAATTGTATCTCTTGTTGAGCGGAAGAGGAAGGCTTATGTGACGTTGAGGCAAGATGGTTCAAATGAGGTGATGGAGAGTTACAGATTAGCCAGGAAGGATTTAAAGAGAAAGTGAAGAAGAGCAAGGAGGGGACATGAGCAGTCATTAGCAGGTAGAATAAAGGAGAACCCTAAAGCTTTCTATAGGTATGTGAGGAATAAAAGGATGACTAGGGTAGTAATAGGGCCAGTCAAAGACAGAGGGAGGATGTTGTGTGTGGACCCTGTGGAGATCAGAGAGGTGCTAAACGAATATTTCTCATCTGTTTTCACTCAGCAAAAGGAGAATATTGTAGAGGAGAGGACTGAGATACAGGCTATTAGACTTGAAAGAATTGAGGTTAGTGAGCAGGTGGTGTTATCAATTCTGAAGGTGTGAATGTAGATAAATCCCCTACGCCAGATGGGATTTTTCTGAGGATTCTCTGGGATGCTAAAGGAGGAATTAGCGGAGCCTTTGGCCTTGATCTTTGAGTCATCATTGTCCTCAGGTTTAGTACCAGAGGACTGGAGAATTGTAAATGTTGTGTCCTTGTTCAAGAAGGGCAGTAGAGATGACCCAGGTAATTATAGGCTAGTGAGCCTTACGTCTGTTGTAGGAAAAGTTTTGGAAGGGATTATAAGAGATAGGATTTATAATCATCTAACAAGCAACAATCTGATTGGAGATAGTCAACATGATTCGTCAAGGGCAAGTCATGTCTCACAAACCTCATTGAGTTTTTTGAGAAAGTGACCAAGCATGTGGATGAGGGTAGGGCAGTTGATGTAGTGTACATGAACTTCAGTAAAGCTTTTGATAACGTTCCACATGGTAGGCTATTGGAGAAAATGCGGAGGCATGGGATTGAGGGAGATTTAGCAGTTTGGATTAGAAACTGGCTTTCTGTAAGAAGGCAACGAGTGGTGGTTGATGGAAAATATTCAGCCTGGAGTCAGGTCATTAGTGGTGTGCCACAGGATCTGTTTTGGGACCACTGCTGTTTGTCATTTTTATAAATGACTTGGACGCAGGCATAGGTGGATGGGTTAGTAAGTTTGCAGATGACAATAAAGTTGGTGGAATGGTGGACAGTGTGGAAGAATGTTGCAGGTTGCAGGGAGACTTGGATAAACTGCAAAATTGTGCTGAAAGGCGGCAAATAGAGTTCAGTGCAGATAAATGTGAGGTGATTCACTTTGGGAAGAATAACAGGAAGGCAGAATACTGGGTCAATGGAAAGATTCTTGGTAGTGTGGATGTGCAGAGGGATCTTGGTGTCCATGTGATTGATCCCTGAAAGTTGCCACCCAGGTTGATAGTGCTGTTAAGAAGGCATACGGTGTGTTAGGTTTTACTGGTAGAGGGATTGAGGCTTGATGTCATGCTGCAACTGTACAAAACGCTAGTGTGGCCTCACTTGGAATATCGTGTACAGTTCTGGTTGCCACATTACAGGAAAGATGTGGAAGCATTGGAAAAGGTGCAGCGGAGATTTACCAGGATGTTGCCTGGTCTGGAGCGAAGGTTTTATGAGGAAAGGCTGAGGGATTTTGGTCTGTTCTCATTGGAGAGAAGAAGGTTAAGAGGGCAATTAATAGAGACACACAAGATGATCAGAGGATTAGATAGGGTGGACAGTGAGAGTCTTTTTCCTAGGGTGACGACATCGGCTTGTACGAGGGGTCATAGCTGCAAATTGAGGGGTGATAGATTTAAGACAGATGTCAGAGGCAGGTTCCTTACTCAGAGAGGGCATGGAATGCCTTGCCTACCAATGTAGTTAACTCAGCCACATTAGGGGCATTTAACCAGTCCTTGGATAAGTATATGGATGATGATGGGATAGTGTAGGGGGATGGGCTTAGATTAGTTCACAGGTCGGCGCAACATTGAGGGCGGAAGGGCCTGTTCTGCACTGTATTGTTCTATTGCTCTATGTTCTATTAAAATTCTGTCTAACAAAAATTCTTTAAACATGGTGAATTATATGTCTGCATTTCTGTATCTTAAAATAATAGGTGTTGTTAAAAAATGTCATCATCACTAATCCCTACCTAGGGATTAACTACTTCTCAGGAGAAATTAATATAGATATTGCTTGACTGAAATGAAATACATAAAGTACATTGATAATTATTGAACTTATTGTAAAATCAAAGTAATGCACTTCCAAAACGGAAAGAGATCGCAGGGAAGTGTCAACTTTATGCATCTGAAAAAGCAGAAGAGCAAATTTCTGTGTGAAATTTAGGTTTGTTTCAGTATAAAGTGAGATAAAATTACTACTAACAATGCTGTTGTATAAAAGCAACATTATTGTGACAAGGTGTAGAGCTGGATGAACACAGCAGGTCTAGCAGCATCTTAGGAGCAGGAAAGCTGACATTTCGGGCCTAGAACCTTCAGAAACAGCTCACAGAGAAGATGCTGCATGGCCTGTTGTGTTTATCCAGCTCTAAACCTTGTTATCTTGGATTTTCCAGCATCTGCAGTTCCTATTATCTCTGATTATTGTGACAAGTTGACCTCTACTACTTTTAAAAAAAAGAACAGCCCCCATTGAACATAAAGAGCAGGATTTGATACTGATACATTACTTTTTCATATTTCAACTGTAAATGATACATTTTGGCTGCTAAAGAATCACTGAACAACTGGCCAGCAGAAAGGATGTCGTCTCACCATGATAAAATTGTTTTTCTTGGTTTCATTAATAAAACAAAACATTGATAACTGTTCTACTTGGAGACCAGAAAAATATCATGTGACAGAACCACTATGTAATTCACTCAAAATGATCCCCTATTAGTAATAGGCTGGCGTCTAATTCCAACAATGCTCCATGGTATTATTCTATTTTAGCATTTTATTACATAACAATAGCAAAAAAAAAGGAAAACCCACTCCAAATGATATTGGAAATACCATTGTTATCATTCATTGTGGTACCAAGCTTTCCCTGATCCTCAGATACCAACCTGTTGACGGAAGACTGCAGACAATTGGTTAAGTAGTAATTAAACAATATCCAGTTAAGTGGTTTTTCAAGGGAAGTCGTGCACTCAAATACATCCCAGCCAATGGAGAAGACTACCGCTGCTTTCAGTGGGGTCTGCTGGCCAGTCTTACCCAGGTAGTTCAACAGGAGCATTCTGTTTTAGGCATGAAATGAAGATATGCTTATTAACTCGGATTAACAATTTACTATTGTGTGACCTAAACTTTAAATAATACAATGGATTCCCCATATGAGTTTGTCAAGAGCAGTGAAATGATTTGTTTAAGGTGATCCTGGTTGCAAGTGTACTTAGTGCTTTCTTATGAACTGGTAAGAGATGACGTCTTCACCAGAATACTTCTCAGACTCACCTGAAAACATTTCATGAATATTCTTCTGCTAATTGAGGGAAATTCAGAGAATAAGGTATCACCAACTGATTTTCTGTGTGTCTCAGCAGCCCATTCAGGATTGTGTTATTAGAGGACTGAGAACAGATTGTGTACCTGTGCTTCTCCCACACTTTGATATAGATATGAGAACCTACTGATACTTCCAGGAGACAATGGCACAAGTGAAAATGTTACATAAAATTGCATGTATATGCAACATCACTTTGTTTCACCTGAAATTAATGAGCCAGGAACAGAATAATTTGAGTCCCAGTTGTACATATTTGCAGATGGATTTTATTGCTGGCTGCATTTAAATGGCTGGCATTCTTCCATTATTCTGGACAATGTATTCATTTTATTGCCTTATGTGGGCTTTAAATATTTACAAAATGGCCGATGCCTTTTGTCTGTTTAAAGTAATTCATTGCAACACTTTATGATAGCTCGTGAGGTGCCAAAAAAATGTAAGCAGTTTAATTGTTTCTAATGGTTTGTCTTCTCTATTTTTGCTACTTCCCGTTCTAATCTGTATGACTTTTTAAAACCTGCATTAAAATCCACCCGGAGTTCCTCAAACAATCTTAAAACTTCGAATTCTACCTCATATTATTGCTTGTTGTTTTCCCAGTTTGATGATAACTCACCCGCCCATGGAGACGCCTGCAGCCATCAGCGGAGCTTCTGCAAATGTATTCTGCACATGTGAGATGACTGTTTCCAAATCTTCTGTGTTCGCTGCGCAATATGTTCGAGGAGTCTAGGAGAAGTCATATAGAGTGGTACTGTGAGTAATATGGGTTACTCCTTTGCGGAAAGCAAAATAAATTATTCTCAGGTGCAACAGCTCGAATTAAGTAAATTTGGAATGCACTGTTCAATTGTAAGCTGGAAATATGGAACAGAAATTTAAAAACTAAATCCTGTGGTGGAAAAAAAATACTGGTATTAATTGTTGGGATTGTCCTCCTGTGCCAGGACAACTTTCCATATTGTGGTGATCACAGGTCAGAACCATTGAATTTGAGACGTAATCTGCAGTGATCGCTTCCTGTTGAGCAGAGGATTGTTAGCCTCTTGTTCACTTTGTAGTCACAAGAGTTCATTGTCCAACCTGTACACGTTTGGGAATTACAAATTAAAAATGTCTGTAATGTGGTGCATTTTGTATTTATCCCTTTGAAGAATACATAAGAATGGTCTAAAAGAAAGCTAATTTCAGCCCTACTTTTAAATTTTTTTTCACATAGGTCGTGGACGTCTCTGGCTGGACCAGCTTTAATTGCCTACTCTTAGTTGCCTTTGAGAAGGTGGTGGCGATCTGCCTTTTTGAACTGCTGCAGTACATGTGTCGTAGGTGGACCCACAATGCTATTAGAGAAGGATTTGCAGGTATTTGATCTGACCGTGAGTGGCTTGGAGGAGAACTTGTAAGTGGTGGTGTTCCCACGTGTTTGCTGTTCTTGACTTTCTAGATGCAAGTGGACAAGGATTTGGAAGGTGTTGTGTAAGGATCTTGGGTGAATTGAGAGAACAAATGCCGTTGTGTGTACCAGCCTGGGTTCGTAGTTGAAGGCCTACTCCGGTCATTCCTGTGTTACAGATAAAGTTGTTTTCTCTTTTGAGTGCTTGAAATCAGTTAAAAAAGGAATCATAACTACTACTGAATCTCAACCAATCTGCAAAACTAAGGATAATGAAACTGCTAACTCAACTACATTGCCAATGCTGCTAGAAACCTCTACTGTAGCAGCCATAGTATTTAACTATCCTTTCTTTTCAAACAATTCAGAGACTGATCAAGTAGTCCTATTTTTGTTTTAACTTTTTGGACTTATTCTTATTTCTAATCTATGTGCATGTGTGTTTCATTAGTATTTCTTCTTGCATTTAGTAATTAATACACATTTTTAAAATTTATTCAAGAAAGCCTGGTTAAATCATCTCCTCTTAACATTTAATAACATTTATTACTGCTGCCAGCATCAATGATGCAGGCAAAATACATGTAGTCAAAACCTATTCCTGCATCTGGCACAAGGTTCTTTTCATCTCCAATAAAGAAACCTAATAATCCACAATATTTGTTTATCCTGAGACAGCCAGTCTGGCTGTAGGCATGAAAATCAAGTCGACACTGCAGACAGGAAAAAAGATTTTGCAGGCTTCCAACAAAAAGATTAGATGTGTTAAAAATACTTACCTGAATGCAGAATGAGGAAGATTACGCTAGGAATACTTCCTGGCAACATTATTTCCTATTGTATTGAAAAATTATATCTCATTGCGAGGTTTGCTTCATCTGAACAGATTCAGAGCCTCTGAAGGATTGATTTATTTGTACACTATATGTCACTTCTGCTTTACATTGAATCTGTTCGAAGCCTAAACTTTCTTCAGTGAGAGGTCAGCCCTCGACAGAGTGTTTGTGATGTACATCTGCTTTCCTTGTATGTATTTCACTTTTAAACACATCTATGCAAATGGATCGTCATCCTGACGTATCTCCAGCAACCATCTTTATAGGCTTGCTTTTCTTTCCACAAAAATGCGTGCAAAGTAGATCAATGTCTTCTTTTTAAAGCATTGCTTTTCTCATTCTGGATAAGTTTAATTTTCTTTAGTGTAGTGTTCTCTACATATTTTTTAATTGATTCAGGATGTATGGGCTTTGCTGACTGTGCCATCATCTGCTATTCATCCCTAGTTGCTCTTGAGTAGATGGTGGTGTGTTGCTTTTGACTTGGGTAACCCTCTAGGTTTAGTGGGAGATTCAATGATGGTAATACCATTGAATTTCAAGGGGTGGTGGTTCGATTCTCTCTTATCAGAGATAGCCTTTTCCTGGAATTTCTATGGTATGAATGTTATTTGCCATTTCTCAGCTCAAGCTTCGATATGGACTTGACACATTATGGAGCTGGAAGAACACAGCAGGCCAGGCAACATCAGAGGAGCAGGAAAGTTGGTGTTTTGGGTCAGGAGCCTGTGTTCCTCCAGCTCCATACTGTGTTACCTCTGACTCTAGCATCTGCAGTTCCTGCTATCTCTGGGTATGGACTTCTTCAATATTGGAGAAGTCACGAATGCTGTGTAATATTGTGCAATCATCGGCAAACATCCCTCTTCTGACTTTTAGATTTATATCCAGTACTCTGGCCCTGAGCTCTCTGGGATCATCCTATAAATTTTCCTTCCTTTTTTCAGTTGGCTTTTGCTTAGAAGTACTGAGCTACCTCTCAGCATGGCACAAAGCCATCAGTGCTCTCCAGATGATGATTATCCACCTTGGAGTTTCTGCACAATTTGACTGGTTTCCTAAAAGTAAGCTTCTTTTCTTCAGCAGATGTCTTCTCATAGTTGGATCATTTATTATTTCATTCATGTATTGTAGGAGTCACTAGCCGGACCAACATTTACTGCCGATTCTTCATTACCCTTGAGAGCATGGTAGTGAACCACCTTCTTGAACAGCTGCAGTCTATTTGGCATAGGTACATTCACAAAGCTGATAGGGAGGGAGTTTCTGGATTTTGACTAAGTGATTCTAAAGTCAGGATGATGTGTGGCTTGGAGCAGAACTTGCAGGCTGTGATGTTCCTGTTTATCTGCTGCTCTTATTCTTTTACGTGGTCATGGTTGTGAGCTTAGAAGGTGCTCCTTAGGGAGCCTTGGTGAATTTCTGCAGTGTATCTTGTAGATAGTACATACTGCTGCTACTGTGCATCTGTGATGGTGAGACTGAACATTTGTGAATGTGGTGTCCAATCAAATGAGCAGCTTTGTCCTGAATGGTGTCAAGCTTTGAGTATTGTTGGAACTGTCCTCATCAGGCAAGTGGTGACTATTCCATCACACTCCTGACTGTGCCTTGTCGATGGTGGGCAGGGCTTTGAGGAATCAGGAGGTGAGTTATTCATTGCAAGATTCCTAGCCTTTGAGCTCCTCTTACAGCTACAGTGTTTACATGGCTAGTCCAGTTCAGTTTCTCGTCAATGGTAACCTAAGATAATCTTCTGTACGATGAGATAATCCTTCAGTTGACCAAGCGCAAGATTCGGCTAGATGTTTCAGTGAAGTTATGTGTATAAAATAATGGTTCTGAAATGCTTTTGTTGGAGGTGTCTTTAGAATCCATCTAATCCATAATTTTCTTAGCCTTGGTGAGGAAATAGGAATATCTTTGGATGTTAAAGGAGGTAGGTGTGTCCTCTTTGTCTTCCAACAGTCTTAACAGCAATATCTAACTCGTTAATGTAACTTGCAGCTAATTGTTATCATGTAATAAAGTACATTTTGTTAAGATAGTACACTTGTTAAGACTTGCTTGTGGTTGTTTCTCTCCCACTGCAAACCAAATTGACTTAGATCCAATTAAGGAAAGAGGATTGGTGTTCTCATCCTTCAATGACAAATATCACCTGGTGATTAGAGGTGGACATTGTTGCTTAAACAATGATGAAAAAGAATCTTTTCCTCATTGATCACGTGAGGTTACAGCTCTACAGAGAATCAGAAGCTGCAAGTAATGAAACCAACAAGTTGTCAGCAGGAATTGTTGGAAAGACCAGTAAAAAGAAAGAAACGGCATTACAAGCTAAAAATATTACTTTAGATTTGGTATGATGTGCAATAGAAACAGTGAGGGCTAACAAGAACTGAAATGTTAGTTATACCTGTGATTATAGGTTCAATTTGGAAACGTGAATCTGTAGGATCATTCCTGATTAAAGAGTTTTCTAGGAAGTGAACATAGAGATAAACATCCCTTTTGAGCAGGGGGAAAATCTTTAAAATAATAGGATTAAGAAACAGCCTGAAAAGGTTAGGCCATATAAAAGGAGTCCTTACTGCTCATAAAGAGAATTGCTATCATTGTGAGCAGACACCATGTAACAGTGCTACAGTCAGAAAATCAGGGATCAAAGACATACTTTACACTAAGGTTGCAGCACTGAGTATTAATTAAGGTAATAAAAGGAACTGCTCAAGAACTAAAGCAGACACAGTATAACAGAAGATATAGGAGACTTATGAGTCTACAACTGAAGAAGGCACAATTTCAGACCAGCAAAATGTCGAATTCCTACTCATACAAAGATATTAGCAGAACCTGTTCATGTGAACAAAGGTCTCCTGAATTTTAAGTTTGACACAGGGGCAAGTGTCATTTACTTATTAGAATGAATACTAGACAGAGAAACCTTAAGTTACAGCCTGCAGAGATAAAACTACATAGTTCAGGTTGAATAAAAGAAAACTACAGGCAGCTCTGCAACATAAACAGAGCAAGAGGTAAATTTGGCATAGTCCCACTTACTCATCAGACAGAGACGAATGGTGGTGGTTTAACTTGAGGGTCACTATGCCTCAGGTGAGGGAGAGGTTGAGAAGGTAGGACCTTCATGATCGCTTCAGTCAGTACAGGAATTGAACCCACATTGTCCAGTCCAGAGAACATTCATTAGGCTGGTTTCAGGTATGGAGGGACTGTCTCTTATGAGGAGAAATTGAGTAGATTGGACCTGTACTCGTTGGAGTTGAGAAGGATGAGAGATGAGCTTATTGAAAGATACATGATTCTTAGCAGACTTGACAGGTTAGCTGTAGAATGGTTATTTCTCTTTGAGAGAGTCTAGGGCCAGATGGCACAGTCTCAGAGTAAGGGGTCACCCCTTTAAAACAGAGATGAGGAGAACTTTCTTCTCTCAGAGAGGAGTGTATTTGTGAAATTCTTTATGATATAGTGTTGTTGAAGCTGGGCCATTAAGTATATTCAAGGCTGTGACAGTCAAATTTTTAATCAGTAAGAGAATCAACGATTATGGGGAAAATACAGAAAACTGGAATTGAGGTTTGTCAGATCAGCCATGAATGTATTGAAGGGTGAAGCAGACTTGATAAAGCTGAATGACATACTTCTGCTGCTTTGTCTTATGTTTTTAAAATGAATATTGTAATTTCTCATCTTCCAAAGCACCACAATCAATGCCAGTGGCAGAGATAATACTTAATAATCATCAATTTTCTAGTATCATGACTGAAGATGGGAAAATATCTGCTGCACCAGAATGGTAACCGCAGAGGGCGAATGAAGATCTGCAACATAATTAACATGCTAAAGCAAAGTGTTTGCAGTGATTCAATACAGATCAGTTAGCAGATTGAGAATAAGGATTCATTTGCACAAAATATAGATAAACTGTACAGAAGCCAGAGTAACATCTATTCAGGACACAGTCAAAAGAAAATAAATATTGGGTTCAGAAATCTAGGGCCGAAGGGCTGTCACTTACACGATAAGATTTCATGAGATTAAAGGTTCCCTAGATGGGGAAAATACCTGATTCAATTTTGTACTCTTAAGGGACACTGGCATCTCTGATTGGACCAGCATTTATTGTCCTTGAGAAGGTGGTGGTGAGCATTGTTCTTGGACAGTTGCAGTTTATGTTCATCTGCAAAAAGCATTCAGGACAGCAATGGTCCATTAGATTAAGTAATGGACTGAGCAGTTGGTTAGCAGGAATGAAGTGCTCCACAAGATACTTCCAAGTGACAAAAATTTCTCCAGCAGAGAGACTTTTAAAGACCACACCAAGATCAGAAACAAAGACAGCAATCCTCACGTCAAAGTTATAGCAATCTTCCAGGATTTAAAACTTGCAAATTATCTGAATTTGCAAAGTCAGAGACTTTGAAGGAGATGGCATCATGGTAAAAGTTATGCATTCATGAATGTACAAATGTTAACTATGGAAAAAATGCTTGGGGAGAGATGTTATTACAAGATAATGGTTCTGAAAAAGTCACTGTTGGAGACTTCATTAAGCTTCACCCAATCTAATAATGCCATATAGTTGAGGCTGGTTAAAGGGAGTTTTGGATCTCAAAGGGGGCTGATGTGTTTACCTACATCAGCTAATTTGACGTTGTTACTGAATATTGACAGACAACGCATATCTGATTGCTATTAAGCAGTAAACTGCATCTTGTTAAGACTAGAACCACTTCTTATTAAGAATCATTGGTGGTTGTTCATCTACTCTAAATCAAATAGGCCCTTTGGCCCACACATAAAATGGTCATAAACTTATTAATGTTCTTCCTCTATCCCTGAATTATAGTATTAAAAATGTAGCATTCATTAAAAACATTAGTGAAAGGTTCAAATTCAGTATTCAAGGCCTTCCAAGCCTACTTGGTTGGCATCACATCCAAATATTGACTTGCTCCACCAATGACGCTCAGTAGCAGCAGCATGTATCATCTACAAGATGCACTGCAGAAATTCACCATGGCGCCTTAGACATCACCTTCCACATCCACAACCAATACTATCAAAAAGACAAGAGCAGCAGATACTTGGGACACCGCCACCTGCAGCTGCCTCTCCACGCCACTCACCATCCTGACTTGGTAATATGTCATTGTTCCTTCACTGTTGCTGGGTCACAATCCTAGAATTCCGTCCCAAATGGCATTGTGAGTCTACTCACAGCACATGAACTGCAACAATTCAAAAAGACAGGTTCACTCCTGATATTTACTCTGGCGTGTAGGGAATCTGGCCTTAGAATCAGTGAGGTGTTACGGCACAGAAGGAGAACATTTGGTTCATCATGTCTGCAGGCGGCATTTCTAATCAGCATCTCTAGGCCCGAAAAGTCAGCTTTTGTGCTCCTAAGATGCTGCTTGGTCTGCTGTGTTCATCCAGCTCCACACTTTGTTATCTCATGACTTTGTGGCATTCTTTTGCCTTTTTCCCATTTCCTTCCACATTGTTCCTATTTAAATTGTTATCCAAGCTCCTCTTAAATGACTCAATTGAACCTGAATCCACCACTTTTCTAGGCAGTACCTTTTACACTGAGCCATTTATTGAGTGAAAAGCATTTTACTCAGACCGCATTAAATTAGACTCTTAACTGTCTTCCAAAGGAAAGCAGTCCTAACCTCTCTAATCTGTCCTCATAATCTACTTTTCTCGTCAATTCTTGGAAATCTCTCTGGATTTTTGCCAATGCATTCAAATGCTGTGCCATTGTAATCAGATTCCAGAATACTTGCGCATTTATTTAAAAAATCTTACCAACAACTCCTCTCCAGACACTCCTCTGTTGTTGAAAATAACAGATCTAAAAGAAAACCAAAAAATATTTTTTTTGCAAGTTCCACAAATATTTAATTTCTAAGTCTAAAAATATGAGAGTATTTCCCGAGACATAACTTATGTGCAGTCAAGTTTCATTACTGGAAGGAAAGGTAGCTAGGAAAGCCATAGATGTCCCATTGAAATGTTGGCAGGAGGTTTTGAAGGATCTTTTCAAGACAGTGAACTAGATGTTTTCTCACGGGCCCTAAAAAACTGAATGGCTTGTGTTGGCTGACATTGGTGGAGCTTAGTTCGTAGTTTTCAACCTTTTTAAACTTTAAATTACCTCAAGATTGTTAAAAAGCTACTAAATGTAACTTTCAACTTTGTTAGGGGTTCAAGACCATTAGATTATAAAACTTAGGAGCAGATTAGTTCATTCAGTCATCTGGTCTGGAACACCATTCAATGAAATTGTGGCTGACCTGACAATCCGCAGCTCTGCTTTCATTTCTTTTCCCCATGACACTTGATACCTTTAATAATTAAACATTTATCTCCTCACCCTTGAAAATACTTAACAATCAGAGCTCTCTGGTCCTCTGTGATAAAGAATTCTACAGGTTCACCACATCTTGAGAGAAGAAATTTCGCATCTTTGTCCTCAATGGACAACCCTTGATTCTGAGCTACCCCTTACTCCTCTGGTCCTAGACTCTTCCATAAGGGGAAGCAACTTCTTTGCATCTATCCTATAATTTTCTGAAAAGTCTTGTTTGTTTAAATAAGGTTCCTTCTCATTCTCCTTAGCTCCAATGAATACAGGCCAACTTACTCTGCCTTTCCTCACAAGACAGATGCTCCATATCCAGGATTAACACAGTGAAATTCCTTCTCTGGTCATCCTTCAAAACCAATATTTCTATCCTTAGATAAAGGAATAATATTCCAAAAATGATCTAACTGGTACATTGTATAGTTTAGAAAGGCGTCCCTATTTTTATATTCATTTCCCTTTGAAATAAAGGCCAACATTCAATTTGCCTTCCCTATTAGCTGCTGAACTTGTATGCTAGTTTTTCATAATTCATTTATGATGACGCCCTGTGCTTTATTCTTCCTCAATTTAAATAATATTCATCTTCTCTCTTCGTCCTGTCAAAATGCATAACCTCACATTTTCCCAATTATGTTCCATCTGCCAAGATTTTTTCCCACTCAGTTAATCTGCCTATCTCCTTCTGCAGCCTCTTTGTATTATTCTCAACACTTGTCTCCCCAAGTGTTCTTGTGTTTTCTGAAAACTTGGCTATAGCACATTCACCTTCCTCATTCAAGTTATTATTATAAATTGTACATAATGGTAATAACACTTTCAATGAAAGAAAATTAGATGAGGTGCTTCACAGAAGATTGATGTGTCAATACTCTAAACATTCCCCAATGCCCTATGTTTTACTTTATATTTGATGTTACATTAAAAAAAAACAAATTTCAAGCAATCTCAAACTTACTTCTAATCAATGTCTACATCTGCAGTGACTTTCTATTTTTACAATAGAGCATAGGGGGATTAAAATTCACAAACAGTCCTAGAATCGCTAAAGAGCAGGTAGAGGCATGTTGGCCTGTTGAGTCTGCACCAACCCTCCGATGAATGCCTTCTGCACCTTATCCCCATAACCCTGCATTTACCATGACTAATCCATTAGCCTGCACAATTTAGCATGGCCAATCCACCTAAGGTGCATAACTTTAGAATGTGGGAGGAAACCAGGGCACCCAGAAGATACCAGCACAGACACAAGGATATTTTAGCTACAGATTGGATAATTAACTGTTTTGGTCGTTTTGCTGCAAGCTAGTGATGAGACAACTAATTGAGTGTGAATACTTGATACAGCATAAATTCCTCCAGGGATTGTTTTTGTTAATTTTATTTATTTGCTTTACTCCCTTGAGAGAAAAAGACCTCAGATGCAGCAAAAAAAATCAGTGCTGTATTTTTCATGCAAGAGTAACTGCACCTGACTTAAAAACCCTTCTCAACAGGTATAAAATCTGGAAAATGACATATTCAGTTCTAGGCCTGAAATGTCAGCTTTCCTGCTCCTCTGATACTGCTTGGCCTGCTGTGTTCATCCAGCTCAACACC
Source organism: Stegostoma tigrinum (assembly GCF_030684315.1). Lineage (NCBI taxonomy): Eukaryota > Metazoa > Chordata > Chondrichthyes > Orectolobiformes > Stegostomatidae > Stegostoma > Stegostoma tigrinum. The sequence continues at coordinate 79,255,097 of NC_081358.1, forward strand.
TTGTTATCTCAGATTCTCCAGCATCTGCAGTTCCTACTATCTCTATTCAGTTATGTATATTTGGTTATAAGATACAACACCCACCTTCAAAGGTGAGACTATGCAACATGCTTTGAGTCAACTTCTTAAGTTAGATTTGTTTAAATAATTGCTTGGTAGTACAGAACTTGCATATTGTTGAAACATGAGATATATATTGAAGCTTTTCATTTTAATCCGTCAAGACAGATGGAAGAATGCCAACTTCCAAATGGGCAACAAATTATACTGCGTGAGAAAAAAGTGCTTATCGGTTAACAAATTTACTCTAAATGCTTGAGATGTCACAGCGAATAGATCAGAGAACTATTTTCCCCCACATGTTTGTTTAATTCAACCAAAGAGCTATGCTGCACGTGTTCCTTTATCCAGCAGAAGACAAGTTCGGAAGTATGAATATGTAGCATTTTCTTGTTAGTTTATGGGGTGCAGGTATTGATGGCTTGTCCAGCATTTATTCCCAACTGATATTTTCGCTGTGGAAAGAAGTGGTGAACTGGATTCTTGGATTGCTGCAGCTTTGGGCTGTAGGGTCACCCACAGCGCTGCTAGGAAGGGACCTTGAGGATTTTGAACCAAAGAACCAGCAATGATAAAGTTCGAAGTCACTGCTGACTGATGATGTGGAGGAAAATATATTGGGTAGTGGGTGGGTGTGGAAGTGGGAAGCCCACAATCTTTTACAGCAACGCCCCTCACCCCGCCTTTCTCAAGCACAAATCCATTATTGTGTGGCTGTAAAATATCACCCATAAATCCAAGATAGCAATTGAAACCAATGTAAAGAGAAATCATGTGAGTTGTAAAAGGTGCTACTGATTCACTTTCAACATTTTACATTATTTCACAAAGTCATAATTATGTGGGTCATGTTTAAGTTGCAATTCTCCTACAAAGAGTATACTGTCCATAACCATGTGGCATTACCTTATGTAATGAACTATTTTCTATATTTCACTGAGAATCTAGGCCAGGTTTTTCCTCATAAGATGAATAGCACAGTTCAGAAATCATCCCAGCTTGGTATACCGACCTTGGATAAAGATTGTTCTGAATGGCACAATATACACTCTTGAGAAATAGGGCAGATGGAGTGCAGGTGATCGCAGGATGGCATCACCTCCAGATGCAGATTGGAGTTGGCTGTGGTGAGTGCTGGGGTGTTAAAAGGCCTGCGTTTGTTCGACGTCATCCCAATTGTTTTATTATACATTGCGCTGTCTAGCTTTCACACCTCACGCACTATTGCACTGTATCTTCCCTTTATGCTCTATCCATGCTGGCTCATGCCTCCCCCATGGCCCCACAAAGCTTCAGTGCTAACTTGATACCAATGCCTGCCAACATGCCACTCATAAACCTCTACCCTTACACTTTCACGCCAACTCACCCAAAATCCACCATGGCTGGTCTCAGGAGCCATGTTGGATTGAAATACAGTAAAAAATACTATTACAGCTTCTCTAAATACGCATTCTGATTAATGAAATCCCATTCAAAATTTTTAAAAAGCTCTCATTTTAATCACACCAAAAAATGCAGACTTGTACTCATAAAATCACATTAACAACAGGCAACTAACCCACTAATAATCTCTTTGACTGTCATTCAAGTTGGTGATTTTCAGCCACCTACTGGGATAATTGTAGATTGTAGAAAGCAAAATCAAAATGATATGATGATAGTCTTTGAGGTGAGGTCAACAATAAAAGCTACCGCCAGGGATTTAAGTAATAGTACAGCTCAATTTATTTTACTTTTTACTGGTAAAGGTAGAATTTTTGCAAATTTTTGAAGTACGAGGGATTTAAATAATTTCACAATTTGAGCTTTTACAACTCTCAGTGACAGGGACTGATACTTACAACTTTTAAATGGTTGGACATTTTAATAGCCTGACAAATTGACAGTTCTGTATACCTTATCCACCCTTTTTGAGTATTTACTTACTCTCCAGGAAACCATCACTCGCACTTTGCGAAGGTCCTTGCTATGATGGGCTTTCTCTCAATTCAGCACTGAGTTCAAATGGCCTTGCTGAAATTGGGTTTCTTTTAAGTAAGAGCCATGCTGGCTCCTTTGCTCCACCACCTAAAATAGAGCATGCTGGGACTGGGGGAAAGATTTCTGCCATCTGCCATTTTCACAGGTCTGCAGAGCATCTGTGACACACAAATCTGGCGTGAAACAGATGAGGTGCAACATTCAAACTTCCAGGTCAAATCAGGTTGCGAGACATTTTTTACATTGTCTTTGAGGTGTATGAAAATGAACTGTTTACAGTAGCTATTGATATTCAGTGGTGAGATCTAATTTGAATTGAATCAGTCATAAACCCTGTCTATCATTCTTGTATGGACATAAACGTATATACTTTCTGCTAATATTAATAAAACCAATGTTCTTTTTTGATGTTTCACCGTTGAATTACATTAGATTAACCTATTTGGCTGATCTAACAAGGATCACATTGGTGCTGTAGAGAATAGCCTTCCGAGATTGGCGTATGATCTGAGCTGGAAGAGAGCAAATGGTGCTATGCCCTGCATTTAAATATGCTTCACCTATTTTTGGAGAGCCAAGAATGGAAACTAATTCCATTTCCCAGCGCTAATATTTTGGTTTTGAGAGTCACATGAGAGATTATTTACCTCTTCCACTATTTGGAAAATTGTGCATGGACTGGAAACAAAATACAAGACTCAACAAGAGTTAACTCTTACCTGTATCCAAGTACTTCGCTCTGTTTAACCATGTGCAGTATGTACGATTCCTTGCTTGTTCCTGTAAGTCCAGGTAGGATAATGATAATAGGTCTGGTAGCAGAAACAGGATATAGTGCATTTTCATCGCTATCGTTCCAATCCAAGGAAATATGTCCACCATCTGCTGTCTTAATAAGTTGACTGTAATGCAGAGACAATAAGCAAAACAAAAATATAACAATTCATAACACACTATTATACAATGGTCTCACTTTTTTTCTTCAGAACCTCATTAACTGATTTATTCATTGGGCCAGACTTTCTGAGGAGCAGTAACAACACTTTGATTGCCACTCTGCTCTTGTTCTTTGTTAAGAGAGAGCTCTGAAATGCTGACAGGAGATTCCAGTTGGACTCCTTCAGAAATATGGAGTCTTTTGATAGATGAAAGGTTGTCCTGAGATGGTGGAGAAGGGTGTCAGGTCCAACAGGGGTGGGGAAGGGTGTCAAGTCTTAGGTTGAGAGGGGCTGTTGAATCCTGGGAGGATAAGGGAGCCTGTGGTCTGATGTTGAGTCCATTGTTGGGGAGAGTCAGGTACCTAAGATAGATGGGGATGTCAGGTCTAGTGATGGGAGTTTTTGGGTCCTGAGAGAGAGGGTTCTGTTGAATTCTACATAGATAGGGTGTTTGCCGGGTCAGCTTCTAGAGATTTCAGGAGGTCCAGGACGGGTGTAATTGGTGGGAGGGATGTTCGAGCACTGGGGGGTAAGCTTAGTAGCTAAGGAGGAGTTAAACCAGGTTTTAACAGTCTATTTTTCCTGTAACTATTTACTTGACTACTTATTTACTTAGCTAGAATGGAGCCCACCAAATTCTCCAATTTTATATGGATGCTTTCAGAGGCTTCTGGATACATTGAATCTTCATCAGAATCTTCAATTTTCCTGATAAATTCCCTCAGAGTCTGTTACGTCAGGGAATCCTCAGAGCCCCAAAGCACAAAGCCCATCCATAGTAGAAATAACTATATGGCCATTTGAAATATTCTGGAGTCTGCACGAATGTAATCCATTATTTTGATTATCATTACTATGTTCAGTAAATAATTCAGTTGAATGCAACAACCAGTCTGCCAACAAATTCAATGCTTTTGGATTTAGATTTAGCTCAGATTGGAATTTTCTAAACTAAAGGTTGAAACAAAGCTAGTTTTAAATGAGATAGCAAGAACTGCAGATACTGGAGTTAGATGTAACAAAGTGTGGAGCCGGAGGAACACAATAGGCCAGGCAGCATCAGAGGAACAGGAAAGTTGCTGTTTCAGGCCACGAACATTCTTCAGAAAATCCTGACCCAAAACATCAACTTTGCTGCCTGGCCTGCTGTGTTTCTTCAGCTTGACACTTTGTAAGCTAATTTTGTATATTGTTTCAACCACCACCAATTTAATAACTTGTTTAGCAATTCAATTAAGAAAGAAAATTTTAAAATGACTGAAATTATGGAATTTGTCAAATACTAATTAAAATATAAGCTTTTACATAAACTGAACATGAAAAAGCAGAACATTTTAGAGATTGAATTAAAATTCTGTATCTAAACATTTTGCTTGAACTGTAAGTTTGTAGGTAGTGCTATGAATGCATATTGAAATCCATATTATATGTAATTGGCAAAGATCACTTTTAAGTGATTTCCTGTGTGAAATAATATGGTTAATTTCTGAATATGCATCAATACAGGACAATGCCAATGGTACAATAAACAGAAAACAAATTAAACGTACTTTCTGTATTTCACCCAAGGTTTGGTGGTGATGAATGGCCTGAGCAGTGTCTGGATTCTTGCTTCCCAGCACCAAAAGGTCGGATAATAAGTCTCTGTTACCACAGGACAATACCTCTGTAGAAACTGAGACAATGTTTCTGCCCCTGTGATAAGCTGCGGCTTCTGCAATAAATCAAGTTATAACATGACAGCAATTTAATGACAATAACCAGGTTTATAAGTAATGTCAACAATCACTAAAATTCCAGAAGAATAGCAAACAAAATCAGATTGCATTTCCAGGTTCATTGGAACTAAACTTCCAGAACTTACTGTTTTTATTTTCTACTTTCCCCATAGTTGTGTAAATCATGATTTTTAATGTTGAAAAACTAACCCATTTTATAAGTTTTCCATATAGATTCAGAGAAATGTATTCAGTTATTGAAGCTTTGAGGGATGATTTCTACAATCCTGACTAACAGATAGTGCTGGATTACATTGTGTGGGTTGTTGTATGGGTACAGCAACTCATTATACTTCAAGTTTCATGTTGTTAAAAAGTTAAAGGGCTGAATCCTCCCTTTTATTTCAGAAGTGTTATTTCTGTCAAGTTTCATGAAGGAGCTTCTCACTGTGAAGCCTGACAAGTTTTCTTGTGCTAATGTCCTAAACCCTCAGAACTACCTACCACACCATATGATGTCTGTTTGTGGGAGGCTAGCTAGATTCTACTACTCATTGTAGGTGGAGGAACTCCCTACTGCCTGGATATCCTGGAAGAAATCAGCATTCCTGGGGTCAGCAACAGCTTGGATCTCCAGCCGCACCCCTGGCCCAGTGTTGTTTGTCTGGCTGTCCAGTTGCCCTTCACTGGCAATGTTGTGCCAGCAGACAGAAACCTCTTTTGCCTCTGTTTAACCATGAGTCCACAGCCCAGCTATCATTAGCTATAATCACATCTTACCACCCTGTCTCTAGTTTTCCTCAATACCCACTGTAAACCAACATCTTGTGATTGTTGAGGGGACCACCACAGACTGAGAAGCTTTCAAACAATTTATTTAGAAACACTAAAAGTGAACCGAAAGAAAACAAACAGGAGATGCATTTATCTCACAGAATGGAATCAAAATGTTTGTATTTTGAGCAACAATTATTTTGCAGCAAATGAGTGATCAGTGTACCCAGCTCTCATCTACACAAACTAGGTGTGAATTAAATCCAGTGTACCCTGTAGCACTCAATGCAGCTGTACACTGTCATTCATAAAGTGATGTTTCTCCTGTTCAATGTTCTCATTCTCCTCATTGAAAGACTGCTCCTTTTATTGCAATTTTTTAAACAAGTCAATCACAATGCCTCATTGTCTGCTCCTGCTGTGCAAAGCAAAGCAAGTTAGGATAATGTGGCAAATCCTGTTTGGACTAAACTATGTGGCCCAAAATACTAACCCAAACAACAGAATCTCACCTTCAGCAGGCTAGTGTCTGCTTCACCATATCCCTGGTTGAAGCATGGATAGCATTATATCTACACCCTGCTTCAGTCAGGGGGTTGTGAAGCTTAGTCATGAGCCATGGTCACAGAGGAATGACCTTGTCCCTCAGAAACTGGACCTTCAAACACAGCAGGATATAGGAGTCTTCTTCAGGATATAGGAGTCACGGCTGGTCTCAGGCCGTGGATACAAATTTCCAAGCAGTGAAGCTAGTAATCACAGATTACTTGCACATTGGTGGAATAGATTCCCCTCCTATGGAACTCTGCTGCATTGTCATATGTCCCTCTCAGCGCAATGTGTGAGCACTTGATGGCACCCTGCATCTGGGGGAATCCAGTGGTGTTGCTGAGACTACCTGCCCAGGCTGCAGGTGAACAAAATGGAACAATGTGACCTTGCACAAATGCATTGGTGATAGTCTTGATGGATTTGTGGGTTGACAACTGAGATAGCCCATGGGACTGCCCCATGACTCCCTGGAAGGAGTCAGTTGCATACAAGTTCATTATAGCTGTAACCTTCATGGCCGTTGAGATGGCCACCCACTTTTTCAGATCACAGGTACTGATTCAGCAGGGGCGACTGTTCAGTCAGGGTGGCTGGGCAATACAACCTGTGCTGACACTGCATCTTGCTAATATGGAGGAAATAGCACTGAGGACAGAAGACCCTGGATCTCCTGTGACTGCAATGTGATTGAGAGGCCCTACAGGTGCTGGAAGCTCTTGGGTTTTGTGCTAGCTTGCTGCTGCTCCTGGATCTCTGGTACATCTGCTCCAGATCCATTCCCTTATCATTTTTATTGCAACTCAGCTACTGCAACTATCATACCTGCTGTGGTACTGGAACCATCAATGTTGTTTGTAGTGGAACTGTGTTGGGAATATAAGCAACAGAACAGGTTCTTATTTATGCAAAGAATCAGTGATTGTATACTCTACAAATGATGGCTGAAACCACTCCTCCATATAATGAGACATGAAGCATTCTGATAAGGAGGCCCATGTACTGAGCTATTATGGCACTTTACAGATAGGAAATTATGTGGAAGGGTTGCTGTATGGTTCATGTGGCAAATACATAGCAGTGCAGTGTGCATGCTCTATATGTACTAAACCCTTCACTTTCCAGCCCCACATCAAGCAAAAAGACAATCGTTTTCAGTCAGTTATGAGCTCAAAATCTACTCCAAACTTTCTTCTGTTGATGCTCCAATCTTACTGCTTCAAACCCTGATAAAGGGGGGTTGTAGAGAGGTGTGTGTTAGAGAAGGGACATCACTGAGCCTTTATCATTCAAATATTGTACAATCTTGTAGTTTTAAAGCACTTTACATTGACAGAAAACAGAAGTTAATCATTGTCTTGTGGAACTACTGTTTCACAACCTGGAGATACTGGGGTTGGCATTGACTAATGGAGTGAAAAAAAGCAGCTATACTTTTGATACCTGACCTCATCGGACTTCAATAAATTAGTTACAGGTGGCAAATGATAGACAGACTGAACAGGGACCATCTTTAGCCTCAGAAATAATGTTTTAACTAGCAGCCTGCAGAGACTCTGTTTGGTGTAGTGTTACAATTGAGCTTTGCACACTCCTCTCATGAGTTCAAGTTTCAAGTTTAATTTTTTTTATGGGATGTGGGTATCACTAGTCATGCCAGCCACTTCATTAAGAGGCTTGCTTGGCCATTTAAGAGAGCAGTCAATCACATTGTCGTGGATGTAATGGCACTTTTAGGCCAGATTTTCTTCCCTAATGGATAACAGTATCACTGATTAGTTTTAACCACAACTGATAGTTTCACAGTCTCCTTTATGGAGACAAACTTTCAATTTCTGGTTTTATGTATTGAACTTCACCGTGGTTGAATTTGAACCCTGTTGTGGGATTGAACCCATGTCTCTAGGGTGTTATCCTGGGCCTCTGGGTTGCTAGGTCCTGTGACATTGCAATTATGCCATCACAATCTCCCCAGCTGGATTCTGAACTGTGTTAGAAAGATCTCCATTGCCTGTATCTGTCAGTTGTTTTGGCTACCTGGTGTTAGGCATGTGTGAAATTTTAGCAGGTAATTAGCAGTAAAGCAACTCACCCGATTTTTTTGGTACTTAGAAGCCCTTTATTGCTGAAATTTCACAAACAAATATCAGCTCTATTAACATCAGGAATGTTCCATTTGATTTTTTAAAAGTTGGTATTGATGGAGGTTGATGAAATGGTGCTTTAACTGTAGGACTTGTGTTTGTCTTATTCTAAGGTGTTATTAATAAAGAAAAATATATCCATGGAATTATAGCCCGAGCATTTTACCCTTCGGGGCTGACAGCACATTGCGTAGAGGGAACACTGAACTTGATGAATCTTGGAAAATGAAAGAAGTGACGAGTACACATTTTATGGAAGATCCAATGTAGAAAATTCCTGGTTTTGATCTCCTGCAAAGATTGTAGTAACTTTGGTTTGAAAAAGCATGATGGATGCAAACCCTTATTATAGAAACAAACAGTTCTCTCCAGTGTGTGACTACAGAAACCCAGTACAAGCCATTGGGCATAGAACAAATCAATACTTGATTCATAAATATGAAGGAGGCTTCAGTCAATTATTCCACAGTAGTATGCTGCACAATGCCTGGTAGCATTATGGGACTTAATGAACTGAATGTAGAATTGTGGTAGTGCTCCATGTCCACTTTTGCCATAAGACAGAAGACTGGCTAAGACTGTGGAATGTTCCCAGCGTGGATTAAAGATGTTGCTAACTGAAAGATGCTGCTAATATTTTGTATTTCTTATTTCATCTAAACTAGAAGGTCTTCCTTTTGGCTATGAAGTACAACTTGTTCTGTCCTCTATACATGAGCACAAAAGAAAAACTAACTCGCACTCTATTTCATGATGGGTACCATTCATGTTCTAATGTTGCCTTCCATCCTGAGGCTGTGCTACTACGCTCCATGTCAAGTCTCAGCTGTGTTTTGGTGTTTGCGGCATTCATCAACAACTCTGATGTGATGTGCATCAAATACCAATTTAATTCCTGGGTGTAGTTCACATACACTCAATGTCTGCTGGAAGTATGCAGAGAAAAGCAGGTGCAATCAGCACCAGAGTTTACAAAGATGTCTGTTAGTGTGTGAATACCATCACATTGTACAGGTCAATACTGGCAGCAACCATAATTTGTTCTATGGCAGTTTGCTGCGCCAGTTATGTTTCAGCTAACATGACATACCAATGGGTAATTTTTGGGCCACTAGGCCCAACTTACGATGACTACCCTGAAGGAGCCCTGCAGAATCTCTCAGTTCATGACTGTATCTGCCACTTGCTACATTGCCTGTGGATTTGGAGCCACTGTCACCAACTACCAGGTGAAGCTGAGCAGCAGCAGGACCGAGGCAGAGAAGAAAGATAAAGACAGCCTGCCACTTAGACAATCTCTTTCTCTCTGGGTTGTAACAGAAGAACCATCCCAAGTATGGGTTAATAATGGCTCCTTGCATTCCCTCTCTCACTGACCAAAACATCTTCCTCTTGGCCACAATGAAAAACATGGAAGCCAACAAAAACATAGACATTCTAAACTAGTTTATAAACCAAATTCATAGTGTACTGAATATAAGCTTACCCCAGTCACCATTGTGGATTCCCCCTGTGTATGTCTTCAATGTGAATGCTTATCTTAGTGCTACCCCAGTTGCTTGCAGAATAGCAGCTGGGAGACTTTCAGTGGTGGAGACTATAGCCTGTCTTGTAGGAAGATCTTCAGCATCTCTCATCTCTGAAGCCCTAGCAACATTTTGGCATGGGCAACAGCAATCCGCACAGGCTATCTCAGATATCTTTGTGCTCCAGGGAACCATGGCCACAGGCACTGACCTGGGGCTAGTACCTCAAACATCTCTTGTAATCTGCTAGAACAGAGGTTGGTGGTTTGCTGTGACATCATGCTAGCCACTTTGAGCACAGATACTCATCAAGATTCCCTGCAGCACTTTGATTTCTGTCATGTTCTGTTTGCACTGTAATTGAAGTTGAGAAGCTGACCATCAAATGTTGCATCATTGTTGGGTCCACAGTGTGTTGATGGAGCTGATCACCTATATCATCTTGGAAAGGATTGACTCTAAACTCTGTGTAAAAGGCCTACGTCAAATTAACGCTCTTTGATAGTAAACAATGGCTTCTTGCCAGGCTTCTCAATACACCAAGCTATTCACATAAAAAATGAGTCTTCTAAGGAAATGAAATAGCCATGGACAATTTTTGGTGATGCATTGTGTATTGGTATGTTTACCTTTGAGAGAAGAAGAATTTTGTGTTCGCATTGCTAATTATCTTGAACTTCATCAACTTCCTCCTCAAAATAGAACTTGAATCTTTCTTACCTGTTGGTCAACTGACTAATCCTTTGCTTCATTTCATTGCATTTTGATGGGACCTAGATACATTACTGAATTCAACAGTCATAGATATCGTTAATTTGTGCATTTAGATCACGGCACAGGCAACTGGCCAACTTTTGTGTTGCTTGTTGCTTGACTACAGTGTTCAGCCCTGTATTGATGATTAGCTGGCACTAATTAAGGAGACAATTTAATGAGTAGACATCACCAGATAAAACTCATCTGTGTTCCTTGTGGTTAACCTGCACTTCTTAGAGGAACAAGTCCAGGAATCCTATGTAAAATGCATCTGCCCTGAGTAATATTGAAAAATGGAAGAAACTTCAACTTTCTTGGATGACTGGGAGACCATGATGGAGAAGGTGAAGAGGAGCAGCAGGGGTACATTTAGGAGTCCATAGGAGCAGTTATCTGTGGCAATCAGTGCCAGGAATGTAAGGATCTGGATGCTGAGCTGCAAAAAGTTCAGTGATTTCACATAAGTGGTCAAGTTGAGAGGATTCACCTTCAAATGTTCCACTAGCTGCATAGTTTGCCTTGAACTATACTGAAATTTGACACACACCATCAGTCACCTGCAAACAACCTCTATCAATTACATATTACTGCCTAATACCCATTAAACCCTTCTATGCTTAGTACTGTTACAAGTTTCACCCCTATACCACAAGACTGTGGCTTGGATTTTAATGCATAGCAAAAATGGACATGTGATCAGAGGGACCATTGGATCAAGGAATGGCATATGTAGTTTAATTTAGATAAATGTGAGGTGTTGCATTTTGGTAAGGCAAACCAGGGCAGGATTTATACAATTAATGGTAGGGTCCTGGGGAGTGTTGCCGAACAAAGAGAACGAGTGGTACAGGTGCACAGTTCCTTGAAAGTGGAGTGGCAGGTAGACAGGGTGGAGAGGAAGGTGTTTGGCACACTTGCCTTTATTGGTCAGTGCATTGAGTATAGGTGCTAGGATGTCAAGTTGTAGCTGTACAGGGCATTGAACATAGAACATTGAACAGTACAGCACAGTACAGGCTCTTCGACCCATGAAGTTGTGCTGACCTATTATCCTACTCTAAGATCAAAACTAACCTGCATACCCTTGTTTAGGCCACTTCTGGAATACTGTGTTCATTTCTGGTCTCCCTGCTATAGGAAGTATGTTGTTAAACTTCAAAGGATTCAGAAAAGATTTATAGGAATGTTGCTGGGATTGGAGGGATTGAGCTATATGGAGAGGCTGAATAGGCTGGGGCTTTTTATACTCTGGAGTTTCGGATACTGAGGGGTGACCTTAAAAAGGTTTATAAAATCATGAGAGACAAGGATATGGTGAACTGCCAAAGTCTTTTCCCCAGGGTATGGGGGTCCAAAACTAGAGGACATCGGTTTAAGGTGAGAGGAGAAAGATTTAAAAAGGGATCAAAGGGGCAACTTTTTCAGACAGAGAGTTGTGTGTGTGTGGAACAAGCTGCCTCAGGAAGTAGTGCAATTACAACATTTAAAAGGCATCTGGATGGGTGTATGAATAGGAAGGGTTTAAATGGATATGGGCCAAATGCTGGCAAATGAGACTATATTTATTTGGTATCTAGTTGGCCTGGACAAGTTGGACCGAAGGGTCTGTTTCTGTGCTATATAACTGTATGACTCTATGACATCAGTCACGAAAGATATCATTGCATATAACAGAATCTACCATAATACTTACAGCTTGGGTGAAGAAGCATTCAGTTGTTTGGCACCCTTGGATGTCTTGCATCAACTGTGTTTGTTGTGGACTGAAAATGCTTCTTTTAAGGTCATCTGTAATTACTGCTACAACATAGAGATGACTAACTACAATTTACATGAACCAATGACACGGTGTACATTCTTGTGGCCATCATTTTCAACTCTACCTTTTACATTACATGCATTACACATGCATAATAAAAAGATTGCAAATAATGTGGATCTGTGCTCTACAAATGAATGATTAATGCAACTGCCCCTTGAAGGACCTCCTATTTCACAGATACAAAGCTTATATTTCTGATCATCAAACTGATGCACATGCTGCAAGTGTGAGATTAACGTAGGACAGTGCTACACATCAAGATGCCGAACCCCTGCACTGATCATTGCAGTCAAGCATAAGAAGCAGCCTGGCTCTGTGTCTGCAAAAATAAGCAGGTCAAGACAGACATACTGTAAGCCTTTAAGCTCTGGCTGGAAAGTCAATGTGCTCAGATGCTTGGCACGACAGGCAACACAAAGCAAAGCAGGGGTACTTTGAATACCCAGGTAGATGCTAAGTGAATGAGGGTTAAAAGAATAAGTGAGCAGCCTTGAAGTGCAGACTGAGCCAGTGTGTGAACTGAGTGCCTGTCCTTGGATGCAAAGTGTTCTAGCAGCAGCATTTCAATGAAAAGTGCTGGTCCGTGCCAAAGTGTAGCATTGAAGTGCAGAGTATAATGGATTAGAGATGCATCACGATGATGCAGACAGGTTGGTACATGTTGGATGCTAGTCTCTAAAGACATGGGGTGTGTGCAGCTGGTGCCCTGGAGTGTGCCCTGAAATGTGGTGCTGGGTGTCCAAGTTGGTAGTCTTGAGGAGCTAGGTACCTGTTCTGACTTTCATATCAAGAATTCTCATCATTTAGTTTCTATCTGTCTGGTGGTATGATAGAAAGCTGCGTATTAATGTGATGAGATTTGTTGCCAATGAGCAGTAGTCCACATTAATAAGCATCATCACTCCCTAGTGAGAATCCCATTAGGACACCTGGAATGATGTTGGAAAATGCAGCAGGAAAATGGTTTCAGCAATGTTGAGATGGAGCTCTCTCCAACTTCTCAAGCAATTCACCAGATTTTCCATCAAAATCCATGTAGTTCAAGATTCTATTTTGGCAACGAACCGGGTAACTATCACTCTTCATTCCAGAGCCACTTTTAGGCTGATAATGCCATCCATTGCACATCATTTCCAATGACTGATCGTGATGCCTTCTTGCTCTTTTGTGTTGCAGATATGACCATCATCTTCTTCATCTCCCCAGAAAGCGCTCTCAGCATGAGAGTGCTGAGACATCCGAGGAAGTACACACACACGTGTGCGCACACACACAGACCCTGTGGTGTCAGCAATCAGGGACTTCATCCACTCACACAGGAAAGAACAGGAGCAGAAGACAGGAATGTTACCCAGAGGCTACAGGAGGGCAGTGAGTCATACAAACAGCTGTCTCGCTGTCTCCATGGACAGGTTGGTAGCTGCCATCAACAGCCACGTCCAGAACTCTCAGAGTCTGTTGGAAAGGCACACATACCACTACTCCATTACCAGAGCTGTTGGTCCTCAGGAACAAAGGCATGGCATCACCCTGCAATGCAAGATTGTGTTTGTGAGTGACCTGAAAGTGTCTAATAGTTGTCAGGGGTTGACAAATGCCAGATGCCAATATCTGTGGCTGTGGGATACATGTGGTTGGTGCCCATTTACTGTGCTTTGAAATGCTTTTTGATCTTAAGCAAAATGGAGGTCCTTTAGAGCATGTGGCTATTTGAAGTATGCCACTCAGACTTCTTTGACATATTCTCTCTGCATTTAGTTTGTTTCGTGCTTTTGTGAAAAAGTTGGATATTAAAGAAGTGAGTTGGACTGTTAACAAGGTATGTAACAATCAATAATGCTCCATTATTGGCAACTCATTCATGATTGGCAAGAAACTTGTCTCGATGCTTATGGCAAGTATAAAATTTGGTGTTGGATTCACCCGATGTTGAGATCGGCCTCACTGGATTTATAGCTGATTCTATCACTAATTCCTCTATAGTTCACAATGTTCACAGCCCTGTAAGATTCAGCCCAATGATTCTAATGTAATACATAAGTCATCACACATCTACTGAGATGGCAAAAAAGGGAGGAAACTGGAATAGACCCATCCATAACACTTCATGGATATGTAGAAGGATTAGATGTTATCGAGGGATCTTCGATTATATTCTCTTAATTGGTGATTTAGCTACATTTATTGGCCACTTTTGTTGCCAATCTCACAATATGTGACCACTTACTACTAACAATCATTCTTTTGAAACAAATTGAAAAATTATTTCAAGGTACTCTACTACAGTCAATTCATTTTTATTCTATAACCTAATATAGATTACAGGACACAAACGGACGGTTGAATTTTGTCAAGACTTTGGTTTATGTCAAATAGTATACTGAGCAGCAGGTACAAAAAATCAATTGAATAATTTTTTAACTAGGTGGTCTGTCAATTCTGATTTCAAATCAGAGTAATTTATAGCTATCTCACACTTCAATTCAATATCACAGTGGTATTCAACATTTGTAGCCAAAAACACCAGTTACCATTTCAACTGTCACTTCTGACAAAGGCCTACATCTAAAATGTAATTTGTCATTCGTGGCTAAGTGTTCCCATAATTTTCTGTTTAAATCCTTTATCTCATATCCTAAATTCCCTTGGCTGGATGCCCATCTCCATGGAGTTACCCTACACTCCCATACCTCCACGATTCCCCGGTGCATCAGGAAACTGAAAGCTAACTGGAAACTCTCTGTTAACCTCCTTTAACAACATTTAGCATGGGCCTGAGAGCTTGGTTGGCTGCCTGCATTGTGGGAACAGATTGTGCGGCCAGCCCCAAACATGCCTTCACAGAAGTGGCTGGCTCAGGAATGAGGTCCGGAAACTGGCATGGCATTGATCCGGGAATTATAGACCACTAAGCCTAACATCTGTAGTAGGTAAGTTACTTGAGAAGATTCTGAGGGTTAAAAAATACATGCATTAGATGGAGTTTGATTAGGTGTAGTCAGCACGGCTTCATGCATGGGAGAACACAGCTCACAAATTTGTTAGAGTTCTTTGATGAAGTGACCAGGAAGGTTAATGAGAGCAGGGTGATAGATGTAGTTCATATGGATTTCAGTAAGGCCTTTGAGAAGTTTCCACATGGTAGGCTGTCCTGGAAGGTTAGATCGCATGCAATCCAGGGAGAATTGGAAATTGGATGTACAATTGGCTTGATAGTAGGAAGCAGAGAGTATTAGTGGAAGGGTGCTTGTCGGGCTAGAGGCCTGTGACTAATGGTGTGCCTCAGGGGTCAGTGTTGGGCCCTTTGCTGTTTGTTGTCTACATCAATGATCTGGATGAGAATGTACAAGGTATGATTAGTAAACTTGTGGATGTCACTAAAATAGACTGTATCATGAACAGTGTGGAAGGTTTTCAGAAATTGCAGCAGGATCTTGATCAGCCGGGGAAGTGGGCAGATAAATGGCAGATGTAGATAATATAGATAAGTGTGAGGCATTGCATTTTGGAAAGTCAAATCCAAGGTAGGAGTCTCATCGTGAATGTTAGGGCCTTAAGGAGTATAGTAGAACAGAGGGACCTTGGAGTTCAGGTTCAGGTGCATGGTTCTCTGAAAGTGGAGTCGCAGGTAGACAGGGAAGTGAAGAAGGCTTTTGACACACTGGTCTTCATCAGTCAGGGTACTGAGTGCAGAAGTTAGGAAGTTGTGTTGCAGTTGTACAGGACATTGGTGAGGTCATACTTGGAGTATTGTGTTCAGCTTTGGTCACCCTTCTATAGGAAGGATGTTAATAAACTGGAAAGAGTGCAGAAGAAATCTACAATGATGTTGCCAGATCTCAAGAGACTGAGTCAAAAGGAGAGGTTGGACAAGCTGGGATATTTTTCTTAAGAGCATAGGAAACTAAGGGGGGGGGATCTTTAAAGAAGTATATAAGATAATGAGAGGCATGAATGCATTCAGTCTTTCTTCCAGGGTTGGGGAATTGAGGACTAGAGGGCATCAGTTTAAGATAAGAGGGAAAAGAATACCTGGGGACCTGAGGGGCAGCTTTTAAAAATGGAGGGTGGTACGCATATGGAATGAGCTGCCAGTAAAAGTGGTAGACAGGTACATTTAACAACATTTAAAATGCATTTGAATGAATACATGGATAGGAAAGGTTTAGAAGGACATAATGGGAACTGCAGATGCTGGAGAATCCAAGATAATAAAGTGTGAAGCTGGATGAACACAACAGGCCAAGCAGCATCTCAGGAGCACAAAAGCTGACATTTTGGGCCTAGACTCTTCATCAGAAGGGTCTAGGCCCGAAACGTCATCTTTTGTGCTCCTGAAATGCTGCTTGGCCTGCTGTGTTCATCCAGCTTCACACTTTATTATCAAGGTTTAGAAGGATATGGGCCATGTGCAGGGAAATGAGGCTAGTGTGAATGAACAATTTGATTGGCTTGGACCAGTTTGGGCCAAAGGACTGTCTTTGTATTGCAGGACTGTATGACTCTATTTTGAGTTGTTATTTTCAGGCCCCAATCACATCTCTTTCTGCCCTTAATGAGACCTAGTATTCAGCACAATATTGTAAAACATAATTGAGACACTTCATTGCAGTGTTATGATGGAAATGACACAGACTTTTCTGTCCCTCTATCTCCACAAATAATAAAAAATGTTACTATCTTTGTTTTGTCAAAACAAGTTTATGAACATTTTATAATCAGGACAGTATCTCGGCAAATCACAACCTTTAGGTAATTTTGATAATTTCTGGTCTCATCTTTCACTGCTGTCTGCTTGCTTCATAGTTATTGTACGTGCTCTCTGTCAGCAGCCCATCTTTCAGTCACGTGATGAAAATTTTGTCACATGCCCATTGTTCATTGCAACATCATAATTAATCACCGCAATTGCCATCCCACTATGGCATCATAATCACTCATTTCTCAAGGAAAGCTATTATGGAGTAATGAATATAGTAAAATGTACTAAATAGTATTAGCTTCAATTTATTGAGAGTAAATGATGCAAACTTAAGATTTTGGAGCAGGAGTATGCTATTTGGCTCCTTGAGCCTGCTCCACCTTTTGACAAGATCATGGCTCATCTGATTTTTCTCTTTACTTTCCTTTCTACCCCCATACCTATTGACTTCCTTGTTAATCAAGAATCTATCTAACTTAGTCTTAAAGATATTCAATGACATTTTTCTAAGAAAGAGAATTCTGTTAACTAGGCATTGAACCACTCATTGAATCTGGAGTTTTCTGTATCTAGTTCTCCCTGATTCACTAGATGCATTGCTTGTACACATAACCACAGAGCTGTATTAGAATTAATGTCACACCAAGATGTGAATTGATAAATTATGAAATAGGTTCGTGAAACAAACTCAGTAGTATAGAAATCATGAATTAAGAAAATGTCAGTGATCCAAAATAATATTCATACCAGATGAAATCCTAATTAAAATAATCTTAAATGGATGTTTTCTAAGATCATTTAATGTAATGTCACAACCATATTTAGTTTTGTAACACATTTTAAGGGAAGTTATTTATGATGCACACATTGTACAGTTGCAGAACATAAATTACTCTCAGGAAATGAATGACATTATAAGGTCCTTAAATAAAGTCAACAAGTAGAAGTTATAAATCTCCTTACCCTTGATATTAAGTAAAAATAAATACAGAAGTAGAGAGCACTGCATCCCAAAGCAAAGAGAAAACTTGCCCTAGAATCAAGTAGATTGATACTTAAATACACTGATAGTTCTCTGATCAATTCATTCATGTTACATACTACATTAGCAATTGCTGTGAGAAGCTTCTCATTTTTCTAAGTTGAAGGTTTGGTTGTAGGCACCTTGCTGTAGAGGAACTGGAAGCTATAACATGAGACACTGTCGACATACATACAATTCAGATTCTGGCACAATCATCTTTTCTTTGCCTAATTCATGAAAGCTGGAATAGGCACTGGGGTCAGAGGTCAACGATTATTGCATAATGAAAAGTCACTTGCTGTATCTATGTAATCTAAACGTGTCTGCATGACTGGGTGGGAAGTTCAAAGTTCATTCCAGGGGTGAACACATGCTAAGGCTAGATGCTTCCAGCCAGTGAGGCTGATGAAATTAGGACTGGAGGGACATACATGCTGGCAAGAGCCACTTTGTTGAGCTTTAGGAAATTTCAGTTCATCCAGCACTTGGAGAAACCAAATGGATGAGATGTAGTGAGACATTGCAATCATGGATTGGTCCAGCAAGGTGCTAGAAACAACTTAAGCAATGGGAGAAGTTTGGGGCTAGAAATCCATGTGATATTTGGGGGCAGGGGCCACAATTTGTAACATGTTCCTCTCCATTTGAATTGAGGTCTATACTATCTTGTACTGTCTACTGTGTCAGCCTTCATTTTAAAAAAGGATATAATTTCATTAGAAGCAGTTCAGAGAGGGTTCACTTACCTCACTGGTGAGATAGAGGTTGTCTGTTGAGGAAAGGTCAAGCAAATTGAGATTATGGCCATTGAAGATTAGAAGCATGAAAGGTGATCTAATTGAAACAGGCAAGATCTTAAAAGGGTTTTACCATCAGGTTGGCTGCTGAAAAGACATTTGCCCTGATGGGAGAGTATAAAACTCAAGGGAACAATTTAAAAATTAGGGATCTCCGATTTAAAATGGAGATAACGCTGTGGAATTCTCTTCTCCAAAACTGTGGAAGCTGGTTTACAGAATACCATTGAGACTGAATTTTTGATTAGCAAGAGAGTCAAGGATTGCAGATAGTTCTGTTAATAACATGTGTTTCATTAACACAAATTGGCTGCAACAGGACTGATGAATAGTGGACCCTGTTTGGATAATGCAAACTTTCTGCTGTACAGGTATAGCAATTTCCCTATAATGCTATTTTCTATGGTGGTTTTCTATAATGCGATTTTCTGTAGTGCCAGGTCACACAAGAATGCTACTATAGCATTACAGGATATAACCTGTATATGGGTGCGGACAGGAAAATGAAGTTGAGGCCATATTCAGAATAACTGTGATCTTGCTGAATGGCATAACAGGTTTGAGGGGTGGAACGGCTTACTCATATTCGTAATTCTTGTATTCTTGTGAGGTGGGTAGGACACAAGTTTAGTCTATTATTTTGGCATAATTTGAGAGAAAGATCAGGAAGAATAATGAGAAGTGATAGATTTGAAAAATATGCATACATACTGCACAACATCATGGGATATAGAGCCCATTTCTGTGCTGTACTGTTCTATATTCCATAAATGTATTTTATGAATTAGGAGCCAGAACAGGCTTTTCAAGGTATTATTTTTGTAATCAATAGCTTTACTTGTTGATTTACTTTTCAGTTTGTACTTACTATCCCTTCTTGCCAGTGATTTGTTTATCATATCTCACATCCATATACCTTTCTCTCTTTCTTTGTCTCTATTTTTTGATTTACCACACCTTCCCAAAGTTTATCCCTTGCCACAACTATTAGTTTAAAACCTTCTCTATTTACCTAGTTAGACAGGCCCCAGCATGGTTCAGGTATGGACTGTCCCATTACTCCAACCACTACTTTCCCCCAAACTGGTGGCAGTACTCCTTGCACCAGAATGCACTGCCATTGGATCAGTCTTTGAGCTACATTTTCATTTCTTGAATCTTATTTCCTCTATCGCTGAGGTCATAATCCAGAGATTTTTGAAGTTTTGATTCTTAAATTAGTTACTAGCACTTCATACCAACAATGCAGTACTTCCTTCCTTGTCCTGCCTGTGTTGTTGGTAACTACATGGAATGTAACGACTTGATCTTACCCTTCTCAACCTATGCAAATGTCCCAAATTGCTTTCTGGCTCTTGGTCTTTGCTACAGAGAACAGTGACAAATCCCTCCATATACTGTACACCGCAAACAATAAATTTGTTTTGCTGCCTGTACTGTAATATTTTCAATTAGTTCATCCACCCTGCAACACTCACCCCTATTTAGATAAACTGAGAGAACAGCAAACTGTTGGACAATGGCAAAGGCTGAGGTTCCTGCTGTCTTGAACTCTGGTGTCTCTTACCTTTCAGCTTCAGCCACACTCCTCTGTTCCTGACCGCTGAAGATCAGTAGATGCTATCCTAAGCAGTATGACTGCCTCCTGGACAGAGTATCCAGGAAACAATCTACACCCCTGATATATCATACTGTCTGCAACTCAGCCTCAATGCAATTACCACTGAGTCTCCTTGAGATGCTAGCATTCACTATGGTCACATCAGCATCTAAAAGCTCTTACTTGCTGATGTCAAGTCACATCACCTGTCCTGATATTTCTAATGCATTTCAATAAATTATTTTACTCAATTATTTATTTTCCTATTTTATATATTTATTAACCTTACTACCAGTTTCAATACTATCTTAAACTTTAAGAGTAGACGTTAATCAATAAAGAACCAATGCATGTTGGGTGAAAATGTTAGAAAAGGTGAAGGAGCATTTCCTTTCACTCTTCAACTAGTATCCCTACTCACACAACTCACAGAATACTCTACAAACTTGTACTTTGTCACTTTGTGAATGTATTTGTAAAACTTAACCTTTGTCTTAATTTTTACATATCTTCTACAGTTTTTCTAAGTCTCACTAAGTTTTAGTCTTGGTAATTCAAATGCTAGTTTTTATTAGTGTGCTACAGTAAGACAACACACCACATTGTATGTGCTGTGACCATTAGCTTCTAGAGCTCCAGGGCCTGCATAGTTGAGTGTGGTTGAAAATAACCTCTTTCTTGTCTAACTAGAAGGTCTCGGCCCAAAACGTCAGCTTTTGTGCTCCTAAGATGCTGCTTGGCCTGCTGTGTTCATCCAGCTCCACACGTTGTCATCTCTGATTCTCCAGCATCTGCAGTTCCTATTATCTCTGATACTTGGTGATGGGACATTGCATCTTAGGAGCTCAGAAGCTGACGTTTTGGGCCGAGACCTTCTAGTTAGAAGGATTCCTTGTAGTCAGGAAGACATTGTTTTTTGAATTGCCCTCCCTATGTTACTTCTTCTAATTCCATGTTGCTATACCTTTAAAAGACACACTATGTCAATATACCATTAAGAGACATGCTTATGATATTATCACTGCATTATAGTAAAGTGACCCGAGGGCATAAAGGTCTAATTTCAACTTGGGTTGCCTGAAGCATTACATGTTGATGGAAGCATGCCACTCTGTGTAACTGAATGCTTAATTCCAGCCCAGACACTGGTGTGCTTGATAATGTAATATCTACATATATTAGTGAGCTGTAGAAAACATCTGCTGGGCCTTTCAATATCAGATTATCCACACCCTAGTTTCATATATAATGAAAGATCACACAAACATCAGGTAGAGATATACTGCTGAAGGCAAAGCACATCTCAGTATTTACATTGTATTAGGCTGTTAGGAAGATCTGATCACAGGTCGGACTCCTTCAAGAGTTACTTTGTCCTCCAGTCCTTATGACATCATTACAGTGGGTAGTGCTTATGGCATTCAATCGGTATTGACCCTTCGGAACAACATTTTGACATGGCTTTGTAATTAAATACTCATTTGCAGATGGTTTTTGGCTGTGCTGTATGCAATAAGGATGAATAAAGGGTGATCGATTAAAGGGTGGATAATAATAATGACTAAAATGTACAATGGAGAGCCTTGTGATTAGTGCTTAGTTGGACAGTTGAGTGTTGAAAAGATTTGTTTCCTGATGTAAAACCTTGCAGGGTCTTGCTGTTTTTCCAACTGCGCCTGACAAGACAAGGCCTGAAACTATTTAGCTTTAAGAAGAGCTTGAAACTATTAAGTGGGAGTAAGTCACAAGATGGGTAGTGGAAATGGTTAATTAACTCCCTGGCAACAACCCCAGATGAGAGGGGATTGGGTAAATATAAGTGCCACCGTTCTCTGATATTCTGAAGGCATGAATTATACTGTATAGTATAAACATCAGAAGCTTGAGAAAATCAGAGTAATCATCAGGGAGGAGTGGTCTGGTCAGCTATGAAGTTATGAAGAAGCCTTCAGCAGATCCATCACTTAAGGATGGACTCTTGCACAGGAAGGCCAATCGATGGCCTCATAAGTATCCTGGTAGTGAAGACGTATACTCAATAAATAAACTGGATTAAATCACATGCTTGTTGTTTGCCCAGAGTAAAACCAGAACCTCAACAGTGTAATGCAGGCAAGGAAAGGGTTCCAGAAGTGCTAACAACATAGCACAATTGTTACCAACTGATAATGCTGACAATGTAATGTACCTCTAATTTGAGATATGTCATTAAGTTACCGACACTCAGATAATAATTCATCTCTGACTCATTCTGATTATCTAACACATGTTGTCTGAGTTGACTGCATATACATCACTTTTTGTGAAGAGAAACTGTAGGAGAGACTGGTGATGCTTCTCTAGCTCTAGCCTGTTAACGTTTACACTCATTTGGGGAAGGAGTGTGAGGTAAATTGGATGGAATTTGACAGCTCATGTCACATTGCCCTGGTTAATAGGTTGGTTAATGTTGGATGGAGTGAATAAATGTGGAGCTAGAAAAGCACAATATGTCAGACAGCATCTGAGGGGCAGGAAAGTCAACATTTTGGGCTGAAACCCTTCTTCAGGGCTGGGAAAGTCGTGGGGATCCCAGAAATAAATAGAGGAGGGAGATGAGGCTGGGGGAGATGGAGATAGGTAGGGGGTTATTGTGGTTGGTCAGTGGGAAGAATGGAGCAGATGGATGAGTTGGAAAATGGACTGGTTGGGAGAGGAAAGATTTTGAAGCTGGTGAAGTCAATATTCAGGCCATTGGGGCAGTAAGGTCCCAAGGCAAAATATCAGGTATTGTTCCTCCAGTTTACTTTTGGCCTCACTCTAACAGTAGGGTAAGGCCAAGGATGGACATGTCATCAGGGAAGTGGGAAGGGCGGTTAAAATGGATAGCATTCAGAAGGTTGGGTCTGTTGGTGCATGCAGAGGACAGATGCTCCGCAAACCGATCCCTGAGTCTGTGTTTGGTCTCCTCGGTATAGACCACATCTACAGCAATGGACACTGTAAATGAGGTTAGGTGAGGTGCAAGTGAATCTTTGCTGGATTTGGATGAATTGTTTGGGGCCTTGGAAGGAAGTGAGAGGGGAGGTGTCGGGGCAGGTGGTGATACACCAGCTATCTGCTCCACCTTCCCACTGAACAACTACAACAACCCCCTAACTACATCACCAGCTTCAAAATGTCTCCACCCCCAACCGATCCATCTTCCTACTCACCCATCTGCTCCATTCTTCCCACTGACCAACCACAGTAACTGCCTACCTGCATCCACCTATCTCCATTTCACCTGCCCGCAATCCCACCCCCCCTCTCTACTTATTTCTGGGCTCCCCTACCCCTCCCCAGTCCTGACAAAGGCTTTCAGCCCAAAATGTTGACCTCACTGTTAGTTGATCCTGTCTGATCTGCTGTTCTTTTCCAGCCCCGCGTTAATTGATTCTAGCTTCCATCGTCTGCAGTCCTTCATGTCTCCTAATGTTGGAGGGAATCAGGAGCTATGTGCAATGTCTCCTTCTTGTCTGTGCAGATTAGCTCCTTCACTGGGGGAGGGTCAAAGATTCAAAAGCGTAAAGTCACTTATAAACAGGGTAGTTCTTAAAAGATTCATGATATTACCAGAGAAACAATTATTGCAATATTAATATTCAAATATTTAATTTGCTTGTGTGTTTTCATTGTTATGTAGTGCAGGATCAAGATAAAACTACACAGGTGCATGGAACCAGCTCTGTTTATTTGAACAGTAAGTGGATTAAGAGCTAAATATGAAAGCAGCTCATGTAATCCAGTAAAATGTCCCACTGCAGTGGATAGCTTGGCATTTAATATTAGATTGCCATTCATAATGGGAGTACTTCACATCTGTGATTGATAGCATTCCCTCAGTAGAAAGTTGCCTTTAGTTAGGAGCCATTTTTTTTTTGATAGCTCTACATCTCAGAGCACAGCATTTTTTGGCTCTGATTCAGCCCAACCTTTACAAAAATCCTTCATCCATGCAGAAAAACACAAGTTAGCTGAATAGAGGATTTGGACAAGGGGGTGGGGAACTGCACAGTGTCCCTGGACACATCTTCCTATTCTATCATCTCCATAATTCTGTCTCCATGCTCCATATTCTTAATATCATTTTATACCTTAAATTGGCCAAGTTATCGCATATTAATTGTTTCACTCCTGAAATGTTGTGAAATCATTTACTGACATAAATTGTTTCAAATTGAGATAATACATAATGCTTTTCTAAAGGTATAGCATGGAACTGCATTTAAAGTAGTATAAGCAGGACTAGTATATGGCTCTTGGCCCAACATGATCAGCATATACTTTAGTAACATTAAGACGCTGAGGGTGCTAGATATCTGAAGATCGAAAATTCTGGGAAAAAAACTGAGGAGCAGTTCTGGAACAGAAGTGGAGTTTAGGTTGACGATTGATTTGAGTAAGATGCTTGACTATTAGTATCAATGGGTGGAATATACAATGATTCTTAATGACACGGGCTATGGCGAGAAACATGGCAGAATCACTCAAGAAATCTGGACCAGCCTAGTTCAGCATTATATCATATCTGGGCAGCATTGTGGCACAGTGATTAGTACCGCTGCCGCACAGTGCCAGGGATCCAGGTTGGATTCCAACTCTGGGTGACTGTGTGGATTTTGTATGTTCTCACCTTGTTTGCATGGGTTTCCGCTGGGTGGACAATTTCCCTTTCACAGTGCAGGTTAGGTGGATTAGCCATGGTAAATACAGAGTTACAGGTATAGGGTAGATGGGGCTGGTTCTGGGTGGAATGCTTTGGGAGGGTTGGTGCAGACATGATGGGCCAAATGCCCTCTTTCTACACTGTAGTGATTCTATGAATAGAAGCAATGCACTGCATCTCTTCTGCATCTGCCAGGTGGCATGGTGAGTTTCTCAGTGGGCAGCACATATTGGCAATAAGTGGAGATTCTAGTTTGTTAAACACCTTTATTAAAGACACAACTGGACTCATTAATATTCAGCTGCTTATCTTACCAAATTCACTGAACAAATAAGATGCCGAGAATTCTAGGTATACAAGTCAGAACAAGCACCTGGCAAATTCAGCTTGTCACCAACTGTGAAAAGCCTCCATGTTGCTCAGCACCGAATAACGTGTTAGGGCATAATCCTCATGGGTTCTCTCTGATCTATCAACAGGATACATAATAGCAAACACAGACCTGCACTGCAGAGTGCACCAGCAACTAACATTGAAAGGCTGCTGCAAGGACACTTTATGTGCAGGGACAGGCAACCGGGTCATGGGTTAGAACAGACAACATTGTAGAGCACTTGTTTGCTCTGTTAGCACTGGTTCACCTAATGCTTATCTGCATACTCATAACATTCATGCCTTACCTTAATGTGCCCTGTCTTATATTTGATTTATTATTGTCTCATGTACCTAGGTACAGTGAAATGTTGTGTTTTGATTGCAGATTATACCATACAAAGTGCATTAGGGTAATGGAACAGCGTGATGAAATACAGTGTTACAGCCTTCAGAGAAAGTGCGCAAAGAGCGAGATCAACATTAAATTTAAAATTTGAGACTTCCACTCAGAAGTCTAATAACAGCAAGGGAGAATCTGTTCTTGAATCTGTTGGTACTTGTGTTTATGCTTTATATCTTCTGCCCAATGGGAGAGATTATAACAGGAATGGGAGTGGTCTATAATGATTTTGGCTGTCTTCCTGAGATAGTGAGAAGTGTAGATGGAGTCAATGGATGGAAGATTGGCTTGCACGATAGAATAAGCTGTGTTCACAACACTCTGCACATTCTTATGGCCCTGAGAAGAGCAGTTGCCATACCAAGCTGTGAAGAATCTAGATAGAATGTTTTCTGTGGTGCATCTATAAAAATTGATAAGACTCTTTACGGACATGTTGAATTTCCTTAACCCCATGAGGAAAAAGAAGCCTTGTGCTTTGTTGACCATTGCATCAATGTGAGTGGACCAGGACAGATTGTTAGTGATCGTCACTCCTAGGAACTTGACACTCTTGACCATCTCCACTGCAGCACCACTGACGTAGACAGGGGTGTGTCCTCCACCTTGTTTCCTGAAGTCAATGATCAGATTTTTTTTGAAGGAGAGATTGTTATCCTTACACCATCCCACCAAGCACTCTATCTCTTCCCTGTATTCTGTCTTGTCATTGCTTGAGATCCAGCTTATAATGGTGGTGTCATCAGTGAACTTGTAGATGGAAACCAAAAAAACTGCGGATGCTGTAAATCAGGAACAAAAACCAAAGTTGCTGGAAAAGCTCAGTAGGTCTGGTAGCATCTGTGAAGAAAACATCAGGGTTAACGTTTCATTAGTTCGGGTCACCAGACCCGAAACGTTAACTCTGACTTTTTCTTAATGGATGCTGCCAAACCTGCTGAGATTTTCCAGCAACTTTTGAACTTGTAGGTGGAGTTAGGATGAAATTTGGTCATGTAGTCATGAGGGTAAGGGAGTATAGTAAGGGGCTGAATCTGCAGGCTTGTGGGGCGCTGGTGTTGAGGATTATCATGGAGGAGATGCTGTTGCTTGTTCTCACTGATTGCAGTCTGTGTGTCAGGAAGTCAAGGATCTAGTTATAGAGGGGGAAGCAGAAACCTAGATCTCAGTGTGCACAATTACTTTGGTTGGAATGAGTATTGAAGGGGGAGCTATAGTGAATAAGCAGAAGCTTGACATAGGTATCCTGTTATCCAGATGTTCCAAGGATGAGTGTAGGGTAATGGAGATGGTGTTGCTGTGGACCTGTTGCGACAGTCAGCAAATTGTAAGGGGTCAGGGCAGGCTGAGAGGCTAGAGTTGATGTGGGCTATGACTAACCTCAATAAGCACTTCATAATTATGGAGGTCAGAGCTACTGGGCAGTAGTCACTGAGGCAGGCTGCATGAGTTTTATTTGGTACCAGGATGATGGTGATCTTCTTGAAGCAGGTGGGGACTTCAGATCACACTAATAAGAGGTTAAAGATGTTAGTGAGTACTCCACCAGCTGGTACATGCAGGACCTGAGTGCACGGCCTGGACTGCATCTAGGCAAGTTGCTTTCTATGGGTTCACTCTCCAAAAGGCCAATCCGATGTCTGCAGCAGAGACTGAGGGAGCAGGTCCATCCGAGGCTATCGATGATGGTGACACTGTTTCATTGACCTTCCGTTTGAAACGAGTGTAAAATGCATTGAGCGCATCAGGGAGGGATGTATTTTTGTCTCCTGTTCTGTTCTGCTTCACTCTGTTGCTGATTATGTTGTGTAGGCTTTGCCACAAATGGCAGGAGTCTGTGTGGTTAGTCTGGGTCTCTAGCTTAGTCCGGTACTGCCTCTTGGTGTCTCTAATGGCCTGTCAGAGGTGGTATCTGGATTTCCTGGGCCAGGGTCATCTGACTTGAATGGCACCCATCTGGAATTCAGTAGGCAATGGATCTCTGGATATACCCGTGGTTTCTGGTTGGGGAACATTCGGATTAACGTCTTTGATACGCAGTCTTTTAGGAATCTG
Source organism: Stegostoma tigrinum (assembly GCF_030684315.1). Taxonomy (NCBI): domain Eukaryota; kingdom Metazoa; phylum Chordata; class Chondrichthyes; order Orectolobiformes; family Stegostomatidae; genus Stegostoma; species Stegostoma tigrinum. Next base: position 79,283,007 of record NC_081358.1, read on the forward strand.
TAGAGGTAGTGGCACACTCATTTAGGTTGACCGCGGAGTTCTTGAATATGCACCGGTCCGCTAATTCATGCAGTCCCATAAAAACTCTTCTGCTGCCTCACACCAGCACTGTACTACTTTCTGTACTGGGGTTCTCATGTTTTAATTTCTGCTTGTAAGCTGGGAGGGGGAACACAGCATTGTGATCTGATTTTCCAAAGTTCATATGGGGTATGGAGTAGTAGCAATAGCTGTAGCCATTGACTCTGACTGAAGAACCAAGGCACTATCAGGAATGGTACGTTGACAGGATCTTTTGTGCAAATACAGTCAGACTGCTTGTCAAACTCATCAATAGTGATCTGCCTGGGAGTGGGCAATGACATCTTTCTATGTGATATACCATAAGGTCAACCTAGCACGTACAGCAAGTACTAGCTGCCTGCATAGAAAACACACGAGATGTTTATTCAACCAAATGATCATGTTGGAAAGTGGGTCGGGAGAGCTAGGCTTCAGCCCAGTCAAGGGGTTTGGCACTTTCACTGACGAGTCCCAATACTGTCAGCCACTGGTAAAGCCTACACACAGTCCAGTAGCCCTGGCAGCGTATGATCAGGGGATATATCTGACTACAGTCTGGAGTATGATCAGTGGTTAGTCCTATGGGGCCATCACAACCAGATGAACTGCATAGCATCAGTTGGGGAGCTGCAAGCACAAAGTCTTAGACAAATACAATGCTGGATGTTCTTGTTTTGATCATTAAGGAGAGTGGTAGGATCACTGCCAAAAAGGGTCAGGGAGTCAAAGGTGGGAAGTGGGAAAACAGAGCATGTGCGGGGTTGAGGACAAAGTTGGTAATGGAGAAGAAGAGATAACACAGTGTGGAGCTGGAGGAACAGACCAGGCAGCATCAGAGCAGCAGGAAAGTTACATTTCAGGTCAGGACCCTTCTTCAGAAATGGGGAGAGGGAAGGGAGCTCAGAAATAGACAGAGAGTGGCGGGGGGGGGGGGGGGGGGTGACTGGGGAAGGTAGGTGGGATAGTGATAGACAAGTTCAGGTAGAGAGTGGTGGGGATTGGTCAGTGGGATGGGTGGGGCAGATAGGTGGGAGAGAAGATAGAGACGTTGTGTGAGGCCAAGGAGGCGGGGATGAGAGGGAGGGTTGGTCATGGGATGAGGCTGGGAGTGGGGAGATTTTGAAACTGGTAAAATCCACATTTAGGCCATTGGACTGTAAGCTCCCGAGGTGGAATATGAGGTGTAAGATAGTGGAAGTGTTAGTGGTGATCCTTCAGGAATTGCTAGAGTCTGGAAGAGTCCCAGAGGACTGGAAAATCACTAACGTGATACCCCTGTTTAAGAAGGGACGAAGGCAAAAGACAGAAAAGTATAGGCCAATTAGCCTAACCTTCGTCGTGGGGAAGCTTTTGGACACCATTGTAAAGGATGAGATTTCTGAATATTTGGAAGTGTGTGGTAAAATAGGGTAAAGTCAGCATGGTTTCAGCAAGGGGAAGTAACGAGCCGGGTAGACCAAGGAGAGCCAATGGATGTTATCCACCCGCACTTCAAGAGGGCCTTTGACAAGCTGCCACACATGAGGCTGCTGAGTAAAAAAAGGTCCTATGGTGTTAGAGGCCAGGTGCTAACACGGATAGATGATTGGCTGTCTGGCAGAAAGCAGACAGTGGAGATAAAAGGGTCTTTCTCAGGATGGCAGCTGGCGATAAGTGGTGTTCCGCAAGGGTCAGTGTTGGGACCACAATTTTTCACTTTATACATTAATTATCTAGATGAAGGAACTGTGGGCATTCTGGCTAAGTTTGCAGATGATACAAAGCTAGGTGGAGGCACAGGTACTGTTGAGGGGGTAGGGAGGCTACAGGAGGATTTGGACAGGTTAGGAGAGTGGGCAAAGAAGTGGCAGATGGAGTACAACATGGGCAAGTGTGAGGTCATGCACTTTGTTAAGAAGAACAAAAGCATTGAGTATTTTCTAAATGGGGAGAAAATTCAGAAGTCTGAAGTGCAAAGAGACTTGGGAGTTCTAGTCCAGGATTCTCTCAAGGTAAACTTGCAGGCTGAGTCAATAGTAAGGAAGGCAAATGCACTGTTGGTATTTATATTGAGAGGACTTGAATATAAAAGCAGGGATGTACTACTGAGGCTTGAAAAGGCTCTGGTCAGGCCACATTTGGAGAATTGTGTGCAGTTTTGGGCCCCATATTTCAGGAAGGATGTACTGTCCTTGGAACGGGTTCAGAGGAGGTTCACGAGAATAGTCCCAGGAATGGAAAGCTAAACATATGAGGAACAACTGAGGACTCTGGGACTATACTCATTGGAGTTCAGAAGGATGAGGGGAGAGCTAACTGAAACTTACAGAATACTGACTGGCCTGGACAAAGTGAATGTTGGGAAGATGCTTCCATTGTAGGAGAGCCTAAGACCTGAGAGCACAGCCTTAGAGTAAAGGAAAGACCTTTTAGATTGGAGATAAGGAGAAACTACTTCAGCCAGGGAGTGGTGAATCTATGGAATTCACTACCACAGAAGGCCGTGGAGGCCAGGGCATTGAGTACATTTAAGACTGAGGTAGATGGGTTCTTGATTATCAAGGGTATCAAGGGCTACAGGGAGAAAGCAGGAGAATGGGGTTGAGGAACTTATCAGCCATCAACCAATGGCAGAGCAGACTTGATGGGCTGAATGGCCTAATTTCTGCTTCTACGTCTTATGTTCTTATGTCACCCAGGGAATGGGAGGGGGAGTTGAAATGGTTCATGGCTGCATGGGGGCCAGGTGGAACAGCACTGGAGGGCAGAAGCCTCTGAATTGCTCCAACAACTCACCACAATGCTTCCACAAACTTTGACACACCAAAAGTAAGTCAAAGTACCTCAGCTACAACTTGTTTAGTGTCCCTATAAACATGCTCAGAACAGCATCTGTCAGGTTGGACTTGAAACATTAACTCTATTTTTCTCTTGGTTAGAGACAAAAAAAAACAGCTGATGCTGGAATCCAGGTAACACCTGGAACATTGACTGCTCCTTTCCTCCAGAGGCTGTTTAGTTTGTTCCATTAGACTCCACCACAATTTTGAAGTGATTATCAAAGCACTGTGTGCACATGTGAAGCCCAAATTTTGGCATCCTACTGTTACATCAATTCATCTAGGTCACGTTTATTCAACAAGTATGGTATGGATAAAACAGAAAACCACAGGTTTGTGATCTAACATCTGTGGTAGGGAAACTTTCAGAGAAAGTTCTGAGGGACAGGATTAATCTCCAAATGGACAGGCAAGGATTAATCAAGGAGATAGTAAGGAGTACAGCTGCTGGAAGTCAGAATCGATAAAATGTGAAGCTGGAGAAGCACAGCAAGTCAACCAGCATGGGAGGAGCAGGAAAGTCTACATTTAGGGTCTGGACCCGTTATCAAGACTGGGGAGAGGGAAGGGAGCCCAGAAATTAATGGGGTGGGTGAGGCTGGGGAAAGGTAGGTGGGATAGTGATAGGTGGATGCAGGTAGGAGATTGTAGAGATCAGTTAGTGGGAAGAGTGAAGTGGATAGGTGAGAAGGAGAATGTACAGGTTGTGTCAGGTCAAGAAGGCGAGGATGAGAGGGAGGACTGGACATGGGATAATACCAGGGGTGGGGAGATTTTGATACTAGGGAATTCTATGTTGAGGCCATTGGGCTCTAAGTTCCTGAGGTGGAATATAAGGTGTTGTTCTTCCAGTTTACGTGTGGCCTCATTTTGATTGTGGAGGAGGCCCAGGATGGACATGTTGTCAAGGGAGTGCGAGGGGGATTTGAAATGACTGGCATCCAGAAGGCGGTGTTAATTGGTGTGTACAGAGCGCAGGTGCTCCACGAATTTGTCACTGAGTCTGCGTGTGGTCTCTCTGGTGTGGAGGAGATCACATTGGGAGCAACAGATACAATAGGCCAGGTCAGAAGATGTACAGGTGATTTCCTGTTGGACACGGAATGATTGTTTGGAGCCATGGATGGAGGTGAGAGCAGAGGTGTAAGGGCAGGTATGGCACTTCCTGCAATTGTAGGGAAAGCTGCCGGGTGTGGTGGAAAGGTTAGTGGGGAGTGTGGAGCTGATGACGGAGTCACAGAATGAGCGGTCACTCTGGAAAGTAGATTGGGGTGGGGAAGGAAATACCTTTTTGGTGGTGGGGTTTGATTGCAGATGGTGAATATGGCCAAGGATGATGCATTGGATTTGTAGTTTGGTCGGTGGTATATGAGAACAAGGGGGATTCTATCTTTGTTGATGTTGGGGGGAGAGGTTTGAGGGCAGAAGTGTGGGAAATCCAGGAGATGCGGTTGAGTGCATTATGAAAAATGGGAGAAGCAAATTATGGTCCTTGAAGTAGGAGGACATCTGGGATGCCCAGGAGTAGAATGTTTCATCTTGGGAGCTTTTGTGGCAGAAGCAGAGGAATTGAGAGTATGGGCTTGCATTTTGACAGTACGGCGGATGGGAGGAGGTGTAGTTGAGGCAGTTTTGGGAATCAGTGGGTTTGAAATGAATGTTGGTGCTAAAGTTGGTTGCTTGAGATGGAGACAGAGCGGTCCAGGAAGTGGAGGAAGGTGCCAGAGATGGTCCAGGTAAATTTGAGGTTGGGGTGAAAGGTGTTGGGGAAGTGGATGAACTGTTTGAGCTCCTCATAGGAGCACAAGGCAGCACTGATACAGTCATCAAGGTAGTGGAGGAAGAGGTGAAGAATGGTACCAGTGTAGCTGCGGAAGAGGGACTGTTCCAAGTATCTCATGAAGTGGCAGGCATATCTTGAACCCGTGCGGGTGCCCATAGCCAAGCCTTTGGTTTGTAGGAAGTGGGAAGAGCCAAAGGAAATATTGTTGAGTGTGAGGATAGCTCCACCAAGCGAATGAGAGTTTCAGGGACTGCGGGACAGGAGGAAATTGAAGGCTTTAGGCCCTCCTCAAGAGAGATACATGTGTAGAGAAACTGAATATCCAAGGTGAAGATGAGGTATTGGGGGCCAGGGAATTCAAAGTCTCAGAGAAGGTGGAGGGTGTGGGTTGTGTCCCAAGCACAGATGGGGAGTTCCTGGACCAGAAGAGAAAGAACAGAGCTGAGTTAGGAGGAGAGGAGTTCAGTGGGCCGGAGCAGGCAGAGACAATGGGTCGATCAGGACAATCTGGTTTATGGATTTTGGGTAGAAATAGAAACGGGCGTTACTGGTTAGGGGGCTATCTCCTACCCAAAATCTATCAATCTGATTGCCCCAGTTTTTAGTGTATTTTAATGACCTAATTATGACTGTAAGAGGTATGATCATTAAGTATACAGAAGACCATGAAAATTGGTGTGTAAAAAGCAAGGAGGAATAATTTTGACAACAGGATAATTGATTCAGATGATTTTTTTCTCCTGAAAATACTCTTAACAGGTAATAGACAACAAGAAATCCTGCCTACAATTTGAAATTTAAGGTCAAGTTACACAAAAAAATCAAAATGTTATTGAATTAATTCTCAACACATGTCTTTTTAACAGTATCCATCATTGTAAGTGCATCTTCCTTCTTTACTAATGAACAGCCAGAGTAAACTGACTTAGTTTAATAAAATAATCTTTAACTATTCATGCAGAACAAAATACATGTGCCAGTATTCAATGCCCTTTGTACCTCAATAAATGACTAAAAATGAACTCAGCATTGAATGCCCTTTTAGTACTTGAACCAATTCCTTTCTGTTGCAACAGACTCGCATATCCAGCTATTTATTGACTAAGACATACTGTTACGTTGCAAATATAACTTGCACATCATTTAATCAGGTCTGTAACTTGTAAAATAATTCTGAATGCACAGAATCATTGTATATATATCCTATTTTTGATTTTTTACAATAGTTTTAAAGGATTGAGCATGTGCAAATTTGCAGCTATTAACTTTGTGCAATAAAATTTACAGCATAAAGGTAAAGAAATGCAACCAGTTAAGAAGCAAGTTTTCACACTTCACAAGTCCATAAAACATTAATTAGCAGGAAATACTGATGAACATTTCCACAGCCCCCAATGGAGTGCCTATATCTTATACATAACGGTTTCAACATATTTGGAGAATACCAATTAATTTGCTAATCTCTTTCATTCTGAAGACAGTACTACATCCAAAAATGGGTATTCTTGAACTTTGAAATTATATTTCAGAATTATACTCCATTTTTCAACTTATATTAGACTTGATCTTTCATTGATAGTTATTTAATCATTTCAAATCTACAGCGGTGTCACTTATTTGCGCTCGATGATTGATTGATACATGGAGTTCTGTGCATTGATACAGCAGACTTCAGGCCTACTACCTCTGTACCAGAGCACCTGGGTTCAAGTCCCTTCTGCTCCAGTTGTGAGTAGTAACATCTTTGAACAGGTTGATTAAAATGAATATAGTAGAACTTCAAATGTATAGTTGGCCCTAACATGAACAATTTATAATTATCTACTGAGTTTGGAAGGAATAATCATTTTAGAAAAGCGTATTATTTAAATGGTGAGAGATTGCAGAGTTCTGAAATGCAGAGAGATCTGAGTGTCCGAGTACATAAATTGCATGAAGAGACTAGTTTGCAGGTACCGTAAGTAACTAGGAAACTTTTTAAAAAATTCATTACGTGGGATATGGACGTTGCATAAGGCCAGCATTTCTTGCCCGTGCCTAGTTGCCCTTGAGAAGGTGGTGGTGAGCTGCCTTTTTGAACAGCTGCATTCCTCCTGCTGTGGATTCACCCACAATGATATTAGGGAGGGAATTCCAGGTTTCTGATCCAGTGACAGCGAAGGAGTGGTGATTTATTTCCAAGTCAGGATGGTGAGTGACTTGGAGAGGAACTTGGAGGTGATGGTATTCCCATATACCTGTTGCCCTTGTCCTTCTAAATGGAAGTAGTTGTGGGTTTGGAAGGTGTTGTCTGAGGATCTTTGGTGAATTTCTGCAGTGCATCTTGCAGATAGTACGCACTGCTGCTACTAAGCGTTGGTGGTGGAGGGAGTGAATGTTTGTAGATGCAGTGCCAATCAAGTGGGCTGCTTTGTCCTGGATGGCGTCAAGCTTTTTGAGTGTTGTTGGTGCGGCACTCATCCAGGCAAGTGGGGAGTACTCCATCACGCTCCTGACTTGTGCCTTATAGATGGTGTATAGGCTTTGAGGAGTCAGGAGGTGAGTTACTCACTGCAATATTGCCAGCTTCTGGCTTGCTCTTGTAGCCACTCTGTTAATGTGGTGAGTCCAGTTGAGTTTCTGGTCAATGGTAACCCCCAGGATGCTGATAGCGGGAGATTCAGTGATGGTAACACCATTGAATGTCAAGGACGGTGGTTAGATTGTCTCTTATTGGTGATGGTCATAGCCTGGCATTTGTGTGATGCAAATGTCACTTGCCACTTGTCAGCCCAAGCCTGGATATTGTCCAGATCTTGTTGCATGTGAACATGGACTGCTTCAGTATCTGAGGAGTCACGAAAGGTGCTGAACATTGTGCAATCATCGGCAAACATCCCCAATTCTGACCTTACGATGGAGGGAAGGTCATTGATGAAGCAGCTGAAGATGGTTGGACCTAGGACATTACCCTAAGGAACTCCTGTAGGGATGTCCTGGAGCTGGGATGATTGACCTCCCACAACCAGGACCATATTCGTATATGTCAGGTACGACTCCAACCACTAGAGTATTTGCCCCCGATACCCAGTGATTCCAGTTTTGCCAGGGCTCCTTGATGCCACATTCATATATAAAATATATATAATAACATGTTATTGTTTATTACCAGGAGAATTGATACAAAAGTAGGAAGGTTATACTTAAGTTATTTGGGGCACTGTCGAGACCACATCTGGATACGCTATACAGGTTTTTTTTTAATATATTCATTCATGGAATGCGGATGTTACTGACCAGGCCAGCATTTATTATCCATCCCTAATTGCCCAGAGGGCAGTTATATGTTAACCACACTGCTGTGGATCTGGGGTCACATGTAGGTCAGACCAAGTAAGGATGGCAGATTTCCTTCCCTAAAAAATAGTAGTGAACCACATGGGGCTTTTCCTGAAAATTGACAAATGTTTCATGGTCACAATTAGAATCTTAATTCCAGATATTAATTGAATTCAAATTCTACATCCGCCATGGTGGGGCTTGAACCTCGTTCCCAGAACATTATCAGGGTGTCTGTATTAATAGTCTAGAGATAATGCCACTAGGCAATCAGCTCCACTGTCACCCTATTTAAGAAAGAATGTAAATTTGTTGTAAGTACATCAGAAAAAGTTTACCACACTAGTACCTCCAATCAGTGACTATTTAATGAGCAAGGGTTAGAGAGCTAGGCTTGTATACCCTGGAGTGTAGAAGTGTAAGAGATGAATTGATCCAAACATGTAAGATACTGAGGGATCTTGACAGTGAGGATTTAGAGAGGATGTCTCCACTTGTGGGGAAATAAAGATCTAGGATTCACCTTTTAAAAATAAGGCATTGCCCATTTAAAATAGGTGAGGTGAAAATCTTCTCTGGTGCATTATCAGTCTTTGGAAATCTGCTCCTCTGTCTTGTGTTAAATGGTACAGACTTTGAACAGCTCTAACAACTCAAGATTGGGCATGCATGAGGCACTGTGGGCCACCAGAAGCAGCAGAATTATACTCCAACAGAATCTGTAACCTCTTAACCTGGCATATCCCCCACTCTACCATTACCATCAAGGTAAAGAGTCAACTCTGGCTCAATGAGAGCATGCCAGGAGTAGCACCAGGTATACCTAAAAAAAACTGCAAAAAAAGGATAATAAGAATTGCAGATGCTGGAATCAGAGATAACACAGTGTGGAGTTAGAGGAACACAACAGGCCAGGCCTTCTTCAGAAGAGTCCTGACCTGAAATGTCAACTTTCCTGCTCCTCTGATGCTGCCTGGCCTGCTGTATGCCCCCAGCTCCACACTTGTTATATCTTCAAAAAAAGGATTATGTGTGCCAAGCAGCATAAGCATCAAGTGATACACAGTTAGGTGATTCTGCAACCAACCGATCAAATCTAATCTCTGCAGGCCTGCCACATCCAGTCATGAATGGTGGTGGACAATCAAACAACTCACTGGAACAGGAGACCCCACAAATTTCCCTGTCCTCAATGATGGTGAAGCCCTGCACAGTGAAAGAATAAGGCTGAAACATTCACAACAATCTTCAGCCAGAAGTGTCGAGTGAGCGAGCGAGTTCCATCACAGCATCATCCAACATTTCCAGCATCACAGATGATGGTCTTCAGCCAATTCAATTCACGCTACATGATATCACGAAATGGTTGGAAGCACTGGAGATTGCAAAGGCTAAAGGCCTTGAAAATATTTTGGCAATACCACTGACGATTGTGTGTCAGAACTTGCCACTTTTCTAACTGAGCTGTTTCAATACAGCCGGAACACTGGCATCTACCCAGCAATGTGGAAAATTGTCCAGATATGTCCTATACACAAAAAGCAGCACAAATCCAACCTGGCCAATTACCACCCCATCAGTCTCGTCTCAATTATCAGTAAAGTGATGGGAGGTGTTATCAACAGTGCCATCAAGCAGCACTGGCTGAGCAGTAATCTGCTCAGTGACACCCAGTTTGGATTCTGCTAAGGCCACTCAGTTCCTGACCTCATTCCAACCTTGGGTTAAATTTGGATAAAAATGCCAAATTCCGGATGTGACGCTAGAGTGACTGCCCTTGACATCAAGGCTGCATTCAGTGGAATGTGATATCAAGGAACTCTAGCAAAACTGGAGTCAACAGGAATCAGATAATAAATTCTGGGCTGGTTAGAATCATACCTGACAGATAGGCAGATGGTCCTGGTTGATTGAGGTCAGTCATGTCAGCTCTGGGACACCTCTACAGGAGTTCCTCAGGGTAGTGTCCTAGGCTCAACCACCTTCAGCTGCTTCAACAATGGCCTTTCCTCCACCATAAGGTTAGAAGTAAGGATGTTCACTGGTGACTATACAAGGTTCAATACCATTCACAACTCCTCAGGTACTGAAATAATCCATATTGAAATGCAGCAAGACCAAGACAATATTCAGGATTGGGCTGTAAAGAGGCTAATTACTTTCATGCCACACAAATGCTAGGTGATGACCATCTCCAATAAGAAACAATGTAACCATTGCTCCTTATACTCAGTTGGACTGAATCCCCAACTATCAATATCTCGGCCGTTATCATTAATCAGATGCTAAACTGGGCTAGTCACATTCCTCCCTTACAACATTGTGCATCTAGCGACAATACGTGAACTGCAATTGTTTAAGAAGGCAGCTCACCATCTTCTCAAGGGCAACGAGGGTCAGACAATAAATGCTAGCTCAGCCAGTAATGCCCATGTCCCATAAATGAATTAGAAATATACCTAAGTGCCAGTGGTTACAAGAACAGGTCAGTGGTAAGGAAAATACAATGAGTAGCTCACCTGCTTATTTGTCTTGAGCAACACGGTGGCTCAGTCATTAGCACTGCTGCCTCACAGTCCTGGGGACCCAGGTTCAATTCCACCCTTAGGCAACTGTCTGTGTGGAGTTTGCACATTCTACCTATGTCAGCGTGTGTTTCCTCCCAAAAATGTGTGAGTTAGGTGGATTGGCCTAGCTAAATTGCCCATAGTGTCTATGGATGTGCAGGCTAGATGGATCAGGGATTGGAAATGTAGGGTTGTAGGTTAGGGGTTTATGTTTGGAATGCTGCTCGAAGTGTCAGTATGGACTGGATGGGCCGAATTACCTGTTTTACACACTGTAGGGAATCTGTGAGTCTATGATCCCCAAAGCCTGTCAGTCTACAAGGCTGAAGTGAGGTCTGTGATAGAATTCTCCCCACCTGTCTGGATGAGTGCAGTGTCAAGAAGCTTGACGCCATTCTGGACAAAGAAACCCACTTGATTGGCACCATGTTGAACCTCCACTACTGATGCTCAGTAGCAGCAATGTGTACCATCTACAAGATGCACACCAGAAATTTGTAAATGTTCTGCTGACAACATCTTCCAAACCCATGAACATTACCACCTAAAAAGTCAAAGATAGCAAATACAACCTGCAAGTTCCCCTCCAAGCCACTCACCATCCTGACTTGAAAAATGTATCATCATTGCTTCAGAGTTGTTGGATCAAAATCCTGAAATTCCTTCTTGAATGGCATTGTGACTATACTTACACAAAATAAACTGCAGTGATTCGGGGCAAGCTCACCATCACCTTCCCAAGGTCAACTAAAAATGGACAATTAATTCTGGTCCAGGCAGTGACACCCATATCTCATGGACAAATTAAAAAAGATTTCCAGGAACAGCTAGTTGGTTGCAGATAGTTTGAGCTTGTTAAAGGTCATTAGCAGAAAAGATTCAATGCTATAGAATACTTTAGGTTAATTTTCCAGGTCAGATATTCATGAGTTATGCCACTAATGATAACTCACAGGCAATTCCCATGGCTCAGAGAATTTGAGCTGAAGAAGCAAATTTAATGTGGAGTTTGCTGATTACAGCAGAAACTCACTCTCTTCTCTTATCATAGCCACTTTGCCTTCTGAACAAGTGCGAGTAAATGAAACCACAAGTAAGATTTTCATAATTTTGCATTTGCACAAGAGCTCAATATGCATTTTCCGACATGGGTGCAAAAAGTCCACATAAGAATTTGTAAATTTTATTTCTTTCTATAATTCTTCATGTTCTAATCCAATGTCAGTGTGCCCTTTGTCTATTTGCTCATTTACAACCAGTAAATGTTGAAAGAACTGGTTGACTGCAGTACTTTGCGACTATTATGACCCTGTCCGCTGGGTATTTTGGCAACCTTGATTCCTTGATAATGTTTATTAGGAAGAAAATTGTGTGATTTACTCCAGGACGATTTCTTGAATGGAAGAAAATCCTGACCTGATTTGAAAAAAACTGCAAGGCTGAAGAGAAAAAAAAATCAATAATTTCACTAAGAAGATAATGATAACAAATAAGGAATTTTAAAAAGTACAGAACTGCATGGCCTAAACAAATAAGGAATTTTAAAAAGTATAGAACTGCATGGCCTAAATTCCATCCGACAGAAGTTTCCGCAGCTGACTCTGACCCATCAGTGACAGTGGCAGATATCCTATTTTGTATTCTAATAGCAGGCACTTATATCCCAATAGGCTCACCATAGGTGCTCACACGCCACAGAAACCGTAACGCACATGTACTGTGGTGTGCTCAGTGTGTATTTGTCAATACCACCCAAAAAGAAGAAATATGTTGTTAAAATTTTAAAACTAAATGTATAGCTGATTGAATGAGATGATTTAATGGAAATAAGCTCATCTGGAACATCAAAACGGCATAAAACCAAATATCAGTTTCAGTCCTGTAAATTATACAGAAATCTATGTGAATGTGCTTTCTGAGATTTGTGTTATGTGTCCAGTATAGACTACCAACCTGGGCCCTTTAGACATTTATAACATTAGGGTTTTTTTGCACTGCATTAAATGACCCAAACTTTTTAAAATGGAGAGAGATGATTTAGAGTCATACAGCAAGGAAACAGACTCTTCAGACCAACTTGTCCACACCAACCAGATATCCCACCTGTCTTAGTCTCATTTGCCAGCATTTGGCTCATATTCCTCTAAACCCTACCTATTTATACACCCAGATAACCAGGTATGGAGCTGGATGAACACAGCAGGCCAAGCAGCATTTCAGGTGTCCATCCAGCTCCATACCTTGTTATCTCAGATTCTCGAGCATCTGCAGTTCCTATTATCTCTGATACTATTTATATACCTATCCAGGTGCCTTTTAAATGTTGTAATTGTACCAGCCTCCACCACTTGCAATGGCAGTTACCTCTTAGGTCCTTTTTAAATCTTTCTCCTCTCATCTTAACCTATGTTTTCTAGTTTTGGACTCCCCTACCCTGGGGAAAAGACCTTGGCTATTCATCCTATCCATTCCCTGCATGATTTTACAAACCTTTATAATTGGATAAATTGAAAGACGTTTTCATTCCAATAAATGTTATCACTTCTGTTATACCTATTATATCTAAATACATTTTTTGTTCAAAGTCATGGAAGGAGAAAGAAAGAATGAACTACCATTTATATAACTACCTTTATGACATTTCAAAAACATACATTTGAAGCGTGGATACTGTTGCAATATAAGTAATGCCGCAGCCAATTTACACATAGCAAGTTTACACAGACAGCAAGCAATCTGATAAACACCAGATAATCTGTTTAGTGACATTGGTTGAAGGTTAAGTATTGGGCAGAAAAATTGAATAATTTCTCTTAAAAGAGCAAATAGTGTCTTGGTTTAGTATCTCAGCTGAATGGCAGCACCTACCATAATGTAACACACCCTCAGTACTGCATTGGAATGTCAACCTACATTTTTATACTCAAGTTGTGACTTGCGACCACAATTTTGAGACTGAGGGATGAGTGGTGTACACTGAGCTGCAACTTATAATTGCTTACATGGATGCAGTTTGGAAATAAAACTGACCAAATGAAATGGGGAGAAAATGAACTGAATCTGACTTTGTATCAGAGGAGAATCATCTACTTGCAACAAAAAGATCAACACTTTACAAAATAAGTTTTGAAATAGAACTGTAAAGGAGTTATTTTTCCAAGACATCATAAATGAGAAATGAGCCAGCGGCTTCTCTACAACTATCAAAATCTTATGTGCACTGGTTAATATGTGTTTGGATTCCTTTGGTTACATGTGCTATAAGATTGGTTTTATTGGCAACCTTGGACATAGAGCTGTTCATATGTTCATTGTAATTCTGAAATGGGGACACCAAAGTCAACCTGTTGAAGAATGGCTGCCCTGAACAGACATTGTATACCCTAGAAGGTTAAAGTATTTCAAAAGTTTGAGCAATAGGTTAAGCTAGCAGTTATTACTATGGAGTTGCAACACTAACAGGATGTAAGCATTAAGCCAAAAAGATTTTCTGCCTCTCACATAAGAGGAGGTGGTGACAGAGTGATAATGGACTAATAATCTAGAGCCTGAGTCCAATGTTCTGGGGGCATGGGTTTGAATCTCTCCACTGCAGAAATATGAATTCATTAAAATTTGGAATTAAAAGCTAGTCTAATGGTGACCATATAACCACTGTCAATTGTCATAAAAACCCACCTCATTCACTAATATCTATTTAGGAAGGCGATCTGCCATCCTTACCTGGACTACATGTGATACCAGGGCCATACCAAAAACTGGCAAATTATGTCAAATCCCATGTTCCTCCAGCAAGCAAGATACCATCCAAACCAAAGCAGAATGAGCTTGCAGAGCTCACAACATAGTGTTCAACATTAAATGTGATTCAGCAAATGGACAGTATTTCTTAAATAATTCTGAATGTGTGAAGAATACGCTGACAATCAGGTTACAATCATCAGTTAGGCTTGTAATGTGGTGCATTTGCATATACTAGAAGTTACGTATATTAATGCAAAAGGCTCAATTCTTTGCAGACAGAAAGAACTTGTAATCACATTGTGTTGTTTCAACTCCGTAAAATAGAAAGCTTTTTCTCTGGCTTATTTCTCATGTCAATGTCTTTATCACAGTCAACCAGCCTGATTTAAAACCTAATGCTTGGCAGTTAATTACCAGTCATCTTATCTGGCGCATTCCTCCGCCAATTAGTCAGCTAAGTAACACTTTTTTTCATATAGTATGAATGTTGTTTCTCATGAAATGTCCTGATGAGTGCAAGATGAAAAGTTTGACAAAATGTGTCTTTTTTCTGCAGCAGACTAGTTCTGTACTATCAAATAAGTATGAGTAAAATTTATTTTTTACACGTTTTGTCATGGCATTCTGAGGACAACGGAAAGCATTTAAAATTTTGCACAAGGCCTGGACAAGCTATAACACAAGAGTTATTGTTCCTCAATCAAATCAGTGTGAAAGGGTGTCAATGCATTGTGTATATGGGATGTGAGTGAGAATTTATTGATCATTTATCTTTTATTGCTGGTCACATGCAGTAGTTATTCATCTATCATGAAGTCATATAATTCAAATAACGATCAAAATTACTCAAATATTCCTCTCCCACAGGTTGGCATGCAAAATTGCAATATACATTTCTCCGAAAATTTTTGAGAGAACATCAACAGTCATGGATAAGAAATAGTTACTGTGAAATACATCATTGTATTTGAGTGTTATTTAAGACAGAAAATTCACCAATATATCCAATTAATGGCAATTGTCTGCCTATGGATATTTACCTTTATATTAAAAATGCACACAGAACTTGCAGCCAAATAGATACTCAAAGTTCATCTCAATACAACAACTATCACACTGCTAACTTACTCGCTGACCAGCTTATGGCTGTGTGCTTAAAGCAATAAATTCCTGAAATTAATACAACTAGAAATTTCTCTAAATGACTATGGTGCCTTAATTGCAAAGCAGTTGCGACTTTTGAAAATGCAATTCAATAAGGCTAACAACAAATAAAAGGTAGAGAAATTAACAGAGAATATGCTATACTGAAAGAATGACATTGCACAACAGAAAACATGTCGGTGGACGTGTTGGCCCCAGATCAATGGTGCATTAAGGTGACAAAATAAAAGACTGCTATGGAATAATACACAGGGCAAAATAGAGCTTGAGAAGGTATCACTGACTTTAGTACAGATATGCATTATACAGGTACATCTGGAAGTGTCAACTTTGACCATTTAATACAATGGTAGAAACTTATGATTGGAGATTTTCAATTAAAACTTTAACAGTTGTAATAACATCAATATCTGCAGCAGAGATTTAATCACTTCATCTCATCCCGACGGGAATCGATTTAGCTGCAAACGTCTTTCTGACAAAGTAATACACACAGATTAAAATGTGGAAAACGAGAAAACAAGTAGCATTAAATGATTTACAGCAACATTTGTTTTGCTTTTTGGGCTCTGATCAGGCAGATTTTTCTAACAGACTGATAAATAAAATCCAATAAATCTCTTGCTTACCTTTGCAATTGAGCTCAGGTAATAACAGATGTAGGCTGCACCAAATCCTAAAACAAGAGACAAACCTACGCCGGAACCTGACAGATTGATTTTGACCTGATTTTCTAAATACACTCTCAGATCTCTGGTCAATGTGTTCACATTATGTCTCAGATCGATCATTGCTGTACTACTGGTTGAGAATAAGAACCAGTTAACAGCACTCCTCATCAGAAACAGACAGGTTATGCTAGATTTTGCGTCCTTCAGCCCAACCCTCAAACACAAGCACAATCTTCTTCAACTTCTATTTATAGGTTTAAGGCATACTCAGGCATTTAAATGCCACCTACTGGAGAGATAGCATCACACACTACGTTCCTTCCTTACTTATCCAAACTACATTTACTTGTTTTAATATAATCCCTACAGTGTGGAAAAATGCCATTCAGCCCATTAAGTTCACACTGACCTTCTGAAGAGTATACTATCCAGATCCAACCTCCCCACCCTGTAACCTTGCATTTCCTATGGCCAATCCACTTACCCTGCACATTTCTGGACCCTATGGGTGATTTAGCATGGTCAATTTACCTAAGCTGGACATGTTTGGATTGTGGGAAGAAACTGGAGCACCTGGAGGAAACCCACACTGACATGGTGTACAAACTCCGCACAGACAGTCACCCTAGTTAGGATCAAACCTGGATCCTTGGTGCTGTGAGTCAGCAGTGCTAATCACAGAGCCACTGTGCTGCCTCATTAAGGGCTTGTTTTCTTCCCAGTCTTGACGACAATGTTAGTTTTGCTATTATTAAGTGATTAATTCACTGCTCACTGAAACAAATATGTGAGTTAATTTCTTTCAGAAAAATTACTGAAGTACACATACATCAGAATAATGAACTTTGCATCCTACCCTATGAAACAAGCAATACTGAAAAGCACTAAAATGCCTTTGGAGCTTAATGTTTAATTTTTTTCTCATTGAATTTTGGAGATTATGTCATAAATTAGACTGAGAGCTCATCTTGAAGTTAGCCACAAGGGATCACACTACATGATCCATTAAATTTCCAAAACTCTGCAGCCACAGGTAGCTTCAGTATTATTCAGTCAGTCTAAAAATATAAGGACAGAGGAACATGTTTAGGCCATTTGTCATTTGAGTCTGTCCCACCAATGTATTGTGGTTGATTTGTGACTGAACTGTATAGTTACCTTTCCCCTGTGTTGGATGGACTGAAGCCCTTGATGTTAGTCCCCGTTTCATACTCCATTCACTAGCTACTGACTCTAATCTACTTCCTAGCAGTGTCTGAAATTAAACCATGATGTGGAGGTGCTGGTGTTGGTCAGGGGTGGACAAAGTCAGAAGTCACACAACACCAGGGTATAGTCCAACAGGTTTATTTGAAATCACAAACTTTCAGGGCATTGTCCCTTCATCAAGTGAAGTGTGAGAGAAACACGCAGATAGAGAATTTATAGGCAGAGAGATCAAAAGACCGTACAAACGGTGTGAGTGGAGTGCTGAATATTAAGTCCCTGCAGGTGATCTTGAAGTGTTAGATGGTGAGTAAAGTGTCAACAGCTAAATAACATGTGAAGGGGTGACCATAATCATATTAAATTAGGTTGAGAGATAATTGCAAAATGCTATAAATAAGGTGGTGCTGGAGACAAACTAGTTCCCTGGAATAACTTGGCTTTATGAACTTCAAAATCTCCCCACGCCCGACCTCATCCCAAGACGCTCTCCTCGTCCCCGCCTCCTTGACCTATCCATCTTCTCTCCCACCTATCTGCTCCTGCCATCTCACTGACCAACCCCCACTTCCTACCTATACTCACCTACTAGCTTCATCCCCGCCTCCTTGACTTGTCTGTCTTCCCTCCCACCTACCTCTCCCTCCCTCCTGACTGACCAACCCCATCCCATCAGCCTACCTACACTTACTTTCACTACCTTCACCCCTGCCTCTCTGACCTGTCATTTTTTCTCCACCTATCTGCTTCACTATCCACCTTCCACCACCGCCTCCTGCCTCTCTGTTTATTTCAGAGCCCCCTACCCCTCCCCCATTTCTGAAGAAGGGTCCAGACCCGAAACATCAGCTTTCCTGCTCCTCTGATGCTGCCTGGCCTGCTGTGTTATTCCAGCTCCACGCCGTGTTATCTCAGACTCCAGCATCGGCAGTTCCTACTATCTCATGGAATAACATGCTATCTCTCCGCCTCACTTAATCGGATTATAAATCATCCTTTCACTTGTTATTCAGTTGTTGACACTTTACACACACCATCTAACATTTCAAGACAACTTGCATGGACTTATTATTCAGCACTCCACTCACACCTTTTGTATGGCCTTTTGATCCCTCTGCTCTTGATCTTTCTCTGACTTAAATTCTGTGCTCTATTTGCTTCTCTCTCATTTCACCTGACATAGAGTCTATGCTCTGAATGCTTGTGATTTCAAATAAACCTGATGGACTACACCCTGGTGTCATATGACTTCTGACTTTGAATTTAAGTCAATCTGTTTGTAATGAAATTAAACCATGATGTGGAGGTGCTGGTGTTGGACAGGGGTGGACAAAGTCAGAAGCCACACAACACCAGGGTATAGTCTAAGATAATAAAATGTGAGGCTGGATGAACACAGCAGGCCAAGCAGCATCTCAGGAGCACAAAAGCTGACGTTTCGGGCCTAGACCCTTCATCAGTCTAGGCCCGAAACGTCAGCTTTTGTGCTCCTGAGATGCTGCTTGGCCTGCTGTGTTCATCCAGCCTCACATTTTATTATCTTGGAATCTCCAGCATCTGCAGTTCCCATTATCTCTGATACCAGGGTATAGTCTAACAGGTTTATTTGAATTCACAATCGATTAGAGTCAGTAGCTAGTGATCCTGTGATAAACTTCCGATCTCATTTCTATGCCATTAAAGTGATTTGGATGTGAATATAGGAGGTATGGTTACTAAATTTGACCAAAATTGGTGGCATAATGGACAGTGAAGAAGATTACCTCAGATACAATGGGACCTTGTTCAGGTGGGGCAAAGGGCTGAGAAGTGGCAGATAAAATTTATTGTAGATAAATGTGAGGTGCTACATTTTGGTGGGACAAATCAGGGCAGGATTTATACACTTAATGGTAAGGGCCTGGGGTGTGTTGCCAAGCAAAGATACCTTGAAGTGCAGGTTCATAGTTCCTTGAAAGTGGAGTCGCAGTAAGCAGGGTTCTGAAGAAGGCATTTAATATGGAATGAGGTGCCAGAGAAAGTGGTGGAGGCTGGTACAATTACAACATTTAAAAGGCATCTGGATGGTATATGAATAGGAAGGGTTTAGATGGGCATGGACCGAATGTTGGCAAATGGGACAAGGTTAATTTAGGATATCTGGAAAGCATGGGCTGGTTGGACCGAAGGGTCTGTATCTGTGCTGTAAACCTCAACGACCCTGTCTATATCCACAACATCTATGTACTTTGCTATAATCTGTCACAAGCAGAGTAAAACTGTTAATATATATTTTCTCCATTATCTGTTGCTATGATTTTAAACAGAGTAGACAGACCAACGAAGATGGCTGCAATTATTGGACTTAGTGATACCTTTTTGGAAGATTTTCCAATGTAAAAGTCAGGCAAATTTTCAGCACTCCATGAACCTCATGATGGATCTGTTACAGAGATGTCTCCAAATAAAACATTTGTACAATTTGTAAAATTGCAGGTTTCACTCATCCTGCCATAGGACTGTATGTTCTTCTGTATGGTAAGGTTGGTGAATGGACTGCCACGGAGTATCAGATCAATTGTTTGCGAGGTGATGCATTGCATCACATGGTCTCAGTGCAGTGGTGACTAGGCAAGATCAGAATGAGGCATATGGACTCCCCGCCCAGTTCCTGTCCTTCTCAGGGAAAAATGGTGATGCACTTATGTACAGAGATGGAGGAGGGACACTTACCAGCTACATTGTGGGCATCAGCAGATACCCTTATACCCACTGTCAGTGACTCTAAAGCCTCCAATGGGTGAGGCTGTGGAGGGTGCCCATGCTTTCATGCAGAGAGATGCAGTAGACCTGAGCTCTGTCTATTAGAGGATAAACGGAACAGGGCACTGATATTAGCAGTTGCCCCTCATTGCTGCTGATCTTGGAGCTCCACTAAGGCACAATTAATATAAGCAGAATATTAACCCATAACACATGGGACAAATGGTATTATAGTATTGAGAAATTATGTACTTACCACATTATAGTTTTGTCATGCCCAGTACCAACATGTCATTTTATAAACTTACAAATGAGGCTTTTAATTGTTAAACTTACAATGGCGAGACTTTTACCGTTTATTATTTCTTACTGCCCTACATGTTTATTTGAAATCACAAGCTTTCAGAACACAGGTCCTTCGTCACATGCAGAGAAAGGTGCATACAGACCCAGAGTTTATAGGCAGAGAGATCAAGGGCAGAGAGATCAAAAGATTATACAAGATGATGTGAGTGGAGTATCAGATAATAAGTATTTGCAGATGACAAAGGCTGTTAGATAGTGAATAAAGTGTTGACAGCTGAATAACCAGTGAACGGACAAACTGTAAATCTGATGACTGGAATAACAAGTAGATGGAAGAATCGCATGCCAAGGGTCTAACCAAAGTCATAAGCAATTCAAAACTGAACAAACTAATTAAGGTAGGAAGATCATAATAATTTATGAAGGTGATATTGTCAAAAACAGGATAATAAGCAAGATTTTACTGATACCAAACACTATGGTGGGGTCACATGTAGCATTACATGAACCCAAGATCACGGTTGAGGCCTTCTTCATGGGTACGGAACTTGGTTATCAGTTTCAGCCCAGCGGTTCTGTGTTGTTGTGTATCTCAAAGGCCGCCTTGGAGGACATTTACTCGAAGATCGGAAGCTGAATACCCTTGAGCACTGAAGTGTTCCCCCACTGAGAGGGAACATTCCTGTCTCGTTCTAGTTTAGAGTCATTGTGAATTGATCACGTTGTCTGGATTGGATTCTCCATGGAAAGGGAAACTGTTGTTTCACTGACTGTATTTGGCTGGACAGTATGTGAAATACATCAAGGAGGATTTTGTTTTATTATTCATTAATGGGATGAGGGCATTGCTGCCTCGGCCAGCGTTTATTGCCCAGAGAGCAGTTCAGAGTCAACCACGTTGCTGTGAATCTGGAGTCACATGTAGGCAAGACCAGGTAGGGATGGCAGTTTCCTTCCCGAAAGGGCATTAGTGCGCTAGGTTAGCTCTCAGACATCCTGAACAACAGGAATAAGTTTAATGTGATTGTGATATATTTTCTGTGAATCACTGTAGGAGGGGACAATGTTGAAGCAATTTTACTGCAGTCAGAAGAAGGGTCAGTTTTGGTTGGCTTGATTCAGGTCTGCAATCAATGTCATACAGCAGTGTTGGGGATTGTAAATCTTCCTGCAAAGTTGTAGTGATCCAGAAGTACCTACAGACAGAAGGAGGGTCTGGGATGGCCAACCTTCTCACTGGAAGGATCAACTTTGTGAAGCATTGTAAATTATCAGCCAAATCCAAGGGATAATTGATGTGAAATGTTAAGGTAAATCTAAGGCAATCAAGGTGTATTGGGTCTGAATAAAGCAAGGTTTGGGGAGAAATGTAAGGTATTGCCTGTGGTTTCTCAATAAAGCTTTGTTTTTGAATAAGTCGTGGTGACTTCGTGTTTTGGGTGGGAGTTAAGGTTAAATTGTGGAAGGATTTAAACTGTCAAACCAATCAAAGGGTGTTGTGGCATTTAGACTGTCTTAAAGCCATTGTATCAGGACATTAGGAAGCTTACTTTGATAAACAGGTTTATGGCTGACCCAGGCCCTGTGTGCATGTGATTCTGTTTTTTGTAGTATTGTAACGTTTATGAACCATTGTGCAGGGGGATCAAGAGCTGCTTGCACATCTGTGGAGAGAAACAGAGGTAATGTTTCAACTCCAAAGACTCTCTTTTTGAAGCGCAAAGGTGGGTTATTAAAAAGTCTTTGAATTCAAAACATTAACTTTATTTCACTGTCCACAGATGTTGCCAGACCCACTGAGGTCATTCACACTTCATGTTTTTATTCCCCATATGGTTCAAACTTAAAATTGTTTATTGCATACTTGTGCAAGCGTCTGAAAGGGGTATTGCAGACGAGTATCATAAACACCATCCAGTATGATGATGTGAATGTGAGAAAAGCCAGAGGACATTGGTAGACTATTAATTGAAGACTTCACATTGGTCTTCACTTTGGAGAAGGAGGATGCAAATACGGAATTCATGAAGATGGACTGTGGGTTCTTGAGTAATTTGGCATAGATAATGATGAGGTATTGGAGTTTGTGGCAGGTTTTTAGGGAGGCATGGCCTAGTGGTATTATCACTGGACTGTTAATCCAGAAACCCAGGTAATGGTCTGGAGACCTGGGTACAAATCCCACCATGGCAGATGTGGAATTTGAATTCAATAAATATGTAGAATTAAGAGTCTAGTGATGACTGTGAATTCTCTGCTGATTGTCGGGAAAACCCATCTGGTTCACTACTGTCCTTTAGGGAAGGAAACTGCCATGCTTACCTGGTATGGCCTACATGTGACTCCAGACCCACAGCAATGTGGTTGACTGTTAACTGCCCTCTGGGCAATTAGGGATGGGCAGTAAATGCTGCCTAGCCAGTGACGCCCTCATCCAGTGAATGAATAAAGGGAAAATAAAGTTAACAAATCACCAGGTCCAGATGAGTTGTATCCCAAGCTGCTATGAGAGAAGAGGAAGGAAATCACAGAGGCCCTGTCCCAAACTTTTAAATTGTCTCTGGCCTCAGGGAAGGTGGCAGAGGTTAGCCAGTCTGGTTCCACTTTACAAGTAGGTGGCGAAGATAAAGCAGGAGTTATAGACCAGTGAGACATCAGTGGTAATGAAATGACTGGAAGAAATGCTGGAGGAGAAAATTAATCTCCACTTGGACAGGCCTCGTTTGATTGGGGGTAATAAGCATAGCTTTGTCAAAGTGTGGACATGCCTTACAAATCTGGATGAATTTTTCAAGGAGGTGATCATGTTTGTAAATGACAGTAGTGCAGTTGATGTAGTTTATATGGATTTCAGTGAGGCCTTTGACAAGGTATCGTATGGAAGACCAATAAGGAAGCAAGGATTCATGGGATCCAGGGAAACCAGGCAAGTTGAATCTAAGAATACAAAGTGTGGACCTGGATGAACACAGCAGGCCAAGCAGCATCTTAGGAGCACAAAAGCTGACGTTTCGGGCCTCAACCCTTCAACAGAGAGGGGGATGGGGAGAGGGAACTGGAATAAATAGGGAGAGAGGGGGAGGCGGACCGAAGATGGAGAGAAAAGAAGATAGGTGGAGAGGAGAGTATAGGTGAGGAGGTAGGGAGGGGATAGGTCAGTCCAGGGAAGATGGACAGGTCAAGGAGGCGGGATGAGGTGATAGGTAGGAAATGGAGGTGCAGCTTGAGGTGGGAGGAAGGGATGGGCAGAGTACAGGCTGGGCTGGTTTTGGGATGCAGTGGGGGGAGGGAATGAGCTGGGCTGGTTTTGTGTTGCAGTAGGGGAAGGGGAGATTTTGAAGCTGGTGAAGTCCACATTGATACCATTGGGCTGCAGGGTTCCCAAGCGGAATATGAGTTGCTGTTCTTGCAACCTTCGCGTGGCATCATTGTGGCACTGCAGGAGGCCCATGATGGACATGTCGTCTGAGGAATGGGAGAGGGAGTTGAAATAGTTCGCGACTGGGAGGTGCAGTTGTTTATTGCGAACCGAGCGGAGGTGTTCTGCAAAGTGGTCCCCAAGCCTCCGCTTGGTTTCCCCAATGTAGAGGAAGCCACACCAGGTACAATGGATACAATATACCACATTGGCAGATGTTCAGGTGACCATCTGCTTGATATGGAAGGTCATCTTGGGGCCTGGGATGGGGGTGAGCGAGGAGGTGTGGGGGCAAGTGTAGCACTTCCTGCGGTTGCAGGGGAAGGTGCCGGGTGTGGTGGGGTTGGAGGGGAGTGTGGAGCGGACAAGGGAGCCGCGGAGAGAGTGGTCTCTCCGGAAGGCAGACAAGGGTGGGGATGTGAAAATAGCTTGGGTGGTGGGGTCGGATTGTAGATGGCGGAAGTGTCGGAGGATGATGCGTTGTATCTGGAGGTTGGATCCTCTGGGGGCGGTTGTGGCGGGGGCGGGGTGTGAGGGATGTGTTGCGGGAGATGCGGTCAAGGGCGTTCTCGACCACTGCGGGGGGCAAGTTGCGGTCCTTGAAGAACGTGGACATCTGGGATGTGCGGGAGTGGAATGCCTCATCCTGGGAGCAGATGCGGCGGAGTTGGAGGAATTGGGAATGGGAATGGAATTTTTGCAGGAGGGTGGGTGGGAGGAGGTGTATTCTAGGTAGCTGTGGGAGACAGTGGGCTTGAAATGAACATCAGTTTCTAGCTGGTTACCTGAGATGGAGACTGAGATGTCCAGGAAGGTGAGGGATGTGTTGGAGATGGCCCAGGTGTACTTGAGGTTGCGGTGGAAGGTGTTGGTGAAGTGGATGAATTGTTCGAGCTCCTCTGGGGAGCAAGAGGCGGTGCCGATACAGTCATCAATGTAACAGAGGAAGAGGTGTGGTTTGGGGCCTGTGTAGGTGTGGAAGAGGGATTGTTCCACGTAACCTACAAAGAGGCAGACATAGCTTGGGCCCATGCGGGTACCCATGGTCACCCCCTTTGTCTGTAGGAATTGGGAGGAATTGAAAGAGAAGTTGTTGAGGGTGAGGACGAGTTCAGCTTGGCGGATGAGGGTGTCGGTGGAGGGGGATTGGTCGGGCCTGCGGGACAGGAAGAAGCGGAGGGCCTTGAGGCCATCTGCATGAGGAATACAGGTGTATAGGGACTGGACGTCCATGGTGAAGATGAGGTGTTGGGGGCCAGGGAATTGGAAGTCCTGGAGGAGGGGGAGGGTGTGGGTGGTGTCACGGACGTAGGTAGGGAGTTTCTGGACGAAAGGGGAGAAAATGGAGTCCAGATAGTTGGAGATGAGTTCGGTGGGGCAGGAACAGACTGTGACAATGGGTCGACCAGGGCAGGCAGGTTTGTGGATTTTGGGAAGGAGATAGAAATGGGCCGTGCGGAGTTAGGGAACAATGAGGTTGGAGGCTGTGGGTGGGAGGTCCCCTGAGGTGATGAGGTCATGAATGGTGTTGGAGATGATGGTTTGGTGCTCGGGGGTGGGGTCATGATCAAGGGAGCGGTAGGAGGTGGTGTCGGAGAGTTGGCGTTTGGCCTCGGCGATGTAGAGGTCAGTGTGCCATATTACCACTGCGCCATCCTTGTCTGTGGGTTTGATGGTGAGGTTGGGGTTGGAGCGGAGAGAGCGGAGGGCTGCCCGTTCTGCAGGGGAGAGGTTGGAGTGGGTGAGAGGGGTGGAGAGGTTGAGGCGGTTGATGTCTCGACGGCAGTTGGAAATGAAGAGGTTGAGGGAGGGTAGGAGGCCTGGGGGTGGTGTCCAGGAAGAAGACTTGTGTTGGAGGTGGGTGAAGGGGTTAGTGGAGGGAGGGTTGGGCTCCCGGTTAAAGAAGTAAGCATGGAGGCGAAGGTGGCGGAAAAACTGCTTGATGTCCAAACGTGACTGGTATTTGTTGATGTGTGGGCGGAGGGGGACAAAGGTGAGCCCCTTACTGTTGAATCTAAAATTGGTTTACTGGCAGGAGATATAGGGTAGTGGTAGTAGGCTGTGGAGCCCTGTTTGCAGTGGCGTGCTACAGAAGTCACTTACTGGGTACCAACTGTTTGTGATCATTCAAATGATGTGAATGAAATTCTGGGAAAGAAATTATAAGTCAGCAGATGGCACAAAGATTGACTGGTTGATTGATGTTGAGGACGAAGGTCTTAACTCACTGGAGAATACAATCAGATTTGTCAGTTGCACACATCAGCTGCAGATGCAAATTAACTCTGATAAGTGTGCGGTGATGCACTTTGGAAGAAGTTACAAGACAAGGGAATATTCAATGAATGAAAGGACACAAGGAAGCTCAGAAGAACAGTGGTGTGCTAGTCCACACATCCTGAAGGTGGAACGAAAGAAAGACAGGTTAATAAGGTAGTATAGGCATTTGGGACCCCTGCCTTTATCAGTCAAGGCACAGTTTATAAGAGCAGAGAGACTATGCTGGAGCTGTACAGGCTTTTGGTTTGACAAAGCAGGAGCACTGTGTGCAGTTCTGGCCACCACACTGTAGGAAGGATGTGATTGCACTCGAGGGGTGCAACGGAGCTTCACCAGGATGTTTCCTGGGATGGAGCATCTTAGCTACAAAGAGAAGCTGGATAGGCTCAGGTTGTTTCCTTTATTGCAGACAATACTGAGGGGAGTTCATGATTAAGGTGTATCAGATTACGAGTGGCATGCACAGGGCGGATAGAAAGCAGCCATTTCCCATTGTTTTAAGGATCAAGAATAAAGGAGGGGTGGTGATGTACACTTTCAAAGTGAAAAGCAGGAAGTTTGGAGGGAATTTGTGGAAACAGCATTTCAACCCTGAGGGTGGTGGGGGTCTGGAATGCATTGCCTGGGAGAATAGTTGAGGTGGGTAACTTCATAACCTTTAGAAATCCAGTGGATGTACCCTTGAAGTATCATAACCTTGAAGGCTATAGGCCTAGTGCAAGTAAGTAGAACTTGTGAGGCCATCATGTATTTTTGGCAGTGAGACTTGATGGGCTAAAGGGTCCCTTCGGTACTATATGATTCTATGAAGCTTAAGATCTTGAACAAATAAGACTTACCATCTGAGTCTTTGCCATACTCTATAAGAATGGATGTCTATCAAATTAATGTCACTTGTACCGAGATGATATTGCGCAATTAACTATACATTGCTTAAAATAAGAGACTGTTCTTGTTTGACTACCAAATAGTTTTTCTCCACTCCACTAAAACAAGTTGGCCTGTACGTCCCTACTAGGAAATGGGATAGTGGCAGCAAATCTATGACAGACTTCATAAAACATGATGAGCAGTGGTGATAATTTATCTTGTAACCGTGCCATTCATACACACCCTCAAATGTGATTGCATTGGGGAGGTACCTGCTTAAGAGTAGAGATTTTGGGACTCTCGAAAATCCTATTCACATGAACCGAAAATTCATGCAGTGTCTAACATTAATGCTGATGATTGAATTATTTTGAATCAATCCCAATTTTGCCACATTTTATCATCTAATCCAGCAAGTATGAGTCTCCATCTCCTTTTAGGGCAGGTATAGGTGTGTGGATTTAAATAGCATAAATTAACTGTCCGCTATTTTAAAACCAGCTGGTGCACAGATTCAGTGCAACTTCATTAACTCACTTGAGAAGTGTAATCAATGAGGGTCATCATAAGGTGAATTTGAGTGGATAGACTCAGCATTGAGTTTAGCAAGGTTCTTATGAAACCATTATCTACTCACCTGAGAAAGTTGCATGTGGTTTGGAAAGAATTGTTCCAGCATGAAACTAAGAGGTGGTGATATTAATCTTTGCAGCAAGGCCTCTTGTGAAAAATGAATAATAGAGATGCTCTGTGACTCCGACAGCATTCCCAAGAGACCTAAAGCAGGGTGTCTTATCAGGGCCTAACAATAATATATTTAAATCTTGCTCCAAGTGATAGAACCAAATCACAGCAGTAACGCTTTTTCTTTATCAGAAATCATCAAAATCGTATTCTTGGGGCAGTGAAAGGACATGAACACAAGCAATATAGCTTACATAAAATTGGGCGACAAAAGGTGGGTCTGGGTGACACAAGTTGATGGTTTTGCATGCTGTGCAGTGGATGCAGGTTTGTTTTAAATATTCAGAAGCGATCTGGTTAATTTTCCGTTGGATGCTGATGTTGCTGTGCAGAAAGGGTAAATTAATGGAATAGTGTATGTCTGCATTTCAAGTTGGCTCAGTCAATGTTGTTTGTTTTAACATTGTTCTTAAATTAGTGACAACGTATTTATTTAACGCTGTGACATTCACTTTAATACTGCTTGCCAAGAACTTCCTGTTCCGTGGACAACCTGCTCTCAAGATCGTTCTTTCCCTCTTTCCCACAGCTCAAATTCCCACACTCCATTCCCACTTTTGAACTGCTGGGTGTCCATTGCCACCAGTGGAAATTTGGGTGTTCTCCTGCTTCACTATGCCTCCCATATAGCTCCTGACCTTCCTCCTGTTCCTGCCCCACTACCCACTCCTATTCCCTTTGTTTTATCATTTAAAGCCTCCTGTATTTGTTGCTACCATCAGGGAGTTTCACTGTTCCTCTCTCAGATCCCTGTCTGAACTTGCACTGAAGTTGTGTGATCTACCTAGTCATGATGTGGAGGTGCTGGTGTTGGACTGAAGTGAGCAAAGTCAGAAGTTACACGACACCATTTTATAGTCCAACAGGTTTATTTGAAATCACAAGTTTTCACGGCGTTCCAAAAGCTTGTGATTTCAAATAAATCTAATGGACTTATATCAGAGATAATGGGAACTGCAGATGCTGGAGAATCCGAGATAAAAAATGTGTGGAGCTGGATGAACATAGCAGGCCAAGCAGCTTCTTGGGAGGTCCTTTGTTATCACTAATGGACTTATAACCTGGTTTTTTGCGTGGCTTCTGACTTTGTGCTACCTAGTGGCAGAGGTTGGTCAATGCAGGTAGCTGCCAATTTTAGTGGACAGCTACTCTGATCAATATCAACTAAAACTTCATGTAATGTTCACATTTATTTATTGTATGTTTTATTTCTTACATTTCTGTATTTCTTCTACATTGCTGAATTTATAATTTTTATAGGCTACCTTATCAATGAATGCAGGCATTTAGGAATGGTCACCATTTCAAGTCAATCATGTTTTGTAAGTATTGTCTACTCAAAAATGACCTAACGTACTTAACTGTTTCCTTTTATATTTAGTGATTTATTTTATTTATTTCAGTTAGATTTACAGTGATGCACACGTACAGTACAGAATTTCAACCAGTTTGTTTTCTGGGTAAGAAATATCCGAAGAACCTAATAAGAACCAAAAGAACTGCGGATGCTATAAATTTCAGGAACAAAAACAAAGTTGCTGGTAAAGCTCAGCAGGTCTGATAGTATCTGTGGAGGAGAAAACAGAGTTAACGTTTTGGGTCTGGTGAACCTAACTCTGAAGAACCTAAGTCTATTTAACATTGATTTCTATGAGGATGTATGAGTAAGGACCTACTGTAATGAATATAGGACACCAGTTTATAGCCCAACAGGTTTATCTGAAATAGCAAGCTTTCAGAGTGCTGCTCTTTCATCAAATGAAGTGAAGGGAACCACACAGGCACGGAATTTATACAGATCAAAAGATTTTCTGCCTTTATATTCTGTGTTCTTCTGCTTCCCTTCACCTCACTTGATGAAGGGGCAGGACTGAGCGCTTGTAAATTCAAATAAACCCATTGGACTATAATCTGGTGTCATGTGACTTCTGATCTTGTCCACCCCAGCCCAACATCAGCACCTTCACAAAATGAACATAGTTTTAGATCAGCAAATCTCAAACATGTTTTCTTTTGTTTTCAAATATCAGATTTCTATTCATTTTGAATTGGCCCAAGACATTTTTAATCTGTCCTTCCTTTTTTTAGGAGATCATAGGGCTACCAATGCGTGCCCATAATAAGGGGGTGTTGAATAGGATGGATTTAATATGGTTTTTGTAACTTTCACACCTCCAGATTAGAATAAAGCTTCAAGCATACATCAGATAATGCATCGTTGTGAAATATGAATTACGCAGGATGAATGGATCGAACAAAGGTTAAAAAAATGAGTGTGATAACAAAATACTTGTTAACATATCTCCTCAGTCCTTCTGTTTCCAAGTAAAATTTGAAACTTTCAATTCTACAACAACTTCACCACTGGCTGTTCGCAACCTCAGGTTGTGACAAAGCACTATAATTCTTTAAAATAGACATTACTTTGAAAAAGAATGTGGAACAGAGTTTGCACACAGCAAGTTGCTACAAACTTTGCTATGACAGCTATAAGATAATATGATTTTTAGTGTTGTTGGCTGAGGGACAGGTGTCATCTAAGGCACAAGGAAGAATTATGAAATCAAATTGGAGGTCGCTGGAGTAAACTCAGCATCTGTGGAGAGAGTCAGGTCTGTGACCTTTCTTCAGAGCTGGGAGAAATTAGAGAACAGGTTTTGAGAAAAATGAGGTGGGATAAGAACAATGGAAGGTCTGTGATTGGGGGGAAAATGGGAGAGACTGAATGACAGAAACATCAGGACAAAATGGAGAGGTGATGGGGCAAGAAAAGAGAAACAAAGGTTTGCTTGAAGCAGATGTACTGCAGGCTGAAAGAGTAAAAAAAATGGAACAAGCAAAAGTGGAAACAAAATGGTGTATTTGAAAGATGTGGTACTGTTCCTCAGCCTCATATTGAGCTTTATTGGAACAGTGCAGGAGGCCAATGACAGTAATGTCAGTCTAAGAATAAGGAAGGGACTTCAGAGCTCAGTAGAGTTGAATCTTTGAATTGAATTGGCTTTAATGTCACATGTATTCAAATGAGTAAACTGAAAAGTTTATAGGTCGCCACTCACAGCACCGTCTTAGGTACCTAGGTACAGATTCTTCAATTACAAGATTAGTTACTGTGTAACAACGTCACCTGCACACGGTGCCATCTTAGATACCGAGTACCTAGGTACAATCCTTAGTTACAGAATAGAGAAATGAAGAAAACAAAAGTTACATTACAGCTATACACAGTATAACTGCTGGTCAGAAAGAAACAAGATGCAAAGTTAAAAAGATAAACATCACATATTCTCTCCAAGGGCTTGCCATGTCAGACCAGTGCAGGGGTCTTCACCTGGTCTGACCGCTGCCTGGCCCCACTCCTGCACCAGGCCACTGCTGCTGCTTTGCTCTGGGCTGCTGGACACTGACTCTCTCACTGCTAGCTGCTGGTGGCTGGTGTCTGCACTTTGGGCCACTGATTGCCAAACCAGCTTTGGAGGCCACGACTGGGTGTCTGAGGCCAAGAAAAGGGAGGAAAAAAAGGAGAAAAAACAAGAATGGGTGGAGTCGATGAACTCTGGCTGGAGTGTCCTACTTCACTGTTATCTTACCAGAAGTCCATTGAGCACTTTAGCAAGCACTGATGGTACAGAGCTGTCCCGCAGTTCCTGAGATTAACTCAGTCACGGTAGACAGAGGCAAATAGGTGCTATCTCAGACTCCAGCATCAGCAGTTCTTACTATCTCAAATTGGTGCTTGCTTTATGGGCATCTGGAGGATGGCTGAACAATCGTCTCTCCAATATATCATATTCACTCTATCTCTGCCACATCTGATCAAGGCTCTTGCATTATCACATTCACGATTGCAGACCTCATTTACACTCATCACCCCAACACCACCAATCCTGCATAACCTCTCTGCTGCCGACTTACTCACTCAGGATACCTCCTCTACTGGTACCAATAGTTATAGCTGTGTTACTCCAATAATACCATCTTTGGTTTCAATCCAAATTTCTCATATTCTCATGTGGAGAGGATTCTGACACTGGATCCAAAAATACCTTGTTCCCTTGTGCTTTTACCTTCTTTATAAGTCTTCTTTATATTGTTAAAGACTTTGGTCCTTGTCCTGGATTGATATTGGACACTGCCCTTGGCTTCCTTTTGCAGGAAAGAACAAAGGAGTTGCCCGAGGCCTGCTGTGAGCTCTGATCTAATGTTAAAACAAGTCTGGTAAAACTCTTCTTCAGAACTGAGTTTAGAAATTTAGTTTCTATCAACTCAAACTTAGCCAAAATAAAAACAAATGATTCAGCCCTAAATATCAAAACTGGATGCAAAGAACAGCTTTTGGTATACGCTGCTGGAGGAGAAGATCAAGTTCTTGACAACTTTCATTACTTTGGAAGATTTTGCTTTAACTACTTGCTATTTAACAGAACATCAGCTCTAGAAATTTTCCAAAGAGCAATGTCTAGTATTTTGCAAGGCCTTAGTGCTGTACTATGGGCATATGGTGGAACAGTTGAACAACATGAACAGAGAGTTTGAGAAATGTTACATTGTTTACAGCAAGAATGACTGACACCTAATGAAAAATGGGAATTTTCAAAAAAAATTAACTTTTCTTAGGCAAATCGTGAGTAGCAAGGATACAACGGCAAAGCCACAAAACAGAATGACTTCCCCACTCATACTTTCGTCCAAGCCTTCAGGGTATTCTATAAATGGTCAATAAAATAGCAACATTCTTACCAAACTTGGCCCAAGTTTCTGAAACTTTAAGGCAACTATTCAGGAAAACACAAGAATAGTGTTGAAATACGCACAAGAAACAGACAATTAAAGTACAACAAAGTGATAATGTCAAGTTATGCTTAATCACTACAGCTCCTCATTTCCGGCCATAATCACAGAAAATGCCTCGGCCACAAGTTTGGAGGCAGTCCTTTTACAAGAATGGACACATTGAAGCTGAAGGTCTATCTATCATGTGGCCTAAGCACTATCAGATACTAAGACAAGACAGGCATTTCTACAGAAAGAAGCTGACGTTTTTCCAGCCACCATCAGTTCTGAGGAAGAATTACCGGACCCAAAACGTTAACTCTGCTTTCTCCTTCACAGATGCTGCCAGACCTGCTGAGCTTTACCAGCAACTTTGTTTTTGCTACAGAAAGAAGTTCTTGCTGTCATATGAAGTTGTGAAAAGTTCTCAGACTATGTAGTTGGTCTTATAGCAGTCATTGACACATATCACATAAACTTAATTTCATTAAAATAAAACAAAGAACTGTGGATGCTGGAAATCTGAAACCAAATCAGAAATTACTGGAAAAACCTGTGGTACCCATTATCAGCTTTTCTTTCTCTCTGGCATGCTATCATCCATTCCATCGTCTGCCATTCTTTCTCTGTAGGCTCCATCTCTGCCTATCTGCTCATTCCTTTTCCTATCCCCACCCCCTGTCTTCAGCTTATATATCACCTTTTCCTAGCTACTATCAGTTCTGAAGGGTCACTCAACTCAAAATGTTAACTTTGCTTTCTCTCCACAGATGCTGCCAGTCCAACCACGTTTCTCCAGAAACTTCTATTTTTGCCCTAAGTTACATTACTAGATGAAAGAATGTTACCAAGAGCCCAGATATTCCACCTGAGTTTAATGAGGTTTGCTTATGAAATGAAATGTGTACAGGGTAAGATACAAATAATGGCAGATACATTGTGCAGAGCACCTATGGGTAGACTGACACAGCAAGGAGTGAATTTTATTGACAAAATCGAATCAGACTCTCAGAATATTGCAGCACATTGGCTTGCAAGCACTAACAAACTCAGAGAACTTTGTCATACACAGATACAAGAGGAAGATTCCACCCAAATTCACCAACTCTATATTCAAGTTTGTCCAGAACAAAATCTATTGGGATAGTCAGGAGAATGTTCTTCTATTAGGCAGACATCATTGAAAAATGACATAAAGACTTACATGGGTATAATGAAATGCAGAGTTCATGCTCAGTTCGGTGGCTGGGAAATGATTTTAAGTTGTGAACTATGTGCAATGTGTTGATCAGAATGAAGAAACCACTACTAATGTCCAAATTTCCAAGCAGACCTTGGGAATGTTTAGGAAAAGCTTAATTTTCCATAAGTGACAAGTCATACTTATTGTCATGTTTTTTTTTCTGGAATACATTGAAGTTTAACAGTTATGTATGTTGACTACTCAAAATAGTTGTTAGAGCTTTGGATGAAAAATTGCAACTGATGGACATCAATCCAAGTTGTAGACAATGGCCTACAATTTGTGAATGAATATTTTGCTAATTTCACAACAACAAAAAAATGAACTTCAACGTCTGACAAATTCTCTCAGGTATCCTCAAACTAACGAAGCAGAACAAGGAATCACAATGATCAAATTACCACTGAAGATAAAAATAAATTTCCAAGCAGCACTCTTAGATTGCAGTGAGGTTTTGTCAGCTTTTGTGCTCCTAAGAAGTTGCTTGGCCTGCTGCATTCATCCAGCTCCACACTTTGCTATCTTAGATTGCAGATCAACTTTGATTACTGAATTAGCATCATAAGAGTTACTGACAGGAAAGAAACGCAAAATACAATTTCCTATACTCCCAAAACTAAATATTTAGGATTATCAAAGAGTGTAAGACAGAGAGAAAACTTTGGGAACACCATAAGCAAAAAACTAAAGTAGGAACTATTTACTAAGACCTTATCAAAACTAAATGAAGGCCAAAGAGTATGAAGCAAAGATCAAAACAGAGAGATGTAAATCGACATAGATCTTATCAAAATGTATTATCAGAAGAAATGAGAAACCTTTTTCCATAATATTGAAGACAGCAAACATTCAGCTATCTGGATAAACCAAGTAGTGAAACTGTAAATTACAGGCTTCAATCATCAGGAAGTGGCCTTGCTTGCTGCATGCCATCTTTAACCAATCGTGAATCTGAAGATACACATTTCTCATCTGGTACATACTTAATTCCAGGGTACAATTTAATTGGGCAAAGTTAATGAAACGCATGATAAATCTACTAGAATGTGGCTCCCACTGCCTACAATTGGGAAGCATGCTCTGCCCTCAATTTACTGCTAACTTAATAACCAACTTTTATCCCACCATTTGGAAGCTGACATTTTGTCTACTACTCAATTAAGTTCTGCTGCGTGCTTCATCTGCTGCTTCTGTTGTGTGCAATTGCTTTATTTCTTCCCTTATAAGATATCTAGAGTGCATACAGTTTTCTCCAGTAGCAAAAACAATCAGCTATCAACAATAGTTGTAAAAATCTATTCTGCTGGACAGTATACTGTTTATTAATTGATAAAATGTGGCTGTACTAATGTTTAGACAGAGACAGAGAGAGATGATGTAATGTGGTCACAGCTCAAAAGGAGCATAAATACCAGCACAGACCTCTGGAGCCAGGCTGCTTTCAATCTGTAAGGTTCGATGTTAAAGGCAAAGCTTGGAGAAATCAATGCACACCTGTTTAAATAAAATTATTTTTATTTCACAATTTCAAGTTGGTTTTGTTTTAGCTTTAGTTATTACAGATGTATTTGACGCTAAGATAATACATATCCATGTGTTAAGCCCACTGAAGTTACTCAAAGCAAAAACTGACCATGGTGCACGGCTTTTATTTGACTCTCCCAAAGGAATATTACAAAAAAATTGTCATATGCCTTCAATAATGATGTGACAAAGCCTATTTTGTCTTTAATTTTAATCACTTTAATTTCCTTTTTCACTTACTTTTTGTGGCTAAGTGAATTGACTTACAACCTCCTCCTTAGGCTGAGCTAGCGCTGCTCTATAACCAGTTGCCACAGATATCAGAGCGTGGATGGCCAAATCAATGACTTCAGCTCCTTTCTTTGTGAGTCAGTGCTGCATTCTGCTTGGTAGCTTCCTCATTGGCACATTTAAGATGAGAAGATTGCAAAGCACTGCAATCCATGAGTCTGTGACGTAACTTGTTTTCATTTCAGTTCCTTCACTGCCTCAGTCTAATTGCTATTTTAAAATCGATTGGTAACCAAGTAACTAATAAATTCTGAGTTAACACAGTGTGGAGCTGGAGGAACACAGCAGTCCAGGTAGCATAAAAGGAGCAGGAAACTTGATGTTTTGAGTCAGGACCCTTCTTCAGAAATGGGGGAGGGGAAAGGGAGCTCAGAAATAGAGAGAAGATGTGGGACTGGGGAAGGTAGGTGGAATAATGACTGGTGAGTGCAGGTAGGCAGTGGTGAGGATTGATCAGTGAGGTGGGAGGAGCAGATAGGTGGGAGAGAAGATGGACAGGTTGTAACAAGTCAAGAAGGTGGGGATGAGCGAGAGGTTTGGTCATGGGATGAGGGGATTTTGAAACTGGT
Organism: Stegostoma tigrinum; assembly: GCF_030684315.1. Lineage (NCBI taxonomy): Eukaryota > Metazoa > Chordata > Chondrichthyes > Orectolobiformes > Stegostomatidae > Stegostoma > Stegostoma tigrinum. Next base: position 79,319,102 of record NC_081358.1, read on the forward strand.
AAAATGCACATTTAGGCCATTAGTGACCGCCTCGAAACCGACATCTATTTCAAGCCCACCAACTCCCACAGCTACCTAGACTACACCTCCTCTCATGCACCTTCTTTCAAGAATGCAATCTCCTACTCCCAAATCCTCCTCCTCTGCTGTGCCTAGTCCCAAGATGGGATGTTCCACTCCCGAACATCCCAGATGTCCTCTTATTTCAAGGACCTCAACTTTCTCCCTTCGGTGTTCGAAAATGCCCTCAACTGTATCTCTTGTGTTTCCCACATCTCTGCCCTCACATCCCCTCCCACCAACAAAAACAAAGACAAAGACAGAATCTGCACCCCCCCCCCGTCCTCATATATCACCCCACTAACCTCCATATCCAATGTATCATTCTCCACCACTTCCGCCATATACAAAACTACCCCACAACCAAAGATATATATTTCCCTTCCCAACCCTATCTACCTTTTGTAGGGATTGCTCTTTCCATGACTCCCTCGTTTGTTCCACACTCCCTAGTAACCCCACCACCTTTCCCTACAACCGCAGGAAGTGTTACCCTGCCCCCACACTTCTCCCCTCACCTCCATTCAAGACACCAAACAAATCTTTCGCATCAGACAGAGGTTCAGCTGCATATCCGTCAATGTGGTCTTTGTATCCACTGCTCCTGATGTGGCCTCCTCTATATTGGTAAGACCAAGCGGAGGCTCAGCAACTCGGTTCATGGCAAACGACACCTTGCTTTCACGAACCATTTCAACTCCCCCTCCTACTCTGTGGGCAACATATCCATCCTGGATGATGTCACCCGGTAACTGGAGGAGAAGCACCTCATATTCCACTTTGGTAGCCTGCAGCCCAATGGCCTAAATGTGGATTTTACCAGTTTTAAAATCTCCTCATTCCATGACCAACTCCTGCCTTCTTGACCTCACACAGCCTGTCCATCTTCTCTCCTACCCATCTGCCTCACCCACTTCACTGACCAATCCTCAACACTACTTACCTGCACTAACCTATCACCATCCCACCTATCTTCCCCAGCCCCACCCCTCCCCTATTTATTTCTGAGCTCCCTTTCCCCTCCCCCATTTCCGAAGAAGGGTCCCGACCCAAAATGTCAACTTTCCTGCTTCCCCTGATGCTGTCTGGCCTGCTGTGTCATCCAGCTCCACACTGTGTTATCTCTGACACCAGCATTGGCAGTTCTTACTATCTACAACTAATAAACTGTGTTTTGGGATCATTCTTCTTCTGCTATCAAATGTAAGTAGGTATAAAATAATTTTTTCATAAATATTGGTTCAGAATTAAAATCAAACCTTTCACAATATGCAAGTGGCTGAGAATAAAATACTGAAATGTATTCTTAAATAAATTTATTCAGCTTTGTTAAATGATTATTTAAAAAAAATGTACCTCAAAACTAGTTACTATCTCATGCAGTTTTTGCAAATGTGAGTTAAAGGGATCTCTATATGTTTACATTGCTGAGTCCGTCCAAAGTTGATGGCTGAGCATTATTGGATAAATTTTTGCAAATATTGACTGATTAAATGTTTTGAATATTTAATTAGTTGTTATGGCAGACTCTTAAGTAGGGTCTTAAGTTTTAGCAGTAAATCCTTAGGTTAGTTTAAAATAGGAATATTTGGAAATCACAAGATTGCATTTCATGCAAGTCAAAAGGCTGCGTAGGGCAGTAGTTTACATAGTCAACTTCTTTTGTTCCAGTTCTGTTGCTTGAATATAACGACAGTGGTCTTTTTTTGAGTTACCTTCTGAGATGTCCTGCAACTGATGTCAAAATGCTTCTTCATGGTCAGAAAGCACAGTAATTACTTTTCCACTTGAACTGTAACATTTGCATTTGCAAATATATTCTTAACATATTCTGCTTTCAGGTGAGTTTTTTTTGTCCAATGAGGGCAAAGGTAGAAGGTAAAATGGCTGCCCACCTGCTTAAGTAAAGCAATGGTCTTCTTTTACTTGTTATGATAAAACATAAGTCAACTCTACAGCAGCTGAAAGGTAATGAAATAAGATCCAATTCAAATCCTACCCCCATTCCTTATATTTGGTATTTTATTTGTGAATACAATAGGGGAATTTTTTCTATTTCACTGTAAACTGGACACAGAAGATTCAGTAGAAATATTCTCAAACTGGAAAGCTGTGTAAATCTGTTATTATGCAGAATGGTAAATACTTTTTAAACGCGAATGTTTACATATAGATTTCCTTTTACTGATGTAAGTATTTAAGGAAGGTAAAACTAAAAAAAAAGTTGGGCTCATATGAATTTTGCAATATATTTTCTTGCTTATTTCACTTTCCATAAACAATATTTTTATTGAATAATAGATATTCTTTAAAGAATAAAGTTTTGGGCTAACTTCAGATTAAAAGTTCAAGTGGGCTGAAGATTTAAGTTCCAATGCCCAGTGTGAGGAAATGGTGTTTGGGAAGCTCGGTTATTAACACTGATCTGAAGCTTCCTTTGGTAATCAAAGATCTGAAACTGGTGACCACTTCCGAAACTGGTCCGGAAATGTCTCTGGACGTTCTCTTTAGGCTAATCAGGACAATCACCCTTTCAGTTGATCTGTAATGTGAAAAGACAGATGGTATGAATACATCCAGCTGCAGAAAATTGATTGGAAAATCACAGTAGCAACATTATAGTTATGATTTCAACACAACATACAACAGACAACAAGAAAGCAGATAATACTTATTTTCCAAAAGCAGCTTCCTGATTCATGCTGTTCAGGGATCAGTATGCCTGGATGTAGTAATTAATTTAGAATGCGATGTATAATTTACTGGCGACTACCTGAGATCCCTCCAGGCATAAGATCCTATGTTGACAGGCCAATGCATATCAATATGAACTTGTCAGCTCTATTCACAGCTTTATTAATAAAAAGAATTTAACAATTCAAAGATGAAACAATTAAATATGTATCTATTTTTAATAGGAATCTCTATATTAGGAAATACTAATGTTGTATCATTAAATGCTAACAGACAGGTACAAAAATAATTAAAAATCTTAGAAGAATGTTAGTTTTTATCTCAAGAGCATCAGAATGCAAAGGGCTGGAAGTAATGCTACAGTTGTATGAAGTTCTTATTAGAATGCATCTAAAGTATGTATCCAATTCTGGCTCTGCACCTCAGGAAAGATGTTGTGATCTTAGAGGGTTTGACTGCAGATTTCTTAGAATGATATCTGGACTGGGTGCACTGATTAGGCTTCCATCTGTTGATTTAAATCTTATTGGAGCATCTCTGGAAAGCATGCCTCACTATTCACAGTCATTATAAAAGGTAAAGATTTTATTGACGTATTTAATATTTCCCGATTTACCTGTGTTTTGTTAGATCAAGCTTAACAAAAATCATGAACCAGTTTTTTGTACTTAACAAGAATTACTATTTATTACAATATCATGGATGAAGAGAAAAATCTGGGAAGGCAACTGAATACTTCTTATCCACAGTGTTCACTAAGATTATCCTTTTGCTGACAGAGTTTTGATGTTTGTTGACTTTGTCTTCTCCAGGTGCTTTTCACTTCCTTGCAGGTGGCACAGACTTTTGGTTCACAAAACATAGTTTCTTAGCTACTGGTTAAAAGTCACAGGCTACGGCAACTGGGGAGTGAAAATAAACTGGCTTACTTCAGGTTTTTTTTTTACTGCAGAGGGAAAAATACCACTCCGCTTTTGTAGTGCTCCAAAAGGCTTTGGGCTGTATTGTTCACACACTCAAGCAGTTCAGCTATTTGGGAGCCAATCATGTTGTTAGCACACAGAAGGCTTTTGCCATCGACAGCTCTACAGACCAATTAGCTACTTGTCGCCAACTAAGTCTCATTTTGTACACAAGATTATTTACAATAATCTTCCTCTGCTGAACAAGCAGCAGTGTAAACAACACTTAGAAATAAATATTAGTAACTTGTTTTTGAAAGATGCAGTAACCCCTTCCACAATTCTTAGTTTTAAAACAGTCCTTGTTACTATTTCAGTCCACAATTCAAATGACCAAAAATAACAGTCTTGACAATATAAAAGATTTAGGGAAAATTAATTTATTATTTAAGATGTTTGCAGGGGTTGATTGGGTCGATAGTTTCTCTTTACCTCTACAGGTAGAAGAGTTTAAGATCAAAAAAGAAGAAATAAAGGGTAATCTTCAAAAATCTGGAACTCTTCTCTCTCAAAAAAAAACGACGTTAGCAGATAGATGGAGCCGAGATGTAGATATGGTATTTTGATCATAGGTCAGAACTCTAAAGTACCATGGATATTTTTTGCAATTCCAAATTGTGTGTGATTTTTTAATGACAGCCGAAATGACCAAAAGTGGCTGCAGACGTAAGTTAATTAGATCTCGGGTGAGAGGGGGGGAGAGAGAGAGAGAGAGAGAGAGAGACGTGGAATTTCACACCTAAAGGTGCAAAGGGAACTTCAAGAAACAGCCCTTAAAGGGGGAAAACGGCAAGTCAGAATAGGCTGGATTGTGGCCTTTACGAAGATAATGAGGAGCAGCTGACTCCTGGTCAACAACGATTCACTCCCTGCAGAGTTTATCCCAAACAGCAGACACATTTTGTATCTTTCCCTCTGGAAAATAAACAAGGACAGGGGTTTAAAAAGCCAGATTGAACTCGACTAGTAGGTGTTAGTGGGACTGAAGTTCTTATGTGTGCCAGTGGGTCAAGGTACCCATATGTACTTACAGCATTAGCTGTTTAAGTCACATCTGAAGATTTATCCACTTGTTATCCCAGTGTCGCAGGTAAAGAGTAATCTCACTCTTTGTTATCTCAAGAACACAAGACCATAAAATATAAGAGTAGGATTAGGCCATTCAGCCCACAGCGTCTGCTCTGCCATTTTATCATGTTTCTCAACCCCATTCTCCTGGCTTCACTTATAATCCCTGACCCCTTACTAATCAAGGACCTATCAATCTCTTGTCTTAGATACACTCAATGACCTGGTTTCTGCAGCCTTCTGCAATAATGATTTCCACAGATTCACCACTCTCCCTCCGGTTGAAAAAATTCCTCCCTCATCTCAGTTCTAAAGGGTCATCCTTCACCTGGAGGCTGTGCTCTTGGGTCCTAGTCTCTCCTACTAGTGGAAACAACATCTTCATGTCCACTCTCCAGGAATCTCAGACTTCTGCAAGTTTCAATGAGATCCTTCCACACACTCAATTGACATGGAGTCCTCAACTGCTGCTCATATGGCAAACCCTTCATTCTGGGATCATTCCCAGAAATCCTGGTTAAATTGGCTCACATTGAAAAATAAGTTCATTTGGGTCTGGGTGAAAGGTATCCACAAGAGAAGGGATCCATTTTTGATTAACCTTCTTGCAACCATCTGAGCAAACAGATGGGTAAGAAGGGGAACTATTGTCACCCAGGAACTTAATATTTGGGGTATCCCATTTGGGATCATAACAAGTTAGGGAACCTTGCTTGGAATCTGCATATAGCCATAGGTTGACTAGAATACTACTAGGTGCCAAAAGTAAAACACTTTCAGAAATATATGTTTATGGAGTCTGATGAGTAGCAAGTAAATCCACAACTCAAACATTTTGGCACAAGTGCTGGATGTGCCACCAGCTGTGAACTCCAGTTCTAGCCTTACTAAAGAGAGACACAGGAACAGGAGTAGGCCATTTTTGCCCCTGTGACTGTTCTACCCTTCACTGTGATTGTGGTTGCACTTTAACCTATACTGTAAAGTTGGCCCAAAAACAGTATTGCAGTTTCTAGGCTCCACTGTCTTACTCAGTGATAGGGTATCTCTGAATGATACCGCATTGAATTTGTTCTGAAAGCCTGGCAGATGGCCAACACATTATTTTGTTCATGCCTAGTTTTGAACAGCTTGGCTTTCATGGCAGGATGCATGCCTTGTGTGGTATATTGGTAAACCTAGCAACATATAAATTCAGTACAGGAAGTGATTATATATTTTAATCCCAAACATAAGATTTTTTTTCTACTACTTGAGGATTACATGCAGGCAAGGAAGGAGCTCAAAAATGGTCTGAGGAGAGCCAGGCGGGGGCACGAGAAAGGCTTGGCAGAAGGAATCCGGGAAAACACAAAGGCATTTTACACTTACGTGAGGAATAAGAGAATGGTCAAAGAAAGAGTAGGGCCGATCAGGGATAGCATAGGGAACTTGAGTGTGGAGCCTGAGGAGGTAGGGGAAGCCCTAAATGAGTTTTTTGCTTCTGTCTTTATGAAAGAAACGACCTGTGTAGTGAATGAAACCTTTGAAGAGCAGGTGTGCATGCTGGAATGGATAGAGATAGAGGAAGCTGATGTACTGAAAATTTTGTCAAACATTAAGATTGACAAGTCGCCAGGCCCGGATCAGATTTGTCCTCGGCTGCTTTGGGAAGCGAGAAATGCAATTGCTTCGCCACTTGCGAAGATCTTTGCATCCTCGCTCTCCACTGGAGTCGTACCTGAGGACTGGAGAGAGGCAAATGTAATTCCTCTCTTCAAGAAAGGAAATAGGGAAATCCCCGGCAATTATAGACCGGTAAGTCTCACGTCTGTCGTCTGCAAGGTGTTAGAAAGGATTCTGAGGGATAAGATTTATGACCATCTGGAAGAGCATGGCTTGATCAAATACAGTCAACACGGCTTTGTGAGGGGTAGGTCATGCCTTACAAACCTTATCGAGTTTTTTGAGGATGTGACTAGTAAGGTTGATGAGGGTCAAGCTGTGGATGTGGTGTATATGGACTTCAGTAAGGCATTTGATAAGGTTCCCCATGGAAGGCTCATTCAGAAGGTCAGGAGGAATGGGATACAGGGGAACTTAGCTGCTTGGATACAGAATTGGCTGGCCAACAGAAGACAGCGAGTGGTAGTAGAAGGAAAATATTCTGCCTGGAAGTCAGTGGTGAGTGGGGTTCCACAGGGCTCTGTCCTTGGGCCTCTACTGTTTGTAATTTTTATTAATGACTTGGACGAGGGAATTGAAGGATGGGTCAGCAAGTTTGCAGACGACACAAAGGTCGGAGGTGTCGTTGACAGTGTAGAGGGCTGTTGTAGGCTGCAGCGGGACATTGACAGGATGCAGAGATGGGCTGAGAGGTGGCAGATGGAGTTCAACCTGGATAAATGCGAGGTGATGCATTTTGGAAGGTCGAATTTGAAAGCTGAGTACAGGATTAAGGATAGGATTCTTGGCAGCGTGGAGGAACAGAGGGATCTTGGTGTGCAGATACATAGATCCCTTAAAATGGCCACCCAAGTGGACAGGGTTGTTAAGAAAGCATATGGTGTTTTGGCTTTCATTAACAGGGGGATTGAGTTTAAGAGTCGTGAGATCTTGTTGCAGCTCTATAAAACTTTGGTTAGACCGCACTTGGAATACTGCGTCCAGTTCTGGGCGCCCTATTATAGGAAAGATGTGGATGCTTTGGAGAGGGTTCAGAGGAGGTTTACCAGGATGCTGCCTGGACTGGAGGGCTTATCTTATGAAGAGAGGTTGACTGAGCTCGGTCTCTTTTCATTGGAGAAAAGGAGGAGGAGAGGGGACCTAATTGAGGTATACAAGATAATGAGAGGCATAGATAGAGTCGATAGCCAGAGACTATTTCCCAGGGCAGAAATGGCTAGCACGAGGGGTCATAGTTTTAAGCTGGTTGGTGGAAAGTATAGAGGGGATGTCAGAGGCAGGTTCTTTACGCAGAGAGTTGTGAGAGCATGGAATGCGTTGCCAGCAGCAGTTGTGGAAGCAAGGTCATTGGGGTCATTTAAGAGACTGCTGGACATGCATATGGTCACAGAAATTTGAGGGTGCATCCATGAGGATCAATGGTCGGCACAACATTGTGGGCTGAAGGGCCTGTTCTGTGCTGTACTGTTCTATGTTCTATGTTCTACTTAAGCGTTGTATAAACCGTACATCTGAGAAGTTTGAACAAAATATTTATATTTGCAAGTCTGAATTCTGCTGTTGTCAATCTTAACTTTGACTGTACCTCTCCTAGGGCCATGAGTACTCAAAATGAATTAATGAAATATAAAGGGCCAAAACCATAAAAGGTTAATGAAGTGAAAACAGTGCTTTTTGCTTCAGTCCAGCGTGATTACCAAACTTTCATTATATCACACTGCAGTACCAGATTAATTGTTGACTGTAGGGAAATAAGCTGCAGCATACAGTGACTTGCAACACCTGGGATCTTTTCCAATTGAAACTTCTATTTCTGTGTCTAGTTGCAAAACAGAATCAGATTTTCTCATGCAGAAGTTCGAATTAAACATTCACCTTTGTCCACGTTCTTCTCACAAATCAAACCATTGAGGTCTGTGCAAAAGAAGTCATTCCACAATGCGCCTGAAGTCAAGCCAGCACAATCTTCAGTTGCTCTTTCATGTTGCCAATTATCAGGTTGCCCTGGCTTCCAGTTTCTGGAAAACAGCAGTCAAACAAAATGAAGGCACAAGCCAAACACGCAGTGAATCCTTTCAGTATATGGTCAACAGAAGTTAATATAGCTACCTTGTCAAGAATAATATATTTGCCAACTGTCTGCCCCTCTTCCGCAGCTACGTTCATGCCCAGGTGATCTTGGAAAGGGAGCATGCAGTGTCTATCAAAATGTGAGGCTGGATGAACACAGCAGGCCAAGCAGCATCTCAGGAGCACAAAAGCTGACGTTTCGGGCCTAGACCCTTCATCAGAGCCTTCGGGCCTAGACCCTTCTCTGATGAAGGGTCTAGGCCCGAAACGTCAGCTTTTGTGCTCCTGAGATGCTGCTTGGCCTGCTGTGTTCATCCAGCCTCACATTTTGTTGTCTTGGATTCTCCAGCATCTGCAGTTCCCATTATCTCTGATGCAGTGTCTATCAATGCCTTTAGAGAGCGATGTGGGCACTGCATCTGCATCTTGCTGACTTGCTGTCTCTCACCTATTGCTTTCATTGCTTCTCTTTGCATCACCCCAGTCACTCCTGCTTCCCCATGTTACTGAGGCTTTTCACTGCTTCCTTTGTCACTTGCTTGCTTCATTCCACTGCCTCCCACTTCCCACCGCACTGATCTCTTGCTCCCTTTAATGCTATTCCATCCAAGTCATTAGCATATATTGCAAATAAGTGTAACTTCAGCACTGAACTCTTGCTCCCTTTAATGCTATTCCATCCCTATACCTCTCGAAGCCCCTCATTATTCACTTCTCATGGCTCCTCCTTGTGTCCATTCTGGAAAGTGATTAAAAATGTCGAGGGTCTGCTAGAGTAAGCAAGAGAGAAACCAAGTCACTTGTGTCAGTCATCACTGTCTTGCGATGTTGGGAACCATTTTGCATCTTTCACTTTCATAGAATCAGATCTATTATCAAGTGATCAGCACATTTATCAAAATAAATTGATCTTTGCCTCTTGTTGATTTGACATTTGTTACTGCTGAAAATCTGACCATGTTTCCTTTTTGCTTTTTGGAGATTTGTGCCATGCTCATTGGTTAGTTCTTCCAAGAACCACAGTCTCTGTTGCGATACAGAGATAACCTGGGTGAACGCTTCATTGTAAATTGTAGGAATATGTTGTGGTTTACAGATAATCTAGATGGTAATTCGAGGAAGCAGTACGTACAGAAAGAAATGCTAAATGCTGTTAGTTCCTGTGAGTCTGTGGAAAAATGTACAGACCAATATCAATTCTTGGCATCAAGCCTGGAAAAGTGCACGGCACCTCAGAACTTGAGCCTTAAGTTTTTCCAGCATACAGCTGTTGTCTGGATGTATTTTTATTGATTGTTTAATTACCATGTGTCTAACTCTATATGTACATTGCCACTTTTTTTGAAAGCACAAATAATGGAATTGCACAAATTAGTGCTCAACTTTCTGGATGATAGTATTTTGTACTGCGGAATCTAACTCCATTTGAATTTTTCTTGAATGTAAATGCTAAACTTCCAAGAAAGTTCAATGTATGGGGGTGGGGGGAAGGTGGTTGGGCATCATCTTTCAGACATGATAGAACATCACCTTTTAAAATTTCTAATGGCATCAAAACTGTTTGGATAAAGGTTACTCAACTAATGCACAGATTCAATGCTGCAGTCAGGAATCTTTGAAAGATTTGTCATATTGTCGATTATGATAATATGTAGATTTATGAATGAACACAAACCAAAAGGTAAAGTGTGGTCCATCAGTTTCAACAACTTAAAAGTTTACAGGTGACCATCCTGACGTATTGCCATTTAAGGGAGGTAATGCCAAAGCAAGGGGTATCAGACTCATTGTAAACAATTAGCTGAATGTGTGGATTGTATCATGCTTGGCCAGTTTCAACAGATTTAAGATGTGTCTATGAATAATTGCATCAGTGTGTGTCAATCTTGGCATATAGTGCATCTTGTCTATTCCTTTTGGGATATCACTTAAATGGAAGTGAAGTCTTTAACTTTTCTGATAGCATCCATTTAGTGGACCTGTAAGTTGTAACATTGCAGTTACTTCCTCGACGCTGTTGACATGCTTGTATGTCACTTCAGAAGCTTCTCCGGCATTGTTCCTTAGATCCCTTGTTTTCATGTTCTGTTATGCTATAAGACCATAACAGCAGAAGTAGACCATTTGGCCCATCACGTCTACCCTACCAATCAGTAAGATCATGATTGACTCTATGAATCAACTCCACTCTCCTACCTATTCCCCATACTCTTGATTCCCTTACTGGTTAAAAGAATGTCTCTCTCAGTCTCAAACATCCTAAACAAAACAACCTCTACAGCCCTCTGTGATAAAGAATTCCACCAATTCACTGCCTTCTGAGACAAAAAAAATCCTCCTCATCTCTTAAAATGGGGGATCCTTTATTCTGAGATTACGCGTTCTGGTCCTAATCTCTCTCACAAGGGGAAAACATCCTTGCCATATTTAGTCAGTTGAGACACTTTTTAGAATCTTATATGATTCAATCAGTCCTCTAAATAGCAATGAATACAGGTCCAACCTACTCAAGCTCTTCTCAAAAGAAAATCCCTCCATATCTGGGATCAAACTAGTAAACCTTCTCTGGACTGCCTCCACTGCCAATATATCTTTCCTTAGATAAGGGAACCAAGAATGTTCACAGTATTCAAGGTGTGGTTGCACCAGTGCAAAGTTTTAATAAGATTTCCTATTTTTTATTCTCCATTCTCAGGCAAGGCCAATAAAAGTCAACACTCCAATTGCCCTCCCTCCTGGCTTATTCCCAACTGAACTTAGGTCCCAGCCTCTTGTGATTCATGCATGAGGACTCAATGCTCTGTACTACAGTTTTTTTGCAATCTTTCTACATTGAAATAATACTCAGCTCCTCTGTCTTCATAAAAGGCAAAACCTCACATTTTTCCACATTATGTTGAATTTGCCAAGTTTTTGTTCACTCTTACCTTGTCTATATCTCTTTGTAGTCTCTTCATGTTATCTTCACTACTTGCTTTTGTCCCTACGTTAATGTCATCTGCCAACTTGACTATAATGCATTTACTTTCCTCATCCATGTCATTAACATATATTGCAAATAAATGTAACTTCACCACTGATCCCTGTACTCTTGTTGCAGGTTGCTGTCTTGAAAATGTACCTCTTATCCCAACTTTTTGTCTTCTACTAGTTAGCCAATCCTCTATCCACATTAATATAACACCATGAGCTCATCTTATTAAGTAAACTTACTGAATGTAATCCAAATATATTACATCCACTCATTCCTTTCAATCAAACCTGTTTGATACTTTCTCAAAGAATTCTAACAAGTTTTCATACACAATTTCCTTTCAAGAAGCCATGCTGGCTCTATTTAATTCAACTATGCATTTCTAACTGCTCTGCTATTACATCCTTTATAATACTGTAATGTTTTTCCGTAGCTGACATTAAGCTAACTGATATGCAGCTTATATTTTGTCTCCCTTTTTAGAATAAAGGTATTGCATTGGCAGTTTCCTAATCCTTTGGATGATATCAGAATCTAAAGATTATTGAATGATTACTACTAGTGCATCCACTATGTCTTTAGCTGCTTATCTTAGGTTATATTCTACAATTCTATCAGGTCCGGGGTGATGTTCCCTCTAAGCTGCATGGCTGCAACATGCACAAAGTTCTGAGCACAGTGATCAGCATCGGCATGGCGATCGTGGTATTAACTTTTGGTTTTGGATGTCACTGCCACCCCAGGCCTTTGAGGCTGTGCAGCCAGTAAGAAAATTAGTGGAAATGCTGCCTTTAGTTATTGGCCTTTAGTCCTGTCAGGTTCTCTGGCATTTTTTCTGTCACAATGGTTATTTTGTTTATTTCCTTCCTTTTGTTCCTTGATTTTGTATTTTAAGAATGCTAGTAATGTGAAGACTGATGAAAAGTATTTATTCAACTTCTATCATTTTCCGGTTCCTCATTATTATTTTTCCAGCCTCATTCTGAGGTGCCTATTTTTACTTTGGCATCTTTCTTTCTTTTCGTATATTTAAGACACTCTACTTGCTATCAGTTTTTATATAACTTGCGAGTCTACCCTCAATTTATTTGCTGCATCTTTTTCTTTTTAGTTATCTTTTATTGGCTCTTCAAATTTTCCAAATACTCTGCCTTATCATTAATCCTTGATACATTGTGTATTCTCTTTCAATTTGATACTATCCTTAAGTTTCTTGGTTAACTACAGTTATCCCTTCCTAGAATTCTTCTTCCTCATTAGGACATATCTTTCTGAGTCTGAACTATTTTCTTAAATATCTGCCATTCTTTATAAATTGTCTTTACTGCTAAAACACCTTTCCCATTCTACTACAACCAGCTCTATCCTCACTCATTTGTCCTTACTTAAGTTCAGCACAGTTGTTTATAACTTTAGTTTCTTACCGCAAACTGAATACTAAATTCTATCATGTTATGGTCACTATTTAGAAAAATTGCCTCATTTCACATTACCAGATCCAAAAGTAGCCTAATCCTGGTTGGATCAATTACATATCCTTCTAGCAAACAGTCCCAAATACAACGCTGAATTCTTCCCCTGCCAGTTTGATTTTCCCAATCTACATGAAGATTAAAGTCACCCATGATTAATGTGCTGTCTTTTTTATGTGCATTCATTATTTCCTAGTTTATTCTCTGTCATACAGTATAAAAACTGTTAGGGGACCTACTGATGACTCCCACAAGGGTCGTCTTCCCTTTATTTCTTACCATTACTCATGTGGATTTTATACCTTCCATTTTAAGATCATTTCTTGTCATCACACTTATTCTATCTTGTATCCACAAGTCTGTCCCACCATCCTTTCTTTCCTACTCATACATTTGGAAAAAAAAATCACATTCTTGAATATTTAGTTCCTAACTTTGATCTTCTTGTAATTATACCTTCATCATGGCTATAAAACTATATCCTGAACTCTATTTGAGCTGTTAATTCAAAAAGCCATTAAGCACCCTTTTTTCTCTTTTGACCCTATTTCCTGCTGTGTTTTTATGTTTGACAGCTCTGTCCCTTTCTGTTCCACTCTGGGTATCATGACCTAAGTAGGTGCCCTGCAATCCAGCTACAACCTTTTTCTTGAGAAGATGACATATCCTGTCTCCAGAAACCTCCCACCCCACCTAGATTAAAGGTCTCACCACAGCCTTAGTTATTCAATATGCCAACTCTCTAAGTTTTTCTGGGTAACTTGAATTCTTGCGTACTTTACCCAATACCACCTTGTAGAAGGTAATGTAAGAAACATGCAAGTTCAGAAGTTCCACTGAATGTGTTGATGGCTGTGACAGCTGTTCTAGAATCAAGCATTTGCAGATGCTGCTGGCCTGCTGCAATTGCTTTGAAATCACAATCTTCCTCCAACAGTGCATCTGTGGTGTATTTCTTACATTTGTGTATAATTGTCTTTCGGAAAGATTCGTTAGGTGTAGAGGTAATGATAAGTTTGAGTGTCTTGTATCAAACTGATCATGGCCTACAAACTGATCATTGCATGTGGCTATTAGTAGCATAACATGAACTCACGTTTGCATAACTAGAAATTGACTCAAGATTTAAGATAGCCAGATTTTCACAGGCTCTCTCAGGATCTTTGCTGTCATTAATAGAAATAAAAGTGGATTTTATTCTTAAATCTTCAAATCCCCAAACAATAATAGATTTGCTGATCCAAAATGCAATTTCTTTTATAATAACGGAATTTCAAAGATGTCCCAATCCACGGTTAGCTGTTTAATTACCATCTCCAGTGACTCAGGTACTGTTCGGGGACTCAGTGTTTGAATCCTGTCATGGTGGATGGTGGGATGTGAATTCAACAAGAATTCAACAATTCAACAGGATTCAAACTGAGTCCCCGAACAGTACCTGAGTCACTGGATTAATAATCCAACAATAATACCACGAAGCCATTGCCTCCCCCTTATCACTTTGCATGTGTCCTGCTGCTGCCACCTCACTATTAGGCTCTCACTCCCTGCCATGCTGCAGGGGTTATTTCTGCTATAACCTTTGCTGTGGGATTTTGTCAAATACCTTCTGGAAATCTAAGTTCTGTATATCTACTGGTCCTCCTTTATCCACGATGTTACTTCCTTAAAGAACTCCAACAGATTGGTTGAACACTTAGGTGGCAGTAAATTCAACAAGAATCTGGAATTTAGAGTCTGACGATGACCATGAATCCATTTGTCAAAAAATCCATCTGGTTCACTGATGTCCTTTAGGGAAGGAAACTGCCATCCTTACCTGGTTTGGCCTACATGTGACTCCAGACCCACGGCAATGTTGTTGACTCTCTCTACCGTCCTCTGGGCAATTAGCGTTGGGGAATGAATTTTGGCCGAGCCAGTAACAACCTCATTCCGTGAATGAATGTAACAAAACGCTGTGCACACTGCGTTGCAGCTAGCTGAAGTTATAGGTCACATCTGTGCATGCATGAACACATTTTAGGTGTATGGATAATTAATTTGTTTAAAGAAAATATTTTTTAAATAAAAATGTGTGCAGAATTGGTTTCCAAAGTGTGAATGTTATGAATCATAATATACTTAATTTGAAGTTGAACAACATGGTTAATCAGATTTATATGACCAAATGGTAATTCCAATTAATTTTCAGCATTATTATATTTTATAATAGAATGGACACATACGTGTATTCTGCAACGGTTCCATCCACCCATTTCCACACATTGTGCTCTTCAGTGTCTGACAGACCAATCCAGAAGTAAGTTATTCCATTTATTTGCCTTCTGACCCATTGCTGTAATGCAAATGCACAATTTATTAGCACTGTAGATAAGTACATGTTAAAATAATGTAGCTGCTTTTAATATTTTCATACAAGTATGTAAAATACAGCCCACTATTTCATAAGACTCTTCTTGAGATACATTATTAAAATTGTACTTGTAAGTGTTATTTACTTCAGAAGAGTTTAGAGACATGTCACTTTATTGGTTGTATTTGCATGTGTCAACAAGCTGACCTATAAAATTGGGAGACATAGCATAGTGGTAATGTCACTGGAATAGAAAT
The DNA here is from genome assembly GCF_030684315.1 of Stegostoma tigrinum. Taxonomy (NCBI): domain Eukaryota; kingdom Metazoa; phylum Chordata; class Chondrichthyes; order Orectolobiformes; family Stegostomatidae; genus Stegostoma; species Stegostoma tigrinum. The sequence continues at coordinate 79,334,680 of NC_081358.1, forward strand.
CTATCAGGCATAGGTTAATCCTCTGGGAATATGGATTCAAATCCCACTATAGCAACTGGATTATAAAGCCAACCTCAGCTGTGGTGACCATGACAACTTTCATCTATTATCATAAAACTTATTTGGTTTACTAATGCCCTTTATGAAAGGAAGTCTGCCATCCTTATGTGGTCTGGCCTAAGAGAGGCTCCAGAACCACCACAATGTGGCTGACTGCTAATTGCTCTCAGTTAAGAGAAATGAAGGATGGGCAACAAATACCAAAAAAAAATTCTAATCCACAAAATTCTGCTGTTGGATCAAGTTCCTCCTTTCATGGCAAGGCAGTCGCTTGTTAACAGTGTGGTCAGAATGATTGGATCAGTTGGGCTGTGGGCTAAGTAAATAATAATTGGCAAAGTTAAGTGGGGAATGTATTCATGATGAATAGAATCCAACAGCAGAGGATTTAGATTGGAACATTTATTGTTCACTAAGTTTGTTATGACATTAGAAACAACAAATTCCTAAATATGAAAGTAGGAAGCCCATACTTGAGCTGGAGTGTTCAGAATTGTGAGGTACTTAAAATGTTATATGATGTCTGATTGCTATAGAATCTCTATTAGCATTCAATGTCATACCTCAGATTACAGAAACGCTGAGGGAAAACCTAGATAATTCCTAAGGCCTGTGGCATGTATTTACATGAGAAATGAGAAAATTATCAGGATTCTGGAAATTGTATGGAACTCTTGAATGGGTTGAGAATAAACAAGAAGTAGTCTGTGTAAGATTTTCAGGTTTAAAGGATAAAGGTTTATGAAACATTTTATGTATTAAATTAGTAACATTTGTTGTGCAATAATTAAAGAAAACAGATGTTTTTGTTTAAAACTCAAAATCTGGTGTCATAATTTCTTTCAATTAGTAACTGGGAGTTTGAATTTCTTTTTTAGAAGTTAATGGAATTCAAGAGCGTAACAATATTTGTGGTATGATGAAAGAAAGTGAACTGTTCTAAGCATGGTTTTTACCAGTCCTTTCGAAGCTTAATAAAAAGGTTATGCATTCTACATTTTTTTCCATCCTAGAATTAGGTTGCTAGTCAGGGGCTTGAACAAAAAGAATGACATAACTACTTCAATTCTACAAGTTAAATTTGTGTTCTGACTTGTCTTAACTTGCACTCTTTAGCCAGGAAACAGCCTGCAAATCTTAAAGAATGTCAACTGTTTTCAATATTTTGAATGGTCCTTTCTACAGAGAGTTAAAATGGTTGAATTCTGAGTAGACAGGGCCTCGTCATCTTTATTTACCTCAATCACTGGTGAGCATCAGATCATCTGCACTGGATTTACTAGCCCAACATTGACTATACTTCCAAAGTACTTCAGTGTGATAAAGCAGGTGACACATTGAGTAAACAGAGATAACAAAGTGTAGAGCTGGATGAAGGCAGCAGGCCGAGGAGCAGAGGAGCAGGAAGGCTGGCGTTTCGGGCCTAGACCCTTCTCCTTTAAACATTTTTTTGTAGAAGTATTTTATTTTTACATGAGGCAAACAGCAGCTGGAGATATAAATGGCTGCTTCACATGGAAATTAGGTGCCCTGCCAATGACCTGCAAAATCTGGGGGAGGTGAAGTACTGGAGGACACTGATAAGCACAATGCCATTCTGACCACTAGGATTATGACCTCCAGTTTCAGACTCATTTATAATACAGATTGCAATTATTACAACATGATTAGGAATGAGATTCAGAGTTATAACTTTTAGCCTGAACTCAAATGGAATGGAAAAGTTTCTGAACTGCTGAACCTTGGTATTGTCACCAGGAAAGGCAATCAATATATTATAATGTAAGATTAACACGGAAGTTTTGCTTAAACAACACTTGTCACTTTCATGGTTTAAGAACCTTTTCTCATTCCATGCTTTCTTAATTTCTTATGCTACAATTTTTTGAATGTGAAAGAAAAATGCTGTAAGTCAAATTTGCTTTAATATCTAGACCTTTCCTCTTGATATTTCTGAAACAATCATCAGACGTTCAAAGAGGAGCAAAATAACAAGATATTTTGTACATTTTTGTACCTGTTCTTCACGGTTATCAATTATAATCATGTTGGATGACATGTTTTTGCATATATTATTTCCTTCTTCAAATTCGACAAGATCAACAGAGAAATAATAACATTTATCCTTAAAATTCTTCCATTTAGGTGGACAACCTTTATAAAAAGAAAGGAAATTACTGAAGACATATTTAAGTAGTATAAGAAAATATAAATACATGTTTAGAAGAATTTTTACTTTTAAGCAATTGCTCATCAAGGTGAGGAACCACAAACATTTCAGTTCGGGCTGCCCATATCAGCACCAATTTCCCAGGTTCGGTATTGCAAAGTAATTGATGTGAAAAAGAAATCTCTCTAGTCTTTCCAGACATATTTATATTTGAGAACTTTCCTGTTCATGGGTTGAAGAACTACGGAGCATCTCTACAGCATCAGCATAACATGCGCTATATACTCCATATCAGAGATAACCCAAAATCCATTACAGACAGCTGACTTGGAAGATATGCACAATCTCTATGGAGGCCAGTAATTTTTGAAAATAATTTCAAACTTCCTCTAAGTGGCTGAAAGGATGATATGACAATGTTTCATATCTGAAGACATTTATTGTAACAAGCAAGCCATCATCAATGTTGGCTAAACATTATTTCAGGGAAATATAATCTAAAGGACTTTCATCTTTAACTTGTATCACTAACAAGCATCCCACTTTGCGGTTATACTTTACATTGTCTCTTAAGTAGATGCTTTATTCTCCAAGAACAAGTCTGAATTAATATTTAGCTGCTGAAAGTTCTTATTTCTGCTCTTTTCTCAGCCTGTGGCTTTGATTCTCAGAGCTGTTGTTCAGTGAGGGCACGTCCCAGAAATTCTCCCATTATCCCAAGCTAGTAAAATTCTCCTGAAATTGATATTTTCAATCCAATTGCAAGGATCCATCCATATTCCTATGCAATGAACCATGGGGAATGGCTGCCACAAAAGTAGTGATACCAAAACACTTTGGAAATGTTTTGCCTTGAGTTCATGAGAAAAGTCAATGAGTTAGCCTCCGTCTGTGTGCTGGAGAAAAATAAGAGATTCAAACCTGAGTGAATGTGCAGAAAAATATCGAACGGAAACATTTGTGACCTCATCAGTCGAGTGAGATGTTAAAGAGTGAAGATGAAAGTAATCATTCACTGGGCTTTATCTGCAAAGCATGTTGGAAAAAGGGTTGAATCTTCCTTTCCTGCTGCTTATATATTTTTAAATTGCATGTAGCATTTGTTTCTTTAAAACATATTTGTTCTTATAAGTACATTGGCAGGCTCCAGTGAAAATTTTCAATACTGATTACCTGGGAATCAAATTGCAAAAATAATGCTTAGATTTGTCACATCAGGTTTCTATCTGGGATCGGTCCAGCATTACCTTCAGCTGGGATCATAATAATTCCCAAATCCATTCTATATCGAAGTATTTAATTATATAAAACATGTAATTATTTATACAACCTGACATTCTTAAAACCTTATGGAAACTTTGGAGACAAGCAGTCTATCCAATCAGAACATATATAGCTCACACCTTCATCCTACTAAGACAGCCTGGGTCCATTTTTAATCTTTAACAACCAAACCACCTAGGTCTACTGCCAACAGAATTCAGAACAGGCCACCTGGAACAGTTCCATCCACAATCTTATGCAATGGTTATGCGTCAAAACATAGGAATGTCTAAAGATAGTAAGAATTGCCGATGCTGGAGTCAAAGATAACAGTGTGGAACTGGGGAAGCACTGCAGGCCAGGCAGCATCAGAGGAGCAGGAAAGTTGACAGTTTGGATCGGGACTCTTCTTCTTTTTCTGAAGAAGAGGCCTGACCCGAACCGTCAACTTTCCTGCTCGTCTGATGCTGCCTGGCCTGCAGTGCTTCTCCGGTTCCACACTGTGTTATCAACAGGGCTGTCTAAAGCCATTTAATGCACTGCACCACCACAAGTTTGTTGGCAGTGCACAGTTAATCAGGTGAGATGGTGGTGTTGGATAGAGGCTAGGCAGTCTTCCTGGTTCAACCCTGATCAAAGTCTGGGACATGATGATCAATTGATATCCTCTCTCACATTGTTGGTTAAAAGATTTAAGTGGGCAATTAATAATAACAACTTGAGATTTCAACCCACTTCAGGTATCAACTTTTACCAGTCGAATCCCTCCGGTCTACTGTCAGCAGAATTCACAGCAGGTCACATGAACTCTCCAGCAGTGATGGGGTCTTTGTCATGCAAAAGGCATTACAAGGAGCTGAATTGCAAGGATGTGGTGCAAATGACTGCTTTTGATATCAAGTCTGTATTTGACCAAGTATTGCCTTTAGGAACTCTAGTGAAACTGGAGACAATAGGAATTTGGGGAAACTTTCTGCTGGTTAGAGTCATTCCTGGCACAAAGGAAGATGGTTGTGGCTGTTGGAAGTCAGTCATCTCAGCTCCAGGGCGTCTCTGCAAGACTTCCAATGGGAACTGCAGACGCTGGAGAATCCAAGATAATAAAATGTGAGGCTGGATGAACACAGCAGGAACTATCCTAGGCCCAACAATCTTCAACTGCTTTATCAATGACCTTCCCCCCCCCATCATAAGTTCAGAAATGGAGATGTCCACAAACATTTGCACATTGGGCACTCTATTTGTGAGATATTGCATTCTGAACTAGTCTAGATCCAAATGCAGCAACAGCTAAATATTCAGTTTTTGACTGACAACTGGCAAGTAATGTTCATGACACATGAGTGACAAGCAATAACCATCTCCAGGAGCTAATCTAACATTGACATTCAATGGCATGATCATCATCATCATCACTCAATAATTGAATAGTTCATTATCAATATGTTGGGGTTTACCGTTCACTTTAAACTGAACTGGACGAGCCATATAAGTACTGTGACGACAATAGTAGGTCAGAAGCTAGAAGTCTTGCAGTGAATAACTCGTCTCTTGACTCCCCAGAGCCTGTCCACCATCTGCAAGGCACAAGTCAGTAGTGTGATGGAATACTGACAATTTGATTGCAGCTCCTAGGACTCCGGTAGCTTGATACCATCCAGGACAAAGCAGCCAGTTTGACTGGCACCACATGCACAAACATTCAGTCCCTCTAACTCAATGCTTAGTAGCAGCAATGTATAATATTTACAAGATGTACTGCTGAAATTCACCAAAGCTCTTTTGATACATCTTCCAAGCCCCAACCATGACCTTCTAGAAAGACAAAGGTAGCAGATAATTGGGAACATCACCACCAGCTCCACTTTGAGTCACTCACCATCCTGATTTGGAAATAAATCTCCATTTCTTCAGTGCTGCTGAGTCAAAGTCTAACTCTATCTCTAAAGGCACGGTGAATCTGCCCACAGTAAATGGACTACAGAATTTCAAAAAGGCAGCTCACAATCACCTTCTCAAGGGCAAATAGGGATGAGCAATAAATGCTTGCCCAGACAATGATGCTCACATCCCATAAATGAATGAATGAGTATTTAAGAATAGAATATGGAAGTTCTATTACAGCACATCTGTGTACATTTTGATCTTTGTATTGGGAAAAAAAATGATATAATTGCTTTAGAAGCAGTTCAGAGAGTATTCACTCCAGTCATTCCTGAATAGGTTAGGTCTATAATGATTTGGGTTTTAAATACTGTTTCATATTCAAATTGAAACATACATGATCTAGAGGAGACTTGACAAATTAGTCATCATCATCATCACCACTGGGAGGATGGTTCAACTTGTGGGGCGACTAAAACTAGGGGATGTAACTTAAGAAGTGGTTTCTCTTTTAAGACAGTGAAGAATTAGTTTTTCTCAAAGGGGGCTACTGATCTGTTGAATTACTTTTGCCAATGTAGTGAATGTTACATCTTTAAACTGATTCAAGGCTGAGTTAGCTAGGAAAGGGGAGATAAGAACACAACCAGTTCTGACATGATCTTATTGGATGGTGGAACAGGCACAAATGATCAGACGGTCTTCCGCTGCTCCTAAATCCTAAGTTCCAACCTTCTGTGGGAAATGCTAGCAGGTTCCAAGGAGAAGATCATTCATTCAAAAGCACTGATTACTTGATCAACAGACCTCACATCAGGAAAGGGGGTTTGGAGTAGGGGCTGCTGAGAACACCCACATGCTGTTCCAGATGATCCGCTCTTCTGTGGCCCCCAGAAGACTTTGTCACGTGATCACATATCTGTGGTCTGGCTATCCATCGTTCCAAAAGGAAGCACTGCTTTCCTGGTGGGATGGATTTTCAAAGAACAACCGTCCTCCCATTAGCAGCAGCTCTCAGCTTTGAGAACACCACCCCCCCTCACAATTCACACACAAGTATGCTGTGGTTTCAGATTCTGATGGTAGGTCATTCTTAAAATGGTGACAAATGGTTCTTGTCACTTCCCTAGCCAATATGGGAGAACTAAATGCCTCTAACTGAAAATTCTGATCCTCTTAAGTTCCTCATGACTGCACCCCTCTTTATCTCTGCACTATCTTCCAACCCTGGACTGTTTTACCTCCTGCATTCCTTTTGCGACACTGTTGGTGGCCATATCAAGGTGGGAGCTCTGGAATTCTCCAGCTAAACATTCCAATCTCTTTTTAAAAATTCTTTAAAATCCTCTGCAACTTCACTCTTTCAGCAAGCATTCAGTCACCCTTCATTTACTTCAAATTCAATCAACGTGCTGTTATATAATCCCATTAATGTAAAAAAAATCAAGCTGCTTCACCGAAGCATAAATCAGATTAAATTGGCCCCTGAGGACACAGGGAAGTTGATTCTGTGGAAGAGGGTTTGGTGTGATGGACAGGTGTTTCTTATCTAACAGTAATAGGAAATATTATGCAGCACATCTGACTAATCAACTTTTACAATTCAAATGCATTTTATTTTTTACAAGGAACTACTAATATTTCCAAAATTTGGAATGTATCGTGCACTGCTTGTCAACTATTTTTTAATTCTTAGAACCCTTTTGAGCCATTCAGACTACACAGCAACTTTGTTTCAGTCCTGGCACAGTTTCAATTTAACTTGTGGACTCTGACAGGACTGTCTTAAGTTTGCGAAGTATTACATGTCAAACACTGAGGACATTTTGTGAAGGGTGGTTATGACGGAGCACATATGGAAGAATGTCCATGTTTGGTCTGGTATGAACTTGACATACATTATTAGCTATGGGAGTGACAGAAGGGATTTGGTTGCTTCTGTGATTAGCTCCACAGAATAAAGCAGAGATTGCCAGCTAATGGACCAGATTTTCACATGGATATGATATGAAACCAGTTGTGTTGCTCCTCTTGCAGCTGGATAGCTGTCTAATGATCAACCGATGGCTCCTCTCAGCTAGCTTCGCTCCATAGAGTACACTAGACTTTGTTTTTGACCCAGACTTTCAAAGTTGCTGGTAAAGCTCGGCAGGTCTGGCAGCGTCTGTGAAGGAGAAAACACAGTTAACGTTTCAGGGCCGGTGACCCTTCCTCAGAACTGGTGGTGGCTGGGAAAATGTCAGTTTATGTGCAGAAAATAAGGTGGGTGTCTCGGGTGGGGAGTAAATGATAGGGTAGAGGCCATTGGCTCTATCCTATTGTTTACTCCCTACCCCACCCACCTCCCTATTTTCTGCACATAAAGTGACATTTTCCCAGCCACCACCAGTTCTGAGGAAGGGTCACCGGCCCTGAAACGTTAACTCTGTTTTCTCCTTCACAAACGCTGCCAGGCCTGCCGAGCTTTTCCAGCAACTGTGTTTTTGTTCCTGATTTACAGCATCTGCAGTTCTTGTGGTTTTTAATGGAAGTCCAAGATCTAGTTCATTCAGTAGCAGATTAAATACTGTAGTTTCTGAATCAGGTAGCTACATACATCTCTGTTAACCATTGAACAACTTACCTTGATGGAGTAATCAGTTGGTCACAGGGTTAAAATCCATCTTGTTTGGTTTCAGTTAACCTTACAAGGCAATGCCTAATGGTAACTGCCTGGATCCAAAACAAGGATCTTATCAGCAAGTAATAGAGTCATAGAGCACAGAAAGAGATCCTTCAAGTCCAACCAATCCATGCCAACAATAATCCCAAACTAAACCACTCCCGCCTGCCTGCACTGACTCCATATCGCTCCAAACAGTTCTTATTCATGCACTTATTTAAATGTCTTTTAAATGTTGTAACTGTACCTGCATCCCCCACCTCCTCAGGAAGTTCATTCCACACAAACCATTCTGTGGTAAAAAAAAAATTGCCTCATGTCCTTTTTAAATCTTTCTCCTCTCACCTTTAAAATATGCCCCCTAGTTTTGAAATCCCTCACCGCAGGGAAAAAAAAACACCTGCTACTCAGCTTATCTATACCCCTCATTATTTTACAAACCTCTGTAAGGTCATCTCTCAAACTACTAACTTCAGTGAAAAAAGTCCCAGCATATTCAGCTTCTCTTTACAACTCAAACCTTTCATTCCCAGCAACATCCTGGTAAGTCTCTTCTGAACCCTCTCCATCTGAATAATATCCATCGTATAACTGGGCAACACAGTATTTCAGAAGAGGCTTCACTAACATTCTGTACATTCTCAACATAATGTCCCAACTCTTATATTCAAAGGTGTGTGCAATGAAGGCAAGCATGCTCAATGCCTCCTTAACCACCTTACCTATATGTAATGCAAACTTCAAAGAATTATATACCTGAGCCCTTAGGTCTTTCTGTTCTCTGATCAAGGCCCAATTTGTAAGTGTATAAGTCTTGCCTATGTTTGTTTACCAAAATATAATACCTTGCATTTATCCAAATTAAACTCCATTTGCCACTCTTCAGCCAACTGACCCAAATGATCAAAGATCTGTTTGTAATCTTAGGTAACCTTCTTCTCTATTCACTATACTGCTAATTTTGGTGTCATCTGCAAATTTACTAACCATGCTTTCTATATCCTCATCTAAGTCATTTATATAAAGACAAACAAAAGCGGACCCAGTACCAATCACTGTGGGACACCACTGGTCACAAGTATTCCAGTCCGAAAAACAAAACAACCTTCCTCCATCAGTCTCTGTCTCCTGTAATTAAGTTAATTTTGTACTCAAGTTGTGCTGGCAGTCTGTAGAAGTTTTAATTTTTAAACTTCAGTGTGGCTAGAAGCGGGCGATTGCGCCTAACTGTTTTATGGTTGCTGTTTATGCTCTACGTCTACAGTTGGGAATCCTTAAATTGTGAATGCCAACCTGCACCTAACCTCTTGGGTGCTTTGACCCAAATTTTCAACTTCAAGATGGGATTTGTGAGTAGGGTTAGCTCTTTCTGTCACAATCCCACGTGTATGATTAAATAACATGCTGCTAACCCTTTATGGGCACATACCTTAAACTATTGTAAACTATTTACATACCTTATGATGTATTAGTTCTATGACTTGCAGTTAGCAGCAAACAGTAGTAATAGAAGTCAGATGTACTATATTTAGCTTGCAGTTATTTAGCTTCCAAACAGCCTTCTGTTCAAATAAAGAACCCAGATTATTATTTCAACAATTGTTGTACACAATTGGGACATTCATGTTGAAGCAAAAGAGAATATAACATGACAGCTGGGTATCAGCTTGGTTTCTGAAGATTTGTTTGCAAAATATACAAGTGTCAAATCTTCACATGAAAAAAATGGAGCTGGCGGAGTGAAATTGCTATCAGGCCTCACTGTATGTAAGTACTCTGCAGCTTTGTTGGGTTTCACACCCATGTATGCATTGTGGGGTTCCACCTCAGATCAGTGAGCAGGCATAAGGGCTGGCAAAATTATTTAAATCTGGAAGAGTTTAACTAACTGCTGTGAAGTTTAAGCGGGAACAGAAATTAAACACGATACTGAAGGTGGTCTCACTTTGAGTAGAACTCAACAACGGGGAAATTCATGACTGCTAAACTGTAGACTGCGCTGGGAAAAAGGAACTACTCAGTAATAACTCATAAGAACCACAAAGGTCCCTGAAAAAAGACTTTTCGATTTCACTTTAAAGTCCTGTGGCCATTTTTCTGCCCTGAATCGTCTTAGAGTGATGTTTAGCATTCAAATGCTAAAAACTCAAACACACTTAGCAGCAGCAACCTTGCAATCAAGCATTAATCTTTGTCCAGCTAAGGCAGCATCCACTAAAAGTGCTGTGACTCAGAGTCAAACCGACTCTAAAAGAGCTGGGACAAACTTATAACAGTTAAAAGCATTAAAAATCCTCAGTGAAAAAACTAGAAAGGTGACCAAAAATTTCCAACTTTCAACCAGAAAGTAAAAGATGTCCTATCTGATTTACTTTGTCCTAATGGCATGTCAAGCTACGCTTCTGTGTCTCAATATTTCCAGGCCAGGTAAGCAAGCCATTAAAATTGCTGCAGACAATGGAAACCTCTACAGACGGAACATGTCAGATCTATCCAATTACCATTTTAAAACTCTGGGGAAAGAAATGGTCAATACTCGATGATTAATTATGAATGAAGCTGAACTTCAGAATACATCATGTCCACGTCCTTTAGGCAACTACCACCGGAAAAGGTTGGTCAATTCATAAAGCAGATCCAGAGACAAATTGAGATTGCAACTTAACAGCAGCTGAGCTAATCAACAGAATATTTGAAATTATGATCGTATCCATCGCAATGGAAGCAGTGCAAAAAGACAACCTTTGATGAATCCAAAGGTTACATCGTGGAAATACTCAAGGTGACAGCAAGTAAGATGCAATATTAATGGGTAGACAAAGTCTACAGGCTACAGGTAATCTGTCCACCATTGACATGACAGCTAATGGAGGCACACTTAATAAGCAATGTGGCCTTAAACAAAGGTTGCCCAGCTTGAAACACTATGAAAGGCGAGTGGCACCAGAGGACATTGGGAGCACCAATGCAGAAAGCAAAGGCTGGAACAAATGGTTCAAGATCACGAGAAGTCCAGTCTGATGCCAGACAGGTGCAGCATTCCAAACAACCAAGGTCACATAGCAAAAGATGTACAAAAAATGAATACAAAATCCGTGAAAGGCTGAGTCAAGCTGAAGGTCAGAAGGTGACAATGAGTGGAATATCGACAGAAAGTGAGTAGAAATTCACTTGGCTGAACATTAGTGTGGAATAGCAGAACAGGTCTGGCAGTATCTGTACAGAGATAATCAAAATTAAGATTTCTAGTCCAGTATGGTTCTTCTTTGAAACCTAAGAGAGGTGCAAATATGATGGATTGGTATACTGTTGATAAATGGTAACAGCAATGAAACAGGAGGGCTCAGGTGATGGTCAGACAGTGAAGGAGATTAGAGACCTGAGATATCATAGAAGAAAAGGTAATTGGAATGAATCCGTTAATGAGTTTTGGGATGCAACTAGACATTCACAATAGGACTCAATTGCATAGCTGTATAAACAAAACCTCCAGAGCTAAGTACAGTGAATACTTTTAAATAGCTTGAACAGGTGCCCAGCTATTCCTGCATCAAAGGCTCAACAGTTAGCTGGGCTGACAAAGAAATCAGCCATATTTAGATCTATTTTGAAGGCTCAAAAGATAGTTCAAATGTGAATCTAAGAACAGACCAACTTATATGGGAAAATTAACATGTTAAAATTGGATCCTCTATATTGTTGAACTCTAATACAACTGAACACTCAAAATGCTGGTCACTTACTTTCTACAAAGCTCCACTGTTAATCATTGTATTAAAAATACATGTAATTTATGATACACCATTACATTATGCCATGTGAAGTTTCAAGCTTACCTGTCACAAGGTTTCCAACTCCAGATTAGGGTTTCCCATTGTTCCTGACTCCTTTGAGGTGTTGTGAACCACAGTGCTTACCAAAATAGAACTTATTCCACAATATAGCAGATGTCTAAAATAGAGATCCTCAGTGTAATAAGCAAGGATGGGAGTGTAGTGTGTGGGCTTGCCACCTACACCCTTATCCCTTGCCCTAAAAATTCACACAATAGGAATAGGATTGGAAATTGCAGAGTCAGTCACAAAGCCTGCCCCTGTTTCTATACCAATAGAGGAAATCTGAGATCCCATCCAATCTGCAAGGACAAATGTTATACTCAGTTGACTGAATTATATGAGGTGCCTGGAGCCAATAATAGCTGATTACCAGACTGAAAACAGGATTTTACACTTATCAGAGTTGTGAAGTCCTCCCTTGGGTCCAATCAGAGGCCAGAAGCACTCCAGTACTTTGAGGCAGTAGTATACAGCATTGAATCGGAATTAGAGTCAATGTTTAAGGGTTCCACTGGTTGCAAAGCTGGTGTTGATGGTGGTGTGCAATGGGGGGGTGTTGTCTTGGTGCCACTGAAGCCTTGGGAGAGCAGACTGCAATGGGATCCGGAGGTATAATATGAAGTAAATTCCCTGCCTCAAACACTTGCTATATGTAGGGAAATCTGCTATGCTGGCCACTTGGTGTAGTCACCTCTTGCCGGTTGGTTAAATTCTGGTGGTAGAAGCATGAGGCACTATGTGGGAATTAATTTCCTATGTAAAGGGCCTCCATTGACCTAATGATGAGGTTGTTGGCTTGCTTGCAGAGCTGGCTTGTTTTTGTTCAGACGTTTCATCACCATGCTAGCTAACATTATCGGTGAGGCCTTCGATGGAGCAATGTTGTTCTACACCGCTTGGGATTTATACTGTCCGGTCTGTTATGGTGAGTAGTATCATTTCCAGTTTTGATCTGTATGGTTTGTACATGGGGTTCAATTCTATATGTTTGTTGATTGCATTACAGGTTGAGAACCATGCCTCTAGGAATTCCTGTGCGTGTGCGTGTCTGTGTTTGGCTTGGGCTACTTTGGTTATGTTGTCCCAGTTAAACTGATGGCCTTCATCATCTGAGTGTACTGATATTAAGGAAAGGTTGTCGTGCTGTTTTGCCGCTAGCTGATGTTTCTGTACTCTGGCTAGTTTCCTTCCTGTCTGTCCGATGTAATGTTTGTGGCAGTCAATGCGTGGTATTATGTAACAGATAGGAAGGAAACTAGCTTATCAGAATACATGAACATCAGCTAGCAGCAAAATGACATGACGGATTTTCCTTAATATCAGTACACTCGGACGATGAAGGCCATCAGTTTAACTGGGACAACATAACCGTAATAGCCCAAGCCAAATATATACACGCGCAGGAATTCCTTGAAGTATGGTTCTCAAGCCGTAATGCAATCAACAAACATATAGATTTGAACCCCATTCAGATCAAAACTGGACATGACACTACTCCCCATAGCGGACCAGACAGTATAAATTCCAAGCGAAGTAGAATAACATCGCTCCATCAGAGTCCTCATTGATGGTGTTACCTAGCATGGTGACGAAACGTCTGAATGGGAACAAGTCAGCTTGGTGAGCAAGTCAACAACCTCATCCACAACCCAAGCTACAAATCTTTGCTAAAACTTTAGATGACCTACTGATGGTTGGGCTACTCAATGCCACCCCTACCAAATGTGAGTTAGAAGGAGCAGACCACCTGCTGGATTTAATAAGCCAGCTCCCCTTTACTGCTGCCAGCAGGGGAGTGGAAAGCCCAGTTCTACAATAGGAAAATCCAAATTCTCCCTGTGAAGATTCCCTCGGAGCTTGGTCTGGGGGAACTCAAAGTGATGTGCTTGAAACCAAGCTGACTGCACAAATGCTTGACTGAAGGTGAGTGATCAGAATTTCTGTAATCTTTGCAACCTGAATGAACAATTCCAGTTTGTTGGTGTAATTTATTAGTACAATGTCGAATTCTCTTTCCAGATCAGCAGTAAAACAAAAAGCTAAATGACAATACCATGTGGGCAAGGAATGGAACTCATTCAGTTTTTGTTAGACCAAGGCATCATGAGTTACAAAAACACATGGAGCGGATGCAGCTAAGGTACAGAACAATGTTCTAAAAGGCTTAAGGGATTGAATGACCTACTATAATGTTCATACAAGAACAACAACTTGCTTTAATTTCATGCCTTCAATGTCACAAAATATCCCAAACATACCTTTTATGATTATTCTAAAACAAACATGAATATTTGATATCAAGCTGCATACGACTCTACTATGGCAAACGACCAAAAGCTTGGTCAAAGAGGTAGATTTTAGTGAGCTTCTTAAAAGAGGAAAACAAGATACAGCAGTCAAGAGTTATAAAAAGAATATTCCAGAGCTTACAGGCCAGGCAGGTAAGGCACATCCCCAGTGGTGGAGTTAAAATTCAGGATGTTCAAGAGATCAGAGTTAGATCAATGCAATTTCTTGTAGTGTTGTGGGGCTAGAGGAGATTGCAGGTTAAGACAGGGGATTGACCATGTTAGAATTTGAAAACCAGGATGTGAATTTTAAAATCAAAGTGTAGCTTGAGTGGGAGAGATAGCATAGATCAGTGATCCCAGGAGTGATGGGTGAATGGGACTTGTTCCAAGTAAGATCATGGGCAAGAGAGTTCTGGATCACCTCATGTTTGCTGTGGACAGCTCTTTCAAAGATCAAGACATGCTGATGAATCTGTGCCTACTTTAATACAATTAATGTCATGTGGAACTGTAACTTGCTACTGACTTTATACAGAAATAAAACTTAATACAAAATCTGAAAATAAACACAAAAATCACATTTTAATTACATGTATTGCAACTTATAATGTGGAGCGAGGTAATTTGAAAGATAGAAAGATCAATCTCACTGGTGGTACAGATCAGCCACATGTTTATACACCCATTTCAACTGTAGGCAACTGAGAAAGGAAACATGAAGGTCATTTCACAAATGGCTGATCCACTATTACCAAGTACTTTTCAAGCAATGAAAGATAAAATCTAAATCAGACAGCTTCTTGTTCAAGCACATAATTAAAGATTTTTACCATTTGGCTTTGGAGGAAAAGTCGGAGCTTGGTTTATTAGTCCTACTGGACCTGGAGGGCCTGGCGGACCAGGAGGACCTTTTGGTCCTGGGGGGCCTTTTGGTCCTGGAGGGCCTGCATCTCCTGGTGCTCCTGGTTGACCTTGAAGCCCTGGTAATCCTGAAGGGCCCAATTTGCCAACAGGTCCATCAAGACCCGGCAGTCCCATGCTTCCTTTAGCTCCTGGTGTACCAGGTCTTCCATTGGAACCTTTTTGTCCTTTTATGCCAGGAGGGCCTCTATATCCTTGACTGCCCTTTTCTCCTCTCGATCCAGGAGGGCCTCGAGAACCTTTTGGACCCATTGGTCCGGGTTGTCCGACTTCTCCACGATCCCCTTTCTGTCCTCTGGCTCCCTTTGTGCCACTTGGTCCTTGTATTCCTTTGTCACCTTTCGGACCTCTTGGGCCAGGAGGACCTAAACATTTATTAAAACAAAGAAGTTAAAACTTTCAAGTTGCGGAGATGGGAATTAATTTATTGAACATATTTCCATCATTTCTGTGATATTTCAGTTCTTGCAACTGGTCATGCAAATCTGTTGCCTTTGTGCATGTGGTTGTCTCAGTTAACACAATGCAACTAGATTGTTAACTCAGAATAAACTGGCAGCCTCTGTACTGACTGATTGCAGGTCTCATAGTGCTATGAAAATAATCCTCATCAGACTGTATCCTGCAGTGCAGTTTAGAAATTCTTTCCTAGGAAGTGGATTTTCCCATCTAGGCCATTATCCGTGTCCATCCTAACTGCCTTTCACAATGTGAGAGTGAGCTAACTTCATGAACCAAAGCAGATCATGGTGTTAGGGCATGCCCACTGTACTGTTTGGAAGGGAGTTCAACATTTTGACAATGGAGGACTTTTCAAGTCATGATGGTAAATGGCTTGGAGAGATATATGCAGGTTGTGGTGTAACTATGAATCTGCTGCCCTTGTCCTCCTCGATGGTACAGGCGGTGGATTTGGAAGGTGCTGTCAAAGGAACCTTAGTAAATTAATGCAGTGCAGATTGCAGATGGTACACGCTGCTGCCACAGCACATTGGTGGTAGAGTTGTAAATGTTTACAGTGGCACATTAGGGCATCAGGCAGTTAGTTTTGTCCTAATGGGTGTACAACTTTGAGTTCTGTAGCAGCTGCAACTATATACACAAGTACCGCGCATTCCAACACACCTGTGCTGGTGGAAGGCTTTGGGAAGTCAGGAAGTGAGTTCTTGCCATGAAATTCCCAATCTCTAACCTGCTGTTGTTGCCACAGTATTTATACGGCTCGTTTAGTTTAATTTCCGGTCAACAGTCTGTCCCCAGTATGTGGATAGTGGGGGATTCAGCAAAGCCAAAAGTCACACGATGCCAGGTTACAGTCCAACAAGTTTATTTGAAATCACCAAGCTTTCGGAGTATATGCCCTTCATCGGGTCACCTAGATTCCCAGTGCTGCCCCTGGTTCCCGCTTTATTGAACAAGGTCCAAAATTTAACATTGGGAATGTCAGTACTCGCATTCAGGTCCATTGGATAAAATCTGCACCAATCACACACAGAATTTGCAGTCATTTATTTGTCAAAAAAAGGTAAAGTTATTAAGAAAGCTGTGATCCATCAAGACCTGCACACAATATTTCAATCTTAGTCTCTCCCACTAAAGAACTCTACTGTAGTCTATTGAATGAAAATATGGATAAAGTCTGTGCAGTCTGTAAGCTTCCACTAACTTTCTTGGAAAGTACTGATCTGGTTCCTTCTCAATTTATCTAGAATTAATGACTATTTCTGCTCATCTTTTCAGTTATCCTGTCAGAGAAAAACTATATTTCACTGGTTTAAAGAGCAATTTATGCTACTGCATTGTATAACCTTAGAAGGTACCATAAATAAAGCATTCTAACAAATAAACTTAAAATGTGGGCTCTTGTGGTGCAATGGTAGTGTCCCTGCCTTTGAGAGATAGGGTTCATGCTCCAAACTACTCCAGACGTGTGTCATAACATCTCTGAAGCGGTTTCCTGTAAAATGTCAGATAATGGTCAAACATTCAAATTTAGGTTCTTTTACATTTAAAATTATAAGCCTTAACCAGATCGAGTCAAAATTTAAAATAAATTTATTTTATTATAGTTTTGGGCAATGAATAGAAATATATACCTTTAAGAATTGTGAAGTTTTTAATCAGTTGAGCATGCTTTGTGTCGACAAGTTTCATTTCTTCCATGATCATAGACAAGTTGCCAACCTCAATATCCAATCTGGCCTTCAATACGCCTTGCTGTGCTTTGAGGAGAGAGCTGTCTGTTCGGACACCGTCCAAGTCGGTGGTCAGGATGGCTAGTTGGTCCGCATGTTGGCTTAATGTATTGGTGCAAGTGGTTTTTATATCATTCAGATTGCTTGTCAATGAGCGAAGATGTTGTACAGTCCAACTGATGTTCCCTATAATACTACTGATGTCTCTCTCATTTACATTCATGCGCACTTCAAGTTGTTCAAAACTGGCAGATGTTTTGTTTTCGTGAGCTTTCTCATACTGCTGTAGATCCCTGAGAGACTCTTCGTGAATGTTAGCCATGAAACTAATATTTGCCATCTGGGTACTCAGAGTGTTTAGCTGATTACTCATATCTTCCAAAGTATCGCTATTACCAGTCACCATGATGGAGTTGTTCACTGCTTGTAGTTGTAGGTATTGCAGTTTCTCTTTCAGCCAGTCTGTGTCCTTTTGTGCTTGAAGCATAGTATGTTGGAGAGCCTGCCAATCATTCCTTATTTTCTGGATGGACTGACTGGTATCATCAACAGATTTTTGCAGTGCATTGAATAAATCTCTTTGCTGGATCTGTGTTTGATTTAATTGACTGAGATTTATAACTGCATTGCTCTGAGACTTGGTTTGCTTTAGTATGTCATTTTGCAGCTTACCAGAGATTTCTTCCAAGTTAGTAATATAACTACTGTATGTCAATAAAGTCCGGTTTATATCTCTGATAGATCTTGAGTTGCTATCCAGCAAAGTTTTCAGAGTGTCGTGGTTGGCTGTCATTGATTGCTCAGTCTCTTGTAGCTTATCCAGTGAAAGTTTGTTTTTAGAGGCTTTGTCTGCAATGTCACCAAGTTGGTTCTGAAGAAACTGGATATCTGTTTTGAATCTAGACAGTTCTATCGTGGTGCTTTCATCTTTCACACCCGTCTGGTCATCTAGAAGATAGGGTACATTTGTGGGTCATGACACAACGGGTAATCACAATGGAATTAAAGGAATACAGTGCAGCAGGTGGGGATAAAACAATTCTCCTTTATGTTTGATGTTTAAATTTGTATAATAAACATGAGTGGTAATTACTTCCAGATGGAGCCCAACACATTCACCAACTGGTTTGAAACTGGATAATTTCAATTTTTCCAGACCAATCAGAAGCCCTATCAGTTTTCAAGAATGTAGGTGTGAATGAACTGCTAAAAATAAGATAAGACAGAATGAAGTAAAAATTGAAGGTGGTGGAGATATCTGGAAGTATTTCAGGTTATATATTTCAGGTTAATGACCTCTTGTCAGAAGGGGAAAATTAAGTCTTTATTGTCTGTAAGTGAAATAGATCTTATATAAACTGAGTTTAGGAAATCTTAATCCAATGGTCAGTAGTGAAGGCTTATAAAATATGTCCTTCGTTTGGCGAGAATGGGCAGCATTCTTCTGATAGGCTAAAACATGATTAATGCAGGAAATGGAAAACTGTCTCACTGATTCTGTGAGGATGTTCTACTTTGGCTGTGGCACGTTATTGGGGAAGAATGAAGGGAGTTGTACTTTGCCTCAACTATTCTGCACTTGACTCAGGAGTAATGCTGATGACAGGGTTCCATTCCTTAGGACTCAGCACGGTGAACGCGTTTTAAAAGAGAGGAATATTGTTAAGTAACACTTGCCGAAGACTGTAAGATCATAAGAAATAGGAGCAAGAGTTGGCCATTCAGCTCACTGAGCCTGCTCTGCCATGCAGTAAGATCATGGCTAATCTGATTGTGGCCCTGGCCCCACTTTTCCATCTGTCCCAATAAGTCTTGGCTCCCTTTTAAACTAAGTATCTGTCTAACTCATCCTCCAAAATATTCAATAGACCAGTCCCCTCTGGTCCCTGTAGAAGAGAAATTCAAATATTAACGACCTCTTAAGGAATAAATTTTCTCATCATTGTCTTCAGCGGGAGATACCTTTTTTAAAATGTGCCTCCTACTTCTAGACTCCCTCGTGAGGGGAAACATCCTCTTCCAGTCCACCCTGTTAAGTTAGTCAGAAACTTATATGATACAGTGAGGCTGACAAATCCACAAAACTTGCAGAAGTTTTCTACTACAGTTGTATAAAGTAGATACACCTTATTCCAGATTGGTTGTGGGAAAGTGAGATGTGAGGACGGCATAAAAGTATGCAAATTGACATAGGTTGGTTAAGTGAATGGACAAGTCAGTGACAGATGAAGTATTATATGGGAAAAAGTGAGAATATGCACTTCCATAGAAAGAACACACAACAGATCTATCTCTATTTGTCTTTCATAACACACCCCAAAGCAAATGGCAATGATGCCACTCATTACTGGGACGTAGCATCTAACCATACTCTTACAGTTACAAATAAGGCCTTTTCCACACATAGGCACTCCCTCCTAAATTCAGTAATGTCGACTAACTCACCAAATACTTTTCCTAACTCCTCAAACCAATTAGTATTTTTCAAACTCAGCAGAGCCAGTAGAAATTAATCAGCAATCAATTTGAATGTTAACAATCCTTTTAAATTGTGGTCGTGAGAGGGGGTAGGTCTCTTAGCTGCTGTTAAACACAAGCACAGTTGGCATGGTTACTGGAAGATATTATTTAGAGAGGAAAGGTTGACAATGGCAGGACTTTTGTCAAATCAGTGCGACATGTTAATTGCCCTCACAATCATTCTCCTAACTCTGTTTTACATTCCTTGCACCAATTCTGATACTCTCTCAAAGATAAGATTCAAAGCGTATATCATTTTGGTGCCAACATGGAACCTGTCGCACTAAAATAACTATAGCTATGAGCCCATTTTACAGCCATGATTATAAATATTAGTACATCAAAATACACTTCATTGTTGTTACATTTACTATCTCACAGTCTACAATGTCCAGATTCAGGGAAATGGTATAGGTACACTTAACATGAAACCAGATATGGGAGAAGGGAATAGAGGACTGTCCTGATAGAATTACATCAGGAAAATTGGACGGTGTGTTGCTAATTTGTTTCTCAACAGCAGGTGGCAGCATTTTGTACGTAATCCGTCTCCTTAGCTAGATCCTTGCAAGCACATCAAAAACCCAATAATTCTAGAAACCCTCTGATACTTTGAAAATCTGCTTTCATCCCACCACTATTTTATCCTCCTTCCTGCTTCTCACTGCCACATTCACACAGACTCCTTCTCCTGCTGGTCACAGACCTCAATCCTGCCCTAAACTAAACTGCAACACTAGTGCTAATGTGTACCTTTCTTGTTATCCAATTCTAGATCCCACTGACAGATACCTTTCCTTGTGTGTTTGGGTATGAACCATGTTTTTCTTTGCCAGCTTGTCACAAGACTCCTACCTATGCCCTGCTCCTTTGCACCGTCAGCCCATCTTTGACTCAGATTCTGATGCTGGCCTGCACATTTACTGTAGTTTGCCTACATTCCTTCCCTATTTCTCTTCCTGACCACTGCCAAGACCAAGAGCCATTGACCATCATCATTCTTCATTAGTGTGTTCCCATAACCAATTCAAAACTTTGTGTCCTCCAGCCCTGCTGAACGACACCGCTACATCTAACATAGGCTATGAGCCACAATTTGTCTTGAAAGATCTTATAGTGCTATCAACTAGTGCATTAATGTTTCATAAAGCAGAGCTGGTCAATCAGAGCATTATTTACAGTGCAGAGGAGGCCATTTGGCCCACTGTATCTGCACCATGATCTAGTGTGAATCAACGTATTGTAGAGGGCTGGACAAAACCCCCATCCCCCACTCTGTCACTCTCAATCTCATCGGCCCTGGCTAATCTGGTGCCAAGGTCCTCCTCCCACACCTAGAATCAGGTTAGCTTTAAGTACCATTCTTTCCCCTTTTCCAATGAATGGATTTTGGGTCATACTGCTCCTCAATACCTGCTCTGCAATCCCTTTCAAACTGCTACCTTCCCTGAAAACTTCATTGCCCTTTCTTGCCTCTTGTCTACCTGCTTCATGAGCAAACTGCCTCCTTCTTCACTAGCCCTGCTGTCCATCTTTGAATATAATCCCAATCTAGACCCAAAATATTCTTATCTTGACTAGCCTGCAACATTGGACCCAATGGATTTTTGGTAACGTGCAGAAGCTATGCAAGGGGTGAGCTGTATTGCTCACAGGCTCTGCTGCTACTAATAACCTTCAGTTGTCTGTTCTAAGTTAAGCTTACTTGACCTTTATTTATTCATTCAGGGGATGATGGCATCACTGGCTGGGCAGCATTTATTGCCCAGAGGGCAGTCTGGAGCCAAATACAGGCCAGCCCAAGTAAGGATGGCAGTTTCCTTCCCTAAAGAGCATTAGTGAACCAGATGGGTTTTCCCAACAATCGACAATGAATTCATAGTCGTTAGACACTTCATTCCAGATTTGTTTTCATTGAGTTCAAATTCCACCATCTTGCCATGGCTGGATTTGAGCCTGGATCCCAGAACATTACCTGGGTCTCTGGATTAATAGTTCAATCATAATACCACTAGGTCATCGCCTCCCCTGTTTTCCTCTACTTTCTCTTCTACCACTTTCTGTTGCAATGTTCATCTGCTCTCCCGATTGTTGCCAATACCTCAGCTTCAATCTTCCCAAACTGGCCTCTGATTTCTTTTGTCATAAAAATTTGGCCCAAAACGTAGCCTTGCTTGTTTTCTTTCCTGCTTCCAACAGTGAATGGGACTGAGCTTGCAGCATGCTCTCTTTATTGGGCTTGCTGTCCGGTCTCCTCAGCTCAATCCTGACCTATTTGTCTCAAAGTGAAATACTGTGGATACTGCAGATCTCAAATAAAAATCAGAAAAGACAGAAGCTCAGCAGTTCTTGTAGTGTCAGTGGAGAGAGAAGCAGAGTTGGTGTGTTGAGTCCAACAAAGCCATTCTTCCCGAAGAAATCATTAATCTATATGAAACATAAGTTGTTTCTCTGACATGTGAGTGCCGTCTTCATCAATATCGAGCACTAAACTCAGGCAGAAAATGTAACAGTTAAAAAAGCATAAAGGCACAGAAACTGACTTTAACCACTACCCACACTGCCCATTGAAAACAATGTGTATGTGTTGTTTAAAATGAGCAGATTACATTGCTAGCCCATGTGTTACACATTCATCTCAAAATCTCCAAATGCAGATATGAGAGTCACCCACCCCTGGTGTATTTTGAAAAGATACCTGTTGATGATGTAAATGTCACCGTGATACTATATCTTTAATAATGCAGATGGCCAGAATGGAACCAAAGTCAAGACCAGGATTTGGTTCGTACTGAGGAGAGCCAGGAGAGACCGTGATATGGATCTGAATTTAACTTAGCCTATCTAAAAGAAATTCTCCCGAGCAAGAGGGCTTATTGAATTTTTGAATGAAGCCTCTATATGCAATTGGTTGCAGTCACCACTGGAGGAAATTGGGTGGCAGGAATCCAGACCCAGGGAGATATCTGGCAATCAGTGATGTGAGAGGCAAAAACAATCCTGATGGGGAATCTCAGGGCAGGGGAATCCCACAGTTGCCTTATAGGCCTGACAGGGAATACTCCTGTTTTCAGGGAACTATTAAAAATCAAAGCAGTATGATCTCTCGGACCTTTTCTGCCACCAGGTTTCTCAAAAAGCCGTGGCACTCAAACAGCATCATTACACCCACTTTAAAATTCTACTAGTGTCATAGGAATCTGATTTTGCAACTTTTCAGATCCTCATTGTCTTGCTCTGAGCAGCTCATAGGTCCCTCTTATACCCAGCAACTACTTGGGGCACATGTTCTGACCAGGCACCAGGAACTGTGAGCCAGGAGGAGAATAAAATCATGTCCTGGTCATTTTTCAAACTTACTTGTTATACTTTTGCTGATATGAGGGTATCCATAGGAGATTTATGACAGATTGTTAATCATTGAAAGAAACTGCACTTTACAATGTGGCTCTGGGCCATAGCTTCTCTTCACTTTGAAAGCATGAGTGAGATTTTTTTTAATGTGGTCCATTTATGTTTGGTCAAAACTATCCACAGACAGGGACCTGTTCACTCCAGAAAAAAGGAACAGTCTAGACAGTGCACCTTTTTTCTGAATTAAGCAAAAGCAGAGGGGACAAAGGATTGTGATACACTCTCCCCCATGATGTCTTATTCAAAAGAGTTGACATACTAATCAGCTCTCGCACAGTATTAATTGTTGCTCCTGTTGCAATTTCGTCGTCTTGCAATGCTGTCCAGATGAGTGCAAGAAAAAGGTTTTGGCAATGTGTCTCTTTTCTCAACAATACTCTTATTTTTAAAAAAAGGGCATTCACTGGTACTATGGACCTTTTGATAGCTGCAGTTCCACAACAATATTTCACTTTTGATCAATCCCCAGAGAGAAAACCGAACGATTCTGTGGCTGCGGCTCAGAAACTGATAACTGGCTGGGTTGTGAAAACAAAAACAATTCTGGATGGCCATTATTTAGTTATAAAACAGAAGGTGGAATCTAATAGGGGCTTGAACAATGTGGACTATGGTGGGATTTGTGGCAGAATCAGATGGGAAGTATGGTGAGGCCTATCTTGAGGTTGGGAGAAATTTACTGCAACTATAATGCAGAGTAGGCACCTGGTGACCTCAGCTCACTATTAACTGTAGCGAGTCTCCATGTTGCTCTGCACCAAACAGCATCTCAGGGGCATCAGCTGCATGCACCTCCTGTCCACGGATGTTGGCTGCCACCGTTTGGCAATCCCTCACAATTATCGTAGCACCTCTTCAATCAACCTGCAGGCCATTTCGGAAGTGCAGACCTACATCAGAGAGTGCATTGGTAATGCGCACCAAAAAGCTTTTGCAAGGACACTTTGCACACAGGGACAGGCACCCAGCTCATAGATTGGATCAGGCTGCATCTTTGAGCTGCTTGCTTGCTCTCTTACACTCAGATACATAGTGCCCACCTGCACATTTGCAGCATCTCTGCTTTTCCTTGTCATGTTATATCTGTTAGCAGGTTGGCACTAGGGCCAGGGTAGAGACTAGTTTGAAAGGATGTTTAGGTGGGATATATCTACGGAGAGTGTGTGGCCTGGAGGTTAAACAGCGTCTTGGATAGAAGAATGGGGTTGTATGTGTGAGGGAGTGTCAGCCATGTGCCGTAGACAGTGTGACTATGTGGCTCTTGTACTATTACATTCCCAGAGAGGGCCTTGTCAGATTGAAAGTGCTTGTCTTGGAGCATATTGTCCTTTTAGATATAGCATAGGTACAAGGGATGCCTGCCTTTGGCAGATAGCTGGTGATTAGCAACTTGTTCCAGGAATGGGGATAGAAACAGACGGATACCATATGGTGGGGTGAGTAGTTAATTAGGTGAGTTTGGTAAGTATGGTAAGAAATCTTGCTTGGACTTAAGTGAAAAATCTTCCAAAAACACAACGCTAATGCACTGTTAGCAAAAAACACATGAAGTTCAGCCTAGATTGTTAATATAGGAAATTACTTTTTGTGATATCAACATAAGAAATTTTTGAATCTTTGTATGACATTTGTTCAATTATAAGGTCAACTGAGGCATAAATACATTTATCTTAAATACGATGTCACCTCTCAAAAAAAATCTGTTAAGGCAAGTCATCACTATTTCTTTTTGCATTAAGTACGCCATTTATTGTGATTTTGAGACTTCAGTTAAGTTTGATACAGGAATACCTTTAGCTACAGTTGATTTAATAAATATCTAATACTACCTTTCCTGGCACAAAAAGTGTTGTAAGTTTTACCTAATTTCTTCAGATCTGTCTCAACTGCAGTTAGTTTCTCCGTATAACTCTTTCGTGATGTTTCCATTCCTTCAGTGACAGTGTCCATTCTCTGTACAACTGCAACAGGCAAGCGAAACAGAATGAGTAAATGTGTCATATCATGGTACATATATTATTGACTCATTGGATGCCTGTTTATATCTTATTTATGCCTTGCTTCATTAAGCTCTTTGTCTTTTGAACCTCTAACAGGCCAAAATGTGAACAATTGTGTTTCTCTGCAACTTCCTTTCTGTCACTTCATTATCATGAAATACATTTCTTGCAGCATGAGAAAAATCTGTTCCAATAAAACATTCTTTGCCTTGAGTCTGAAAACTGTAGAACGTGTCCTTCAGTTGCTCCTTCTATTGTTATGACCCACATTATTCCTGGAGTTGTAGAAAAAGATGAATTTTTTTTAAAATACACACAGAATCCTGATTTACTTTACTTTCAGACCAAGGTTGATTGAACGCGTGGATCAGGTTTCTCTACTTACCAAGAATTATTATTTATTACATTTAATTAGACTATATCTACAGGCAAATAAATAAACCACTGGCATATAACAATACTAATGCCCTTATAAACACATAGACGTGTGCATGCAGAAAATAGATTACTGACAGAGGTAGAAAAAATGGAAATATCGGTTCAATGGTCTTTGCTTCTTCGTTCTGATGTCGAGATGATTCTTCAGCTGGCCAGACCCCTTGTTATAAAGATATCTTCATCTGGATGCTTTTACTCATTTGTAAGAAGTACAGAATAGCTGATTCACTGATTTATCTACTGAAAATTGTTAAAGCCTCACAGCAACTTCTGCAGCAACAGTAACTAGTTTTCTTCAGGTTAAACTGAGTTTTTAACAGCAGAGATCCAGCAGCTTCTGGGCAGTTTCTCTCTTTCTCTTCCCCTCTCTCTCCCTCTCTCTCTGGCTTTGTAACTTGCTTCCAACTCCAAGCTGCTCAGCCACCTCAGAACCTACCACATTGTCGTTGACAAGCCAAAAATCTCTGCCATAAACTCACCATTAACCCACTGACCAATCATCATCTTGTCGCCAATCATGTGTATCTTAATAGACAGCCCCTTGGCCCCTCTTCATTTTCAACTCCAAATGTAATTCTTGCTAGTTCAAACAGCATTTTAGGATGCTTGGGATAACTTTTTATTTGTTTTTTTCAATTATGGAAACTGAGAAGACTTAGAAGTTACTAAATCTGACTTATCAGAGCAATGATCGTTTTGGAAGTGAAGTGGGAACTGTTCCATGGAAATTACTAGCCTTACATTTAAAGGAAAGGTATTTGACTGTATTTGGACTAAACAGAAGAAACATCTGTTCACTTTCAGCTTGTTTCTCATCCTCACAGATACAATGCACCATAAGCTGCTTCTGCAGAAAGCTGTTATCAACAATTCCTGATAGCTCTTGTTTGATAATTCATTTGTGCTGTCTGTCCAAAACTTTCTTGGGGCTAAATTTTCTCAGTCACTGAACAATGCGGACATTGGCATGAATGCTGGGAGAATCACCCGAGATCAGCAGAAAGAAGAGTGATGAAGTTGCCAAATTGGGATGCCAATTTCTTTGTCCAACTTGTCAAAGGTAACTGGCAGGAAATATTCAGGGCAGCTGCAACTGCGAATGCTTGGCAATTTGCATGGCTGGGGTTTAAAGGTGGTTCCAGCACCAGAAATCCAAGTCAGTGATAAGTACTTCTGCCTGTGGCATATGGGACAGTATGATGAGAGAGATGTCCTCGCAACTTCATGAATAGGTAACAAAATGTGTTTAGGATGAAAGTTTGAAACAACTCGTAGAACTTACAAAGCGAGGCCCTCCATGAAACTCACCAAATTTACATTTAGCCAATTTTTGATTAACCTCAACCCTCAATTTTCCGTGGCTCATTTTATCATTGTGGTCTTCAACCAGTGTTTTTTGTACTACATTTTCTATTCTCTCTCTCTACAATTTTCTAAACACTCTTATAAATGCTGCAATTTCAAAGGCTTTGAGTTGTTTTGATCATTCAGTCACCAATGATCCTTTTTTATTAGCTTGGTAAATGACATTGTCACTTTTGGCATTGTGGCTTTCTTGCTACTCCAAGTAATTTCATTTTTCTTACTAAATTTTTTACCAACATTGTTCACATCGTCCAGGATCTGCTGTAATTCCCCTTTATGGGCAGCAGCAATACAATGTTTCATCTGCATATCAAAGCTTGCTTATGATTCTACCATGAATACTTATTACCTAAACGTGTTAAGTTTTCCAAATATAACTTCAGGAAAGCAGAGGGCTGGTTACTCATCAGAGAGAGATGACAGGTGGGGTTTAATCTGAGGGTCATCACAGTTGGGGTGAGGGGTGAGATTGAGAAGGTGGTAAACTCAGCCATTGTGAGAAATGAATCAACGCTATGGCCATTCCCATTATGGAGATTATAAGTATGTGATCAAATATAACATATAATATATACGACACATTTCTTATTTGACTAGTATTTAATCTCACATCATCCTTTCCATCCTTCTTAAAACTCTTTGGTTCTTGTACAAATTACTTCTGATTCTTAGGTATTTTCCAATCATTCTTATATTCCATACGACTGCATTGAAAACAAATCTTCTGCTTGTACATCTGGGCCTTTGCCAAGCTGGACCCTCATACCATCATGGGTGAAGATAAGAAAAAATCTGCATCCCATAACTTGCCAGATCTCACTAATGACTCCAGGTAACAAGGTGTGGAGCTGCAGGAACACAGCAAGCCAGGCAGCATCAAAGGAGCAGGAAAGCTGATGTTTCAGGTCAGGACCCTTCTTCAGAAATTACTGTCTCTTGACTCCAGGTAGTTGGTTGCTTACGATCAGTTGTACCCCCGGATCTTGACTTGCCAGACAAGCAAAACTAAATGAAGAATCCAGCAGTTTTGGCTGGTGTGATGTGGGGACATCACCTCTTCAAGTGCACAAAGACTGGGTATAGGTGGATAAGGGAAAAAACGAGCTTGTAGGACAATCACTCAGAAGGTGAAAACCAGCAAGTTGTATGACTCGCAGTGCGCTGCCACGACACTCAAGAAGGCAAGTGACCAATCACCTGTGATGAGTTTAGGATCTCACACAGTATAAGCCCCCTAGACAGTCATGGAAAGTCATTGACACATGTCAACAGCAGACCTCCAGAAACAGACTGAAGCAGGTTAGGAGAAAGAGAAGAATTAATCAAGAAAAGAAGGCATTTGATCCTGATAAAAGTGACAAAATTATTTGTTCATAGATAGAGTAGCAATCAAAACACATATGGAAATGGAGACGGAAATTAAGGTTAAATGGGCAAGACAAAGATATGTTTTGTTATATAGAGGGTTTTATCCCTATTAATCTAGGTGTTTTCTTTAGTTTGGATCCTAGATTGCTGTAACTGTTCCTTAACATTAAAATCAAATCACAATTCCTCATTAACAAACTGTCAGCACAGGTGTGCAAACATTTGGTCATCCTCTTCTCCAAAAAGTAAAATATTCAACTGAAATTGCCCATGTTTTAGTGGGTAAAAAGTGATGATTCTTCTTACGCAGAATTCAGATACAGAGTTTCAAGGTGACTATTTAGTTTAAAGGTGACTAGAAGGGAGCAAGTTGGGAGTGACTATTGACTGCTCCCTAAAGATTTCACCATTCTGTATTAACCGAAGGCTGACCGTAAGGTCCTATAGCAGTTTGGTGAGATCTTGCTGCCATTCAGCTGAACAAAGATTTTGAGACTCTAGAGAAAATGCAAAGTAGGGTAGTGAAATTGATTGACTGAAGTGCCTTGAATAATAGAAGTAGAAGTTGTGTTTTAGGTTGGAAATCTCTGAATTTAGAGAGGATCAAATTCAGATCTTTAAAACTATTCAGCACATCAATAACATACAGGTGGATGGTTTGTGTAGAAATACGGGCCTTATATTTAAAATGACAGTGCAGGCAGTGAGATTGTATATGTGGAAATTTTATTTTTGTCAGAGAATGATCAACTTGAGGAATAGAATTCGAGGATGGTATTGAGAAATGGCTCTTGCAAACCTTGAAGTAATTTTTGGACAAGTATAAGATCACAGAAGAGGAAAGATAACATTTTGGGTAACAACAACTCAAGGCCTCCTGCAGCATGACTAATTGGTTGAGGCGTGGTCAGAAATCTTTGATTTTCTGCATTGACCGAGGATCCTTGAGGGGGTGAAGAAAAGTTGGTGTTTGGCAGCAAAGAAGACGTGTGTATAGTCTTGATGGCACTTTTCCACACAATACATTAATAAGATGACTAAAAGTGATGTAGCAAACTCAGTAGGGGGGCAGTTAGCCCTGTTTGCTAGACATCAAGCATTCGGATTGGATTAACACCAATCCAAATGGGGTTCAATCCCTATTGAGATTGACTCAGAGCATGTCTACTTGCCCAACTTGCAGTATGAAAAAAACCTGCACTTTGATGTGGTTTAGCAAATAATCACCAAGAACCTGCCTTAAGGCAGAGAGCTGAAGAAGTAAACTCAATATGGAAATAATTCTAAGGAACATGATGTAATTGTCTAAAAACACAGAAAGTAATGACTGAATGAAAGACTAGTACTGAGGAAACAGTTTGCTATAGATAATATTTTAGTTTCTCATTCCACTGAATTACAATAATTTTGTATCCCTCCCTACACCTAAGTAAAAATGGATAAACAACAAATTTAATGTTTTTGACAATACAGTTCTGATACTTAGTTTTTACTAACCGTCTAAAAGTGCCATTTGACTGAAATTTTCCTGAAATCAGTGACATTAGTTTTGAGTATCATGGTGCACGATATCACTTAACTGAAATATTTTTCATTCTGACAAGCTAACGCATATTTCTTGAACGCTATCATTATTATTATATTACTTGACCACCTGAGCTTCAGGTCCACTTATTCAGCCTGATTTATTTATTTTGTTTCTTAGACACACTTAAGGGATCAACAACAGTAATGGGTCCATTACAGTTTGATTCCAGCGGACAATTTCTTTTCTTTCTTCCCCAAAAGCTCAAGGCTCACAGGAGCCATTTTTCCTTCTGTGTGGCAGAACTTAGAGGATGCCAATAATCCTGCAAAATAACATGAAGGCAAGCTGACAGTGGTCCAGAACTAACAGTCTGTGTATTGAAAAGTTGCTATTCCTGTAATAACTCACACGTTTGGCATTTCTCTGATGCAAAATGGAAACAGATGTTAGATGTCCTCAGCCAGGTGTCCTCATCTGGTGGAAAAGCAAACTTTTTGCAGATGTCATGTACTTTTCTGTTTTGTGATTGCTCCATCAAACTCTGGAGCATTTCATTCATTGAAACAGAAGTGGGAATCAAAATTAAAAAACTGATTCTCTGACTTGTGTTTTCAGCAGAAAGCAAAATTGCAATGATTGAAACTTTGGAATGTTTGCCTGTTTGGAAAGAAAGGTTTTGCCATACCTACGGACTATGGTTTGATGTTCTGGTGGGAATATATGAATCTGGGACTAACAGCATCTTGATCTGTACTGCTGGTTCCATTCTGAACTTCTGATAAATAATATTGATTTCCCTTCCACTTCCTTCAGCATGATTAGGGTAGTGTAAATTTTTGAACACCGCTGGCTTGAACCCCTGAGCTTAGCTGTTTGATCTCTAGGGTCAGCTGATTTAAATGGAATGAGTGATCGTCAGGCAGGGCTACAGCTTCCAAGTCGGTGTATACTCTATACCAAAGATGACAGGTTGTGAAGCCCTTAAAGGTCTGCAGCAACATATATCTCAAATAGTATTACAGCTTGGAGGAGATGCCAAAAAAGTAACTAAATTGCCTCTGCCTCGCAGCATCAGGGACCCAGGTTCAATTCCAGCCTTGGACGACTGTCTGTGTGGGGTATGCACATTCTCCCCGTGTCTGCGTGGGTTTCCTCGGGGTGCTCTGGTTTCCTCCCACAGTCCAAAGATCCGCAGGCAAGGTGGATTGGCCAGGCTAAATTGTCCATTGTGTTCCAGAGTGTGTGGGTTATAGAGGGATGGATCTGGGTGGGATGCTTCAAATGGACTTGTTGGGCCAAAGGGCCTGTTTCCACATTGTAGGTAATCTAATCTAATATCAGGGTAATAGATTCGCCACTTGCGAAGATCTTTGCATCCTCGCTCTCCACTGGAGTCATACCTGAGGACTGGAGAGAGGCAAATGTAATTCCTCTCTTCAAGAAAGGAAATAGGGAAATCCCCGGCAATTATAGACCGGTAAGTCTCACGTCTGTCGTCTGCAAGGTGTTAGAAAGGATTCTGAGGGATAAGATTTATGACCATCTGGAAGAGCATGGCTTGATCAAATACAGTCAACACGGCTTTGTGAGGGGTAGGTCATGCCTTACAAACCTTATCGAGTTTTTTGAGGATGTGACTAGTAAGGTTGATGAGGGTCAAGCTGTGGATGTGGTGTATATGGACTTCAGTAAGGCATTTGATAAGGTTCCCCATGGAAGGCTCATTCAGAAGGTCAGGAGGAATGGGATACAGGGGAACTTAGCTGCTTGGATACAGAATTGGCTGGCCAACAGAAGACAGCGAGTGGTAGTAGAAGGAAAATATTCTGCCTGGAAGTCAGTGGTGAGTGGGGTTCCACAGGGCTCTGTCCTTGGGCCTCTACTGTTTGTAATTTTTATTAATGACTTGGACGAGGGAATTGAAGGATGGGTCAGCAAGTTTGCAGACGACACAAAGGTCGGAGGTGTCGTTGACAGTGTAGAGGGCTGTTGTAGGCTGCAGCGGGACATTGACAGGATGCAGAGATGGGCTGAGAGGTGGCAGATGGAGTTCAACCTGGATAAATGCGAGGTGATGCATTTTGGAAGGTCGAATTTGAAAGCTGAGTACAGGATTAAGGATAGGATTCTTGGCAGCGTGGAGGAACAGAGGGATCTTGGTGTGCAGATACATAGATCCCTTAAAATGGCCACCCAAGTGGACAGGGTTGTTAAGAAAGCATATGGTGTTTTGGCTTTCATTAACAGGGGGATTGAGTTTAAGAGTCGTGAGATCTTGTTGCAGCTCTATAAAACTTTGGTTAGACCGCACTTGGAATACTGCGTCCAGTTCTGGGCGCCCTATTATAGGAAAGATGTGGATGCTTTGGAGAGGGTTCAGAGGAGGTTTACCAGGATGCTGCCTGGACTGGAGGGCTTATCTTATGAAGAGAGGTTGACTGAGCTCGGTCTCTTTTCATTGGAGAAAAGGAGGAGGAGAGGGGACCTAATTGAGGTATACAAGATAATGAGAGGCATAGATAGAGTCGATAGCCAGAGACTATTTCCCAGGGCAGAAATGGCTAGCACGAGGGGTCATAGTTTTAAGCTGGTTGGTGGAAAGTATAGAGGGGATGTCAGAGGCAGGTTCTTTACGCAGAGAGTTGTGAGAGCATGGAATGCGTTGCCAGCAGCAGTTGTGGAAGCAAGGTCATTGGGGTCATTTAAGAGACTGCTGGACATGCATATGGTCACAGAAATTTGAGGGTGCATCCATGAGGATCAATGGTCGGCACAACATTGTGGGCTGAAGGGCCTGTTCTGTGCTGTACTGTTCTATGTTCTATGTTCTATGTTCTAGAACAGAATGCAGAATATAGTGTTACAGTGACAGAAGGTGCAGGAGAGGATCAACTTTAATATATGAGCGTCTGTTCATTAGCAATGTGGAAGGAGCAGTTCTTAAATCTGCTTTTACATGTTTACAAACTTTTGTATCTTCTGCCTTATAGAAAAGGCTAGAAGCAAGTATAACTGGGATGGGAGGAGTCTTTGATTATGTTGGCTGCTTTCCTGAAGCAGGAGGAAGTGGAGATGGATTCAATGGAAGAAAGGCTGGTTTTCATGACGGACTGCCTGAGAACCCAGTAAATTGCTGGATATCCCCTACACAAACCCTTTGGTCAAAATACACAGCTCCTCAAAACTGAACGTCCAGAATATTTGCAAAATCATATATAACATCTTATTTAAATACACCTACATAGCATGTAAACACTCTCACCTGTTTCATCTATTTGTCTCCAGGAAATATATGTCACACCAGGAATGGTTACAGAGATATTGGAGCTAGGAAAACCAGAAGTAACTGGAATATTTAAATGCAGATAACAAAGTGTGGAGCTGGATAAACACAGCAGGCCAAGCAGCATCTCAGGCCTGCTGTGTTCATCCAGCTCCACACTTTGTTATCTTGGATTCTCTAGCATCTGCAGTTCCCATTATCACTACGTAAATGCAGATGCATTTTTAAAACGTCTTCAATAAGATACCACATATCTTCTGACTGAGGTCAGAGTATATGAAGTCAGGGGATAGGGAGGAGAATGGATAGAAAAAACTGTTTACAAATCACAAAACGAAAAGATGGGGGTTAATGGTAGCTGTTGAGATTGACTGAACCAACATTCCTTCCAGTTAAGAGTTGGGAAAAATAATTGTTAATACTTAGTGCTGCGGCCACTATTGTTTACCAAGACACAAACAACTGGCATTCCAAAATCACCACTATGTTTCAAAATTTGACCATATCCTGGATCTGAAGACATTGGTCTGACTCCTACGAAGTCAGATGCAGCTCATCATCATTTTGTTCAAGCAAATCTTTAATTCCAAAAAGATGCTGAAACACTGGAGTTGAGGTACGTAAGCTCTCCACTTCAATTTAGTTGGATGGTTATGCTTGCTGACTGTGTTTCTTTCAAATAACTAAACACATTGACAGTCGGTTATGTTTCTGGAGGATTACTGTTCATTCAGCAATTTGCTTTTTGCTGCTCTGGAACAGTGTCCCATTTCTGTACATTCTCTGGAAGTGACATCCAGTTTTACAATGAGCATTCTTTTATTATGGCTGAACATAGGCTGTGCCTGTGGAGTTTTATTATTTTACAGTGCTGGCACTGGCTATTCTGCTTTGAGAATCAACAGATTGAAAAATTCTTCAGCGAGGATAATAATGGAAAACATTTCCATCCATCCTCTGAAACCTGCAACTTTACCTACATTGGCTCACTGCTAATAAGGATAATCACAATAGATTATTATTCTTTTTCGATTTCACCATGAATCTAGGAAGTCCAATAAAAATTTCTACCAGTTGCCCTTGACTGTTTGGTTAACAAATTTGTTTCTGAACCAACTGTTTTCAGGGAACTAGTCAAATCCCTTCTACCTCCACAAGGATATTGAGGCCAAGACATAATTGTGCAAACTCAAACACGAGGAGTCGACTGTGGGCCACATATACATTCTGAACTCATATATTTGTTTTGCAGTGTTGCTTTCACCATTCCTTTAATCATGGAAGTTATTCCACTTAGAACATAGTTACATATTTGCAGACTGTAACTTCTGTTTCTTCAGACATGATGTCTCATTGGTCAGGATACTAATTTTGGTCCCTTAAAATTGACAAAATGTCCTTTGATGTAAACATGTTTTTTGAAAATCAGATTGGATGATTCACTAATTTCTCCATGGAATATCATTGGTACCTTTTCCAATGGAGGCAGTCTAACTGCATTACCATCTTTTTATTAGCAAGCACATTTGGCCTTTTTCTTGTGAAATTGTGTCCATCTGTACATTCTCTGAAAGTGATCTATAGTTATACAGTTGTAACATTCTTTTGTCATGGCTAGATTCGCCTGGGCCTTGTCATAAGCTTCTGTATAAGCTTATAAATGAAATAGGTTCTGTTGTTCACCTAAGGGATGGTTAATCTTCTCAGGCTCTGGTTTTTGCTTGCTAAGGATTTCAATTGATTTCTCGGAAGCTAAATCTTCCTTGGAATGTAAGAAATCTGACAAAGCCTCATCAATAATTCCAAAACAAATTCTGTCTCTTATGAATACATATGAATCGTCTGAACAAAAGCTCCACAGTTTTCCACTGATTTGTAGAAATATTTAGTGCGATTATCAATGGATTCCCTTGAAGGTTGAACACTTCTGTTAAATATTTGTGGAAAAGTAATTTCTCTGCTTATAGGAAATATAAAAAAACTTTTAAACTTCTTCAAAAGTATCTATGCTTTCTTTGATATTTTGCTAATTTGTGATGTCATCCACCTGGCCATAAGAAATATGAGCATTCAGTCCTTTTAGTCTGGTCTACCATTCAAAAAAATTATGGCTAATCCATCTACATGAATTCTACATTTCATCTTATCCTGATAACCATTGATTCCCTTGTCTAACAAATATCTACCCCATCTTAAAATTATTCAATGATCCTGCTTCCACTGCCTTCGGAGGTTAAAATCATTCCACCTTCTGAGAAAGAAAAAAATGTTACCTCCTCTCTGCCCTAAAAGGGTCACCTTGAATTTTGAAACAGAGTCCTAGTTCTGGCCGCAAGAGGAATCATCCTTCTCGTGTCCACTTTGTCATGACCAATCAGTATCGTATACACGTAAATCAAGTTATTCCTTACACATCTTAACTTCAGTGTAAACAGTCTGTAAATAGTCCAACCCATTTTCATAAGACAATCTGCTCATTCCAGGTATCAATCTCGTAAACTTCCTCTGAACTGCTTCCAATGCATTTACATCCTTCCTTAGTAAGGAGACCGAAACCACAGAGAATTCAAGATGTGGTCTCATCAATGTCCTATAAAACCAAAGCATAATATTCTTTTCAGAGAATCCCAATCTTCTGAAAGTAGGAAAATCTTTCTAACTCTCTGTTTCTGTTAGATCCTTTCTTCAAATCTTTTAAATTTTCTATTTTGTCCCTATATAAACTATTGAGTTTTCCAATACTGCAGCCTTTGGTATAGTTTAATTTTCAGGCTCATGCCGCTTGTCTGCTGCTATCGTGCCTTGTGTAACTAATTCAGGATAGCAGTGATAGCTTGCTTTGAAGGGTAAGTACTCTCTTGCAATTCTCTCCTTTCCTACCTGATCTTTTTCTCCATTATTGTAAAGTTTATTTCCTTGTTTTACCCACAGGGAAATTCTAACTTTAATCCCAGACTTCAACATTGTTCCACAGAACCTTATTCTTTAAGTTCTCTGTCTTTTGCAAGTGTGGACAGCTTTTACTTTTCTCTCAGCCTACATTGTTTCCTTTGCACCTCCTGCCAGCTCCAAGATGAAAGTTTTATTTTGGAGTCTTGCTTTCTCACTATTGCTGCTCCCCTTCGTGATACTGTTTATTGTTTTTGCATTTCAAATGCTGACTGATTTCTTAAAGTGGTAATGTTCTTAAATGATTAACTAACTTTTTCCTTGATTCTTTTAAAACCTCGATTGAATGGCCTCTATATGTATTGTTTCCTTAGGGTACTTCAGCAATGATCATCACCACTGATGACCATGTCAAATTGTGGTCTGGGCAGCAATCACAGGTGGTTTGTGGATGGTTGGCTCACCTTTGGATGTTGAGTCTAATGAACTGAATAATTATCAGTGGCAGAGGATATGCCACAGATAGAATCTTAGAAAGAAGAAGATCTTGTCTCACATAAGAAGGTTTGATTGGTTGCAATGATAACAATAGCACGATTAACATTAACTAGTTGGGCTTAATCACAACTATCACAGCCAGAGATCTGTCTGCATTGGGACCTTGTGCTAGACTGCCTAATTTTTCACCTGAAGACTGTGATACATCGTCAGATTAGTGGGAAGTAACATAACTTCAACATTAACTGTCGCAACCATTACCTCATACAATGGGATATGAAAGAAGTATCCCATCACCAAGTCACCCTTTATTTACATGTGCACAGGCCTTGACACTAAGCCAGCCCTCAGAGTGAACAGAACGTCTGACATTCTTGTTTTTATCTGTCAGCTAGGTGGCTCTGTTTGAACCAGGTTTTTTTAATTAATTCACAGGATGACAGCATCACCCATCCCTAATTGCCCAGAGAAAATGAAGAATCAACCACATTGCTGTGGGTCTGGAGTCACATGTAGGTCTGACCAGGTAAGGATGGCAGTTTCCTTCCCGAAAGAACATTAGTGATCCAGGTGGATTTTTAAGGCAATTGACACCGGTTTCATAGTCATCCTAATTCCAGATTTTTATTGAATTCAAATTTTACCATCTGCGGTGGTGGGATTTGAACCCAGCTCTCCATAAAAATTACCTGGGTCTCTGGGTTAACAGTCCAGCAATAATACCACTAGGCCATCACCTCCCTGAGGTTAATTGCTCCAAATAGGGAACTCATATTCTCTGAGATCCACCTGTTTGACCTCATTACCATCACTATCGAATACTTTGCTTAGAAAGGGGATGACCAAAGTGGTGAGCGACAGTAGTCTTTAAAGAAATGAAAGGATTTCATAGAGTAGAAACAGAGAAAACTCTTCCACTCTTCCTCCCAGTCGCGAACCATTTTAACTCCCCCTCCCATCCCTTAGACGACATGTCCATCATGGGCCTCCTGCAGTGCCACAATGACGCCACCCGAAGGCTGCAGGAACAGCAACTCATATTCTGCTTGGGAACCCTGTAGCCCAATGGTATCAATGTGGACTTCACAAGCTTCAAAATCCCCCCTCCCCCCACTGCATCCCAAAACCAGCCCAGCTCGTCCCCTCCTCCCACTGCATCCCAAAACCAGCCCAGCTTGTCCCCGCCTCCCTAACCTGTTCTTCCTCTCTCCTATCCCCTCCTCCCACCTCAAGCCGCACCTCCATTTCCTACCTACTAACCTCATCCCGCCTCCTTGACCTGTCCGTCCTCCCTGGACTGACCTATCTCCTCCCTACCTCCCCACCTATACTCTCCTCTCCACCTATCTTCTTTTCTCTCCATCTTCGGTCCGCCTCCCCCTCTCTCCCTATTTACTTCAGAACCCTCTCCCAATACCCCTCTCTGATGAAGGGTCTAGGCCCGAAACGTCAGCTTTTGTGCTCCTGAGATGCTGCTTGGCCTGCTGTGTTCATCCAGCCTCACATGTTGTTATCTAAAACTCTTCCACTCATGGGAAGAGACCAGAATTGGAGACCTTGGTTATAGAACAGTCAGGGGAAAAAAAATACTTCTGCAATTCGGGAGTAAGTTCTTTACTCAAGAGTGGTTAGAATTTGGGAACTCCTTCCCCCACAGGGTATTTGCAGTGAGTGGAATGGATGCATTTAAGAGGGCTCTACATAAACATGAGGGAGATAGGAATGGGAGGTTATGCTGATAGATTTAATCAACAGAAATTAGAGGAAGCTTGTGTCGGCCCATAAGACTGACATGAACCAAATGGCCTGATTCTTTAATAAAACAGAGATAACATTGTAGAGCTGGATGAAAACAGCAGGCCAAGCAGCATCAGAGGAGCAGGAAGGCTAAAGTTTTGGGCCTAGACCCTTCTTCAGGAAAATATTTCCGAAGAAGGGTCTAGGCCCAAAACATCAACCTTCCTGTTCCTCTGATGCTGCTTGGCCTACTGTGTTCATCCAGCTCTATACCTTGTTATCTCAGATTCTCCAGCATCTGCAGTTCCAACTGGGCCTGATTCTTTGTCGGGCATTTGTTGTAAGTTTAGATTGTAAATTATCTTTCCCTAAAAAACAAATTGCAGTACAGTCAAGTACTGTAAGAACAATAAAGAATATATTTTCTTGTGGGGAGGGGCATGCCCTGACTCCTTCCCTTCCTTAGGATATAAATTATACTAGCATGTAAGTCCAACACTAACAATCAAATAGTTTGCGTGCATACTTTAGGTTTTTATCCAGAAAAGCAAATGATGGGTTTAACCAATGCTTAACTTACAAGCCTATATTCTGTTTCAGTTTTAGTCTAGTTACTTGTTTGTGCATTCCACAGGCTCAGATGCACATTTTGAGTCCTCAATTTATGTGCAGTTTTTAACTTTTCTATGCTAGTTTATCATACAAGAGGTTAGAGTTACAAGTAGGTAGAGGCTTACTGTCTTTGTCACTCACTCCCTCTACGGAATGCTGGGTGTAGCAGCTGTCTCCATCTGGCCCATGTCTGGTTCCTTCAGTCATGGTCCCAAATTGTGGAATTTCAAGTACTTGGAATGGTGCCCTTCTACTCAAGTCAAAATGAGAGATGCAGGTTTAATGTACTGAGGTCAGTGGCCCCGCACAGTCTTGCTGACCCAGTCTCCGGGAGTCCTGAGAGAATTAAGTCCATAATTGGTGGTGGCGTTGGTGGTTGTGGTGGTGGTGAGGGGGCTGGTGGTCACTTCAGCCTTCATCAATGACCCTGGAGAAAGGCAGGATGTGGCTTACGTGGCAGGGCTCCACTGTCTATTATGCTGACTCAATGCCATGATCTTGACCTTGAGGCATTATAAATGAGGGAGGCTTAGGGTCCGATCATCTGCCTATTGGCACATAGCAGGCAGACAATAGTGGCCAGTTATCGTTAATAATAATGCCTATGGAAGTGCCATTCCTGTGCCATCTGGAATACCCGGTCTGTCAAGAAGCATGTGAGTAAGAGTGTAAGAGTAAGATCTTGCGGAATTCATTGCCGCAGAGTGCAGTGGAGGCCGGGATGTTGGATGCCTTCAAGGCAGAGATCGACAAATTCTTGATAATCAAAAGGAATCAAGGGCTACGGGGAGAGTGCAGGGAAGTGGCATTGAAATGCCCATCAGCCATGATTTAAATGGCGGAGTGGACTTGATGGGCCAAATGGCCTTACTTCCACTCCTACGTCTTATGGTCTAAAATTGGGCAGCACAGTGGCTCAGCGGTTAACACTGCTGCCTCCCAGCGCCAAGGACTGGAGTTCAATTCCAGCCTTGGGCAATTGTCCATTTGGAATTTGTACATTCTCCTTGTGTCTGTATAGGTATCTGCCAGATGCTCTGGTTTCCTCCCACAGTCCAAAGATATGCAGGTTCGGTGGACTGGTCATGTTAAACTGCCCATAGTGTCCAGGGATGTGCAGGCTGGGTGGGTCAAACATGGGAATTGAAGGGTTACAGGGATAGGGCAGCAGTTGGGATACAGCAGCAGCAACTGACCTTCACCTAGAAGTGTTGCCTTGGCAGGGTCATGTGGGGCAGCTGTGACATTTTGAAACATCAAAGGAGACTTAGCCAAAGTTATCCCTCGCAGTCTCCTACTTTACATTGCTGCTTCATCCATCTCTATCACCGAGAAGCCTTCATACATCATATGTCCCTTCGCGGTCACCTCACCATCCCTAATTGGATGGCCAGCCAGCTTTCTGTCTGCTTTTCAAATTTATTGAACACATATTTCACCAACTGCCATGTTAGGATTTGAACCCGTAGCTAGAATATTTACCTGAAGTTTCGGATTGCTAATTCAGTGAAAATTACAAGACCACCAATGCTTTTTGGTCTTTAAATCGATTAAATTGAACAATATGGGTCACATCCTGTTTGAAAGTCCAGCCTGTTAACTTTGTTTCTGAGTTCAAAGATGCTGCCAGAACTGCTGAATATTTCCAAAATTTCCTGTTTTATTTCAAATTTGTAACATCAGCAGTGATCTGTCTCCGTAAAACATATGCCTAAGTGATTTTTGTAGTGATTTGAACAACATAATTTTTAAATTACGGTATTGACTGTAGTGATTTGTAATGTGGTCAGCCAGATTGACCTCAAAGAATATGAGTTCCCTGATTGGGACTGTTAACCTGGACAAATCAGGGAGCCGTGGCTGACAGATAATAAATAGGAGTGTCAGACATCCTATTCACTCTGAGAGCTGGCTCTGAGGGAGCTGGTTCAGTGTCAAGGACTCTCCAAGTGTAAATAAAGGGTGACTCAGTGACAGAATACTGGCCTCTGTGGAGTTATTTCAGACTGCATTGAGAAACATCAAGTAAATATCATGGATCAAGACAAACTTCATGACTAAAGTTTCTATCCAATTTATAACTTTGTACCATTCACAGAAAGTTATTTTAAATAATAAATAAACCTAAGTTCAATTCACTTAATACCACACCCTACTTGCAAAGCTCAAGATTCTTTTGTTACTTGATAAATGACAATGACAGCCTTGTAGATGGGTCACTCAGTAAATCATGAATGAACAAACCCACTCTGGACAAAGTTACCTCCTTCTGGAGTTTGTCCTACTAACTGCAAATCTCCTTGAATGTAAACGTACTTTCATGTTTAAGGATTGGTGCCGCATGAACTGTCCCAAGAACGTTCAAGTTTCAACATTTGCAATACTTTTATTCCACTGATGTTTTGTACCATATGAATAAATCATGGGGCAATTTGTTACAGATTAGGAATATCAGAGTTCTTGAACTTTTAGTTAAATCTTTGTTTTGCAAATATAGTTTTCACTTTTGTAACTTTAGTACCTTTTTGTAAATCCAAAAATATTGTCATAATATACTGAGCAGTTATTTCAGTGGCGATGAGAGTAAAGCACTCTCCTGACAAAATTCACTTAGCAACAGTTGTCATTTTGAGCTGGGGTAAGCATTTCTCGCATTATGCCATTATTTGGGAAGCTTGACTCATTTGATCTTGCTGCTGAAGACAGGGTGCAGTACGTGGAAAGAATGCATCAGTTTTTCCAAGCAAATGACATTGAGGCAGATGAAATGCAATTATCTTGACAGCTTGTAGACCTGCAGCTTTTTTGGCTATTAGAAGCCTTATTTTCTCTGAGGCACCAGATACTAAAACCTTTCAAGATTTGACAGATTTAATTAAGGAATATTACAACCCCAAGCCTCCTCTAATTCTGAGATGCTATTAGTTTTACTTGGTAATTCAAGATCCAGGTGAATCTGTATCAGGATTTTTGACTAGGTTAAGCTAACTGGCAGAGACATGTGACTTTGGTCTAACCCTTAATGAGATGAACAGAGACGGTTTGGTATGTGGGATAAATGATGTG
This sequence comes from Stegostoma tigrinum, assembly GCF_030684315.1. NCBI lineage: Eukaryota > Metazoa > Chordata > Chondrichthyes > Orectolobiformes > Stegostomatidae > Stegostoma > Stegostoma tigrinum. The sequence continues at coordinate 79,376,680 of NC_081358.1, forward strand.
ACCATGCAAAAGTGCCTTCTAGCTGAAGCCCAACTGGATGTCAAACAGGCACCACAACTGGCTTTGTCATTGGGAAATGGCAAGTGGGTCATACGAGATGAAGGAATCTGATGGAAGTGAACACCCTTGCCAGTCTGGCTGAGCTGAGCGAATACCACCTGAATGAAGACAATCACATAGGCTCACTCAGGGCATATCCTCAACAGTGGAACTCAAGGTCAGCCCACAACAAAAAACTCCAAAAACAAAGCCAAGCTATGGCCAAATGGTTAAAATTTTCTGCAGGATCTGTACTGACAAGCCATTGGAGTTGCTGCCAGTATGCTGCCTCAAGACTGCAAGAGTCCCACTAGACCTAAATTGACGAAGAGAACTCATAGCCCAATAACCAGGAAAATGCACATCCTGGAAAATCGACCCATATCTGGTTTGGAACAGTTAAATTTCTGAGCAACTTCCAAATCAGAACCAATCAAAACAAATGTCTGGTTAAATGGTCACCTGGTTCTAATGGAGCTTAATACTTGTGTGGCCATTTCAATGTCCATTTCAAGAACTAGTCTTTAACAAAAGTGGCTCTGGACAATAATCCTTAAGTTTGTGCAAGACCTCAGCCAGACTGACAACCTTTACCAGGGAAATTTTACATTTGGTTCAGTTACCATTGATTGCAGTAAAAGTCTTGGGCCCAAACTTGATGGGTCAAAGGTGGTTGAGAAAGATTCACCTAGATTGGTTCAACATTTTTCAATTAGAAAATGGCTACCTTAAGTCCTAATTAAACATCTGGAAGTCTTTCAGGAAAGTCTAGGAACCTTCAAAACAGCCAAGGCTCTGCATGTTGAACATGAAACAATTCCACAATTCTGAAGGCTCACCCAGTGCCATTTACCTTATGGGCAAAAGCAGAGGCAGTAATCAGAAAGATGGGAAGTGAAAGAATCATCAAACCAGTACAGTTTGCAGATGGGCAGCACTGGTCAATCTGATTGTGAAGACTGACGGGACAGTTTGCCTCAGTGGGGATTTTAATCAAACAGTAAACAGCTTCCTCAGAGCTGGGTAAATACCCAATTCCTCACACTGAGGATTTATACACAAAATGGCAGGGGGAGGGGAGGGGGAGGTCTGTCTGTCATGAAGCCGGACATGAGCCATGTGTATCAGAGATAATGGGAACTGCAGATGCTGGAGAATCCAAGATAATAAAGTGTGAAGCTGGATGAACACAGCAGGCCAAGCAGTATCTCAGGAGCACAAAAGTTGACGTTTCGGGCCTAGACCCTTCATCAGAGTCTCTGATGAAGGGTCTAGGCCCGAAACGTCAGCTTTTGTGCTCCTGAGATGCTGCTTGGCCTGCCGTGTTCATCCAGCTTCACACTTTATTATCATGAGCCATGTGTACTTGCGATTGCAGTGAGATGTGAAATCCCAAAAGTATGCTACAACCTACAAGGGCTTGTACCAATATGTCAGACTGCCGACTGAGATATTGTCAGCCTCTGCAATCCTTCAGTGGACAAAGAAGGACATTCTACAAGGTCTACCTCAGGTCACCAATTGTCCAGAAGACGTACTAGTAATAGGGAAGACCAATAAAGTGCACCTTGGAGAACTTGGACACAGTCCTCAGACATTTCAGCCAGGCAGGCATACACCTTAGAAGGGGAAAATGTATGTTCCAGGCACCCCAAGTGATGTACTTGGGCTACAGAGTCAACAAGACTCTGGGTTACACCTACTGGAAGATAAAATGATAGTGATCAGTGGTGTTCTGACTCCAACATCCTGACCAGAGATTAGGTCTTTCTTTGGGGTGGTGAATTATTATGGAAAGTTCAAATGTAAACTGATCTCCATCCTGGCACCTTCACATCAATGCTGAACAGTCAGCCTTGGAAATGGTTGCCTGGACAAGCCATAGCTTTCAGGGAAGTGAAGAAACAGCAATCATCCTCTCAGGTGTTGGTACACTATGGTCCCAAGAGAGATCTGGTATTGACATGCGATGCATTCTGGTATGGCATCAGACTAGTATTAGCTCATAAGGGGCCCAATGGAGAGGAGTGTCCAACAGTGTAAGCATCTGGGACTTTAGCAAATGCAGAGCGTAAATACCCCCAGATAGAGAAGGAAGGTTTGGCGATCATATTTCATCATATATTCCACCAATACCTTTACAGACATAAATTTGTAATAGTAACAGCCAATAAGCCTTTGAATTTTTTTGATTTGATTTGATTTCACTCATCATTGTCACGTGTACCTAGGTACAGTGAAAAGTTTTGTTTTGCATGTTGTACAGGCAGATCATATCATACAAAAGTGTGTGAGAGTGATAGATCAGAGCAAGAAATACAATGTTACGGCTGCAGAGAAGGGGCACAAAGAGAGAGATCAACATTAAATTTAAAATTTGAGGCGTCTGTTCAGAAGTCTCATAACAGCGGTAAAGAAGCTGTTCTTGAATCTGTTGGTATGTTGGCAGAGTCTTTGTTTATGTTGGCTGCCTTCCTGAGGCAGAGATAAGTGTAGGTGGACCCCGGCTGGGTCTACTTAAAGAGGGCAAAGCCATGTTGTCCATAGCTTCAGGCCGAGTTCAACAGTGGCCTCTATTTCTAAGTGTGTATAATTACAAGTTGGAATACTGTATGGGAGGCCAAATACCAAATGCAGATACATTGAGCGGCCTACTGCTGGCAGATACACCATGGGCGGTACCACCATTAGAAGAGTATGCAATGTTTTTAAGTTTTCTGCACACATATCCACTCGCAGCTGACACTGTGAGACTTTGGATGTAGAAAGATCCAGTCCTGGAAAAACTGAAACAGCTGGTGGTGATGAGATAAACCAAAGGGCTGTCACTACCATAACGTTTGAAGATTTATTGGATCTGGAGAGACCAGATCACAATAGACGATGAGATATTATTACGGCGAGCAAGAGTGACCATCCTGAGAAAAGGTAACCCCGCCCGCCATCCACCCCAAACCACAGATAGTGGCTGAACTCTACCAGGGTCATCCAGGAGTTTCCTAAATGAAGCTGTTGGTGAGAGGTTATGTCTGGTGGCCTGGATTGGATGCAGACATAGCTGCATGGGTGAGGCTGTGCCCAGAGTGCCAACAAGGACAAATATTATTGCCAACAGCTCCCCACTTTCACGGGAATGGCTGGATAAACCCTTGTCTTGGTTACACATCAACTATGCAGGTCCCTTCATTGGCACAATGTTCTTAGTCATTGTGGATGTTTACTCAAAGTGCTTGGATATGCATAGAGTTCATTCATCAAACATGGGAGCGTCAATAGAACAACTGTGTGCATATTTTGCAATATATGGACTCCTGGAAGTGTTGGCCACAGATAACAGGCCATTGTCTCCCAGCAGGGAATTTGAGTACTTCCTAAAGTTGATATATAGGACAGCTCTGCCAGCTATTGTCCAATGGTCTGGCAGAAAGAGTGTCAAGTACACCAATATCAGACACAAGATTCAGCTAAGCAGGACAGACGGTTCACTTCAGGGGATGAAATTTGGTGTAGGAACCAAGGGAACAGACTTGCAATGTTAAGAGGCATGGTGAATTTAGGTCCAGTGACATATAAAGTTCACATAGCTGCGATGGTCCTGAACAAGCACACGAAAGCTGCAAATCACAATTGGTAAGCAAGAAAAGCATGCCCGGTTCATCGATTAGCCTTTCCAACTGTTCCAGAACCCAGGGGTTCTTCCCTTCCATTTAGTGTTGAAGATACTGATACCTTGGAATCTGAGATGGGCAGGGCATATGTCGTCATCTTTCCCGTGAGAAGAAGCAAATTAATTTCTTCTGAGGTGCTCCATGTGCAACAGGCAATGTATTCTGTGTTATATGCCGCCCATATCCAAGGTACTGTCAGAGGAACCTGACCTGGAACTAAAATACCCCAGGAGGAGCTCAAAAAAAAATTAACCTATGTCCTTAGACTCAGACGGGGAAAGATATAATGATTATAATGACGTCAGACAGGTGGACCTCAAAGAATAGGAGTTCTCTGATTGGGCCTGTTAATCTGGTCCAATCAGGGAGCTTTGGCTGACAGATAAAAACAGGAGCATCAGATATCCTGTTCACTCTAAGAATTGGCTCTGAGGGAGCTGGATCAGTTTCAAGGACATGTAAATAAAGGGTGACTTGGTGATGAGATACCAGCCTCTGCAGTTATTTCAGGCTGTATTGAGAAATATCAAGTAAGTATCACTGATCAAGATCAACATCATCTTTAACCAAAGATTCTGTCCAATTTATGACTTTGTACTATTCACAGAAAGTTACAAAAATAATACACAAATCCAAGTTGAATTCACTAGCTACCACACCCTATTGTAAAAATCAAGATTCATCTGTTACCTGATATGTGACATGACAGCCTTGTTAAATGGAACATCAGTAAATCATGAATGAACAAACCCACTCAGAGAATACAGTCACCTCCTGCTGGAGTTCGTCCTATTGACTGAAAATCTTCCTGACAGTAAATATCCTTCAAGCTTTAAGGAGTTGGTAAAGTATAAGCGGCCCCAAGAATGTTCAAGTTTCAACATTTGCAATGCTTTTACTCCTCTGATGCTTTATATAATGTGAATAAATCACGTGGCAATTTGTTACATGTTAGGAACTTCAGAGTTCCTAAAGTATTAGTTGAATATTTTGTTTTGTCAATATAGTCCTCAAATTGAATTTTTATATTGCTGTAGTAGTATATACAAATCCAAGAATATTATCGTGATTTGTAACTTTGGTATGGTCCAATGACCAAAAAATGTTCTTCAAAGCAGGCTTTATAAACAAGAAACTATTATTTTCCAACTTTCCTCATGAAGCAAGTTCGTCAGTTCATTAAAGGTTCCAAATTTGTAATTATTAAGACCATACTGAATTCCAAATTCTAAAAACAGATATCAAGAAATTTGTGCAACTTAAATTGCTGGTGTTGTGAGCAATTTATTTTCCATAAAATATGAGCTGTCTCTTTCCCAGTGCACTCTATTTATATATGTTGGTTTCTGCCTTCTGGAAGCATGTTTTTCTAAGTGAGCAAAGCCAAAATAAATCTCCGACCCTTTAAGATAGAATCATTGTCAGGGGTTAGTTTTGTGTGCTATGTTGAGCTGTAACATCAGGTTTCATGGTTATAGGACCAGGATGTTCCAGAAGTAAACTACTGTCAAAACGATCCATGTGTGATACTTAAAATAATCAACATTTGAACCGGATTTCAGAATAATACAAGATGAAACAAAAATTGTGAAAGTTCTGATACCTTTATATCCCAGGATGGCTACAGTAATGGTCAGCATGGCACACAGGACATACAGCAGCAGAATAGCAAATTTCAGTGCCCAGTTATTTCGACATCGATTACACTGAGGCCCTTCCTGGATTCCTGCAACAAAAATATGAGGCTTAACATTTTTTGGCAGATATGATACTAATCTCTAACATTCATAACACTTTGTATTAAACATGCGGTGGTACAGAATTTAAATATTTTTGGAAAGACAGCCAGTCTGTAAACGTTTCCATCACTCATTCATCAGGACAACCACATGAATGCAAAAGTGCTTCTGCCTTAAAAATCCTCCAAGACTCTGCTTTCATTTTCAGACGTTTTGTCACCATTCTAGGTAACGTCCGAAACGTCTGAAAACGAACCTTCCAGCTCAGCGAGCAAACTCACATCCAGAACCTCAACTTGAGCTACAAATCTTCTCAAAACTCGCTAACTCTGCTTTCACTTTTTGAAGAACAGAGTTTTAAGGACTCAAGTACCCTCGTAAGAAAAATATCTTCTCTTTTGTCTTAAACAGACAATCCCTCATTTATAAACAGTGACCCATTGCTCTATATTCTTCTTTAAATGAAATAACCTTTCCATCTCCATTGTCAAGATCTCTTAATTTCTTAAATGTCTCAAACATGTTGCTTCTTACTCTAAACTTTAGTGGATGCAAGTTTAGCCTGTCCAGAATTTCCTCATAAGATAATGTGACCAATTTAAAAGTTTTAATCAAGTAAAAACCAAAAGAACTGTGGATGCTGTAAAATTAGGAACAAAACCAAAGTTGCTGGAAAAGCTCAGCAGGTCTGGCAGCATCTGTGAAGGAAAGAACAGAGATAATGTTTCGGGTCCGGTGACCCTTCCTCGGCTTCAGTGCTTCCAACAAATTTATATTCTTCCTTAAACAAGAAGAGCATTCCTGTATACAAAACTCTAGATGGAATCTCATTAATGCTCTGCATAACTGAAACATAATCTTTCTACTTTTATATTCAACTCCCCCAGCAATGAACAATAGCATTCTATTAGTTTACCTAATTACTTGCTGTGCCTACAAACCATTTTCTTTTGCAATTCATGCACTACAAGATCCCTTGTGCTTCAGAGCTCTGAAATCTCTCACCATTCAAATCGTTTATTTTTTAAAAAGTTGAAAGAAGTGCAAATGCTGTAAACAGAAACAAAAACTGAAATTACTGGAACAGCTCAGCAGGTCTGGCAGCATCTGTGGAGAGGAATAAGAATTAATGCTTTGGGTTGAGTGGCCTTTCTTCAGAACTGTAAGGAAGGGTCACTCAAACGGAAACACTAACTCTGAATTCTTTCCACAGATGCTGCCAGACCCGCTTATTTTATATCCTTCTTGCCAAAATTAACATTTTAACCCTTTCCTGCATTATACTCCATTTTCCAGATTTTTTTTCCCACTTCATTCACTTCTCTAAATCTCTTTGTTGCCTCCATATGTCCCATTCACAACTTACTTTCCTGCCTATCTTTGTGTTATCAACATGTTTACCAAACATACCTTTGGGCCCTTTATCCAAGTCATTTATATAAATTGTAAAAATGTAAACTTCCAGCACTGCTCTCTATGGCATATTGCTCATTATATCTTGCCAACTAGAAAATGAACAATTTATGGCTATTCTTTTTTTCTTTCCTGCTAGCCAGCCATCTTGTCTCCATGCCAATATCAT